>NC_142093.1:58125218-58799140 GCF_054644295.1 Miniopterus natalensis
CTGTTGCTCATGGGAGTGCAATTCTTACACTATCCCAAGAAAAAGAAATTTCTGAGACTCTCATGGAAGGATAAAATATTGTAGAAAGCTTTATTTCTGTGGAATCAAATCCCTGAGTTTCCAAGGTCCCCTCTCCCTCAGTTCCACCATAGAAGTATAGCTGGGGCTTCGGTAGAGCTAAAATCAGAGTCAGTGTCCAGAGTGTCCACTCCATATTGGAGCAGTATTGAATCCGGCATCCATTACATGTGGTGTCTTCGGAGCTATGTGGCTATTGAGGAAACATGGGTAAATGCAAAGAAGCAGGAACAAGAGAGCCCCACAAGCCAAGACCAACAACAGAGAGAATTCCTTTGTTTGGGGGATTATGTATTCCCCCAATTTTTGTGGGCTTGCAGTGGCCTACCCATTCTGGCCAACCAACTCTGTCCCCACATTTGACTGACAGGCAAGTTCCTTCCCTATGTCACCCCAACTTCACCAGGCATGCATCTATCTCCCCTTTGTTGGACCCCTTTCCCCAGTGATCTGCAGGGAATGGACTGGTGTTCCCTAGGGAGAGTGAAATTGCAGCTTCCTGGTGAAGCTGCCCAAATGACATGCCTATAATGTCTGGCCTCCTCTCTTGTTCCTTTCCTATTATTAATAACTAGCTAATTACAATGGTATCAAATTCCCTATCATAGCTGGAGAGTTCAACAACTCTCATTTTAGAAATGGACAGATCTAGCAGGCAGAAAATCAGTAAGGACATAGCTGGACTCAGTAACACTATCAATCAACTATATACAACTGGAATCTATGGACTACTTCACTCAACAAAAGCAGAATACACATTCTTCTCAAGCTCACATGAAACATTCACTAAGGTAGACCACATTCTGGCTATAAAGCACACCTTAACAAATTTAAAAGATTAGAGTTCAAACAATGTCTGCTCCTAGACCACAGTAGAGTTAAATTAGAAATCAATAACAGAAAGATAACCAGAAAACCGAAAAATAGCTGGAAAACTCAAACAAGAAGAAATAGACAATGTAAAAAGAGGCCTATATTTATTAAATAAATTGAATCTATCATTAATAACCTCCCAAACAAAAAGGACCAGATCTATGTGGGTTCACTGGTGAATTACATCAAACATTTAAGGAAAAAGTATGCCAATTCTCTATAATATTTCAGAGGATAGAAGCAGAGGAAAGAATTATACACCATGATCAAGAGGGAGTTGTCCTTGGTATACAAAGTTGTTTTAACAAACAAAAATCAGTTAATGCAACCATGACAAGCTAAACAAGAAAAATCACATGATCCTATTAATACATCTGGAAAAAAATTTCTGACAAAGTCCAACACCCATTCATAATAACAAACTCAGGAAACTATAAATAGAGGAGAAATTCCTCCAATTGGTGATGCATATATACAAAAACTCTACAGCTAATATCATACTAAATAGTAAGAAACTCAAAGCTTTTTTACTAAGATCAGGAACAAAGCAAGGATGTCCCCTATCATCCTTTAAACATCTCACTGGAAGTCTTTGCTAATGCAATTAGAGAAGAAAAAGAAATAAAAGCTATATAGATCGTGAAAAAATAAAAGTATCTTTGTTCACTTGGTGACATGATTTTCTACATAGAAAATCTTAAAAATTTATGCAGAAAAAACCCTCAGGGAACTAATAATAGCAAGGTTTGTAAGATACAAGATTAATATGCAAAAGTCAACTGGTTTTCTATACACCAGCAATGAACAAACGGAATTTGAAATTAAAAACACAATACCATTTACATTATGGTATATGTAATGTACCCCCCCCCCAAATGAAATATTTAGGTCTAAATCTAACAAAATATGTAAAGTTCTAAACGAGAAAAACCACAAAACTCTGATGAACAAAAACAAAGAACTAAATAAATGGAGAGATTTTCCAAGTTTGAAAGTAGGAAGATTCAATATTTCCAAGCTGTCACCTCTTTCTAACTTGATATATAGATTCAATACATCTCAATCAAAATTCCAGAAAAGTTATTTTGTGACTATCAACAAACTGATTGGAAAGTTGATATGAAAACCCAGAATGGCCAACACAATATGAAACGTAAAGAACAAGGTTGGCAGACGGATACTACCTGACTTCAAGACTTACTAGACAGCTGCATTAACCAAGACAGTGTGGTATTTGCAAAATAATATACATATATAGATCAATTAAACATAATAGAGAGCCAAGAAATAGATGCATATAAATACAGTCAACTGATCTTTGACAAAGGAACAAAGACAATAAAATGGAGCTAAGAAAATGCTGCATGGACATCTCCATGCAATAAAGTGACACTAGATGCAGACCTTAGACCCTTCACAAAAATTAACTCAAAATACATCAGAGACCTAAAACTACAACACAAAATGAAAAACTCCTAGAATATAATGTAGGAGAAAACTTGGACGTCCATGTAATATGGTGATGACTTTTAGATAATGACACTAAAGGAACAATCCATGAAAGAAATAATTGATAAGCTGGACTTTACTAAAATTAAAAACTTCTCTGCAAAAGACAACGTCAAAGAGAATAAGAATATAAGCTACAGACCAGGACAAATATTGGCAAAAGATACATCTGATAAAGGACTATGATCCAAAATATGCAAAGAACCCTTAAAAATAAAAAAAATGAGAAAACAAACAGCCCAATTAAAAAATGGGCCAAGGATCTTACTTAACAGACACTTCACCAAAGACAGAAAGGTGGTAAGTAAGCATAGGAAAAGATGCTCCACATCACATGTCATCGGGGATGGTCCTGCAATCACTTTCCCTGGTATTCACCCAAAGGAGTTGCAAACTTGTGAACTTGAGTCCACACAAAATTACCTGCACACACGTGTCTATAGCAGCTTTATTTATAATCGACAAAACTTGCAGGCAACCAAGTTGTCCTTCATTAGGTGAGTGGGTAAATAAGCTGTGGTACAACCACCCAGTGGAATATTATTCAGTGCTAAAAAGAAATGAGCTAACAAGCCATGAGAAGACATGGGGATAACTTAAATGCATATCTGAAAAGGCAAAATACTGTGGGATTCCTTCAATATGACATTCTAGAAAAGGCAAAACTGTGGGGACAGTAAAAAGCACAGTGGTTGAGGTGAAAGGGAAGTATAAATAGGCAGAGCACAGAGGAGTTTTAAGTGGTAAAACTACTACGATACTGTAATAACAGATACATGTCATTATATATTCGTCCAAATCCACAATGCCAAGAGTGAGCCCTAAGGTAAAATATAAACTTTGGGTGATTATAATGTGTCAGTGTAGGTTCATCAGTCATAACAAATGTACCAATCTGGTTTGGGATTGATAGTAGGGAGACCTGCATGTGTGGGGGCGGCAGATATATGAGAAATCTCTGTGCCTTTCTCTCATTTTTTCTGTGAGCCTAAAACTGTTTTTAAAATTTTATATTAAAATTAAAAAAAAAAAAAAAAAGAAGTTTAGCAGGTTTGATTTAAAAATTCATCCAACTATATGCTGTCTGTATGACACTCCAAAGCAAAAACTGATGGAACAAAAAAGAGAAAAAGGTAAATCCACAATTATTTTGGAGGCTTTAATAGATGAAGAAAATATACCATCTCTCAACAATTAATAGAACAACTGGGCAGAAAACCAGCCAGGACACAGAAGAGGTCAACAGTGCCACAGCCAGTAGTTCTCACTGGCATTCCTAGTCCATTCCATCCAACAACAGCTATAAGAAGCATACAGTGCAACAGACCATACCCTGGACCAAAAAACCAGCCTCATTAAATTTAAAATAATTTAAATCATGTAGAATATGGCCTTTCATCACAATGGAATCAAACTAAAAATTAATAACAGAAAGAATAAAGAAAAATCTTTAAACTCTTGGAAACTAAACAACACACTTCTAAATAATCTAATAATTACAGAAAAAGCCTCAAGGAAAGTTTGAAAAATAATTAAATTAAAATTAAACAGATCAAAAGTATGGGAAACTGCTACAGCAGTACTGGGTATAAAATCTATACCAATAAATGCTTACAATAGAAAAGAGCAAAAAAGTAAGCAACCTAATCTTTTACCTCAAGAAACTGTGATTATACATCAATTGATGCAGAAAAACATTTAACAAAAGTCAACATCCATTCGTAACAGAACCTCACAGGAAACTAGTAATAAAGGGGACCATCCTCAATTTAATAAAGCACATCTATAAAAAACCCACAACAAATATCCTACTTAATGAAAAAAGACTGAATGATTTTTCAAGACTAGAAACAAGGCAAAGATGTTTTCTCTCACTGCTGTTACTCAAAGTGCTACTGGAAGTTATAGCCAGTGCAGTAGGGCAATAAAATAAAATAAAGGGCATATAAAAAGTCAAGGAAGAAATAAAACATTCCCTATATGCCAATGGCATGACTATCTATGTAGAAAATCCCAAGTAATCTATTAAAAAAGAAAAAAACTTCCTAGAACTACTAAGTGAATTCAGTATGGTCTCAGGTTACAAAATAAATATCAATTATATTTCTATATATACACATGCAAACCACAATTAAAAATACAATACCAGCTATAATTCCTCAAAAAATGAGATACTTATATACAAATTTAACAAAGCACATTAGGCCTTGTACGCTTAAAAGCTACAAAATGCTGATGAAAGAAAATAAATAAGATCTAAATAAACTGAAAGATATATTACATTCACATATTGGAAGACTCAACATAATAAAAATTCTCCCTAAACTGATATACAGATAACTCTATCATTCAAGAAAGAATTTTTTGTATAGCTACAGACAAGACTACTCTAAAATTTATATGGAAAGGCAAAGGATCTAGAATAGTTAGAATAATTTTTTAAAAAAAGAACCTTGTCGGAGAAATCACTCAACCAAATTTCAAGACACATACACAGCTAAAGTAATCAAGATGGTGTGGGACTGGCAGTGGGACAGACACATAGGTCACTGGGACAGAATACACAATCCAGAAATAGTCCCATACAAGTATGACCAACGATGCTTGTGCAACGATAGGTGCACAAGCATTCCAATGAAGGAAAGATTGTTTCTTCAACAAATGATGTTAGAGCAATGGGATATACATTTGAAAAATGATAAATCTTGTACCTTATACAAAAAGTAACTCAAATGGATCATAGATTTAAATCTAAAACATAAAACTATAAAACTTTTGGAAGAAAACAGGAGAAAATCTGCAGGACCTAAGGCTTGGTCCTGCAGATATGACACCAAAGGTATGATTCATAAAAGAAAAACTCCATAAACGGACTTCAACAAAATTCACAACTTTTATTATGTTAAAGGCCTTAGGGTGATGAAAATACAGAGTGGGAGAAAATATTTGGAAACCACGTATCCAGGAATGACTCAGCCAGAATATATAAAGAACTCTCCAACTCACAGTAATGAAACTCAGTAAGAAAATACGTGGATGATCATTAAGGCTGGGTGATGACCACATGGGTTTACTATACTCTTGTCTCCATTTCTATAAATGTTTGAAAATGTCTATAATAAAATAGTTTGAAACAATTAAAATAGGAACTAAGTGGAATGTAGGACTGATATTGTAAGGTATATAGTAGCCTGGACTTAAGAGTTTTTGTTTTGTTTTCTTGTGTTACAGGTGTTGCCCATTTGATAATTTCCTTACTGGTTGTAAAATAATTTTTTAAAAAGTCATTCTAGAATCAGACAGATATTCCCATCCTAATACCCTTACCTTCCTCATCTAAAATAAAGCAAACATCCTGGGCTCCCTAGTCCCACCCTTGCCTTTCTGTAGTCTGTTGAGATTCTTGTACAATATAAATCAGATCTCCCCTCCCAGCCTCCTCTCGATCCCACTCAGGATAAAAGCCAGTCCCTCCACTGGGCCAACTTCTCCGGACACCCTCTGTCTCTCTGACCATCTCCTCGGCTCCTCCCTCCCTCGCTCTTCTGCTGTGTGGACTTCTCTGTCCTCCGCACACAGCAGGCGTCCCAGTCCCTAGGCCTTGGTACCTGATGTTCCCTCTGGAACACTCCTCTTCTGGTCGTCAGATGGCTCACTCTCTCACTTTCATGTCTCCGCTCAAATGTCACTTTCTCTGAGGCCTGTTTTCCTCTGACCACATTAAAGACTTCTTATCACCCCCACTCATGCCACCTCAGGCCCTTAGTCTCCAGCCTCCGTCCATGTTTCATGTTTTACCAGAGCACGTGTCATCTTCCAATTTACTATAAAATTGACTTACTTTGTGTTCCTTTGTCTTTCTACTCTCACTAAAATGTCAGCTCCACAAGTGCAGGGATGTCCTTCCGTTTTGTTCACTGCTGTTCCCTAAAACCTAGAAAAGTCTCTGGCACATAGTATGTGCTCAATAAATATTTGTTGAATTTAATCAATATTACCAGATAAATTGTGGTCGATCTTGGCCAGTACAGATGGTAATATTAACTATCTTGTACTAGGAAGGTGGTGATCATGATCATGATCGTGAACATTACTTTTGAAGCCTTTCCGTTTTGCCAGAAACTCTGCCAAACACTTGATGTGACTGCCCATGTGTGTACACGCACACACACACCACACACGTTCAGAGAGCAGGAAGCATTCACAGGGAGAAGCCGTGATGCATTCGTGAGCCCGGAGGATGGCTTATTCCCAGGGCTCTGAATTGGAACACTGTCATAAAAATAGCTGACATTTGTCGAATACCGACTACATGGCCGCCACTCTGCTAAGCCTTTATGTTATTGTCTCTTTTCTTCCAACAACTGGGTGAGATTGATACTTATCTTCCTTTTACAAAGGAGTGCAGTGAATTTCACCGAGATCACCAGCCAGACCCAGGCAGCGGTGTATTTTCATCAGGTGAACAGGCGCCCTGACTGAACGCTCAGCCGGGCCCGGGAAGCCTACAGTGAGCCAGGCCTGCGCTCGACCCTGCACAGCGCCCATCCAGCCCCTAAAAGAGAAGTAGGGGAACTGTGACCGCTTAGCACAGCGATTTTCAACCCTTTTCATCTTATGGCACATAAACTAACGACGAAAATTCTGCGGCACACCAAAAGATATATTTTTGCCAATCTGACAAAAAAATAGATATAATTTTTTATTCATTCACACTGGATGGCTATTGATGTGTTGGCTGTTGTCGTGTTTTTTATCTGACAATCTAAGGGAAAAGAGGTCAGTGCCCTTGACTCAATACTCAGGAACTTCATGTTCTAAAAAGCCTTGTGGCACACAGGTTGAAAATCTCTGGCTTAGCTGGATGGCAGTGCCCCATTTAACCCAGGGCCGACCAACTACAAACGGACATTGTCTTTCCCATGAGACCTCCTTAGTCTCTCTACTTAATACTGGCAACCTCTCCACACACACTCCAGACTGTTCTATTTCTCTACAAATACTTGACTGGCATTTTATTTTCTGTCTCCCCACTACAGTGAAAACTCAACGAGGGCAAGAATTTAGGGATAACTCTGAAGCACTGAAACAGTGCACAACACACAGTAGGTATTCGATATTTTTTTCATTTCATCTAATTAATACTCTCTTCTAAGAAAGATCCAAATCTTGGAGTAGAAACAATAATATTTAAAGATAACAGACCTTAGGCCAGCTCCTTTTTGGTTTGAATATTCTGCATGAAAAAAGGCAGAAGGAGCCGGCCGGGCGTGGCTCAGCGGTTGAGAGTCGACCTAGGATCCAGGAGATCCAGGTTTGATTCCCGGTCAGGGCACATGCCCGGGTTGCGGGCTGCAGCCGATCAATGACTCTCTCATCGTTGATGTTTCTATCTCTGTCTCTTCCTCTCCCTTCCTCTCTCTGAAATCAATAAAGATATATTTTTTAAAAAAAAAAAGGCAGAAGGAAACTAGCCATTATTTATGTGCTTTGGGGCTCAGAACTGGAGCTGGGTACGGAGTTGAGGCAGTAAAAATAAAATTCTGAAGAAGAGCTTGGGCCCTGGGTCAGAAGTGCTAGGAATAAAAGTCTAGAATACCCAGTGTTTCTCATCAGAGGTAATATTGGAGACATTTTTGATTGTCATGACTGAGGGGTGCTACTGGCATCTATTGGGTAGATGCCAGGGATGCTGCTAAACAGCCTACAGGGCACGGGACAGTCCCACAACACATAATGATATGGCCCAAAACATCAACACTTTTGAAGTGAAGAAACCCTGGTCTAGAGCACCAAGAGGTACCCTATCACTAGAGGAGATTTTTCCTTTTGAGTGTGGCCATCATCTTCACAGATGTCCCCGAAGTCTCGGAGGAGGCTAGATCTGTGTTTCATGAAGGGAATCAGTCCACACTGTCATCAATAAGCACATGGTCTTGTTTACAGAAAGCGACTGCCTTCTTTATTGGGAGGATGTTACATAAACTGCCCACCGATCCTTAAATGTCCATGAACAAATTAGAAAACACAAAATAACGTCGTCCTCTGAATAAGTGGTGTTTAATTACAGCTTTGATGTTGGCCCTGGAGCTGAAAAGCCAACTGTGTATGGTGAACTTCAGCACTGGGAATGGGCGAGCCACCTGTGAGCGGTGCTCCGGCCTGGATGGGAGGGAGCCTGTGCTGGGACAGGATGAAACGGCAGCCAGTCAGAAATTGCTGTGTCTGTTTCCATGGCCACCTGACCCAAATGTCTGAACAAATAGTGGGAAATTAAGTGGGTGTTAAGGCATTTCTAAATATCTAGGTACTTGAATTTATGACCCCCCCCAAAAAGACTGAAATGTATTTTCTGTTACATATTGCAATGCATGTCCTTTTCTATACAACTAAAGCTGAGTGGAGTAAAGTATTTTAAGCTCTTTGGTAAATTTAAGACAGTGTCCAGATTCCCTATATCTGAACATTGCAAAAATGATAACACCCAGCTACGCCAGTGAATCGATCTGGAAGCAAAGGGCTGTCCCAACAAAATTGGATATCTTTCCTCAATTACTTACATATTTAATTTACTTCAGACTCAAAGTTTAATTCATTTCTGTGCTGTTTAAAACTGTCTAATATAATTCACTTTTACATTTGATCTTATTGTGCCTTATATAGTAAAGCAAGATGTTGTGTGTGTGTAATGATCATTTTATAAGGACTTTGTACTCTGTAATGCTGTGCTCTTTTGGTAGCTATTCCAAGTCCAAATGTTGGCTAATTGCAAAGGTCTCACATTTCTCACTGCCCACTCCCTGAGTGTCCCAGTGTGAGGTTTCACATTCCCAGCATTCTGTGGGCCCGCCCCTTTCAGATCACTTCTTTCTGACCTCTCCTCTTGGGGAAAGAGAAAGAAGAGGACACCTGGGGTAGGGCTTGGCTCTCAGGAGGAGACTCGGGAGACAGAATGGGCAGAAAAATAAAATGGTTTCCTGGGGGAGGAAGGGCATTACCCAAAAAGACAGCAGGGCCCTGCAGTCCAACCCAAGGGAACTGGCAGTGAGCAGGAGTGGGATACAGAGCAAAGGCCTGGAAGCCTCCGCCACCAGCAGGGCATGTGGGTTTTTGTGGAAGAGCTGCTCTATGAGCCTGCATCGCTGAGCCTTTGCTGGGAGCGAGCTCTCAGGGGCCACCAGAACTGTTGCATTACCAGCCTATTATCCAGTTCCTTTCTGCTCCCTCCTCATTTTCATCCACTCTGCGTGTCATTGAGGACCAGCATCTCCTTCCCGAGACTCTCCCTCCATCAGCCCCTGTGACAGCACCAGCCTGCTGACCAGCCTGCTTCCCAATGGCCCATTCCCTTTCTCTTCTACAGGCCGTCTTCTTCCTTCTTGAAGCACTATTGATATTTGACTGCCTTCATTTATATTATATTTTTCTTCAAGATTATGTCTGATATCAAAAACCACTTGGGAAATTCCTCACCAGTGTCTGCTGTGCTAATCAACGTCTTTCAGGAAATTCAGTTTTGCACGTCAAGCTACTTGCTGAGTTATTTCAAACTGGTGTTCCGCCATCAACCCAAAGTGCATGTTTCTAAATCCAAACTAAATCCCATCCCTCACTTCAAAGCAAGGGCCCTTCTCTCGAGCTCACATTTCTGTCCTTACCAGCTTCCCTCAGCTGAAGGCTTTCAGTGCCGCACCATTTGGCAAACGGGTTGGTAATGCGGCACCGTAACCACCACAACAAAACCCCACTCCTGTCTTTAGATTCTCCACTCACACTTCTGGAAAGAAATAATCCAAACAATTAATACAAATTATGAAAAATGTTCCATGCATGTAATTATTTTTAACGTGGAAGAAGCATCTAACACGCAAAATTTAAGAAACCATTAGGGAAAGAGATGGAGACATGTGGGCTATCTTAAAAATAGAAAAGTGAGATATACATTTGTATTCCCAATGATTAAAACTATATACAATATGCACACAAAAAGGACTGAAAAATACGCTACAATAGCTACAATAGTATTTATTGTTTGGAAAGTAACCATATTACCTGTTATTGTGAATTGTTTAAACTGAATTACACCTTCCTTAAAAGGAAATTTCTTTACCATCCAAGATCCCTCCAGCTTTCTACTGTCTACTAAGTTTTATACGTTAGCTCGTTAAGTGTCATTTCTGTCCGTTATTTTACTTTCACCTTTGCTGTCCCACCCTCACCCCAGCCCGGTGGAGTCCCCTGAGGAGGACCCGCTCCCTCCCTCCCCGGCCTTCTCCCTTCTGCTCTACTCTAGCTGCTAGAAAGCCAAGGACTCCATGCCCAGCTCAACGGAGACCTGGGACAGGGCTCCGATGAGAGCAGCATGGCAGGAACCTTCTGGAGGCTTCCAAAGAACAAGGTGGTGACTGTCCACCTCCAAGGACGGCGGGAGAGGGCGAAAGGGCCTGGTCCCTGACAGTATCATCTGAACTTCTTTTCATGGGAGAGAAATAGCCCTTGTGTCGCAGCCTCTGTCTGTGTTCTGTTGCTTAAGGCTTAGTGTGTGGCTCACAAATTTCGTGCCTGGCTGCCTACCTGACCCTAGTCTCGCATCAGTCACTTCACCCTACATTTATTGTGTAAGGACGAAGGAAAAGGAGACCAGGGAGAAGACTAAATACATAAACTCTGACAATAAAAGCAAAGGACAAGCTGACATGTGAAAACAATTTGGGAGACCTCAGAACTAAAACCGTATCAATAAAAAAATTTGAAGAGTAATCTAGGTCCATTTAGTAAAGTTTTTAAAAATTCCTGCATATATCAATAGATACTTAGTACCACAGCACAGTATAGTAATGAAGACTCCCAAGAAATAGTCATTCTACAAAATATTCAGCCTACCTGGATATTATGGGGAGCCAAACACAAATGATTTCGCTGTAGGAGCTTAGAGTTAAATTGGGAAGAAAATAAATGAACAAAATAATTACAAAGTAAATAATTAAAATGTGTGCTATGGATGATCAAATGAAAGCATGAGTTTTGCAAGGGGGACCTGGCCTAGGATTAGTGGGGTGGGGGATGCAGGCTAGGAAGGCTTCCTTAGAAAACCAAGGACAAATCTGCTTTGATAGAGAAATGAGGGAGGAGGGTGCGGAGAGAGCAGTCATTTTGGGGGAGGAGGGGGGCACGTGCAAAGGCCTTGGGGCAAGAAGACAAATACTGCTTCTGGGGAACTCAAAGGAGGCCATGGCGCTGGCCCGCGTGTATGTGCTTGTTCCAACTCATCAAGAAAAGATGAAATTATGTTCAATATATTCTGCTCAAGAGAAAAGCCAAGTATGAAATTAGTTTTTAAAGTGTTCCGCTTCAAAAAAAATAAAATTAAAATAGCTGCTGAAAATACTACCTGTAATTTTTGCAGCATCACTTTTTTTCAAATATTTAAGCATCTACTAAGCACCAGGCACTATACTAAGTTCTGGTAATGTAAATATGAGTAGGTTACATTCTGTGCCTTAGAGAGTTGCAATAAATAAAGGGAAACTGAGGTAAACAGAATTACAGTTAAGTGCAATGAGGATTTTCATGCAGGTGTGGTCAAAGGCTAGAGGGACATGCAAAAGAATTATTAGTTTACTCAGGGGTTGAATTATCTTAAAAATTAATCTATGTTCATCACATCATTGTCAAATGATACTAAATAAATGAACTGTGACTGAGTTTAAGCATGAGACAAACCAGAAAATCTAAATTCTGACAGATATCAAAGGCAATGAAATTGTTTAATGGACTTCAAAGTATACAATCCTACCTGAAAAAGCAATACTTAGAATTAGATCACCCTCTATTTGCTAGGCATTCGAATAAATAGATTTGAGCATCACTGAATTTTAGGTAATATATTTGATTTAAAAAATAAAGGAAACATTGAATTAGACTGACTATACACAGGTAGAGATCAGACAGAAAGGTAGAAAAAACCAACATGAGTCTAATTTGTTCTTTCATTGAGATTCAACTAAAAGACTTACACTAATTTTAAGCACTAAAATTAGCCATTTTATTCACTGTAGTTTATAAGATTATCAGTGAACAAAATCCAGAGACTGAAGCTTTGCATCAGTCTGGCAATGGCCAGCTGTGTCAAGACAATCACGTGGTTTCTCTGAACCTCAGTCTTAGTCTCCAGATTATGAAACAAAATAATCTCATCAGTAGTATCCAATGATTCTAAAATAGTCCTTCCAGAAAAACCATACACCACTGTATTATGTTCACTGGTTTCGATATTGGGTAACCGTAACTGTAAAACCTCAGGAGAATACAAAATCATTTTACCAATAATTTGCCAACCCAGGACACATCACATTTTGTAAGCAATACTTTGAATTTACCCAAGATAAACTGGCAAATGTATAATGCCTGATAGTTATAAAGCTACATGAAGGTAAGGAGGAGCTCTGGAGTCTAGTGAAGACCCATTGACTAGGAAACACACACTTTCCGGCAGGTAGAAACCTTCTGATGAAATCTGTGCCCTTATCCCAGATAAAGAAAATAATTAAAAATCACCCAAATATAATGTCAGATATCAGTATACAATCTAATGAAGATAAACGAAATGTGTATATACTGTCTCTGTTGTAGGACATACCTCTTCCCATCTCAGTCAGTTGGACTTCAAGTATTTGATAAAGTTGGTTAAAGTGAATAAGCCAAAGAGGAGTTTGATAATTAAAAAAAAAAAAAAAAATTTGGAATATGGTTTTGTCACTAGATCTAAAACATGACACAGTAATTATATGCAGTGCCACGTAATAGTTCTAATTGTAACTGGAGTATAATTATTTTGACATGCATTTACTATCCATCTCCATCGCAATTCTTATGCATAGATTATGTTACCTTGTTTTTCAAGTTCTCCACTGTCCCCTGGCGGTGCAGACTTTTCAATTATGCAGATTCACTCTAAAACACATGATGCCTACGATACCTGTGTCATCTCAGGCCCTCAACTTATGAATATCAACAACAACAATACTAATATTTATGCAAATAGGTAATGTTCTGGAAAGCCAACCCTACACTACTTCTTAGTTTACTTTATAAAAGTAAAAATGTTGGGGAAGGAAGGCCTTTTTGTAACTTTTTGTAATATAAAATGGTTTACCTTACTCTTCCCTATGCCATCTCTTCTCTTAGCAGTGAGAAGATCCCCATCATACAAGAGGCTGTGACAAATGTAAATGAGATTCCTCATGCAGTTGTGTCTTTACATTTTTAGAGAGAGAGAAAGGGTGAGGGAGAGAGGGAGAGAAACATCGAAGTGAAAGCAAAACATCACCCTCAGAGCGAAACATCAATCGGCTGCCTCCTGCACGCACGCTACCAGGGATCGAGCCCACAACCTGAGCGTGTGCCCTGACCAGGAACTGAACCTGGCAACCTTTCAGTGCTCAGGATGAAGCCCTTCCAGCTGAGCCACACTGGCCAAGGAACCTCATGCAGTTTTAATGGGAAAGAGTATCCACACCACACACATTTGCTAGACCAACAGTCACAATCCTTTCGACTATGTTGTGACAAGCAACTCAGGTAGACAAGCACAGCTGTGGCTCAGCTCAGCTCTTTTCCTATGCAGACCCCATTCCACTCCATAAAATGCCATGTTAATAATGTGACAAAACCAATGCTACCACCTTTGACAAACTTAAAACAAAATTATAATGTATAGGAATACGTAATTTTATAGAAAGATAAAAAGTAGATGAATAATGGAAGTTCTGTGATGGTTAATTTTATGTGTCAACTTGGTTATACTATGATACCCAGCTGTTTGGTCAAACACTCATTTAGGTGTTGCTGTAAAGGTACTAGATGGATGTGATTACCATTTATAATCAGTAGACTATAAGAAAAGCCGAGTACCCTCCATAATGAGGGTGGGCCTCAGTCAATCAGTTGAAGGCTTTAAGAACAAGGACTGAGGTTTTCTGAAGAAGAAGGGATTCTCCTCAAGACTGAAACATAGAAATTTCACCAGGGTTTCCAGCCTCCAGCTCAAGACTGCAACATCAACTCATCTGAATCTCCAAGCCTACAGGCTTGACCTACGGATTTCAGACTTGCCACCCTCCACAACTGCACAAGCCAACTCCTTAAAGTCTCTTCCTCAATATCTTTCTTATGTATCTCCTATTGATTCTCTGGAAAATCCTGACTTATATACATTTATTCAGAATATTAAATATATTATGTATTCTCTTTGAAAAACAAATATTTTTGGCTCTGTTTATGACATTAGCAAATTATGTACCAACTCTTAGTTTTTTGTGGGGGTTTTCTGGTTTGTTCTTTTAATTTTGGAGACATTTATTTACTTTCCAATGTCACAAATCATGGATAGAAGCGATTAGATCTTTTCTTTCCTCAGTAAAATACAGCATTATTGAGTGACAGTTACATCCTATGGAGAAATTCAGTCTTTGGTCACAGTGTTAAGAGCTCCTGGGTTTGGTTCCACAAGTTCTCTTTGAAATGACCTACCAACCCTTAGTTTTAAAATTAGGATGAACATTCTTTATTTAAAACTTCATGAAACCAACTGAGAATAAAGTTGACATATTAAACTTATGTACTTTCTGTAAAACTAAATTTATGTACAGCATATTATGTACTTTCCATAGAAACTATGCTTATGTACTTTCAATAGAACAAATAGTATGAAAATACAACAACAAGAAGGTAGATAGTCAGAACTCCCAGTTGATGACACCTGACTCTTCTTCAGCGGGCTGTCCCAGAAGCAAGTGCACCTACTTTGTAGGAACACAGGAACAAAATCAGATTCTTATGTGTAGCAACTGCAAAAAAAAATGTCCTACAAGCAGAGTGTATACTATAGTATTTTCTACCGTAAGACATTGTAGTTCAGTTAAACCTTTAAGAAGCAGTTCTCCCTAACAAACATTACTATTTCTATATCAGAAAACACACTTTTAAAAAGTTATCTTTATAAATGGCAAGTAAGTGATAATTAACTTTTACACTAAGGTTATAGTCTATTAGGATTATAAATAGTGTGTTAAAAATGACATCTTATGCTTTTGTATATAACAGATTGATGTAGGAGAAAATGTTGAAATTACAGATATTAAATTATTTTTTCATTGCCCACAAAAGTGTTGTGGTGGCATTTTCCAGGGAGACATGTTTTCTCAGAGACATTCTGTGGACATTCTACTTACTAACTGCAGAGTCGTAGGAGGTGGAGTTGTGCTCGCCTCTCATGAAGGGGTACGGCGACAGGTAGGCATGTGCGCAGTTCTTGGATGCTGGCTGATTGCCTAGGAAGGCGACAAAACCAATGGTATGTTACTGAGCACCTGGTGAGGACTCGTTCCTAACAGAAGAGAAATAGGGAGTCTGCGGATACATATGCTAAATAAAACTGTGGGATAGGTGAACAAACCCAGAGAACGGCTGGGTGAAGGGGAGGCTTTCTAAAACTCTCGTACAGAGAAGAGGATGCATCCCAAACATCCAGCTCACGACACGTCTCAATGCAGAGAACCCCTTTTCTCCATCACCTTATAGTTGAAGGCGCTGCATTTCATTTCTTTGCCCAGCCATAGTCTTCAGCTCCTTACATAATGCCTAGCATGGCATTATTCAAAAAGGAATTGTTTTGAAAATCTAATAAGCTTAGATTTAACCTTGATCAGTACCAATCAATATAAAATTTCTTCTTTAACTTTTTTTTAGGGGAAAGATGGAAATGATAGATCATATGACTTAATGATTCAATATGTTTCTAGCATTTGAAGAAACCACGAGAAAGAACTTGTATGTTGTTTGAAAACTTGGAGATTTCACTGCATACATTTTAAGGGGGTAAAATAATCTGTTTCTCTAAGTCCCTGGCAAAAGCCTCCTCTTGCACAGTCTGATACACCCCACTTTACCAAAGTCTCAAGAATTTGTAATATATCACTTGCCTATTTTCCTTCCTGAAATGACTATAAGATGGTCTGTAAAATTTCTCAAAATGCCATTTCATCACTACTCTGGTCCTTTAACATACGCAACGTGCCATCGGCTTGCTCAAGTCTTCCGTGATCGTATATTTTTACTACATAGTCCATCATCTTCACTGTTCTGTAAATATCGTATTTGGGCTCATCACAGGAGTATTTCATAAGGAAACTAATAATTTCAAGCACAATAGGCTTTAGGGTAATACACCGTTCGTTCTTCCCTTTGTTTGCTGCAATAAGCTAAAGGCTAGCTATTTTCAATAAAATGATTTTCAAAGACGAATACAATATAAGAAGCACAGTTGAAAGAATGCATCGTATTTTTAAGAAGCTGTTCAACTTCAAAGAAACCTTAAAGTCCCTCTGACAGAATGCGAACATCAGAAGCGAGGCGCTGCGAGCCTGGTGGAAGCCCAGGTCGAGCGCGCTTTCCTCTGCCAGAGGCGGGGGTTGAGCTTCATTACAAAAAAGGGGTTTTTTAACTTTGAATCCATGAATATGAAATAATGCATCTCTATGTCTGGATTTTTAAAAAATAAAAACATTTATTTACAATATAGCAATGGACGCTCGGAAAAAATACTATAAATTATACCTGTTTGTTTGTTAGGGTTGGTGTATTTTAAATATGAACAAGGAAACAGCAGATAACTCGGTTTTTCCACAAAGGTCAACCTCCCATTTATATGTTAGGATAAAATAATTGTTGCTACAGCCATTTCTACTTACTGAGCAGCAATCACTTGATGAACCTTTTGAAGAGACCCTACTGAAATTCTGCAACTAAGAATCCAACCCTATTTTGTTAGGGACAGGTACTAAATAAGAAGCTGCTCGTTTTTATTTTAAAGACAAAGGAGAAAATGAAACAAAAGTGCACTTACCGTACCAGAACTTCCAGATATTGGAACTGTTTTCTTCCGCAATCCCATTATACCAACATCTCCAGAAGAATCCCTCGTGGTGAAAGGTGACGTTCTCCATCTGCAGGGAACACAAATGAAGTACCTTGTCAACACAAGGAACGTCACCTAAAGGCTCATATCCATGAAATTTCCAAAGCACTGCCTTTTATCCCAATAATGACGACCAGTAGCTTTCTGCCAATCTCTTCTACGAAGAAACAGACACTCCCCTACTATTCTCCAGGGTCAAATGGAAACCAAGGCCACCCTCACCACCACCTCACACAGGAATACTTTGAAAAAGAAACGCACATTCTGGTCACTGGAACACTTCCCCACTTCAGTCACGAGAAGCCAATAGTCCGATCCAAAAGCCACCAAGAAGAGTAAAACCCCTAGGGCCCCAAAGAGAGCCCCAAAGAAGATGGCGACGTTTAGTCTCATTTTCAATTCCCTGGCTTCCCTTTAAGTACAACAAGAAATTGAAAAGAATGGCAGCCGCCTAGCTTCTCAACAAAAAATAAATGAAGATTCTGAGTAGGCAGAATCGTCTCGAGAAGCCTCTCCTAGCTCATGTTTTGGTGGCTTCTCCCTCACGGCCAGCAGGCAGACTGTATTCCCTTTGCTCGCCCCTGGAGGGCCTCCAGCCCAGCAGCTGGGAATGGCCAGCTATTTTAGGAAACTGATTGAGGAGCTCTCTCTCCCCTGGGGATCAAAAAATAGCTGACCTTCCCCTGACTGTACAGAGGGGCATCAAGAGCTGGCTGGAGTGATCATTATTGCTATTGGGTAATCCATAGACGCGGAAAGAAGAGGGATGGTAAGAGGTCATTGACAGTATTGGCCCCGTGCTACGTGTCTGAGCAAGCTCCTCTTAGTCTAGGGTGGCCCAGAGACACTTAAGGCTGCCTCTGAAAATACATAAATGGCAGCTCTAAAGAACCACAGAGGTTTCTCTTGAATACCATTGAAATTGTGATTAATTTCTTAATTCATTTTGGACATGTTGGGGATAGACAATAGTTTGGGGGTCGAATGGTCTAACATAAAACTGAATATAGTTCAGGTTTATAACCTAGACATTCAGATGTGTACTGGAAAGATCCAAGGATATGGTAACATAAACTATTTAAAGTATTAAAATGTACTCATAGAGAGCAGACAGACAGCTCTGGTGGGAGGGGTGTTGGGGAGTGGGTGGAGGGATTGAGCAGAAAAGAAAGAATTCATAGATGTGGACGACAGTGTGGCGACTGTGGTGGGGTGGAGGTGGAAGAGGGTATGGGGGGGATCAATGGTGATGGAAAAAAAATAAAATGTGCTTTACAGCAGCTCCCAGATCTCATACAAGTCATTCCAAATAATCATCCCAAAAGTGGACTGATGAAATAATTCTCAAAACTATATTGCTTTCTGGATTAAGAGGAAAGGATCTGGTCCACTCTCTCGTTTTCTTCATTAGAAGTATCCAATTTCCTCAAAAGATGAGTCATACTTAATACCCAAACAAGCCACCTCATAGCAATGAATCGACACTTCCTTTATGCCTTGACTCTATGGTTTCTTTCCATGTCTGAATATGCCAGAGAAAATTTTTAACTATTTGTATAATATTTTTAAATCCGTGCTGCCTCTGTGGCTATTGGTTTTATATTCTCAATGGCAATGAGTCACTGCATCTCTAAGAGGCACCTGAACTCTACCAGCTTCCTTCCCCACTTCTTGTTTTGGCATCTCTAGATGTCTATTTGGCAAGGACACAAAGATGCCTCCTCAGGAAGGATGTAGGGCTTTGGCCAGCTCCAGCTCTATGCAACTGGAGGTGCCCAAAGGTCATGAATGGAAGTCTAAGTCACAGAATCAGTGACTGTGAAGGTTAAGTGGAATTTGAGAGTTCACCTCAGCTGATCCCTTACCTAATGCTTAAATCTCCTTTAAAAGACTCCCCACGTCATCAAGCCATGCCATTTCCAGCCTGTTGGACGTAAGACATCAATAATGTCTGCCTCAACACTGCTCTGCCTCAACACTGCTCTGCCTCAATTTCTACCAAAAGCTGTTTCCCTAAATGTAATCCACCCGATTCTGTCCCCTGTCTGCGCATATGACAGAGCTCTCTGATATCCTAAGGAAATGATCGTCCTGCTCCCCTGGAAGTGCAACCCCCAGTCCACCCCTGAATATAGGTCTTCTTTTCCTCTAAGGTAAACATTCTGCTCCCTTAAGCACCCCTTAGGCTGGCACACCCCCAAGTGTCCTTGCCGCTCTGCTTCTTTACTACAGACTTCAAGGTTAAAGAGAAGTGGAGTTGAAATGTTCTGGGCACAGTGGAGACCTTGGGACCACCGCTTTCCTTGGGACCACTTGGATGCTGCGTAATAGGCTCTCAGCAGGCCCTGAGCTGCACCCTAACCCTAATCCCATACGCTGTGAATGCGACACCCACATGCGATTCCCTGGGCCACAGCAGGCCCTGTCCAAATGCACGGGCCCTTAAAGCAAGTGCATCTTCCCAGGCTGAGTGCTCAGAGAAAGAAATGTAGCCGGGAAACGGGTCAGAGTGTTGCTGCTGAAGGCGAAGGAGGGAGACCACAGCCAAGGAATGTGGGTCTACTAGGAGCTGGAAGAGGTAAAAACGACAGATTTTCCCCGAGAGCCTCTAGGAAGGAGCGCAGCCCTGCCAACGCCTCGATTTGGGGGATTTCTGACATCTGGACCCGTAGGGTCATGAATTTGTGTTGTGTTAAGCCACTATCTTTGTGTTAATTTGATATAGCAGCAGTAAGAAAAGAATACAGATGCGATCCTGTAATCAATGCAATATTAGATCAACCTAAGGATTTTGGGGGAAGAAAGATACATTATCAAAAAAGAGCTTATTGAGAACTTGTGAGGGTCCCGGCATTTTATCAGATTTTAAGGTTATAATACACAGTCCTTGACCTGAGGAGTTTGTGAGCTGGGTGACGACAATGGTCCCTTAGAATGAAGTACACACAGGCTGTAATAACGGACACGTTCTCCTGCTCACCCACACACCGCCTCCCAGGGTCAGGAACTGCGTTTGTGGTTGTGCAGCAGTGGTTGTAGGTGATAACGTTGCTGTGGGGAGAGGAAGGAGAGTCTTTTTAGGAAGGTTTTTACTTATTTTATTTCTATCCCAATGGTTTGTCATAAAAATCTCTGCATTAGTATTAAATCTTTAATACACACATCACACACTCGTACATATACAACTAGATTTTTTAAATAAGTAGGAAAGAGTGTAAAACTTTGTTAGTGTCACAATTCATCTCAATTTGTGTCTTTGTCACACAAAAAATAGATATATCTTCTGGACTAGGCTCATCACTGACTAAGATTTTCTCACCATATCCTAGAATGCATAAGCATCATTATAAAAATGTATATTTACTAAACCAGTTATTAATGTGACCTATCTGATTATTCCAACCATTCCATTGTAGGCATCTTTCTGAGAAAGATATACAATACTCTGACATCATAAAACTGAAATCCTCTAGCTCAGTCATCCCCAATGCTTCTTATAGTGCTTAGCACATATCAGGCACTAAAATAAAATAAAAATCGATGTATATCGGGACTCTTGGCTGAGATGCAAATGTGTGACCTCCTGAGATATCCACTGGTGACCCATCCCAGGAGAGATGGCCCGATCTGGCCTGGCTTGCTCTTTGTGAAATTCCTCAGCAGATGCCCACAAACCATCTTTTAAAAATCTATGTTAGTCCAGTCAGCGTGGCTCAGGGGTTAAGCATCAACCTAGGATCCAGAAAATCAAGGTTCAATTCCCACTCAGGGCACATGCCCCGGTTGAGGGCTCGATCCCCACCAGGGGGTGTGCAGGAGGCAGGAGATCAATGACTCATCATTGATGTTCCTCTCTCTCTCTCCCCCTCTCCCTTCCTCTCTCTGAAATCAATAAAGACATATTTTAAAAAAAATAAATCTATGTTAGACTCTTACGGAGAAATGAAGTGGAACCTACAATCAGGGATCAAAAAGTGTCTTCTTCAGAATATTAGATCCTTTGCCAGTCATTTAAAGCTCCTCTAATTTTCCATGATTCTACAATATTTCTAACAGCCATTCAGTGTCTCTTCCCCAAGTTCTTTCAGTAGCCTAGAAAGCTGTCTATGCCCCAGGAAGACTGTTAAACAGTTGTGTTCTCACAATCTCTTTACAAATCTGTGCATGGGTTCTCCTTTCACTTCCTCCCTCCCTTCTAGTGAAAGGCCAGGAGACAAGGAGACACAGACATACTGGGCACCAGCCTCAACACACAATAACCCTATAATAAAGCAACTGCACTGCTATTGTGCATACCTGTCCCTATGTGAATACAGAATCCACTTTGTGTTGATATGACCGTCACACTGGATGTGCAAGGCCACAAGCATAAGCATGGTGTCTCAGGGTCCAACCTGTGGGAGAGCGTGATGATCAAAAATGAAAACCAAGGAGAATGATAATAACTAATACTCATGAGCATCCACCATGTGGCAGACACCATACTAAGCACATTAAGTACTTTGGATACAACTAAGTCTTCAATACGCAGAACACAAAATGACCAGTTTCTGTGAGTGTCCACTCTCTTGGTCGGAAATTTTAGCATCTAAAAGTCTTTTTGATCCTAGGAATTAAAGATTTTCTTGGTCACATGAAGAAGTCCAGATGTTTCATTCTTTTTTATGGCCAAGCAAGATTCCATTGTACACATGTACCATCATTTTCTTCATCTAATCGTCTGTCAACAGGCACTTAGGCTGCTTCCTATCTTGGCTACTGTAAATAATGCCACAATGAACACAGGGCTGCATGTATCTTTTTTAATTACTGTTTTGGATTTCTTCAGGTAAATACCCAGAGGTGGGATTGCTGGGTCATATGGTAGTTCTAGTTTTAATTTTTTAAGAAATCTCCATACTGTGTGGCTGCACCAATTTGCAATCCCACCAACAGTGCACGAGGGTTCCCTTTTCTGCATATCCTCGCTGACACTTGTTGTTTGTTGATTTACTGATGATAGCCATTATAAAATCTTACCATTTGTGACAACATGGATGGACCTAAAAGGTATTATGCTAAAGGAAATAAGTCAGACAGAAAAGGGCAATCTAAAAACAAAATAAGCAAACAAAACAGAAACATACCCATAAATGTATAGAATAAGCTGATAGTGCCAGGTGGGTACTAGACTTATCAGGGGAATCACATGGTAAGTTATATAAACGTCTAAGCACTGTGCTATATACCTTGAACTAACATAATATTGAATCTCAATGGTAATTGAAAAAGTTTTTAAAGATTAAAAAAAAAAAAAAAGGCCAGAGGTAAGCAAAGAGAGATCTATATGGAGTCCCACTGCCAAAGGTAATTCACAGTAGTTTACGGGTTATGTTCCTATGTTTGCATCCCCAGTGTTAGTCATGGCTTTGTTACAGCTTTCAACCTGGAGTTCCCTGTACCCCCGAAGCTAAGTGAAGAGGCAAGGTGCTGAGTGGGGACTAGTGAGGGACCCCCCCTGACCCGGTGAACCTGGCAACTGTGGGCACCAGCTCCCTTGCCTGTGTTGTCCCTCATGGACAGTCTTTTAGAACGAGGATTTCATGGAGTTAAGAGTGAGTTTTCTGTCTAGATGAGTGATCTTGGGCAAATTGTTCAACTCTTGAGGGTCTGTTTTTATAGGGAAAATGGGAACAGTGCTTCAGAGGGTGCCTGGGGCCTTGAGGCGGGATGAAGCGTGTCAAAGAAGTTGGCACATCAGAAATCAGGCTTCTTTCTATCCTGCCAGTAGCTGGTCATTCTTTATGAAAATGTTTAAAAAGGAATAAAAGGAAGCCCCCCCCATCAGCATTCCAGACCATCTCAGGCTCAGTTTCCTTCACCAGAGTGATTTCTCACCTGGTGCCACAGCCATGCACGCTGTCCTCCCTCCTGGGCAGCAAGCAGCCCCCAAATCTTTGCCTAACTCTGCTCCCCTCTAGTTATACGCTGTCCTCTTCCATCTGTCCAATGAACTTTTCATTAACCCTTTCAACAGATATTTACCACGTCCCTACTATGTGCTGCATCTTCCAGGTGTTGAGCTACCATGAGTGTTCTCCAACGAGACTGTACTAGACAACCTGTAACACTTTCCCATATTTTTTTAATTACACACTTGCCCTGCTAGACAGTTTCTGAATCCCTGCCTCTTGGAAAAAATAGGTCAAGAAATATTTGGTTAATTAGCAAATTACTATAATAATGAACAAATGAATCCAAGTCCCATAAAAAATCTGCCCCGTTGTGTTTAAGATATTACTGGGGATGCTGTTTCCTTCACCTACAGTGTCCCCTATGAAGACCAGTAGTAAATTTCTGAGTCCTATAAAGTGTTTTCAAGGAGCACTGCTGTCACTTTTAATCTCAGAGACAGTCAATTTCTCAAACAGTTATCACCTGCCCGTTCTAAGACAGAGTGCTGTGTCGCAGAAGAGAGACAGTGAACACCATGTGCTCTCTGACCTCAACGAGCGTCTCTGCTGGGGCACTGAGTGCTCCTCGTCACTTTGGTACCTAGAAAGCTCAGGAGCAAATGGATAAAAGGCAATGTCCCCTTCCCAGCCCTGACTTCCTTAGTTTCCCTTTCCCTTTCCCTTTCCCTTTCCCTTTCCCTTTTCCTTCCCCTCATACACACTTTTTAACCTGTTATTAGTATGCATTTATGTAAGAGTCTTCAAATACTTTTGAGGACAACATAAAAATTAAACAATGAGGCAAAACAAACAGACATTTTGTGAAATCAGGTATTAGAAGGTGCGCGTCTAGCTAAGAGGGCTGGTGTGGTTTAGTTTTCCGTTCTGCAAGTTCCTTGAGCTCCTTGGTCACCCCTTTCTTTCCCTCATCCCGCTTACTTCTCCTATCACAATCTCATTTGGAGATCCTCCTGACTTCCTGCGGACTCCCTTTTGGAGTCGCTTGTCACTTAGAGAAATTGTGGCCAAAATGTTTTTAACTTAATTGTTTAATTAAAACAAAGTTTAAAAATGAATCATTTAAAATCTAGAGTGTATGAAGGTTGTTAGCATTCCAAGATACTGTGGTGAATTCCCCCCTTGCTATTTTTACAAGTTAAGTGAAACTTGACGACCAAAGGCTGAATGACTGTAAACAATGAAAGGCTTTGCCTGTTTTTATCTAATGTCCTTTTATTTAGTTAATTGTGTGTGTATACCCCTCTCCCCCAGGTAATAATTTCCGATCCTGATATTGCAAATGTCTCAATTATCTCAAAATAGCTAATGAAACTTTTTAAACATTCTCAAAACAAAATTAATTCCAGTTCACTTTAGCGTAAAAAAAAATAAGAGCATCTAACAATGCTGAACAAATTTGTAAACAAATGTATGAATCAAACTCTCAAGGCTTTTACAGTGTAGGAATCATTTTCCAGAAACCAGAATGGGTTTTTGGAGATGGTTAGGATAGATTCATCTTCATTATGAAATAGTATATTATAGATCCCCAATACTTATATCTGCCATTTCAATATCTAAAATCTCTGGAAACCAAAAGCTTTAGGCAGAGCAGCCCTGCCTGGCAGAGCATGTGTATAAACTATAGTGTGAGCTTTCATGTGTTTGATGGCTTAAGTATGAGTAGGTTTGATTACAATGCTCCCCAAGTTCCATTGGGAGTGTCAGGCAACGCACAGTATATGCATAAAGTTACTTTTCCAAAATCCTCAAAATTCTGAGTTCTAAACACATCTGTTCCTAAAGGCTACAGATTGTGGTCACATAGTCCTACGTGTAAGACAGTAAACTGAGTGATGAGCTTAAAATCAATTGTTTCCCTATGATCATTATTGAAACAGATTTTTACTCCCGGTGAACCATCACCGTATGTCTCCACCACTCTAATGAACTTTTATTTTATTTTTATTTTAAATATATCTTTATTGATTTCAGAGAGAGGAAAGGAGAGGGAGACAGACAGAAACGTCAATGATGAGAGTCATTGATCGGCTGCAGCCCGCAACCCAGGCATGTGCCCTGATCAGGAATCGAACCCGGATCGCCTGGATCCTAGGTCGACGCTCAACCGCTGAGCCATGCCTGGCCGGGCTCTAATGAACTTTTAAATCTCTGTTTTGTATTACAGTTCCTGGTTCTTGTGTATCATCCTCCCTGCTACCTCCCTCATCAATATGACAACAGGACCACAATGTACATTAAAAGATTACTCACAAGTCCTCTCATCTTACACATAGTACAAGAACAACAAATAAACTCTATAGCGGCAGTAAACTCTAATTGATTCTGTTTTTGTTTATGGCTACATAACTCCTAGCACAGTGCTTTAGGGAGGTGCTCAGTAAAAACTTAGCTGACCAAATATTGCTTACTGCCTTGAACTGACCTGCGTTGAACACTGCCATCTGCTGGCCACGGGTAAAATTGGCATTCCATGGGATACTATGATCAGTTATTGGAATTTTGATATAATGCAAACACTGTAGTCAAGGATTTATTATTTTCACAGCATTTGATGCTATATATATTTAATTAATATGGTGCCATCAAAGTACCCAGGCCCTGAGGAATAACTTGCACTGAACACAACTGTTACAAGATTCAGATGCTCACTCCCCTCATTAATTTAGGCAGTTTACAATCCATTCAATTGAGATCTAGGTACACAAGTAACTCACACAGAAGCAGCTATATTACAAAAATATAATTCACTTTGAAAAAGGTTTGCTGCCCAACTCTGGGTTCAGGTCCATAAAGAACTCTTACTAGTGCACTTAAGTGCATGAACTCCTGAAAGGGCAAAAAACTCGGAACATATTTCTTAAAAATCTGCCCTCATTTTCAATCAATCTACAATAAGACATTCCACATAAAAAAACTGGGACCAAAGGGAAATTCTTTGATTCATAAAACTGGAAATGAAAACGATGTCACTTGCAGGAATGTGTCCATTATGTAAACAAATAGACATTTTAAACAATTACAATTTTGATATCATTTGCTCATTGTTTTGTTGTAATTCTTTCTGAGGGGACATGTTACATTCCATCTGCCAGAAGCCTCATAAATGAAAAGATTCCCTTCTCCTGCCCCTTGGTTGTGAAAGGCTTTTCATTAATCTGAGTGCAGGACTTCAGTCTTAATTTAAAGAAAGACATTTTTATTTAACCTTGGCTCTGGAGTATACTACCCTCTCCTTAAATGCCTTTGCCACTGGGTCCTTTTTTGTTGGTAAAGATGAGGATGGGCTTTTAATTTCCATTCCCACCTACTTTCCCAAGGAGAGAGGCTCAAACGAGCCCAGGGTCTCTGAGCCAGTTCACGTCCAGTGCCCCAAAGGAAAGACAATCTAATCAATGAGAAAGAGACTGGGAGAGGTGGGGAGACACATTCGTGGGAGCTCAGTGCCCCAGGCCTCCCTGCGGAGAAAATAGCTGGTGTTTGGGTGGAAACGCAGGCAGAAGCAGTAGAGGAGAGGGAGAGGGCCTTGTCATCAGGATCTTGGAAGGTGGCCCCACAGGTCCTACACACATGGCTCCGCAGCCTTCTCTTCTTGTTCCGCTCAGCCAGGTCCTTTAAGCTCTGTTTAATTTAGTTGCACAAATGGTATGGGGTAAGTGCTTAGGATACTCTAATAACACAACAGCTAAATGCCAAAAATGACAGCAGCAACAAATAACAACACCCGCACTTACAGCAGTCACTTTGTCCCAAACATTATTTTAAGTGCTCTGGGTTTGTCAACTCATTTAACTTCCATAATAACCCACTGCAGTAAGTGCTACAATTTCCTCCACATTCTCAGTGAGGAAATGGAGGCAATTCTAAATCTCTGTGTGGCAAGGTTTCTTATTTTGGAGTGTTTTGTGTACCCCAAAATTCATACCTTGAATCCCTAACCCCCAATGTGACTGTATTTGGAAATAAGGCCCATTAGAAGGTAACTCAGGTTAAGTGAAGACTTGAGGTTGGGCCCTCATGTGTCACCAGAACATGGGACTAAGGCCAGGAGTTATAGATGCTCCAGGCAGATTTCACTTCAACTTCAGTTCTCAAAGAATTATTATAAAAGGAGAAAAATAAGGTTTCCATTTTCATCTTGGAGGTGTAGCGAGCTGCAAAGAGCGCTCTGCCCACATTTTCCACAAACAAAATGTGAGACAAACTTCAAATTAATGACTTTTCTTGAACCCACGAGAGAATGGAGTTCTCAGGTAAACAGCCAACCAACCTGACTTGCTGGGAAAAACAAGGGCCTGTAGGGAGAAGCAGGGCCCAAGTGTTTGCCAACCTACAGTGGAAAATGATGAAAGGCTATAAGCTCCTATGACTATTCAGCTAAAAATTTCTAATGACTCCTTATAGACCAAGTTTGACTGGTGTGAAGACCCCACAGGTCCCATTAAAGGGGTTTGCATCAACTTGCTTTTCTTCAACAAAACCTACCAAGTGCTTACACAGAAGACGGAGAACCTCGAGATTCATCTTCCATCTCCTTACTGACTGGGGCAGTGGAAAAGTAGCCACTGCCAAACTCTACCAACCTATCTCCCCTATGGAAGAAAAGCCTTAACATGTAAGGTGAAGAGCAACAAAATTGTCATGTGGTGGAAACCTTTGTAGCTGAGTAAGACAAGAGGTTGGGTGGGGGGAGGAGAGAGAAAGGAGGGAGAAAGGAAAGAAGGAAGGAACATTTCCCCCGGAGAGAGAAGCAGGAATATGTTCAGACCATCCAGAATTTTAAAGCAGTAAACTACTCTGTATGATACCATAATGGTGGATATGTGTCATTACTCATTTGTCCAAACTCACAGAATTTACAACACCAAGAGTGAACCCTAATATAAACTATGGATTGGGGTGACAATGACCTGTGAATGTAGATCCATCGATTATAATAAATGTGCCCCTATATTGGGGGTGTTGATAAAGGCAGAAGCTATGCATGTGTAGAGTCAGGGAGTATATGAAAACTCTCTGTACTTTATGCACAATTTTTCTGTGAACCCCAAGCTCTAAAATATAAAGTCTATTAAACAAATAAACGAAAAAACCTTTCTACCTTAGAGAGGAACTGGAATATCTGATGTCACTACAACTGAAACAGGGATGGGAGCATTGTGAAGGCCACACCCCAAGACTCAGGTTCACAGTACCTGTGTAACACAGTGTCTGTCTGAGACCATGCCTGGCTGAGACACCGTCAGATCAAAAATGCTCCTCCCCTGCCAACCACCGACCTGCACACAAGTCTCAAGTAGAAATAACAATGGAATCTGTCTAGAACTATAGGAGGAAGACTGTCTCTGATTCGCAGTGCATAGGGAGGACCCAAAGCCAAGAGGGGAGCAGATAGAATGACAAATGCTCTAACAGACCAGCCCACACCTTAAACACAGGGAGACTAGAGCACAGTTTCTTACCCTTGGTACTACAGTCATTGTGTACAAGATGACTCTCTGTTGTGGGGATAGGGTGCTATCCCGTGAATTGCAGAATGATCAGCAGTATCTCTAATCTCTACTCACTAGATGCTAGTAGCACATCTCTAGTTGTGACAATCGAAAATGTCTTAGGGCCCGGTAGGGCATGGCTCAGTGGTTGAGCCTCCACCTATGATCCAGGAGATCACAGTTTAATTCCAGGTTATGCCCAGGTTGCAGGCTCAATCCCCAGTGTGCAGCAAGCAGGAGGCAGTGGACCAATGACTCTCTCATTATTGATGTTTTTGTCTCTCTCTTCCTCTCCCTTCCTTGCTCTGAAATCAATAAAGATATATATATTTTTTAAAAAGTATTAGGCAAAAGGAGGGTACTAGATGACATCTGAACTCGCCCCCCCCCCCCCCAACAAATATACATCCACATATAGAACAATTCCTCCTGAGACACACGGAGGGGTGGTAAAACAGCTTTTGTACAGTAAACAAAAGAGCGACTACATACAGAAGGAACCACGGGAGCTCTCTGGGATCTGTGGGCACTCTCCAGGACTGGAGGTACCAGTGACCACCGTTTTACACTCCCCTCCACCTACATAATGCAAGCCAACTGTCCCCAGGTGCTCTGGCCAACACACAAGGCCGCCGCAGCACATTCCCCTTTGCCTGAGCAAAGCCAGCTCCAACCTAGACAGCAAGGACACCTCTGTGCACACACAGAGTTTGCTGCATGGCCCAAAGCCCACCTTGGCCCCAGCTGGGCCTATATGACACCACCACACACTCACATGCACTGGACTGCCCTATCCCAAGCCTGCTGGGCCCCCCAGGTGCCACACACACCCCAGCTCCAACCAGCCTGCCCAAACCACCCAGCACTATGTAGAAGAGAGGCATCTTCTACAAAGAGCCATTTTTTCAAGATTGGATGGGAGAGCTATTTATCAATCCACAGAAACAAACATGGAGAGTAAAACAAAATTAGAAGACTAAGGTATATGTTTCAAATGAAAAAACAATAAAAAAAAAAAAAAAAAAAAAAAACAGAAAAAGACCCTAATGAGATGAAGATAAATAATTTGGCTGGTAAGGAATTCAGAGTAACAGTCATAAGGATGCTCACCTAACTTGAGAGTAGAAAAGAGGACCTTGTGAGAACTTCAACGAAGAGTCATTAATGTAATAAAGAACCAATCAGGGCGGTGGCGCTGGCTTACTGCACCGGTGGAAGCTGTGGCAGGAGCAGGGAGCATGGCCTGTAGGTCCTAGAGGCAGCCAGGCACCTGACAAGTGAGGAGAGCCTGTCAGGTGATTGCTGCTAGCAGGAGCTAACAGCAAGACTGCAGGACAGGTGGTCTCTGGGGAGCAGGGATGGGCAGGGTAGCCTCTGAGTCCGGACCAGCAGCACCAGGAAGGAGGCCTGGGCCCCCGTGGGAGATTGGCACATGCTCTTCTGACCCAGACTGCGTTCAAAGCAGCATCCAGCTGAGCAGCAGCTGTGCCCAGGCCTGAGGACTGCACTGCGGCAGGAGCTTTACAGCCCCTTAGGAAATAGCAGTTGGGCCTGTTACCATCGAGAGAAGGGACCTGTATCTCGAAGGGATGCGGAAGGGCAGAACCTAACACAAGGAGGATCTTGGTCTCTGCAGCAGAGTTTTGTGACACCCACAGAGCATCCTGGCTTCTTCTCTCAGGGTTGCAGCCTGGTTCCCCTCCCCTGGCAGAGACCTTGGGCAGAAGGACCATTAGAGGGGTGGGAGCTTCTTGCATGGAATCAAGGCTGCTTGAAGCCCATGTGTTAAATATTGATTGGGGTTCAAGGGCTTCCCTGCTACAGGGAAGAAGGGGCTGCCTCTACCTCTTCTCATGAACCACAAGGTCCTTGGGTTATTCCAAACTGAACCATTTCAAGCTGCCAAAGAGGGGGGCTCACAGAGCTGGCTGCCAGCAACCCCAATGGACTAGAAGGCTGGAATGGACTGACCTACCCCTTGCCAGGGCAGCGGGAGAGGCAGAGCATCTGTGGCCCAGCTAGTGACGGAGAGGCCCAATGAGGCCATAAACAGGGGCCCAAGTGGCTCAGGGACAGGGTTGCAGCTCCTGCCCACGTGCTTTCTCCTTGCCTTGAGGACGTGGCCTAGACTCCTGCCCCTGTCCCCTCTGCAGCACATGTCCTTATGCCTTTTGTACCCACAGTCAGAAGAGGCAGGCTAGCTGTGTCTAGCCCCCCAGTGGGCCAGGAAAGGAGTGGCCACAGTGACACACAGCTGCCCACCGGGCTGGTGGTCCAGACTCCTGGGCTTCCCACCGTGAAGCAGCCCCTGCGGGTGTGGTTCCTCTTGGGGGCCTTCCTGCATGTGTTCATCATGTCACTGCTCTTCACCGACTCCCACAGCATGGCCAGCCACCCTCCTTGGACTCGGGGACCCTGGGGGAACCCACAGGGTGTAGGTGGTGCCCAGCTGTGCTGGCCCGAAGCGCCTGGGCAAGGAGGGCTCGCTGCCAGGAGCTGTGCCCGGCGCCCTGAGAGGGTGAGGCCAGCGCCTCCAACGGGGATGGCGGCCACTTGGAAAGTGACATTTCCCCTGTCGTGAGAGAAGGTGGGTCTGCCCCCTGATGTCCAGAGGTGGTGGATGGTGCTCCCCCAGTTCAAGTAACACACCACCAGCGAGGTGCTGGAGAAGCTGCTGCAGATAGTGGGAGGCAGGAAGCGCCGTTCCGGGCGCGCGTGACTCCGGCCGCATGCGGACGTGCACAGCTTCATCCTGGGGACACATCGGGCGCCACCTGTGGGCAGCCGAGCCTCCCCAGGTCACATCCCCCGAGTGCCGGGAACCTGCCCCCCGCACACACGCCAGCTTTGTGTGGCGCCCGCCAAGGCCCTGATCCTGCTGCCGAGGCCGGTGCCCTGTGTACGGGGCGATCCCATCCCCCGGGCCGGGGCAGTCGCTCCTTCCAGGGGCCAGAGAAAGGGTCCAGGTCTGCACCCTCTTCAAGCGCATCCGCGACAGGAGGGCAGCGCACCACAGCGACCCCTCCTGGGGGCGCTGGTGCTCTTCTGTGCCCCCTGGGATGGGGTGAACGCGGACGGGTCGTTCCGCGACCGCGGGGCAACGGGCACCACTCCCGGGAGAATAACCGGTGCGCCCGCGTTCCGGAGACCGGCATGCCCGACGCTGACTTGCAGGCTCACATCATCGACGGGCCATGGCAGCAGGAGGAAGGCCTACCAGGCCCAGGCCGCGGGCAGCTCTCTGCCGCTGACCCTTCCCGCGGGGCGCTGGGCCGCGGGGCGGGAATAGCCTTTCTGACCCCGACATTGAGGGTCTCCCCTGACCCCTGGCGACGCCAGGTCGCCTTCTGGACCAATCATGCTGCAGTCCAAGCGAGCGCCGGGCTGTTCCCTGCCAATCACAAGACTCTGGGGCTTCGCACCAATCAACGCCATAGTCGGGCGGACCCTATGTTTCTCTCAACCAATCATGCGACTCAACTCTGGCCTTGGGCCTGTCTCCTCCAATCACAGGCCTTCGGAGGCGAGCTGGCGGCCTCCCCAGGGTGGGGTTCTAGGGAGTGGAGGTGGCTTCTGGCCTCGGCGAAATACTGTCCTCAGGCCGGGTGGGAGCTGTGGCAGCTGCTTGTGGGCCTGACCCCTCCAGGGACACCGAGGAGGATCGGAGGGGAGGGCGTGGGGTCCCCTCCCCGGTGTCCCTCGCGGCCTCAGGCTGGTCTGGGCGGCCCAGGCGGTGTCCAGGGAGGTGCTCTCCGCGCACAAAGAGCCAGAGGCCTTCCAAGCGGCTCCCGCCTACAACAGAATTTCAGAACCTACATTTCTTGTGTCCGCCAGGCCGAGGTGGGTGTCAACCCACCAAAGAAACGCGGTGAGAGTCAGAGGGCGCGTGGCTCCCCTCGTCCTCCCGCCCTGTCCCCGCTTTCGGCTGCCTCGTCGCACAGCCTGCTGACCAAGGCCTGGGGCGGCTCACCGGAAAGCCGACGGTGCTCACCGGAAGGCCGAACGTGCTCACCGGAAAGCCGAGTGTGCTCACCGGAAAGCCGACGGTGCTCACCGGAAGGCCGAACGTGCTCACCGGAAAGCCGAGCGTGCTCACTGGAAAGCCGACCGCGCTCACCGGAAGGCCAAATGTGCTCACCCCGCGCCTGGGGGCTCAGTTCGCCTCGCTGGATGATGGGACATCGATGTAAGGAGCTGGGGCGGAGACAAGGAAGCCCCTCACAGCGAAGGTAGAGTGCTTCTCGCTCACGTGCCCCCTGAGCCCCCTGTTCGCTACACCCTTGGGCGTCTCTCCTTAGGCCCTGGGCCTCCTCACCAGCCTACTCGCTCTGGCGACAAAATAAACGTGCCCTGGGATTGATTGGGGCACTTCTTTACTCGCTCACTCGCTCGCCCTCTCACACACACATGCACGCACACTTGCTGTACTCGCTCTCTGTCCCTCTGTCTCTCACACACACATCGTTGGCTGGTTCAAGGGATAGGGAGCAACCCGCGGGAAAGAAGCCTGCAGATGGGGAGCCCAGCTGCCTGGTGCATGCACTAGCGTGCACCCATCACCACAAGAGGAGAAGGAAACCTCTTGCTTGGGAGTGGAATTTGCTTTGGGCTCATAATTTAGTTAACCCGAAGTTACCAGGTATGGCTGACCAACAAAGACTCTTTAAGCATTCTAAGCTGGCCATGGAAATAGCTGGGAGCCTAGCTCGGGAGTAGACTTGCCCTTCTGCTGGTCCACTCCCCCATGCTCACATCTGGCCTCCTAACTTTCCATTTCCAGCTCTGGAATGGGCTGGGAAGTTACCAACCAGGGGTAAAACTGGAAACTTCTTGCTGACTAAACCCAGCTTAAGTCCGTACAGGAAGCTGCTGATGGTTTTCACCCTTCAATCTTAGGAAAGCTTAGGAGGGCAAAAGAGCCTGTGTGAAGCTTACAAAGCACTAAAAGAACCCCCATTCCCAACAGTGACAACACAAATACCACCCCCCTTTTTCTTAGTGAGCTGGTACCACCAAGCAGCCTCCTGGCCATTGGTGTAGCTCCTGCAGCTGGCTGGGGGAACAGTAACCAGGGGGGTATTAGAGGACAGTTAGGGTGGGGCAGTGGGCACCCCCAAAATTTAATATATTGAGAATTTAGCTTTAGTCTGTTTATTCATAATTCCAAAAGTAGGTGGAATAAAAAATGGGGGTGGATTTGGGGGGCCTTTCGTGGATTGCCTCTAAGGGCTTCACCCCACAATTTTAGAGAGCCAAGGCACCAGCAGCCATTCTTCCTGGCCTCATCTCAGTGCTTCCTGAAGTGGCTGTTTTGAGTGTTTAGAGCATGAAAAAACAATGCAATTATGCCAAACAGTGTGTGTGTGTGTGTGTGTGTGTGTGTATGTGTGTGTATATATATATATATATATATATATGTATGTATGTATATATATATATTTTAACATATCTTCATTGATTTCAGAGAGAGGAATGGAGGAGAGAGATAGAAACATCAGTGATGAGAGAGTTGTCATTGATCGGCTGCCTCCTGCATGCCACCGACTGGGGATTGAGCCTGCAACCCAGGCATGTGCCCTGACTCGGAATTGAACTGTAACCTCCTGGATCCTAGGTCAATGCTTATCTGCTGGGCCACGCCCAGCTGCACCCGAACAGTATTAAACAAAATAATTATTTCCTTTTTTGTTTTGTTTAAAACATTAATAAATCCCCATTCTAAAAGTAGTAGGTCCCAGCATTTAGCCCAGATCTCCTTTTCTTCAATTTTTCATTTTTCTTTAACTTATTGGGGTGACATTGGTTAATTAAATTATATAGTTTTCAAGTGTACAATTCTATAATACATCATCTGAATATTGTATTATGTTTTTAGCTATTTAAACATGTTTTATTTTCTTTCTGAATTTAAAAAAAAAAGGGCACTAAAAAAAAGAACCAATTATAGCTAAAAAATATAATTGAAATGAAAAATAGAAGCAATCAATAGCAGATTAGATTGTACAGAAGAACAGACTAGCAGCCTGGAAGACAGAATAGTGGAAATCACTCAAACAGAACAGCAAATGGTAAAAGGATAATAATGAAAATGAGGGCAGTTTAAGGGACTGCTGGGACAACATCAAGCACACTAACATTCACATTACAGGCATTCCAGAAAGAGCAGAGAACAAATGGGGCAGGGGCAGAAAGTTTAATTGAAGAAATAATGGTTGAAAACTTTCTTAACCCAGGGAAGAAAACAGATACCCAGGATGCACACAGAGTTCCAAACAAGATGAAGCCAAAGAGATTCAAACCAAGACATAATACAATTAAAATGGCAAAAGTTAAAGAGACAATCGAAGGGAGCAAGAGAAAAACATCTGGTCACTTACAGGGGAAACCCCATAAGACTATCAGCTGATTTCTCTGCAGAAACATAGGCCAGAAGGGAGTGGCAGGTTATATTTAAAGTGCTAAAAGAAAGGAACCGACAACCTAGAATACTCTACTTGACAAGGTTTTCATTCAGAATTGGAGAGATAAAGAGTTCCTCAGATAAGCAAAACCTCAAGGAGTTCATCACCACTAAACTGGCTTTACAAAAAATGGTAAGAGGTTTTTTTTTTTTAGCAGAAAAGGTCATAAAAGTCATATACGAGACAATTCTGTTTGCTTCATATCCACCCAACAAGTATCATCAGGCTTTGAATGTCAGTTGCCACAGCAGCTATTCCAGTTATTCCCCTCATGCCTCTGTTGGTGATGTTCTTGCCTGTGCCACTGCCCCTTGGAAACAGTGAGTCCAGAATTTCTCTTGCCAGTAACCTCCCTTGAGTGCTTATCATGGTGTAGCTTATTATTAGCAAGGCTGGGTGTTCTCCAGGCACAGTTCTTTACCAGGACTCACAGTTTCCTGTCAGCTGGGTGCAATACCCATCAGATTGGGAAATCATAGCATCTGCACCACGGGCTTTCTGATCACTCACATCCAAACATTTATTTTTACCCAAGCATCAAATACCTGCTTCAGTACTGGCAGGCTGCCCTCCAGACAAAGTGCACCATTTTCTGCTCCTGCTATTGGGAACATGCCCTGGCCACAATCAATGGAAACTGGCAGTCTTTTCATTTTTTTCCAGTCTGATATGGGAAGTGACATTTTGTGCTAATTGATATTGATTTGATTATTAGTGAGGTTGAACGATGTTTTCTCTATATACAATATATCCACCTCTTCTTTTGTGAATTGGCTGTTCATTTCTTCCTCCCTCTTTTCTCATTTTAATCCTCGCCTAAGGATAGTTTTTCCATTGCTTTTCAGAGAAAGTAGAGTGGGGAGAGAGACATCAATGTGAGAGAGACACATCAATTAGTTGCTCCCGCACCTGCCTGGACCGGGGCCAGGGATCAAGCCTGCAACAGAGGCATGTGCCCTTGTCTGAAATTGAACCTGGGACCCTTCAGTTCAGGGCTGATGATCTAACCACTGAGTCAAACCAACCAGGGCTACCTGTTCATTTCTTTCACTCATTTTTCTGTTGGGAGACCATTTGTTGATTAATTTTTATAATAGCTTTATTAAGGTTTTCACTTTCTGTACAATTCACCCTTTGAAAGTACACAATTCAATGGCTTTTAGTGTATTCGCAGAGTTGTGTAACCATCACAATATCTAATTTCAGAACATTTTATTATCCCAAAAAGAAACCCACCACCCATTAGGGAGTCACTCCTCATTTACCTCTGTCTCCACCAGCCCCAGAAAACCACTTTCTATCTTTATGGATTTGCCTATTCTGGAAATTTCATATAAATGGAATCATACCAAAAAAAAAAAAAAAAGTGAAAAGAAAAACCTCACCAGTAAAGGCAAGGCAAATATATAATAAACACGGTGAATCAAACACTTAAAAGACTGGTATGGAGGTTAAAAGACAAAAGCAGCAAAATCAGTAACTACAATAAGTAGCTAGGGGGTACCCAAAACAAAAAGATCTAAAATATAACATTAAAAACATAAATCATGGTCTCATCTTCTAATTCAATAGAGCCTTTGCTGTACCACCTGGTAGACACACTGCCCTCTTGGGATCAAAGTCCTCAAAACAAGAGCACTCAATGTTGCCAAGATGGGAAGCATATGGTCTATAAATGAGTTATTAGGTATAATAGTGAGAGAATCCACTACCACTTCTACCCTTTGATTCCCAAACTATATCTTCTGGATGTGAGGGAGACAGCACCATATAATGTTCTCTAATTCAAAGAATATGCCATATGCTTTAAGACAGAACTCCATTCTTTTAGGGTGTTGTCTCCCATTTAGCACTGAAACAGCCTGCAGTTAAATCATTTCTCCATTTAATTGGGCCAGCCTCTTCTGGATGATGTGTGACATGATAAGATCAGTTAATTCAATAAGGATGATCCTATTGCTTTTATTTCCTTTGCAGTGAAATGAGTACATTGATCAGGAGCAGTGCGATGTCAAAATGCTACAGTGGTAGGTAAGCTATTTTGTGAGTTCATGACTATTTTGGTCATAAGTATTAGGGATAGAGAAGGCAAATATATATGCAGAATATTTGGGTTTTTTCTACTAAGGATGAATCTCTGCCCCTTCCATAGTAATAGAGGTCCAAAGCAATCAACCTTCCATTAGGTTGCTTCCCCAGAGAATGGTGGCATAGCAGGAACTAAATGTTGGTCTCTGCTGTTAGTAGACTAGAAATTAAGCTGTACCATTGATAAAAGGCCATGCTGTTGAGTCCACATATAGCTACTACAGCTATTTTGTTCATGGGCCCATTGAGAAACCCTGGTGTGGTTGGGGATATCCAAAGAGCACAGCATTTTGTCTACTTGATTATCAAGAGCCTCCTCTCCAGGAGATACCTATTGGCAAACATTCACATGGGACAAAAGTAGCTTCTACATCCTGTGCCCTTTTGAGACATCCATCCACCTATCTCTTCTCCAGACTTGTCATTAATCTTCCAAATCTGTTACATCTAGCCTGTTAGACACTGGCCATGAATAATGTGGTTTCTTTTTGGCCACCTCTCACTCCAGACAAAATGAACAACCAAAATGCCACTTGGAGTTCCAGCCAACAGATTTTCCTTCACTGTTCTTCAGACTCAGCCCTATGTCGCACTCTAGTGCTACAGCTGTCCACTTTCAGGTGACACCAGAATATTATGCAGATCTATTTGTACACCCGTCTCAAGTATTTTCTTCTTTAGTCGACTGGTTGTAAGGAACTTTCCAGGAAGCCAAGAGACCTCCAAGGTCTGTACTGATTACAAATTAGCAGAGTCTTTCAATTATTTTGATGTGTAAGCCATTTCCTTCAAGGTCACTTAGTGTGTACCTGCTCCCTGGAGCATACTGAGATTTTACCCTAGCTATTTACCAAGTAACCACAGAAGGTGGTTTTGATAGGTCTTGAGGAACATGAGCATCCCCCTTCAAGGCATCTACCCCAGACAGGAAATCACAAAATTTTCAAGCACAAGGAGGCTACTTTCCTCAGATATCCAAGGACAAACTACTACTGGCAAAGAGTGACTTGGGGGTTCAAGATTATCAGTCTCATCTGGATCCAACCACGTGTCTTCATTCTAAATTCATGATCTCATTCTTTCCTAAACGGCACCCTAACTTTCACGAGAGACTCTGCAAGATTGAATTCAACAACAATTGTAATTCAGGAACCTGCACAACTAAGATTTTCATCAAAATCTTAGTAAAAACGGACGCTTCTTGATACCAGAGCAAGAGAGGAGGAAGTAATGAAATAAAATAGGGACTACTGCTCATAGTTAATATTTATTAAGTACTTACGATGTGTCAGGCACTGTGTTAAGTGGTTTATACACACCATTTGGTATCATGCACCACTTCATTCTTTTCACTGCACTCAGAGTAAAACCCTAAAGCTCTTCCATGGCCTTTTAGGTCTTGAATGATCTGCTTCCATGCCTACTGATCTCTGAGTTTGTTCAGAAATTTTCAGCCACATATATTTCATTTCAACTCTTCTCAGCTTACATGTGATCTCCAAGCTGCCTTTCTAAAACAGCTCACTTCATTAGTCTCCACACTGAGACTGTGCTTTTGTACATCATTTGTCTTGTTACAATATTTTATTTATTGTTTTTTTCTTTTACTTATTGTACGTTTATTATTTTTATTTATCATGTTTATTTATTATTACTCCAGGAAACGATGCCCTCATCTCATGTGAAGACCACGTGTCTTGTTCACATTTGTACAGCACCAGGGGAAGTGTTCTGTAAGCATTAGAATTCTCACAACTTGGTCTATGTTATTTCCTCCTGGTTTCAAATAGGCAAACTGAAGCTTGGAGGGGCTAAATTAACTTACACCAGGTCACTCACAGCCAACTAGTCCCTAAATCTTGGTGTCTTCCAGCTGAAGCTAGTCACCACCAAGGACGAGCCTGTGAACAAAAGAGGGGCTCTGTAATAAACCTGGCAAGCTGTCGGGGGGCTACATGGCAGGCCTGACAAGCTCAGTGACTAAAAGTATCCACACAGGATGACTGGATCATAAATTCCTAACTGGACAGGTCATAGTGGGTAGTCGCATCCCAGGCCTATACCTTCCTTAGCAAAGGTCAGTCTTGACCTTAACTGAGCCTTGTCCATTGTTCTTATGCATATAGGATAATATACCTTTGCAATGTCAATGTAATTTTCTTTTCCAGACGCCCTCTCTGGCACAATCACAGGTACCAGTGCAGGAGACCAGAGAAGCCTTCATTGGTTGTCCTGTCCACCCCCAGACCATCTCTATGAGCTGTAAGCGCTAATTATTAACTGTCCTGGACCTACCAATGTAAATGGATCTCCATTTTACTTCCTAGAGACACGCCTCCCCTTCCTCCGGCCTCCTGAATCTACCACCAGTGGATTTCATGCACCTTCCTTACATCTCCTTTGAGTCTAACGTGTAAAATAAGCTGCAAAATTGCCAACCTGCAGAGCCCTTTTCTCAGTCCATTGGGATTCTGCTTCCAGCTTTGTCCTCAAAACTGGGCTCAAATAACTCATAAAACTTTTCTACAAGTTTGGATACTTCCTTTGACAACCGCATACTCTGAGGAGAAGCTCATCACAACCCCCTCCCACCGTCCAAACGCGGGGACAGTAGGGTTGTTACCCCAAGAAAGCAGCATCATCACCACCATCACAGAAACCCGCGCGTCGGCCGCCGGCCGCGGGGCGCGGGGGGGCGGGGCGCGGGGGGGCGGGCGGCGGGCGGGGCCCACTTCCGGCCTGGGGCCAGTCGCCCTCGGCCGAGCCCTGCCTCCCGGCGCCGCCGGCCGCGCTGCCCTCTGCGCAGGCGCAAGCCCACGTCCGCTGGAGGCGGGGCTGGGCGGGGCGTGGGCGGAGCTGCTCGCGGGGCGCTGGTGGGCGGCGTCCGCGCCCCCGGGTCCCGTCCGCATGGAGCTGGGGGCCGCGGCGCCCCGGGCTCGTCCCGGGGCTGGCCGGAGGGACACCAGAGCCGAGCGGCCGGAGCCGAAGCCAGGGGCGACGGCGGGGGCGCCCGGCGCCGGGCGAGGCCGCCTCCTCCTGCTCTGCCTCTACCTGGTGGGCTTCCTGGTGAGTGCGGCGGGGCGCCCTGCAGACCGCTCGCCCCGGCCGGGGAGTGTTTTCTTGAGCTCAGCGGTGGCTGTGTGAACCGCGAAAGGCACCAGGTGTTACATCTCTGTCTTGGAGTTTTGGCTAAGAAGAAATTCAGAGCCAAGACTAAAATTATTCTTATTATTGTTTTAATGACCAGCGACAGGCCAGAGGGAGGAAGGGTTGGGGAAGAGGTCTGAACTGTGACCAGCGATAGGAGAGGTCAGGGAGACCAAACCGCTTGACCAGTGATATGCTAGGGGAGGAAAAGGTCACGGTGGGGGCAGGTCCCACCCTATGATACTTGCCCTTTGCTGGGCGGGCCCTGGTGACCTTCCCTGCCTGGCCCACTGCTCCTGCTCTGCACAAGTGTAGCTGCCTGCTCTGTCACTTGAAAGGCCCAGCCAGGGCTGCGAAGCTATTCCACATGGTGGTGCTCCCTACCAGTCAAGCCTTCTCTTGCCCCATAAGCCCCTTCATTCTGTACTGGGCCCTGTGGCTTTATGGTCCTGGAGCTTTCACTTCCGCCTGATCCCTCCCTGCTGGTTAGACTCCCTGGCCTTTGGTGTGGCTGCTGGACCAGGCTCCTTAGAGGTTGATCCTAGGTGTTAGTCAATGTGGCAGGTGCAGCATGCAGGGTGGAGAGCAGGGTTTCCCCGAAAGCTTGGGTGAGCCCAGCTGTGCAGTGGCTGTCCCAGGAACGCCGGTCTTTTTACCAGGCCGGGCCTGGGAAGTTGCTGTTGATGACCCACTTGGGCACATTTTAGGCACATTGTCATTAGGGTTCCTCATGTCCTGGAATGTTTAAAAATGCAGGTCATAGTGAGTTATACACTTCTCCCCTTGACAAGCTGTTTATATGTTGTGGGATGCAGGGTTTTGTCATAATTTGTCTGTGTGTCCTGGTTTAATAAGGACAGTTAACAGTTTCCCATGCCTAATGGAAAGCTTAGAAAGCTGAGTATATGGTAAGGTATTTCATTCATCCACCTACTCATTTATTATTCATGGAATTTCTGCAAACCTGTGTGGTAGGTGCTGTGGAGCTACCATCATGTCATACACAGCCTGTGACTGGGAGAATTCAGAACCTTACTAGGAAACTTGTGTTCGTAGTTAGTGGACCACTATCTGTAGGAACCTTAGATCCACTTCTTATTCCTCTGTTTCCAAGTTTAGGCCTAGTTCAGCTGCCCTGGTTGTCAGCTAATCCAGGTTGGGACAGAGACCCAGTAAGCAGGATTTTCTATTTCTGGGCCCGAGACTGTCTTAATTAATGAATTATTATTTTTTTAATCCTCACCTGAGGATATTTTTTCCATTGCTTTCCAGAATGGGGGTTGGGGGACAGAGAAACATCAATGTGGGAGAGACGCATTGATTGGTTGCCTCAGGCACATGCCCTGACCAGGGCTGGGGATTGAACCTGTAACTGAGATACATGTCCTTGGCTGGAATCCAACCTGAGACCCTTCAGTCTGAGAACTGACACTGTAACCACTGAACCAAACCAGCTAGGGCCAGAGTCTGTGTCCTGACAACAAAAGGGTGCCTGCCTCACTTGAGTTAGGACAGTGAGTCACATTGAGCTAGGAGAGGAGCAGGAAGGCAGTATTCCTTGCCCGCCTCAGTACAAGGTATTCAACAGTCCCTAAAGGTTTAATGTTGAATTAATAGTTGTTAAGACAACAATGGAAGCATGTTTACCATATTGCTGTAAACACAGAATCGTGAGACAGGGAGGGCAGCTTTCCGGAGGGAATCTCAGTCTCCTGTTAACATTGCACATTGCAGCCACCCCCAGGCTTAATGCCTGTGAGTTCAGAGCCTGGCACTTCTTCTGTTCCAGTTTCTTTAATCGTAGTTGACACTCGGGATGCAGGTTCCTCTCCCACCTTCTCCAGTCACCAATGTTCAAAACCATTGAATGTGAGTAGCTCTGCAAATTTGGAAAGGGGGTTGGCTACCATCCACTTCTGGTAGAAGATGGGGACCCCAAGCTACTGCTGCCCTACCTCAGATGGCATTCCGATCTGGCTCTGCCAGGTGAAGAGGATCTGGACCCTCACTTAGAAAGTCCACGCCCGAGTTCAGGGAATTGTGGAAACCAATATAACCTAGTATTCAAAATCGTTTGAGTTGTTTACAATATGTCTGCAGATTATTCCTGACAGTGGCTGTCTGATACAGATTTGATTTTCAGAGCTCCTCACATGTTGTCCATGTGCTATGGACCTGGTGAGCCTAATCTGGCAAACATGATGTAAAATTTTAATTTTGATAATTTACTCCAGAGCATTATCAGGTCTCTAATATCTTCAGGAAGAAATCTAAGACTTCCCAAAAGTTAAAGAGAGTAGGGATTTCTTTAATGGAAAATGTTGTTAACAAAATACATGCAGCTTTGGGTCTTCTTGAAGCATCTAATGGCTGTGTTAGGTAACAGCTAAGAAATATTACACATAACTTAGTTATGATTTTTAATATAGAGATGTGAAGACCCCTAACACTTTTGGGAAAATGGTTTCCAATTAGGAGAAGAAAGGAACAAGATTAAAGAATTCATTTGCCCAAATATTCTGTTTTTAGCTATCTGTTCTCCTAGGTTTTAATTGGTTTAGAAAGGAAGTCTAAGACGAGATCCTTTTTGGTCACCATACTAAGGTGCTGCTAAGCTCTATGATTTCAGTCTCTTCTTTTCTCCAGGTACCTGGCGAGATTTGTATTTCATTTCATCACCTTTAGTCAGGTGAGAATTCATTTTTAAAAGATCCCCAAACTCTTTAATGTATTAATCATTTTGCACTGAGAGATGTGGATGTTTTGTGAAAGGGTTAAGTGACCCCTTCTCACCTGGTTTCCAGGTGCCAACTTTGAAGTTGCCTTTTATATTAAACTAGAAGATAATTTGAGAACAGAACTTCCTCAGAGGAAAGAGCTAGCAGCCAGCCTCCTTGGAAAAAGATAATATTTTTCAGTACTAAAATAATACTGATCATCGTTATTACTTATGAGTCTGTGTTTTTATATTTATCTTCCATAGATGTCGGCCTATCTACTGAAATATTTATCTCCCAACCCTTACTTTGGATAACCATTTCAATATTAAATGGCAAGCAGTACTGGGAATTCTTTTCAAAAAAATATCTTGTTGGGTAGTTGAGTTTCCTTGTATTAAAGATCTGGAAAATACAATAGGTAGTTTATGGATTTTGAGGCTTTAAAATAATATAAAACATCAGTAGGCTGATGGGACAAAGCTGACAGTAAAGCCCTCAAAACTTGGTTCAAACACAAAAGAAATTTTAAGTGCAGTAGTTCCCCCTTACCCGAGGTCTTGCTTTCCGTGATTTCAGTTATCTGTGGTCAGCCTTGGTCCAAAAAAATTAAGTGAAAAAAATCCAGAAGTAAACTGCATGCCATTTAAAATCTCACGCTGCCCCTTTTCATCCAGGCCTAGGCGTGAATCATCCCATTGTGCTGTGTATCCACGCTGTACACAGTGCTTTCCCATTAGTCACTTGGTAGCCTTCTCGGTTATCAGATTGACACAGTGCTTATGTTTAGGTCACCGTCATAGTAGCCCAACACTATGTCACAATGCCTACATCACTCACCTCCCTTCATCTCATATATGCAATGTACCATCTCATACCAGCACAGGAAGAAGACTAGTACAGTACACTGAGATATTTATAGGGAGAGACCACATCACATAACTTTTATTATAATGTATTGATATAATTGTTCTATTTTATTAGTTATTTTTGTTAATCTCTTACTGTGCCTAATTTATGCATTAAACTTTATCATGTATAGGAAAAAACGTGTGTGTGTGTGTGTGTGTATGTTTTGGTACTTGGGTTTCAGTCATCCACTAGGGTTCTTGGAGCATACTCCTATAAGTAAGGGAGGACTACTATAATCTTAAAATCAGTGAGCTATTTTAGATCACCGGATATTAAATATACGGCCATCTAAAGATATAACCATGGTAGGAAAACACTGAAAGTGTATCGGGAAGTTTATATTTCTATAATTAGGCGAATGTACTGCTACCAAGAGAAGCAGGGAGCAAAAGATTAATTGTTGGCTGAAAAAATATATATTTTTCAAGTATTTCTGTTAACCAGGATTATAAGAAAATAAATTCAGGTTGACTATGAAAAACCTGTGTGCTATATGGTTTTCTCTCCTAAACCAGTTGGAGCAAGTAACCAAGCGAAGTAGGAATGAGAACAACACTTAAAGGGAAAATTAACAATGTGTTAAAAAAGTAAATAAATAAAGGATTAGTACTTATTCTCAGAACTGAAGAGAAGAAATGTTTGAGCTTCTATTGTGTGTCAGACTCTTTTCAGCCGCTGTCTCTTAATGTGCATCCTGTTTCTGCCAGGCGGGTATTACCCTCATGTTTTACAGGTGGCAGCACTGATAATTGGTAACATTAAATAGCTGCCCAAGGACACACACTTCTTAGTAAATGGTGGAGCTGGAATTGGGAACCATCCTTCTGATCCTAAAGCACATGCACTTTCTATGACTTAGCTGCAGGGTACGGCCTTCCGTTAACAAACCAGCCTTCCTGCTCTGCTGACTTTCTTTTTGGGTAGTACCTGTAAGACTGAAAACTACAGATCACTTCCTTCCCTAACTGCAGGAGGACATTCATGTTATTAAGCCAGTGCTACTTTGTCAAGAAATGCACCTCATCCCTACCACCTTTCCCCCTTCATTGGCCACAGAAGTTATTTTGTTTTTTATGGGAGGAGCTTCTGGTAGCACATCCTTCTCGAATATTAAAGATTAACTGCAAAGACGCAAGTGAAAATGAGTTCTAGGTCAGGGCAGCCCATGAATTTACAGGTCGCTGATGCTGTAGTATATTGTATTTGGATCCTTGATGACTTTAACCTGATGAGTTAGCGTAGCATAGAATACAATCATAACTTCTTATTTATTCAAAGCTTTGAATAGTGGTTTTATTTGGAAAATTAGTTTATAATTAGGATCACCACTTTAAAAACACCTGGGCTCATTTCTCATTTGGGCTCATCAGTGTTTGTTGTTTAGGACTTGTTTGGTGTCAGCATGGTTGTCCCTTTATTGAGCCTTCATGTCAAGTCTCTTGGAGCAAGTCCAACAGTTGCAGGAATAGCAGGTGAGTGATTGTACTGCACACTTTCAGAGCATAGAACTTAAATCCCTGAACTAAGTACCTGAAAACAAATCAGTCTTATAGCTAAATGCTATCCAAATTTAAAGTGAAAATGCTATGAAATGGATTTTTGGAATATTTGATTAATCTTTTCCTAGACTGCCGATGTTCTGAGAAGCTTTGAGACATGCAGGAAAGGGAGTTGGGGTAACCTTCCCAAATCAGTTGCAAACTTCTCGCAGCACCACCACCATTCCTTAGAGTGCTATAAGGTGTTGCGACCTGTGCAGCATAAAGTCTCCATCCAGGAGCTGTTGATTTACCAAAGAGGCAGGAGCTAGTAGGGCCTAGGGCTGTGCTAATTATGAAAATTAAGACTTACAGTGCTTGATCATTCACAAGCTCTGTAAGCAGACATTCTGGGACATTTTGTACATAATATTCAATAAGCCCTGGTTCATGCCAGATTTGCGTTTCCCTCGAAAGGGCACTTGGAATTATACTGGACCCCTGCAGCTTAAAGGTTTACAAAGAGCAGAGGAGACATGTTCTGTGGAGAATGGAGGTCAAGCACTCTATAAAGCTTTGCAAGTTCTTTATAAAACTAAGGCATTTTGAGAAAGCTGTGAAGTGTTAGAGATGTATGATAATGTTAAAATTTAAGATTTAGTAGAATGTGTCCAGGATCTGATTTCTGCTCCCCTGTGCAGTCTGCATCTTCGTCGGGACTTCACGTCCTCGCCTAGTGGAAGGACTGTCTCTCAAGTTTCCTAAGGGCAGCCTTGCCTTTAGTCTCTCTTCTCCTTACCTTTCATTTTATGTTGAAGGCCTTTTATTAATAATTATATTACAGGGAAGGCTTGGGAAGGGGGTGGGAGTGGGATGGAGGGGACCAACGGGAACAAAAGGTGGACATCTATAATACTTTCAACAATAAAGATTAAACCTATTAATAGTAATAACAATAATAATAATATTATTATTTATACTCTTCCAATTGAAAAAATTTGTGGGGTAATTCCTTTTTTCAAAAATGATTTTTTTTTTCCTAATGTGTTTCTATTAGTTTCTGTATGGTTGTTCCCCCATTAATCCAGTTCTGTGATGGGCCTTGCTGACTGTATTGATGGTGCTGATGTGTTTTGCAGGCTCCTCCTATGGCATTTTGCAGCTCTTTTCTAGCACATTGGTGGTAAGTACTCTTCCATCTGGCAGCGTGTCTTGCAAGCAGGCTCGTGCACTATGGGTGCCACCCAGCATGGCAGTGGTGAAATCAGACTGGAGGACTACAAAAGTAGCTGATTGGGGTATCCCGTGTTGTTAGATCAAGAAGGTTCCTTCAGTCATCTCTCTTCCTCATTCCACATCCTAGAAGCCCTTGGCTTTTTTAAAGGAGTCAGGTGGCTTCTTCTGAAAGGAACACACCGAGTCAGAATGAGAGTCCACCTTTTAAACTGTACCATGTTCTTCCCATAATTCCCTGCTGACTTTTGACTTGGGGGGGGGGTAAATGGTCATTACCAATTTTATCATTTGTTTCAATTTATTGACAATAATCAAAACCAGTGCTTCTAGGATTTTGTTTGAAGCTATACATTTTGAACTACGTGGCTTATTAATTCTAAAACTTAAATGTGTAGACAGGATGAGCAATTGGAGTGGTTGGTTGTATATCTACACCATGGGGTAGAAAGACCCAGGGCTGAGCTTGTCAGTCCCACTTCTGCCCACTCAGTTGTTTGAAATTCAGAATTCTTAACTGATCCTCCCCTGCCCTCTCCTTTCTGAACTTCGGTGTGCCACTCTGGTCTTAGCCCTCAGCGGTGTCCAGTGGTCCATGCAGGCAAACAGAACAGCCAGTCTAGTCCCACAGATTGGTCAGCCGTGACCTTGGTTAGTGAACGCAGTGTACAGTACTGTGCTTCCCAAGAGTGGCCTGCATGTAAAATATGTTTCAGAAAAGAAAAGAAATCCGGTTAGATTTTGTATGAATTCTTAGGTAAGTAAATAGCTACTACCTGATTTATCTTATTTTCAAGTCTTTCATAAATTAAATTTGTATAACAATTTTATTCCCATTTAACCTTTATAATGACCCAGCAAAGCAATTACCTCCTTTTATTATACAGGAGGAAATTAAGATTCACAAACTTGAAAGAATTTCACAAGTCACCTCATCTCAGTATCCAGGGTAGACTCTAAGCCTGAGTTATTTTCCCCTAAAAGTCATTGCCTTAAAGATCTAAGAAAGTAAAGAAATAATGAGCAGGTTGCACAGGGGACCAGGCACTTGCCTGTTGGGCGGCAGGTCCTAGTTCACATGCGTCCCTGTGAGAGAATTTGCTTATGCTTAGTAAGTGGCTTTTCTCTTTTATTTGGAAACCCAGGACCCAAATGCTTGCTTTGTGTGTGTTAGATCATGAGCCGGAGTGTGCTGTAGCCAGTCCAGTGCCCTCCTGCTTGACTTGGGCGCTCTGTAGAGTGAAGCCAGGACTGGTTTATCACGAGCTTGTCAGAGCGCTGGCACATGGGAGCAGTTTGCGACTGAATTTTTACCCCAGCTGTGGCCCGACCCTCTTTTTCAAATAATCCTTTGCTTTATCATATCTGCGCTTACAAAGCACATTGCATATACCTAATAGCTATAATTTCACAGGAGGACCTCCTTAGAGACCCTTAACATAAAATACCAAGTAAAAATTCTCTCTTCAACCAATGCTTTTATAAATGTTTTAATTATGTTTTATAAAAGCATTTTAAAACCAAATCTTTATGAAGAAAAATTGTGCTGTGTCAGACTTGACTAATCATTTTAATAATTTTAATATATTTACTATGTGTCAGACCCTGTTCTGAGCATTTTATTTCATTCTGTCCTCATGCTCACTGTGTCTTTAAGAACTGATTTGTATAAAGCATGGAGCAAGTGTTGAGGGGAAAAGAATCTCCGAGGCAGACACTGTTGTTGTTGCTGTTTTACAGATAGAAAAGCATGTGTGACTGTGGTGACTGATATGTCTGTGGCATGTGGAATAGTGAGTTCAGAGCTGTAACCAGAGAGCCTAGCCCAGGGCCCAGGTGAACCTGCCATATCACACCACTGCCCTATGACACAGGAGGCCAGTGACTTCGAGACGAGGTGCAAAGAGTGGAGAATTTCTAAATCCACTGAAATGAAAACTGGGAAAAGGGCTGATTCTATTTATATAAGGCTGACAGTATTTTGGAAGATTTACCCTCAAATTTCTTATAAAGAATTTTATAGCCATATATATCCTCTGTAAAGTGATCTTTTGGGGTTTTAAGAAAAACAGAAACACATCTATAAAAATGAGGAAAGGCACGAACAGAGGTGGTTGGCTTTGGCAAGGCAGAGAGGCAGGTCCAGAGGTCGCTGTTAGTGGGAGAGGGTGGAGGAGGTCCCCAAGCAGCACTGAGGCGCGGAGGAGCAGGATGCCCACTCACCACCTCTAGCCAGGCCCAGGACACACCGCTGGACGCCTGCGCTTGACCTTTCTCAGATGGGGCCCTGTTGCTCTGACAGTGTTTAGTGGTTTTTATTTGGACACTTCTTTCAAACAAAGCTTCACCCAGAACCTCGGTATATAGATCAGCTGGGAGCAGAGGCGCTGGAGTTGGGCTGGGCTGCTCAGGCCGGCTCGTGGGTCCACGTGCACGATGGTCCAACGTGGAGAGGAAAGCATGCAGCTCACCGCGAGGCTGTCCGCGTGTCCAGGGGCTGCTGGAGACCAGGGCCTGCGTGGCCTGCCCAGCGCAGCCGGCCTTAGGAGACATGGGCAGCCTCGTGCATGGTGGGAAGGTTCTCAGCAGGACAGGGAAAGAGGAGGGGAGGCTGATGGCTGTACCCTCCCCACCTCTAAAGAACTTCCTTGGCAGCCTCCCCAGCAACTTCTGGCTGCATCCCTGAAGGCCCAAACTTTAGCCTGCAGGGGAGGAAGTTTTGGCTGAGCAGTTGCTGTGGAGTACTGAAGATAGACATAAAGAATGAGCTGAGAAGGCGGCCTTTTGTCCCTGAGGTGTCTGTGACCTGCCCCTACCACCAGACTCCACACAGCACCTTCCTCTGTCCTTTACTCCTTGCTGCCTCCTGCTGAGGTCTTCCCTGTGCACCTCTCAACTTCTCCCTGTGGGCTTGCGTCCTCTATGTGTCCTCACAGTCAGACTTCATACAGCGGCATTGGGGGCTCAGCTAGTCTCCCACTGGGCCACTGTCACCTTGGGCCACCTTAACCCTGAGCCACTGTCACCCTGGGCCACCTTCACCCTGGACCACCTCTGTGGTGTCACCAAAGCTCCTCACTTGCAGCAAGAGTGGTTCAGAAGGGATCCCATGCCTGGCAGGGCTCTGAGGCTTCCCATATGTGGGACTGTAACTGCCAGACGTAAATGTAAGATCTGAGACCACAACACTCCTAGTAAAACACAGGGAAAAAGGCAGTGATTTTTTGGATATGATACCCTAAAGCACAAGCAACAAAATTAAAAATAAACCAGTGGGACTACATCACACTAAAAAGCCTCTATGCAGGAAAAGAAACAATCATGAATGGAAAGGCTACTCCAGAATGGAAAAAAATATTTGCACACCGTGTATCTGATAAGGAGTCATATCCAAAATATATAAAGAACTCATACAACTGAATAGCAGAAAAAGAAATAATCCAATTAAAAAATTGGCAAAGGACCTGAATGAACAGTAAAGGTGCTCAGCATCACTAATCATCAGGGAAATGCAAATCAGAACCACAGTGAGATACCACCTCACACCTGCTAGGGTGGCTATCACCAAAAACAAGGTAAATGAAGGGAAGGTGTGGAGAAAGGGAGCCTCATGTACTGCTGGTGGGAGTGCAGACTGGTGCAGCTGCTGTGGGAGTTGCTATGGAGGTTGCTCAAAAAATTGGGTGAAGGTGTTCAAGAGGGACAAACTTGCAGTTACAAGTAAGCCCTGGGGACATAATGTACAGCGTGGTGATATAGTTAACACTGCTGAATAGTGTGTTTGAAAGTTCTTAAAAGGGTAAATTCTAAAAGTTCTTTACACAGGGAAAAAACATTTTTTTTTTTTTTATTTATATGAGATGATGGGTGCTAATTAAATTTATTGTAATCATTTTGCAGTATATGTAAGTCAAGTCACCTGTACACCTTATACAGTGCTTCGTGTAAGTTATATGTATATAAAACTGAAAGAAAAAAACGTGGGAAATGTTGCATATCAATAGTAGTCAAAGAAATTCACACTGGAGCAATGAGAAGTCATTTTAATCTATTGGGTTGACAAAATTAATGATAAGCCCTGGTCAGTGTGGCTCCGTGGTTTCAGCATCCGCCCAGGTACCAAAGGGTCATGGGTTTGATTCCTGGTCAAGGGCACATACTTGGGTTGCAGGTTTGCTCTCCACCCCCAGTTGTGGCACATGCAGGAAGCAACCAGTTGATGTGTCTCTCTCACATTGATGTCTCTCTCTTTCTCTCTCTTCCTTTCTTCCTTTCTTCCTCTCCTTCCCCCTCCCTCCCTTCCACTCTCTCTGAAAGGCAATGGGAAAAATATCCTCTGCCTGGCTTGTGTAGCTTAGTGGTTGAACCATGAACCAGGAGGTCATGGTTGAGTTCCTGGTCAGGGCACATACCTGGGTTGCAGGTTCAGTCCCTGGTTGGCACATACAGAGGCAGCCAATTGATGTGTGTCTCTCTCTTCCTCCCTTCCCCCTCCCTCCCTCTCTAAAAATCAGTGAAACACATCCTTGGGTGAGGATTTAAAAAAAAAAATGTTGTATTTCCCACTCAACTTGTAGAAGACCAGAGAAAATACTCTGACGAATGGCATAATGGAATTGAGCATCTAAGGATCTTAGCCCAGATTCCCTGCTGTTTTCCACTGGGTCATATTTGAGGGGATTTCCAAAATGGTGATTTTATAGTGAGTCAAAGGACTTTTTGTGTTTCTGCTTCCTCAGGGCTGCTGGAGCGATGTGGTTGGAAGACGGTTCTCCTTGCTGGTGTGCATTCTCTGCAGTGCCCTGGGTTATCTCATTCTTGGAGTATCTACCAACGTGTTCCTGTTTGTCCTTGCTAGAGTCCCTGTGGGTGAGTTCTTTCCCTGTGTGTATTTTCTTTCAACATAAGTCACTTACATGTATATGTATAGAGAAAGCCTGACCCTGCTTGTCAATGCCTCTTTGATTAGAGCTTATGTAAAGCAAACATAATGACAATATAAATTAGAACTGTTACACCAGCATCAGCCAGGCTCTGCTGACCTGTCCGGAGCTTCAGTCCCTGGATGTGACGGAGCCTGGAGCTTGCAGTGTCTATCAGGGTGCACAGCTCTGCTGCTGCGGCACCACCTATCTCCCTCCTGTTCATCTTTCTCTGCATTCAGTCAGGAAGAATTTGTCAGATGTCTATGACCAGCACTGTGGTTACTATCCTGTCCCTCAGCGAGCTTATAGTTTTGAAATTGGGCTTCCTGACTTCAGATTGATACCACTGTAGCTTTCCTACAACCTCCTGTAAGGCTGGCTGTGGCCTTGTGGGGGTGGTACTAAGGTTATGATATAGTGGCTCAGAGGTTCGTTTTGTTTCCAGACTGCTCTTGAATGTCTCTACCATTTTTGGAATAGCTTTTATTTTGTCCATTCATTAAAATATTTTCCCTTTCTTTGAAATACTACCTGTGAATGTGGGGTGCTGAGGTGGGTAGGTAGTTACTGTGGAAGCTCTTTAGTCCCTCTTTGCCTCTCTTAGTGATTAGAGCCCTGGAGTTTCTGTTTCTTTCTCACCTTACTCATGAGAGCACTGACAGATTCTGCTACCCTGATGGACAAGTCTTCTGCATTCACCCTCCAAAATTCATGCTGTGGTGTGTGTTTTTATTGTTGTTTACTTAAGAAAATGGTTTATGAATGTCTTGATCAAAATAGTGCGCAAGCTGTGTCACCAGAATTCAGCAGTCTGTTTATCAGTGTGTTTATTCAGTGTGTGGGTGCATACAAGTCAAGTACATCAGCAGAAGTATGAGGAATGTAAAGTTGTTACATACACCTTAATCTCTTATTAAGTCATATCACAGCTTTCAGTTTGTTTAGTCAATTTCATAAGCCTCTTGCTAGTAGAAAATCAGTGGTATTGGTTAGATGACTACTACATCATCATATCTTAATATTTTCACTCTCTGTCTGTTTTCCCTGCTCTGTTTCCATAGCACTTATCACTTTCATAGAGATCTGCAGGCTCTGGGAGGACAGGATATTTGTCTTTCTTCCCCCTTCTCTGTTCCTTGCATTACCCTCATGGTCACGGTTTGTGCTGGACATACAGTAGGCATGCAGAAAATGTTTGTTCCCTGAGTTAATGAATAATGAAGGATAAATTTCTATGTAGAAACCACCATGAATTGTACTTGGATAGCAGAGAGGACTGGAGACACCAGGACTTCATGATGGGAGGTGGGCAAGGTGAGGTTTCAGGACCATGGTTGCCAGAGACAAGGTGGCCAGCCAGGATGGTGGGCTCAATCAGCAGTCCGTCACAGTGTCATGGAACCTGTGGCCTTAAAGGTTCAAAGAAAATAGATCAGAACAACATCAGGGGTAGAGGTAAAGTGCTGGATCACAAGCGAGATTCTTTTAATGTGGACAGTGTTACAGAACAGATTTCTTGTCTCCTTGCAGGTATTTTTAAACATACACTCTCCATCTCAAGGGCTCTGATTTCTGACCTGGTTCCAGAGAAGGAGCGGCCGTTAGTCATCGGACAGTTAAATACAGCGTCCAGTGTGGGCTTCATCTTGGGCCCCATGGTTGGTGGCTATCTTAGTGAACTAGATGGTGGATTTTGTCTTACATGCTTCACCTGTTTCTCTGTCTTCATTCTCAATGCTGGTAAGTTGCCATTTAATCATGAAAAAAATCAGTTTATTCATTCATACTGACCAATCTGCCTACTTTTATCTCCTTGTAATAATTTGTTTTTCTTAGAATAGGCACAACTGAGAGACCACGCCACCCCTGCTGCAGCCTCCCGTGGGCTCCGTCATGCTAAAGCACTGCTTATCCCCCAACCTGCTCAGCGTCAGGCTGGCACTGCCCCCTGCTTTCCCGTGCGTGCCTCCCACACTGGCTTCCTGGTTGACCACACGTCAGCTTTATTTCCACAGGTGGCACTGCAGTTTGCTCTTTCTTCCAGCTGCGGCACTCTTCCCACCTTTCTTCACTGGCTCTTCCTTCTTATCATTCAAGTCTCAAATGTTTGCTTCCTCAGAGAAGCCTTCTTTAATCATTCTGTTTAAAATCGCTATTTCTTTATAGCTCTTCTGAAACTGTGTTATTAATGTGTTTTCTCCCCTCCCCCAACACACTTGATTATAAAGTAAACTCCACAAGGGTTTGGACTTGCACACTGCTGTCACCCTGCCCAGAAGAGGCCAGGCACGTACAGCCGACGTTCAATGATATTTGATGAGTAAAAGAATACATACTGGCCTGGGAGCTCGGTGGATGCAGGGCCAGTTGCTTAAAGCAGAGAGGATGACCTCTTTGCCCAGAGACGGTTGCATGGCCGGCCCTTAGATAAACAGCTTTATTCACAAGAGGATTCATGCTATTCAGTTGCCCTAAATTTAATGATGTTCCACTTTACTGCAGCTTTTTGAAGATTCCTATTCTAGGCTTCAGGCTGAGGGATGAATCCCATGCTGGGGTAGTATGATTTTCTGCCCAAAATTTAACCTATAACCTCAGCCAGGAGGAGAGGTCTGATCAGCGTGACTCTAGATGCAAGGGCTTCAAGCCCATGACTGGGTTGGCGTGAGCAGGTACCTTCCCGTGTAAAGGAAGGTACATACATGTGTTTGCTCGAAGCCAGAAGTCAGTGTTTAAACAGAGAACATGAGTTTGGAGCTCTGTTTTGGATTCTCCGATGATAGTGCTATTTAATATTTTCCCTAACCTAAGCCTTTGAATGGATCGAGTCAGTTAGGAATACATTCAGCTGCAAGTTTCCCACCTCCAGTTGCGTAAAGTAATAGGTGTTTATTTTCCCCACTTATACCTGTGGGGTGGACATGCTGAGGTGGATGCGGAGACTAGCTGGGGAGGAGCCAGGGAGCGAAGGGGGCTAGACGGCCAGCAGTGTCGCAGAGTGCGGGGCCCTCAGTGCAGTGAGCACAGCGTATGGAGCTGTCTCATCCCCGTTGTCATACTTTCCTCCCCAACAACACAGCTGTTTTCCTCAACCCACCCACCCCTTCAGCTTATTTCCTTGCTCTGATCTGCCACTTTGCCTGAAAAAGGCCTTTCATATCTTTTTATCAATAATTTGTTTTTTCATGGTTAAAAACTCAAACTCCAGTCTCACAGACTTGGTTGGATTCAAATCCCTGCTCTGCCACTGTTCAGTGTGGGCCTTAGGTGAGCTGTCTCAGCTTCCTCATCGGTAAGCTGGAGTAACAAAACTCAGAGACTTAGGAGAGCTATTTGAGGTTTTGCATAGAAGCAGGCTACCCCACTGTGTGCATGTGGTAACAATTCAATAGATGTCAGTTGCTGTCAAAGTTACCACTTTTTAATTATTTAATTATGCTTCTGTTTTAATCCATCAGCAATAGTCCGTTCACATTTTATCAAGATTCTGTGGCCTGTCCAGGGTCCTTCATAGATAAGAGCAAGTGATATGTCCAGGTCTGCTTTCCCATGTGATCAGCTTCCTGTCCTAAATTAGTGCCTGGCTAGTAGCTCACGTACACTGTGTTTGGAGAATCCACAGGTGCAGACATAGCTGTGGGAACAGCAGGAAACAGCCCTGACCGGCTGGTCACAGGTCCAGGTGGGACTTGTGCTGAAGGACTGAAAACCACAAGGATGAGTTGGGAAACAGATCCTAGGTGGTTCAGTTTGAGTTCAGTTTTAAGAAAATTTGGGCCCAGCCTAAGTGTCTCAGTGGTTGAGCGTCAACCTGTGAACCAGGAGGTCACAGTCCGATTCCGAGTCAGGGCACATGCCTGGGTTGTGGGCTCAATCCCCAATAGGGAGCTTGCAGGAGGCAGCCCATCAATGACTCTCATCATTGATGTTTCTTTCTCTGTCTCCCTCTCCCTTCCTCTCTCTGAAATCAATAAAAACATATTTTAAAAAAAAGAAAAGAAAATTTGGGGTGGGGATTGGCAAGAAGTCATGCTGCTTGGATAGCATGGGATCAATAAAACCATGGAGGCAGGAATGTGCCTGTCACATGGGGGCAGAGGTGGGATTGTCTGAACAGGAATAGAGCTGCTGGATAAGGGGTGTGTCTTGGGTGATGAGAATGGCGCCCCCAGAGGTTTTGATAAGAGACTTGTAAAGTTGCAGATCCAAGCAGGCGCTTCCTGACTGGCCACTGGTGTCAGGCTACCCCTAGCCACCCCTGCCAAGGCTGCCTCCGTCCACAGCATCCTGTGCTTCCCCCAGCATAGCGCTTACCCTGGAATCTAACAGCCTGTTTGCATGTCCGCACCCCCCCTTAGGTTTAAGTTCCTTGGGGACAAGGATTGGATAGGCCTTGCCTTGTTTGTTAATGTACTATTTCTAGTGTTTAGCATGGGATTTGGCATTTAGAAAGCATAAATATTCAGTGTTTGGATGGGTGATGAATGGATGGGTGGATAGATGGTGGATAGTCAGAGAATTAGCAAAATTATGAGGGAAGAATTTAAATGTAAAGCCTAATAATTTAGATATGAAATGTGGGATATAGGAAGCCCTCATAGGGCTTGAACTAGGGAAAAATTGTGACTATTATGTAGGTAAAGATTTTTTTTCTTAAGGTGAATTGCAGAATTCTGATATCGAAATGGAATAGCTGTAGGAATGGTTAAGAACTGGATTCATAAATACAGATTAGTAAATCTTCTAATGAAAAAGTGCTGTAGTAATCTAATACCAGTAACTGCCTATCCCCCATGGAAGCGCTGTATGACTTCATTGAACTCACCTGCTTTAACAGATGTGCCCTTTTAACAGGTCTCGTTTGGCTGTTTCCATGGAGTGAAGTAAGTGTCAGCAGTACAAAGAGCAGCCTGCGACTGGGTAAGAACGATGCACGCTTGGGAAAGACAGACCTCGGAGTACAGGAGGCCAGTCCCAGCCCTGGGAGTATGGTGGGTGAGAAGGCCCGCAGGGCACCCTGGACAGAAGTCACAGCCACGCTGCAGGACATGAAGAGCTTGGTGTTTTCTGAGATGTGGGACATATTCCTAGTGCGCTTGCTGATGGCCTTGGCGGTCATGCTGTATTACAGTAACTTTGTCTTGGCCCTGGAGGAGCGCTTTGGGGTGAAGCCCAAGGTGACAGGCTACCTTATCAGCTACAGCAGCGCCCTTGGGGCCCTGGCTGGCTTGGTCCTGGGGCCCGTCCTGCGGCTGTACAGGCACAACTCCCACAGGGTCCTGCTGCACTCCAACGTGCTCACCTTCCTGCTCCTGCTGCTCTACTCCGTGGCCCCCACCATGGGCGCCGTCGTGGTCTCCTCCACGTTACTGTCCTTCTCCACGGCCATTGGCAGGACTTGCATCACAGATCTCCAGCTATCGGCGGGCGGGGCCCAGACCAGGGGCGCCCTCATTGGCATGGGGCAGTCGGTGACGGCAGTGGGCCGGATCATCGCCCCCCTTCTCTCCGGCGTTGCCCAGGAGGTCAGCCCCTGTGGACCCCCTAGCCTAGGGGCTGCGTTAGCCTTGGTGGCTATTTTCATAATGTCACTGAACAAGCCTCGCTGTGGTGGTGACCAGAGTGACAGATTAAAAAGTGAATAGAATGGATTTGAAGAGCACAAGGAAGCAAATCCCAGGCGTGTGAACGAGGGACAGAGTCCAGGGGAGAGGGTGTTTGGAAAGGTTGAGCGTCTAAGTGAAAAGACTTGTTTCCAGGTGGTTCATCCGGGTCATCCTCCAGCTCTGCATGTGGGCCCATGGGAAGGTCAGGAGTCAGAGCCCTGCCAAAGGGGCAGGTGTCAAACATGCACCTAAATGTCTTCTCTTCCAGCTTGGGGGGAAGAGCCACCAGCCACAGGACAGGAAAAGAGTGATGGGATAAGAGCATGACCTGTGCAAAGGAGGGCAGAGACCCAAGGACTTCCTTCTAAATAAAAACAGGGTAATGCATTAATAGAGTGCTATCAGCGGGTACAGGTTCCTATCCAAATGTACAGGTGAAGAGGGAGCTTTCCTATGGTCACACCCTAGAGATGGAAGATGCTGCTTTATTAAAACCAGCATGACACTTTCTCAAGTTACAGCAAGGTTATGAATGCTAGTTCCAGCCCACCCCAGAGACGGATTCCATGGGCTGAGGTGAGGCTCAGGCATCTATTGTATTTGGTGAGGACCACTTGCAACTCCTCATGGAGGTAGAAAAGGGTTCGCTCTGAGACATGCTGGTTTCAATTAGAATAAAGCCCAGAGAGAGACTTGTTTGTCCTTACTAGTCACTAACTCAGTCTGGACTATACCCTCCCCAGCTCTCAGCATTGTACCCTTAACATTTTGTGCAGAATAAGAGTGTCAGGTGCCATGCCTTCCCCAAGAAACTTAATTCTGCAGTGTCTTGTGTTGAAAGTCATTTATTTTACTCTCATCTGTGAACGGAAGAGCTGTGTAGTCTACACGGACACATTTTGGTGTGCCTTTTCCTGGGCCTAGGATGAGCTGCATTCCAAGATTAGTGCCCAAGGGGTGAGGGGCCCAGAGTGAGGTTAGCAAGGCTCGCAGGAAGGCGCTTGTGAGGCACTTCCTGCGCCTCACAATGGATGACTTCATTACTAATAAAAATCCTTTAGCAGCGCCCTCTCTTCCTCGCACGAACTACCCAAGTGCACATTCCATTCCGGCCATTCTTCTCAATTAGCCCACCAGGAGGTTAGTCCTGCTTTCACCCCAGTGCACATAGAGGACCGTGAATAACCGAGGGTTCTTATAATAACGAAGAGTTTCAGGAGAATTTCTCTAAAGATTGTCTTTCCTTCACTCTCAGAAGTAGACAGGTTTCTTAGAAGCTCTCAAATACAGCCTAGTTTTTATTTTTTAAATCACAGCACTTTATTTTTGAAGTTAAATACAAGCCTATAAACTTGATGAGGCTTTTCAGTTAATCAGATATGTGGAAATACTCAGAGCCAAAGACTGGCCTTAGTAGAGAGAGTAGGAAACACTGTTGCACTGGTGATGTCAGTGTTTTGGTCACGTGATTCTTTTTTAGATAAGTGTTTCCTCACTGCTCCTCTTCAATAGTCTAATGTGCTGCTGCTGTTGAGGGCGTTCTGGGGACCAGCAGGGCCAGGACCCCGGGACAGACACACCCACCTCCAACCAGCTGGGCCATTCCCACAGGACGCCCACCTGCTTTGTGTGCTCTGTAAAGTTTACAACCACTGTGTGTTGGACAGAATTTGTATAATTTATGGAATACAACCTCAGGGAAATTAAATCTGCTCAATTAAAGTCCGTGTTGATTTTTTTTTAATGCTTTTGAGTAACTTCTGTAATACCTTTCCAAAGTATTAGGTTGAGCCACACGAAATTGTACTTTTGTAAGTCAAAAATATCTGCAGTTTCATGTGGCTCAACTTAATTTTTATATGGAGCCATATACTCTAGAGGCATTGAACTTGCCTACACAGTTTATAAAGGAGGTGGCAGTGTTTCAACATGCCAACCACAGTTGGTAAGTGCTGTGAAATAGCCGCAGGCTCAGGGTTCTGGAAGGGTTGACCTTTTCCAATGAAAGGGAAGGGAGAGTGTATCTGTGCCCTCACATCCAGAGGTATGAGCTGAATCCAGAAAGGGGCAGGCTAAGCCCTGCTGGGAGAGTACCATGCAGGGCTCCAAGTCTCAGGCCTTGGGCCCCCTGGACAAGTGAAGTCCAGCAGATAGGCCTGGAGCAAATGAGGGGGCCAGAATCAATGGTTCTCTACCCTGGCGGCATATTAGTCATCAGCACCCAGGTTCTGCCCTGGACCCAGGGAACTAGGCTCTGAGGTGCCCCTTGTTTTGAATGCACACCGGGAATGGAGAGTCACAAGGTAGGAGCTGAAGGGGCTCATCCTCCATGCTCAGCAGTGAGCTTTGTTGACAGGTAAGGGAGGGCCACAGAGGAATTCAGCTGAGTGTACTCCCTCCCTGCATCTTGATGTTTTTAGAAGATGCAGCAAGGAGGGTTCATGGGAGGCCAAGAAGGGAGCAGCCCAGAGTGTGGAGCAGTAACCCAGAGGAGCATGAGGGGAGGTGGTCCTGGGCACTGAGAGAAGGAAGCGGGTAGGGGGCAAAATCCCAAAGGCCCAGGGACATTCTGGAAGGGGCATGAGTGGCACCCAGGCGCCTGGTTGGGAAAGAGCTCAGGTGAGGTTAGAAAGGCCTTGAGTGGGCCTGGGGCATGTTCCACCTGCCCTGTGCTAGCTGGCAGCGAGCGTGCGGCACTGATGGGCGGGCTCTCTCTGGAGAACTCAGAACACTTAGAAGGTGTCTTTTCCTGAGGACATTCAGACATCTGCCAGGAGTGGGGGGGCGTTTCACAAGAGGGGACATTTCAGGTGGTCCGTCAGCTGCTGTAAGAGAAGAGCTTTCTGTTTGGAATGCACAGCAAGCGTCAGCACGTGGTTCCCCCTGGAAGCTCTCTGCGGCCTTTCAGTGTCCTGACCTAGTTGCCGCAGGTCCAGCCAGGAGATGCACAGATGCTGCAGCTCTGGGGCTGCGGAGCCAGGCTCTGAAGGACCTGGTGTGTGTGACGCGCCCAAGTTGAGAATCACAGAGTTTCATCAGGAAAACATTCTTCAGTTCTAAATTTTCCCCCTCCCCTTCCATGCATGTCTCTCCCAATCTCTATATTTAGTTAATATGTTTGTGAAAAATGACTTAGTATCAACCAACATTTTCTTGGCACCTACTCTGGGTCAAGTCTGTGCTGGGGTAAGAGAGATGAAAGCAGGTAAGATGCAGCGTCTCCTTTCGAGAGTTCCAAGTCACAAGAGATCATCGCGACAACCCTGCAAGTGCTCCAAGTGGGGGTGGCGGTGATGCTCTGGGACCAAGCGAAGGAACCCACCACTTCTGCCTCACGGGGAGAGAAGCGGGAAGCGAGTCAAGGGAGACAAGAGACCCCGCAGAGGCATGAGAGAGAGGCTGGCGTACTGAGGGAACTGTGGCGCGGTTGTGTTGGCTGGAGGAGAGGAGCCAGGGTGAAAGGAGTTTATGGGCCAGACAATGACGAATGACACTGCTGTATGTTGTGTTTAGGAGTTTAAAGTTTATTCTGTAGGCTGGAGGGAGAAGGAGAGGTTATATCTTTGATCATATAATTATCTATTTTTCCAGCCCAACGGAAGACTCATGAAGGAAAAAAAGTGTCATCAATGCTTAGCTAGTGTCTGGCGTGTCATGTGTTTTGAGTCAATGGCTATGTGGACACATGCATGGCTGATAGGAATGGTGGTGTGGCACGAACAGATTCGCATTTCAGAAAAAGAACTCAGAAGGACGTGTGGAGGACACATTTGGGGGGACACGGACCTAGAGGTAGGGGTCATTTGTTTCCTGCAAAGGTTTGTCATTGCATTTTCAAATCCAATGGAGCATCTGACCCATATAACACCCCAAGACGTGTCCACGTTTGACAGGCACTGGGGCCCGTCCCACGGCACCATGCGGAGGTGAGGTGTGTACAGAATTCACTGGTGCATCTGCCTCATTATCTGGCCTCACATTATGTTTTAACACGAAAGGATGGTGACTGTCACCAGCTTAGAGACAGAGAAGCTAAAGCACTATAATCAGTGGCTTTTACATTTACCAGCAATTGAGGTTTTCTTCATCACTTCGTCACTCTAAACTCAGCACAGAAAAAAGATGCGGAGCACTCCAGTCATGTACCACTATAGAAACAGGCCCACATCATGTCACCTCTCTGCTTACGCTTCCCAAGGCTCTGGGCTGCTTACAGGCCAAGACTAGGCACCACTTTTCTCACCACCCTGGCGGGTGTCCTGGGCTGTGGCCGAGCATTTCACCTTGGAGCCTCTGTCACACTCTCCGTCCCCCCAGAATCCACTTATCTTATCCTTAAGGCCGCAACTCCGGCCTCAGCAGCCTCACCACCATCCTGTGCTATGAAGAACTGAGTTTCCTCTGATAACCTGTAGTCAACATGTGTGAGGACATTTGGAGAGACTGGCTTTTAAAAGCGCTCCCTGGTCATCTTCAACAATGGACGATTAGATCTCTCTTCGGGCTTTTTGTTTTGTTCGTTGCCTGCATCAGAATCAAGTGTCTTTTTGAGCTGACCTGATAAAGCTGCTTGGAGATGACGCACCTGAGAGGCACCTGCAGGGCGTTGGTGAGGGAGGCCCCAAATTACACCATTTTATCCATTTGCTCTTAAAAAGAAGTCCATAAAGTGAATTTCACAAAATGAAACATGCTCACGGTAGCATTTATTATGAGAGCTATTTTTAATTTTTGTACTATGTTTTTAAGAACTATGAAATATTCTAGGTGCTGTTTCCTGCATTCTTAACATACCTTAAAACACCTAATTAGAAACTATGTATGACTCGTGTACCTGAGAATTCACAAGCTGTATAAATTGTGTTTCCCTCACAGACCATCACATAACTGATCTTCAGTTAGTCTACAGAGCAAATCCAGACAAAAAGAGATTAATAACATTTGTAATGTTTTACTTTTACAAAGACAAGGCAAGAAACGGGCCGGAATGTCCACGGGGAAGAAAGTCTCAGTTCACTGCGGTGTGATGACTTCAGGCATCACGTGAGGCATCTGTCAGTGTCCTCGGATAACGAGAGAGGACACGGGAGTCATCAGTGTTCTATTTCTGAGCATTTTGCTGAATGAAGCCAAAAACATGAGATGAGATGTGTTTAGCTACCTCAACAATCATTTAGCTACGTCTTTGTCCCCTACTACAGTGCTGTGAGGTTCAAAGGTGCCGATGCCACTGAGATGTGAAGTGTCCTGTTTTGGGGGACTTATGAAAACTTTCCCTTAACTCTTGCTCCAGTGCTGCAGAAATGCACCTGAAATGCACACACATGTGCACACAACACAAGTGCACATTCACACACCCACCCTCCTGGGCACATTCAAACACACACAAACACTTTCCCTACTGCAAAAAGTATCCCCCCATAGAAATGAGCAGGAGTATATTAGAAACGGAATTTCATCTACCCTCTTGGTGCCTGTAGCCAAACCCTCCTGAACACAGGGAGATGTGCGTGTCAATAATGCCTTAGTGTTAGATTAAGTTTAAATCATGAGGAGAACCCACTGAGGGAAACCAAGCCTAAGAATGCCCAAGTCAGCTTCCAGAGAACTGATCAGACAGAGGAGGCGACGGCTCTAATTCCACCTTGCATAAGTTAAGTTACTTTTGTCATTGAAAATCATATCAAACCACAATTTCATGACAAAAAAATAAACAGCCACAACAGTAACTTCGTGAATGCCCGAGGCGCACTGCTTCTGACATCTTTCTGGAGAAATTGATGCCTGAGCCTTGCTCAGCACTTTCTTACCAAAAAGACCAGTTGCCCTTTGAACCCAGACCCAAGCCTCCTGTTATGTAGAAGGACTTTCCTTCTTACCAGACTTTCGTATTAACCACCCACTCGGTAAATGACCTCCTTCTAGAACAGGCTGCCCAGGAGCCCAGAGAGCTGAAGCTGAAGCACTGGGCGGTCAGGCACCCTAAAGGCAGGCAGGGGAGGAAGGGAGAGGAAACAGAGATGGGTGGGGACAGGCGGGGGAGGGAGTCAGGGACTAGCAGGCAAAGCTCCCTAGAACACCTTTGGCTGCTCCGCATTTTAGAAATCCAGAGAGGCGTGTTGACCTTCCTCTCAGGTCACCAGTTGCCTAACCTCTGGGCCCACTTTGCTTTCCATGTGGCTGCCCATTTCTCTTAAGCCAAAAAAGGGTACCGAGCATGCTCAGCACAGCAGTCACATGCCTTCACTCCAATTCACTTTAAAATGTGTTTGCAAATTTCAAAAGAAAGTGCAATTAGCACGAGTATGATAGGAATTTCTAAACCCAGTGCCATTCAAATGTGGAAGAAATTACTAGTTCTATAAGAGGTGAGTCATTCTACTGGATTCCCTGGCCCAGCGTCCCCAAGGAAGTAAAGCGACTACAATGGGGACATGCACTCGAGATTTCAGATTTAAAATGTTCAATAATGCAGTGAAACTATGATGCAAAGATTCAAACAATTCAGAGTCCTTTATCAAAATATTTCTTTTCCAGAAAATAGCTTTTAGGTCACTTTTTCTGATGTGAAACGCCAAGAATAATCATTTCTGGATGAAGAATTTTAAATCTGTTTTGCTATTTGCAAAAGTAAAATAAAGGGCCAAGTGGTCACCATGTACCCTCTGGCTTCCTGAAGTTAAACCCCACCTCACAGCAAGTGCGTAGTGACTAGGCCATCGGAGTGCATCGTTGGTCTCTTCCCACAGAGCCAGCTCTCCCTAACCAAGCCCAGTTATGGTACATTGAAGCAACTTTCAGTCTTCTTAGAAAAATGTTTTAGAATACTTGATGGTTGTATTAACATGTTCTAGAAATGATGTTGGACATTGTCATATAGTAAGTCATTTTATTATGAACTACTGCGGAAATAGGACTTCTCAGGTTACTGAAACCTAAACAATCTTTGCCTAATAAGAGAAATTTTAAATGTTTTCCTAAAACATTCATTCTAACGGAAAGCACAAAAACCCAATGAAAATCTCAACTTTATTTTTTTGACTGTCATTTCTCCACTTAATTCCAATCTATCACCCTAGGCAATAACACAAAGAGTTTGACTGCGATCATATATTATAAATTTTTCTCTACTTGGAGACATTTTATGGTAGGTTTTCTACCCCTCAACTCTTCTAGCTCAATATTTAATTTACCATTACTTGGGATTTCACTCACCCTCTAGACTACATTTTTAATGTTAATTCTCTCTTTTAACCTTCACCCTTCTAGTAATTCATCATTTTCACTGTATACAGTATGGCCCACATATTTTTTAAAAATCATCTCCAATATGAACGAGAATTTTTTATTTAATTTTTATTTTTTTAATTTATTTTTTAAAATTGATTTTGAGAGAGAGAGGAAGGGAGAGGGAGAGAGAGAGAAACATAGATGTGAGAGCAAAACATTAATCGGCTGCCTCCTGCTTGCCCCCCACCAGGGATTGAGCCTGAAACCAGGGCCTGTGCCCTGACCAGGAGGAATTGAACTGGAGACCTTTCTGTGGATGAGATGATGCCCAACCTCTGAGCCACAGCAGCCAGGGCATGGCCCATAGTTTTTATACCTTTCTCTATTCCATGAGTTCCTTACACCTCTCCTAGAGATAAGACTAGGTGAGTGAGTCAAAAAATCTTCCATAAAACATTTCCACCTCTGTACTTTGGGGGTACTGACTAGGAGACAATTTATAATTTTCATGCCAGTTTTCTAATTCAATCCACTACTCAACCAGTTCAGTGAAAGAAATAGCTTATCCTTCAGCAGTAGGTAGGCAAACCACTGGGCAGGTCCCCTTACCTTGCAGGTGTGGATTTAAGGGTGAGCCCGGGTATGTAACCTACCAAGGAAGGCTCTGTCATGTGTGACCGTAACCGTCATTCTGACTTACAGGCATTGCCTTGTGATCAGGCCTCCACACCTAAAGAACAGCCATGCCTGCCCTTTCCCTGCCTTGCCCTCCCCCCTGCATTGGGATTGGGATGGAAGGCCTCCACGTGGCCCCTGGACCTCTCTGGGGCAGCCCCCCCACCGATAGAACCACATTTGATGGCTCTGCGTCTCTTGATGGGAAACACAGGATGTGCCTCTGGAAGGCTAGGCCTTCGCATACTTTACACAGGAGTTTAGTCTAATGGTTTCCTGAGACCTGATTCTTGACAAACTCAAAGGACCCCTGAGGCATCTGAGTGAGAAATCTCAAAAGAGAAAAGGGCATGGCCCATCCTTCTGAACTGGCCTGACTCCACTACCCTGTTTTGGAGGGAAACAGCAAGATGTGATGACTTCTTTGTAAAGTTTTCTTTACACTAAATCCAAGAATTCCACACTGAACTTCCCAAGTCTCCCTCAACACAAGGAAAATCCATATGACCAAACAGAACTACAGCATGGAACCTGATGCCTTTGGAAATTAGAACAAGCTATAAACATTGTCAGTGTTATGCAGTTTCCCCGTTAAAATCTAAGGTTGGTCGGTTAATGACTACTCACTGTCAATGACTAATGGGATAAATGGGGTAGATTTTCTTACTTGAGGTAACTTAGCTGTCTTAAAACTCTCTCAAGCAGCAAAATAGATCCAGAGACATGGAAGCAGGAATTCAGGAGAAGACAACTTGGTTCTCTTTGACAGAACCAATGGTCCTATTTCAGAATCTCCCAGGTCAGTATAATAGCCAATAGACAGGCTTTCCAGATTATGATAGAAAAGTCTGATGGTCCCTTTGAAGCTATTCACAAAGTACATTCAGGTACAAATTTAAATTTAAGTCAGAAATAGATTGCTGTAGGTACACAATATACAGCCCAATTTGTGTCTAAGTTCCAATAGTTTTCTTAAATAAGACAATGCAATTTTATATTTGGAGCAATATTGCGATTCCCAGCACATTTTCTGATGTATTATCTCATGTCATCCTCCTAAGAACCTGAAGGGCTAGACAGGCAGACACTGCCAACCCTTTTCTTATTTAAGTGGAGATAGAGGTTCAAAGAGACACAGGGTCTTGCCAAGGTGCCCAGATCACCTGCCAGCTTTCGGGTGACTGCTGCCACCTCTGGTACTGAGAAGAGTCTGTAACTGATCTAACATATTTAACTTCAGGTTCTTTCATTTGGGTGTTGAATATGTTTAATTTTTCTGATGGCTGCTCCTTCAGAGACAACCAAATCTATTCATTGAAAGAACATGGGTAACTACAATATGGGGGATGTGAACTCACACGATCTCCAATCTCAAAGAGTTTCCAGTCAAGGCAAAGCACAGACGTGTTTAGGACCTACTGTAACACAAGGCACCAGGTGCTGTGGGACAGAGCAGGAGGCAATCTGCCGAGAACACGGGGAGGAGGCTGCATCTGGAGGGATTTATTGTGGGAGAGGCGGGCATCCAGCTCACGGAGAAGGCCTGGGAGCCTCCCAGGGGGTGCAGAAGTGGAGAAAGGCACCTATGCCCTAACTGGTGGTGGGGCCGAGGTGTGGCTTTAATGCAGAGAGCACGTTAGGGAGCGGCCCACAGCAGCAAGAGAGGAGGGAAATACGGCTGCACCAGCACATGGGCCACATGGGGAGTAACTGCGCACAAGCGGGGCACCGGCAGGGCTCAGTGAGGACGCCTCTTACTTGCAAGGCAGCAGCGGGTCATCCTGAAGGCGTGTCATACATTTTAGAGTGAAAGCAGCACGTGGAAATTATCTGGGTCATAGGAAGATAATATGAAAATAAGGGAGGAAGTCCTTAAAGACTCACAATCGCAGAGTTTTAGGAAGGAAATTCTTGGAAGCCTACAAACCATTCTCTAACTCATAGCATGAAATAGTTTGTGAACCAGAAAAACCACCACAATTTGAAGAGATTTAAAGAAGTAATTTCTAAGCGATTACGTGAACATCTATTTGGTTATTCGAATCATCCCTCCAGGTTGGATTATTTCATTATTCATATTATAGCACACTTCAGTAATTGGTGGGGAATATATATATATATTCACCTGGTTCAATAGGTCTTTTCCCATCACCTCTGGCCTGTTGACCTCTCTGTCAAACAGAGAAGTTAAAGATGTCCACCGAAAACCACATCTTAGTAACCTCTCCTCATCTGACTGACTTCTGCAAGCATCTTTCCCTGTACAATCAGGATGTCCCTGTAACAGCCTCCCCAGCCCCCTAGGGTCCATGGCCCACCAGCTCCTTTCTGGGATGCAGACCTGAAGTCCCTACCTGTGTGCTGGGGCCTTTTCAGCTGCCACCAGACAGCTGCCCCTGGCCTTGGGACCTGCTCCCCCAGTCTCTGCTTGTGGCTGTGGGTAAGTTACTAACAGACTGAGGAGCAGTTTGTTCATCTGTAAAATGGGGACAAAGGCATCCGCCACATAAAGAACTGTAACAATAACTGAGCTGTGAGCTGCACAGCACTAACCCCTGTGCCCGCAATGCCAAAGATGCCCCCAAATGCTGGTTTTCTTGTACATAAAAAATCAAGAGGAAACAGCCTTACAGAAATGCAAAGCCCTGGCTGGTGTTACTCAGTGGTTAGAGCATAGGACTGCAGACTGAAGGGTCTCGGTTTGGTTCCGGGTAAGGGCACGTAGCTCAGTTGCAGGCTTGATTCCTGGTCCTGGTTGGGGCACATGTGGGAAGACAACCAGTCGATGTGTGTCTCTCACATCGATGTTTCTCTCTCTGTGTCTCTCCCTTCCACTCTCTCTGAAAAGCAATGGGAAAAGTATCCTTGACTGAGGATTAAAAAGAGAAATGCACAGAAGCCAGGAACAGGGTGCTCTGCAGGCAAACTGGGAAGTGGGGGAGGCCTGTTCTTTGGTTGGTCCTACTTTCCCTTTTCCTGCGTGCAGCCTCAGGAACCCAGTGCTCTCGTGTTGGGGTGCCATCTGTCCCTGTGTTGAAAGGAGACCCTGATTCCTAAGAATAGAGGGTGGGAAACCAGGGAGACAGAAGAAAGGAGCAGAAACTGCTTTGTTGCATCATATAGGCCAACACCTGCCACGCTCAGGTGCATCGCTGAGGCTGACCAGGAGCCCAGGGGAGCAGGACACACCAGAGGAGCGAGTGGCATGCAGCAGCATCAATGCGGGATGCGGTGACACAGAGGGGCCACGAGGAAGAGGCCTGGAGGGGGCATGAGGAAGTGAGGCAGAGAAAATCGGGGAATAGCAAACAGCAGGTAAACAGCAGAAAGAAAACAGGTAAGAAATCATGTGCTTATATTTTAAAACGCTGCTCTCCTTTCCTTCAGGAATGCACAGGCCAGTCACATTGGTCTGAGTGCCCCTTGCTTGAACTTGGACAGCAGTTTGAATCTGCCCAGCTGCTCCACAGGCAAGAAGGGATTGAATGAAGGCAGCCACAGGAGATCCCTGCTGGGTGCTTTTGGGGGAACAGAGCAGACAGTGAGTTTTATAGCGCTCTCTGCTGGCACAGACGGCTTTGCGCATGACGGTCTGTACTTTTATGAATAAAAAGCATCACATCAGCAAGATAATTATTCAAAACAAACCAAGACAGGCTTCTTAAATTTAATTGTTCACAGAATAAACAGAAAAGGACATTTATAAATAGGTATGCATTCATGGGCCTGCCCCACCCCCCCAAGTACTCCTTGAAAAGGAAATGAACTTGAATAGACAGAATTTGCTTTTCCCGGGTCATTATTCCAACTAATATTATCGAGAAGTATATCAGTTATGGGGGAAAATCAAATAAAGTTTTTCATGATTTTTCAAGGCTGAATATGAGCCACTACAGGCACCACCTGTCGTTTCATCCAGGGCCAGCGGCTGTTTTCTGGAAAGACACAGGTAGCAGGTGTGTTCAGCCCGCAGGCCGTCCTCTGCTCTGCTGTGAGTGAGCAAGGCTGTGCTCCAATAAACGTTACTTATGGGCATGGGACTAGAATACAGTTTTATGTCACAAAATATCACTCTTCTTCAAAATTTGTTTAACCATTTAAAAATATTTTAAAAGCCATTCTTGACCCACAGGCCATCAGAACCAGGCTGGGGCCATATTTGGTCCTCAGGCTCTGCTTCACCCACCCCAGATTTAATCTGTTCTTTGTATTTCCTGCTAACTTCTATTTATAATGTTCGGAGAATTTTACTTTTGTCATTCACTTCTGGCTACTAATACATTAAGTCTATGAGAATGGATGCTTTAAAATTTATGTTATTTTAATTGCAATAGAAATTCACTTGTAGGGAGGGAAACACTATTAAAGGTCTCTTGTACAAAATTCATAGTTAAAGCATTCCTCTCTTGGAGTGGATCTATTTTAATTTCTCTCTGCATATATTTCTGAAATTAAATGAGCTGACAATCTAAAGATCTACCCTGGCCAGTGTTGCTCAATGGTTAGAGTGTGGGCTCTCTCACTAAAGGATCCCTCGGGTTTGATTCCCAGTCAAGGGCACGTACCAGGGTTGCAGCTTTGTCCCCAGCAACTCCAGGCCCCAGTTTGGTCCTTGTGGGAGGCAACTGATCTATGTGTCTCTTTCACATATCTGTCTCTCTCTCTCTCTCCCCTCCCTCGCTTCGCTCTAGAAAATCAATTGAAAAAATATCCTCAGGTGAGGGTTAGCAAGAGAGAGAGAGATCTGGAAGGTTTTAGGCCAGTGAATGACAGTACCTGAATTTCCTGTCATTTCAGCCTCTTAAAGGTGCAAACTTGAAAGTGAGGCCAAAGTGGGCACTGACTTCCCCAAGACCACACGCTGGACCCAGGCCTGATTTGCAGGAGGTTCCCTGCCACGTCCCCCACATTCTTGTCCCTCTTCCACCTCTACACTGTGCAGCAGGTTCATGGGAGGCCAGGTGTTAGGGACATTGTGTCATCCACACCTGATGGTGTCCTTGGGAAATGGTGTTTAGCGTCATCCTCATTGCATGGGTTGGGAGACTGGGGAGGCCCTGAGAGGCACAGAGGCTTCCCCAGGACACGGAACTGGGGGGAAAGGAGCTGTGAGCTCAGCTTTCCCCTCCCAGCAGGGCCCTGGCCCATCCCCAGGGAGCTGCGGGAGGGCTGGGGTGCAGGTGTGGACAGGACCTGGCAAGGAGGGTGAGCTGGCAGAAGCCCAGAGGGGCTCTGGGTGGCTCTGATTGGAGGAAGGGGCCCAGGTCATGGAACCTTGAGGGGTGACCTCACTTCCTTGGTGACAGACCCCCAACAGAAATTAGAACTCCGGTAACCGGGTACCCACATTCTAGAGAAAACCGCCTTTCCTGCTCACTTGACTGGGGTCGGTCAGGAGACTAGGATGTTTCTCTGTTGCTACGCTTGCTTCCGAGGCTCTGGGCACAAAAAAGCCCAGAGTGAGAGATGTTTCTCTTTCTGTAGAAATCGGCGCAAGGGCCACAGCAGACACTCCTCGCCCTCTGGCCCGAGGCACCCTCAGGTAGCCAGGGGCAGCCCAGGGCAGGCCCATCCAGGCCAGGCCCCAACTGGGATCCCACCTGGGGGGCCCCACACATCTTCCCCCTCATCCTGGGTATGTGTGTGTGTGTGTCGGGGGTGGTAAGTGGTGCTCATCATGGGCAGGAGCAGGTTGTTAGGTGTCAGAAGCCTCGAGGGACTGTCATGTTCATGTCCCAGGTCATGGCTGACAGGAAGAGAAGCTGAGGGCTGGGGACCAAGCTCCTTTACCTACTTGTTACTCAGGAGTCCTCCAGGGGCCATCCTGTTCCCTCCCTGCCTGGAGGTCTCTGCAGATGCCCCTCTGTGCCTGATCTGGGGAGTAGCATTTGTGGTCCATCTCCCCCACTGACAGTGCCCAGGGAGGCCTCTGACTCTCCTGGCCCAGGACTGGGCCCTGTCTTTGCAGAGCTCCAAGGAGGGTGTCATAGAGGAGCTGGCTGACGGGTTCACTTATGCCATCAACCGGTACCAGCTGCAAGGGCACCAGGCCAGGAAAAGCGTCCAGTTCCAGTGCCAGTGCCGGTCTGAGGTGAGAGGTGGCCCACACCCAGGGCCCCCAGGTGACTGGGGTGGGACCAGAACCCAGGCTCAAATCAGGGGCCTCAGTATTTTCAAAGGCCCACTCCCAAAGACATCTGTGCCTCCAGCCCTCCCGACCAGGTCCCTGGTAGGGTAGAAATCCAGTCTTGATGTATCTGCTGGAATAGTGTAGAAAATATTCTTGCTGTCCTTGCATTTTGCTCCTTTCATTGTTTAACTCTCTGCCCCAGGGATCCTGAGGAGCAGTCAGCTCGACTGTCCTTGGAGACCTTCTCCGAGACTCACCCATCATCACACTTGACTGGGTGGTTTTAAATAAATGGGAAGGGATGAAGGTACTGGATACATTTCTTTGCCACTTGTCCTCTCAGAGAGCATGGCCAACCAGTGTAGGAGTCAGGTCAGGAGCTGTGGCCTCACTCACCGCCCTCTATTCCCATAAAGGAGCAAGTTTTATTCAGTGACCCAGCCTTTCACTGTGGTTGGACTGTGACATGGTTCGGTTGTGCTGCTAGCTCAGCAGGGCTGCTGGGGACATCCTCACTGTGTGCTAATTGACAGCATGCTAGTTTGCTAGGCCCCTCATAAGATAGAACCGCAGGCGGGGTGGGGGGTTCCTGATGCCTCCTGGCTCAGTACCCTGCTTGGTCTTTGCAGAACTCCCAGGAGGACATCATTGAGGTGCTGGTCCAAGGGCCCCACTACGCCACCTACCGGGTCAGGATGCAGGTGCACCTGGCCGAAAACCCCATCCAGCGCTGGTCTGAGGTGAGAGCTGGCCCAGGGTGGTCTCCTCACCCAGGACCCCAAAATGACTGGGGAGGGCCAAGAACCCAGACTCATATCTAGGGACTCCCCCGGGTCTCTCCCAGGGCTTTCCCACTCTAGTGTCCACAGTCCCATGACAAAGGAATCCCACCAGCTACCCAGGAGAGTAAAAAATCACTCCTCACATGCTTGTAGAAATGTTAGAGAGAGAAAATCTGTCGTTTCACTTTCCAGGAGGCCACGAGCACATTTACATTTGCTGTTTTCTTGTTTGAACTCTCTGCTTGGGTATCCTGGGGAGCAGTCAGCTCCACTGTCCTTGGAGACCTTCTCTGAGCCTCACACATCATCACACTTGACTGGGTGGTTTGTCAAAAAGATGGGAGGATCAAAGTATTGGATACCTTTCTCTGCAACTTGTCATCTCCCAGAGCTCAGCAAAGCTTTGTAGGCCAGCTGGTCTGGAGCGTGGCCTCGCTCATCTCCCCATCACCCCGTAAAGGACGTAGTTTTCCTCAGTGACCCAGCCTTTCAGGGCTGTTGACTGTGACATAGTTCAACGGTGCTGCTAGTTCAGCAGGGCTGAGGGGAGCATCCTCACTGTGTCCTAATGGACTGTATCAGTTTGCCAGGGCTGCTGTGAGATAGACCCACAGAGGGGGTGGAGGGTTCCTGATGCCTCCTGGCCCGGTGCTGGGCTTTGTTTCTGTAGGGCTCCAACAAGGACATTGTCGAAGAGCTGGTCGGTGGGTTCAACTCCTCCACCTCCCTAGACCAGGGGAAGGTGCATCAGGCCACAGACACCATCCAATGCCGGACTGAGGTGAGAGCTGGCCTCCAGGGTCTTGGCCCCCACAACCCCGAGATGACCTGGCAGTGCCCAGAACCCAGACTCAAATCTGGGGGCTCCCCAGGGCCTCCAAGGGTTCTCCCTAGAGTGTCCACAGCCCCATGCAAAGGAATCCGGACCTCCACTCCTCCCTCCAGCTACGCGGGAGGCTAAAAAGACACTCCTCATGCATTTGTAGGAATATTAGAGAAAACAGTATATTGTTTCACTTCACAGTAGACCACGAGCGCATTTGCATTTTGCTGACTGTGTTGTATAAACTACCTGCCCCAGTATTCCTTGGAGCAGTGAGCTCCACTGTCCTTGCTGACCTTGTCCAGTCACGGAGGTCATTTGTCACAGCGATGCGGCCTTTCAGTGCTGTGGACATCGCCCTAGTGCAGTTCAGCTGCCAGGTCAGCAGTGCTGCTGGGAACACTTCAGTGTGTCCCTGTGGACTGTGCTAGGTGCTCGGGCTGCCAGGACACAGGACACACTGGGTGGTGTGAACAGACATTCATTTTCTCACAATTGTAGAGGTTAGAAGTTAGGGCTGAGGACATCAGCAGGGCTGTTTCCCTGAGGGGTCTCTCCCCAGCTTGTAACTGGCCGTCTTCTCTCTCTGTCACATGGACTCCCCTCTGTGCTTCCATGTGTCCCCCCCTCCTCTTCTAAGGACACTGGTCATATTGGATTAAGACCCACACCACTGAACCCACTTAACCTTAACTATGTGCTCACATACAGGCACATTCTGAAGTTCCAAGGGTTCCAAAGTCATGGAATTTGGGGGACACAATTCAGGCCACAATGTGTAGTATCTCCCGCTGGAGACAGACCCCCCTGCTGGTGGAAGGACATGGACATATAAATTTTTTTTGTTAATCGTCACCAAATATATTTATTTCATTGATTTTTAGAGTGGAAGGGAGGGAGCAAGAGAGAGAGGGACAAACATCAATGTGAGAGAGACACATCGATTGGTTGCCTCCCACACATGCCCCGACCAGGGCCAGGGATCGAACTTGTAACCTAGATATGTGCCCTTTATTGGGATTTGAACCCACAACACTTTGGCTGGAGCTCCAACCACTGAGCGCACCAGCCAGGGCTCACATGTAAAATGTTAAGATCTGCAGCCAGATTCCAAATGAAAAAGGCTGTAGCCGTGAGATTGACAACGCAGTCTCTGATGGTGGCTGCCGCCTTGCTCCCGGCCTAGCCTGGGGGTTTCTCACTCACGGAAGGTTTGACCTGTCCGATGTCAAGTTGTCCAAGCCCATCGCAGTGTTCCCCATTGGCAGTTGCCTCCCGGGGACTTTGGCTCACCTGGCAGCTTTGCGCAGGCCGCCTGGGTTTGCTCCGTCCTGAGTCATCTGCTCAGATTCCTGCCTGGTGATCCGCTTCCTCCAGTCGGCGGTCTCCAGGCATTTGCCCCTTTGCAGAATCTGGGGGCTCCATAGTGAGGGTCTCACAACACCCTTTAGTGTAAAAGGAGCAAACATAAGTGTCTTTTTTGAGGTCAGTGCTTTTCATAGGCTATGTCTACCCTGTACACTGTCCAAAACTGGGGAGGGACAAGGTTCCCAGACCCTTTCCATCCATGTCAGGAGCAGGGAAGTGCCAGGTAGCTGAGAGGGAAAGTCATGCAGCCCTAGCTCTGGACAGTTCTCAGTTCTCACCTGCATGACCTTGAGCAGACATTTGACATCCCTAAGCCTCTGTGTTCTCATCTCTATAATGGGGATGTTTCTTGAGGACTCACGGGGACAATGCTCGCTTCATATGGACTATTAATACAAGGAAGTCTGATGTTCCTCAGCTAAAAAAAGAAAACATGCCCAGAATGTTAACAATTGTATGAACATCCCCCCTCCACCCACCAAACTTAAATGATAATTTTATTTTTTTTCCAAAAATTTTTATTTTTTGATTTGAGAGAGAGAGAGAAAAACTGATTTGTTGTTCCACTTATTTATGCATTTGTTGGTTGATTCTTGTATGTGCCCTGACTGGAGATTGAACCTGCAACCTTGGCATATTGGGACAATGCTCTAACCAACTGAGCTGCCAGGCCAGGGCTTTAAATGGTACTTTGAAAACCTAGAACCTCATTCAGCCTGGGCACTGCTGTCCCTCCCCTTGCACACGCCCCTGAGGGGCAGGGACTTCCTGGGTGGGCTCCAGAATCCCCCTGGGATTCACGGTGGTGCCACTGACTGAATGTCCCTCCTTGTCCCACCCAGTATGCGGCTGAGTTAACTTTTAACCTACGTGAGGCCTGCAGGATGCGGGCCCTCCAGGAAGGCTGCCTGGGGAAGGTGGCGGCGTCCATGGTACCAGCTTTCCCCGGTGGAAACATCCCCCACATCTGCAGCTTCATGCCTGTGCACCCGGCCTTCTCCAGAGCCCAGCAGGTCCTGGATGAGCTGTTTACTAGGTGAGCACACGCCCCCTCTTGTGCACACTGGTGACTCAAAGACCACTTGAGTGCTGTCCAACACAATCACAGCGTTACTTGATTGTCAGTTGTTTCAGGAGGACTTTGAATCCCCTGGCAGCTTTTCACCGGCCACATGGGTTGGCTCCTTCCCGAGTCATCTTCTCAGATTCCTGCCTGGTGATAGCCTTTCTCCACTGTTAGCTGTGTATCCTGAAAATATCACCACATCTGTCTGAGCCTCAGTTTGTTCCTCTGACAAGTGGGGCGGTAGAGGAGAAATCTCATAGGGTTCTTGTAGGGACTACCGTGGGGACAAGCCATGGCTGGCCTTACCTGCTGCCTGGCTCTGCAGAAAGGGCTGCTGGACATGCTGTGATTGTTTGTGTCAATTATTTCTCTCTGTCCCATGAATAGTCCCCTGACTCACCCATCAGCAGCCTCTGGCATCTGAGTTTGGAAAAGCACAGGGAAAACAGCCTGTCAAGCAGTTTGAGATTTCACCTAGCTGGTCCCAGTCCTGGTCCTTGGTGTAACCAGATTAGGGACCTCTGGGGATAGATAGCAGTGGGGCCCAGGCCCAGTCAGGTATCTGGGATGGTTCTGGTTGGAGTTCATTTACAATCCCTGGGCCTCAGTTCTAGTCAGAGAGTCAGACAGTCACATTGCATATCATTCGCAGGTCCTGTCCACCATCCATCAGGTCTGATGCCATCCAGGTCTTCTCCACATCTGGAGGCATGCCTCCTTATAACGACCAGGAGAACACACCGCAGAACCAAATCAAAAAGTGAGTGGCCTTTGCATCCAGAGAGAGAGCCTCCTGTGTCAGCAGAGTGGGCACTGTGGGTTGGGAGAGCCTGGCAGAGCCTTGATCTTACACATGTGCTAATTCCCAAGAGAGGCCTGAGCTCTGGTGGCTTCTCTGCAGGAGGAGAGGAGTCAAAGAGGACTGTGGATGGGGTCCCTGCCCTCGCAGAACCAAAGGGGAGGCTGGGCTGACTTGTCCGCTAGAATCCCAACCCCACTGCAGTCCCACTGTGCTGTTCCTGCCCCGCTCCACAGTCATCTCTCCTGACCACCATCACCAGGGTCAAAACAAAAGCTGTGCTTGCTCCCAGCCTGGCCAAGGGATATCTCACTCATTTACATTTATACCAATCCGATGTCAAGCTATCCAAAGGCAATCACAGAGTTCCCTCATTGGCAATTGCCTCCTGGGGACTTTGACTCACCTGGCAGCTTTCCACAGGCCACATGGATTGGCTCTGTTCCAAGTCATCTGCTCAGTTTCCTGCCTGGTGATCGCCTTTCTCCAGTCCGGGGTCTCCAGGCATTTGCCTCTTTGTGGAATCTGGGGTCTCCATAGTGAGGGTTTCACAATACCCTTTAATGTAAAAGGAAGAAACATAAGTGTCGTTTTGGAAGTCAGTGGTTTACATAGACTGTGTCAATCCTGTACACTGTCCCCAAATTGGGGAGGGACAAGGTCCCAAACCCAACACAGTCCCGTCCCGCTCTGCTTGCCCGCTCCACATGCATCCCTCCTGACGGCCATCGCCAGGCTCAGAACAGGACTGTGGTGCGCAGGCTGCTCACATGCCGGTCTCAGTCCTCAGCCAGATGCCCAGGGGCACGGAGGGCTGGGCTGGGCAGTGTACAGGGTCTTCAGCAGAGATGTCAGTGGGAGGGAGGGACTCACACAAACTCCGTGTTAAACCTGCTGGATCGCCACGCCTGCTACTCCCAGGATAGCCACACAGGGGTCAGGGGAGTCATGGGCTGGCCCCTGGTTGGGCAGGGACAGGCACAGAGACTCAGTCACAAAGAAGGGTGCCATGGGAAGGCAATGAGCAAGGAAAGACCAGGACTCTAACTCTACTGCCCACCTGACTCTCCCCAGGGCCATCACTTCTATGATGGGATCCTGCCCAGACCAGGTGCTGGGCTTCGGCCAGGCCCTCAGCTGTCCCTGGTTCGAGCTGAAGCAGGCCCTGGTGCAGGTCCGCCTCTCTGCCTCACAAGAGGTGGGCCCCACTCACCTCCTTTGGGTAGAGCTGGAGCGTCTAGAGCCCACTGAGGCAATGCCACAAGGTGAGGGGACCCCAGTCTGGGATGATAACCTGGGAGAGGAGGCTCATGGGCCGGAGTTCCCTTAAAGGCAGTGGCATCTCTCCTGTCTCTGGGAAGGCACAGCAAAGGGAGGCATGTGCTTGAATCTGTCTCTTTCTCCTGCTCCAGATCCACCTGCAGAGCTCCAGGGCACTCTGGAGCCAGAAGAAAGACCTGCTTGTGTGCCAGCGAGAGGCCTCGCCCTGGCCTGGCCTTGCCTGAAGCACTACCTGATGCCACTCTGGAGGTGGCTGCATTGTGCCCTCCAAGCCTCCTCTCTTGCTGTCCTAAGAGTTCTAGGCAATTACCCTAAATAAATAAGAGGAATACACCCCAGCAATATATTTATAATAGCAAAGTATGATAATCTCTGTTTATATAAACTATAATTCATTAAGTACTCTGGAACAAATAGAAATAAAGTTGTGCATTAAAAATATGTGTAGCCCTAGCCAGTTTGGCTCAGTGGTGAGAGTGTCAGCCTGAAGACTGACGGGTCCCAGGCTCGATTCTGGCCAAGGGCATGTACCTCGGTTGCAGGCTTGGCCCCAGTTGGGGTGCTTGCTGGAGGCAACCAATAGGTTTGTCTCTCTCACATCGATGTTTCTCTCTCTCTCCCTCTCTCTCTCTCTCTCTCTCTCTCCACTCTCTCTGAAAAGCAATGGAAAAATATCCTCAGGTAAGGATTTAAAAAAATTATAATAAAAATATATGTAGACAATACTTACTCATGTACAAATACAAAATATAATTTAATACATATATACAGTAGATTTGGAAGGATGCTCACTATACAATACATTTTAAAATAACTTCTAAAACATTTAACATTTCTGGTAATTAAATATAAAGTGATAAAATTGAGAAATAAAATTTGGAAATGGGTACGCCAGCATGTTAGTGTTAGCAAACTCCAGCAGTGGGCCTCCTAGAAGGGTGGCTGCTTTTCTTTTTACTTAGTCTAGGTTCTGGGTTTTGTAGAACGATCATATATTCATCACAAGACATTCTAAAAACTAAATACTTTTATATATTACACTTTGAGTCTTTCAAGTTCAATATTCTCGCCATTATTAATGTCTTTCTAAACTTTCCCAAGCACCATTTTATGTCTTGAAATGGTCTCACTAAAAGCAAAAATTACTTGATGGGCTACATTCTGCTTCCCTCAATGTTTAGTTTGTTATTTGAGCAGCGATAACCACTGGAGTAGCTATTAACAATATTTAAAGTTACCAGAGATAGAAAGAGCATTGCTTTGGTTGCAACTAAAATAATTCCAAAGACTCCCTCCACTAAACAGTTATTCACCCTTTTCCTTCCTCAGTGAGCCCGATTTTAACAGATGGTTTAACTCAGTTCAGGAACATGATGGTTCCACTGGCCCAGGGCGGGATGGAAACGAGGTCACATTCCCAGTCCTACGGGAAGGGCCCTCATTCCCTGGCACAACTGGAACCATCTATAATTAAAATTAAAACCAGCATGTCAAAAAATTTGAAGCAGAAATATATATATTGGAATGCGACCTGCAGGTGAGTACTTCCAAAGAAGGCTGCTTGAGAGGGATCTTGCAAAGGTGTGGCCGAGTCACCCAGAGGGGCCACTCTCCTGTTACACTCTGGCTCTGGGGGGAGACACTTCCTTCCCTTCATGGCACATTTGTGTAGAATGAAAACCAGCTGGTCTATACCAAGCCAACACTCCCCAGGTATCCAGAGAAAGAAACCTAAAGCTCTAAGTGACCTTTAAATTTTAGTTAATGTAAATTTAATTTTGAAAGCTATATGTGGATAACGGTGACCATAGTGGACAGAGTGACTCAAGGCACTAGCAAAGAGATTTGGAACAGTCGTCCCTGAATTTCAGGAACCTTCCCTCCACAAGTCCATACGGGAGAAACGGCAGGGCCATCAGTGCTCACAGCAGGCACGGGAAGGTCACGGTCAGCGTCCCGACGGCCACTCCCCTCACCGCCCCTCGTGGGCCGAGCAGCCGCCTGCAGCGGCGATTTGATGCCAAACTGCCCATGTCCCTCGCAGTTGGGACAGTTCTGGCCACGGGCTCATGAAAGAGTCTCATAGATGATTTCTGAGGTAATATTTTCCTTCCTGATGAAAAGCACAATAGTGAAGACATTTTTCCTTTTAAAAAAAACCCACACGAGTTTTTGTTGATTTCAGAGAGAGGAAGGGAGAGAGAGAGAAACATCAGTGATGAGAGTCATTGACCGGCTGCCTCCTGCACGCCCCTGACCGGGGATCGAGCCTGCAGCCCGGGCATGTGCCCTGGCCGGGAACCGAACATCGACCACTTGGTTCATAGGTCAACGTTCAACTGCTGAGCCTCACTGGCCGGGTTCTTCTCTTTTTGATGCTGGGAGCTGTTGCCACCTCTTGTTGCTCGCAGCCACCTTGTGACCTTGAGGGAACAGTGAAAAGAGAGAAGCCGACCTGACATCACGGAGCAGCTGATCAATCCTGGATCCGCCTACCTGTGGATCTGTTCTTTTGGGAGAAAAACAAATCCCTATTGTTAAAGCCCCTTTAGTCAGTATTGTGTTGCTTGCAATCCTCAGCTTCACACTGAGTGAGATCCTTAGAACTCCTGAGGGTGTGATACCCTAGTAATAGCCCAGTTATGAATGAAGGAAAGGAGCCTAAGGAAGGCCCAATAACATAGGCATTCATTTGCGCAGCTTTGCCGGGAAGCTGCAACTTACCACGGCCCAGGGAGCCACTGGTCTGGGGAAGGGACTGGGCAGGGGAAGAAGAGGCGCGTGCCCGGTAAAGTCCGGATGACACAGAGAAGCACTTGCCCGTCAGTCACACCTGGGAACAGGTCCCTGGCTAAAGTGAGTGAGGCCCCTGCTAGCAGGGGAAGATTTGAGGTACTTAATCTCCTGAACAAAGGAGTCAGCTCTCTTGGTTCCTGTGGGACTCTTAAGACCCTTGTTGCAGGGGGTTCACTCCCCTGGCTCCCCTGGATTTGCCCACATGGGCCCCACACAATGCACTGATGGACTGCAACCGGCCTGGTGTTACACCGGACTCAATCCACCATGGATTGGAAACTCTGGCCTATGATTCTGCTTCTAGCTCTACCAAATGCCCAGCTACACATCTCCTAGGACTGGATTAAGGGAAATGGGACTTTGGAAAGCCAAGGATGTAATCCCACGGCAAATAAAGCTTTCTACCACCCTCATCCTCCAGCAGGGGCCTCCAGAAATGATTATTCCAATGGCACCCAAAGAACCCCACTCCCACTAGCAATGGAGAAAGGCCACCATGCATTTCTTCGATAACAGGTGGGCAAGGTTGCGTCATTTCATAGTATTTCAGGAAATGTTGAAGTGTGGGAGCCGAGAGCACAGAGGAAAATGGGAGATGCTTGAAAGAAGGTCGGCAGTCTTCCAGCTATTCCACAGGGCAGCTTTGGGTCACAAGACATGTCACAGTCCTAAGCTGAAGGGGAGGATGATGCCAATGAGAGTCCCCAAGTGTGACCAGAGGAAAGGGGTGAGGGAGAGACAAGGCTGGAAAAATAAGCTAAGGTCAGATCATGGAGGGCCAGGAGGGACATGCTAAGGATTTTGGTCTTATTTCTAAAGGCCATCGGATATCATTGTAAGTTTTCAATAAAAGGCATGATCATATTTACATTTTCAAAAGATCCTTCAGGCTGCAGGTCGAGAATGTTTGGAATGGGGCAATACTAGAGGATGACAGATCACAGAGAACACACCTATCAAGAGCCCATGATGTCAATATGACTTAGTGCTCTCAGTGCCAACCTTGGACCCTTCAAATGAGAATCATTTTGTCAGGACAGTCAATGTTGAAATCTCTGACACACTGGGTTCCCCATGGAGCTGCCAGGTTAAATCTAGCAGTTACAATAAAGTAGCAAAATATGCCACTTCTTTTCTCAGACCAAGAGACTCTAAGAACAAAGTGAGAGAGCTTGCCAAATACCAAGATGTACTAAAGTGATAAGGAGAAGGGTGTGGAGTCAGCTTAGAGATAGAAACATGGGTCAGTGGCACATAACAGGCTCCAGAAACAAACTCACCCACATCTAAAAACTTAGAAAACAACAGGTGGTATTGCTGACTACTGCTGCAGACTAGGGCAGTCACTACGGAAAACAGTGTGGAGGGTCCTCAAAAAATTAAAAATTAACTGCTGCTTTGGATTTAAAATTAAAAATGGATCTGCAATCCCACTCCTAGGAATATATCCAAAGAAACCCAAAACACCAATCAGAAAGAATCTATGCACCCCTATGTTCACTGCAGCATTATTTACAATAGCTAAGATCTGGGAGCAGCCCAAGCGCCCGTCAGTAGGTGAGTGGATAAGAAAACTGTGGGACATTCACACCATGGAATACTATGCAGCTGTAAAGAAGAAGGGGCTCGTACCCTTTGGGACAGCATGGAGGGAGCTGGAGAGTATTATGCTGAGTGAGATAAGCCCGGCAGACAAAGACAAAGACCATATGATTTCACTTATATGCGGATCTAGTGGACCAAATGAACTAACAAGGAAATAGAGACAGACTCAAAGATAGAGACAGGCCGACAGATGTTGAGGACGGGGTGTGGGGGTTGGAGGCTCAGGAGGTGGAAAGACTGAACAATAAAAGAGAAAAGAAGAGAAAAAATTCATGGACACGGTCAACAGTGTGGTGGTTGCGGGGGGTGGGGGGAGGGATAAATGGTGATGGACGGAGACTTGACTTGGGGTGGTGAGTGGACCATCATGTACACGAGCTGTGTTGTGGAATTGTGCGCCTGAAACCTGCACAGTTTTGTTAACCAGTGTCACCCCAATACATTCAATAAAAAGGGGAAACAAGAGTAATAGGTTCTGAGCAAGGAGAAAGGGCTCTCATCCCGTAATCAACTCATGTTTATTGAGAACTTGCAGCATGTTAACCATGTGGATTCTTTAGAAAAATACCAAGACGTATGTTATAATACCAAGCCAACATTATTTGTAGAAAAATTGAGAAGATTAAGTTGATTATTTCACCCTTCATTTATCCATCCATCTTGGTCCATTTGGGCTGCTATAACTTAATACCACAGACTCCGTGGCTTATAACCAACCAAGATTTATTTCTCCGAGTTCTGGAGGCTGGAAGGCCAGGTTCAGGCGCCAGCATGGTCAGGTGAGGGCCCTCTCCCTGGTCCACAGCCGGTATCTTCTCCCTGTGTCCTCACAGGGTGGAAGGGCTGAGGGGTCTCTCTGGGGTCTCTTTTATATGAGCGTTAATCCCATTCATGAGGCTCCACTGTCATGACCTGACCACCTCCCAAGGCCTCGCCTCCAAATACCATCACCTTGGGGGTTAGATTTCAGCAGATGAGTTTGGGGGCGCACATTCAATCTATAGTGCCTCCTCCACTCCACCCCTCATCCTTTCCCCCTCCATCCCCCACTCCTCCCTTAGTCTAAAGTATATTTTTATATCATTATTTTCTGAATCGCATTTGTCTTACTGGGATGCTTGACTGTGGGACTACGCACTTCGTCAGGAAAACTCCACTGGAATATGGTTTTACCCTATGGCCCCAGCAAGACAAATAAATCACATTGGGACAATATAGTCCAACTTCAGCGTGGGCTTTTAACATTTTAACTCCAACACTCCCTCTCACGCTACTTGTTATTCTTGTCTAAGTTGTGTTCTTGATTTTACACTCCCAGTTTCTGTTTTGAAATTTTATATCTGATGCTTGCTTAGATTTTTCTGAGGTTTGACAGAATTAGGTGGGACCCAACAAACAGCATCTGCGTCCCCCAGAAAGTCAGCCAAGACTTTGTGGCGGTCATTAGAGTTCACTACAGACAAGCCGGTGTTGGAGACTGTGCTTGAACAAAGGGACCCCAAACACCCACCTGATCGCACCCCTGCCACCCGGCACCAGCCTCCCATGGGCGCCTTCTCTGAGCCACCTGCAGGAGGACCAGAGAGCCCGGGGCCAAAAGCCCAGGGAGGCAGGAGCCCGGAGCTTCGGCTGCACAGGACGTGTCTCTTTTCAAGCCCCCAGCCAGGCCCATCCCCAAGGGAGCGACTGGAGTGTGAAGGGAGGCCTGGTCTCTCCCCCACGTGGCTGGGCTTGGCAGTGCCCCAGTTCGTCTGGGAAGGGGGCGTTCCTCGGGCAACAGACTTTGAGTTCTAAAACCCAGACAGTCCAGGACAAATGGGGACAAGTCTGTCACCATGGGTGCAGAGCTCCCTCCCTGTGCAGGGGGCATCAGAGATGGGGGAGAGCGTGCCTGTCCTAGCTTCCCCTGCATTTCGTCTTCTAACTTTAGGCTTCTGGAGCCTTAGCCGCACCCTCATCCCCTGGGAGCTCCTGAAAACACCGCCGGGGTGGCCCACTCAGAGGATCTGAATAAATTGGCCTGGGCTGGGGTCTGGGGGTCCGCATGTCTAACAGGTTCCCGGGGATGTGCTCCCTCTGGCCTGGGCTGCGCTCTGAGGACCACTGCTCCAACATAGCGAGAGGTGACACTAACGTCCCCACTGTCCCTGCTCAGGAGCTCTTCAGGGCAGCTCCCCATCCTCGTGAAGCTGATCCCCAACTCTTGCTCATTTTTTTTCCTCCTGGACCTGCAATTTTACCCCTCAGAATGTTCTAGAAGTGTCGGCAGAGTTAAATAATTAAATTTATGAACTAGATATGAAATAATAAAATATAGTAGTAGAAACTGACTCTTGATTTTATTTCCTGCCCCAGATTATGACGTCAGGTCTCTGGAATGTGATTAAATAGCAACAGTGGTTTTCCGATAATGCATGCTCAAAGCTATTCCAATACTAACATTCCAAAGGCAGAGAAGCCTGCAATTCAAATATGTTCATTCCCAGAGACAAGGAATGAAATTGCTGCAGATCCACATTATAAAGTTCAAACTCAAACCCTCTTCCCTGTGAGCTGTCTGAAGGCATCGGGGTGAAAAGGCATCGTCTTCATTTCTCATTTGGCTCCATCTCAGCCAAGGGTCTGTGACGCTGTGAAATTGGGTCCAAGGGGCTCCCAGCACCTGCTGCCTGGACTGCTTCTTGAACTGCCTTCAGGGCCTTCGAGAGGGATTAGTTCAGCCCCTAGGCTCTGATGTCTTCACTTTTGAAAGGGTCAAGGAGCCCCTGGGACTCAGGAAGCACAGCACTGGCCTAGCTCAGCACCTACAAAAGAGAATCCAATTTCCATCCTGTCTCGGTTGGTTCGGGCCGTTGTGACACATACCACAGGTTGGGTGGCTTTTGAACAACAGAAATGTGTTTCTCATGGTTCTGGTGGCTAGAAGTCCAAGGTCAGGCAGAGGTGTGGTCGGGTGAGGCCCCGCTTCCAGGCCGCAGACCTTCCTGGGGTCGTTTTTATAAGAGCACTAACCCCATTCATGAAGCTCCACTGTCTTGACCTGCTGGCCTTCCAAAGGCCCCACCTCCTAATGCCATTGCTTTGGTCATCAGCACTTCAACACAGGAATCTGGGGGGCACCAATGTGCAGACCGCAGCACATTCCGCAAGCAGTAATTCAGGAAAAATTATATACTTAGATTTGCAGACCCCTGCAGAGACCCAGTGATGTTTGGGTGAGAGTGACGTCTGGCTCCTAGCTCTTCTCGATCTCAGGCTCTCCACTGGTGCTTGGAGCCCGTGGTTTAGGATGACACTGCATGGTGCACACAGGAACTAGAGACACACACCATGGCTTCCAGTTCTGCTATCACTCTCTTAAAAATCCTGACTTTTAAACCAAGGGTCTGAACTTTACATGGACTGGGCCACATAGTGGTGTAGTCTGTCGACAGATCACTGAGTGAACAGGCCAAAAAGAGGGTGACCATGCTGGCCAGGGTGGCTGGTCTTGATTACCAAGGAGGATATTTTATTTTGCCATGATACAGTGCAGGCAGAGTGTTTCTGGAACTCAAGGATCATCAGCATGGCTCTCAGTACAGCAAGTCCACTGACCAAAGTTAATAAAAAATTATAGCAACCCCAGTGAGTGCTCACACCCTTGAGAATGATGTCCAGCCCTTGTGGGTGAAGATCAGCCCTGAGCCCACTGGGCTATCACACCCTTGAAACTGAAGACCAGCCCTGGAACTAGTAGGCACTCACACACTTGAGAATGAAGACCAGCCCTGGGACCACTGGGTTTCCACAAACTGGAGAATGAAGACCAGCTGGGGGACCACTGGGCTCTCACGCCCTTGATAATGAAGACCAGCCCTGGGACCATTGAGCTCTCACACCCTTGAGAATGAAGGTTTCGGTCATACCACCTGATCGACAAGCCTTGGCAGCTGAGATGCTTTCAAGAAAATGGAACGGGAATGAGAAGGAAGATAATGGATAAGCCAGGCCTTGCTGCTAGTAGGACGGTCATAGTCACTGTTGGCCTAAAAATAAACGCCTTTCAATGTAAGAAGAAAAAAAAGAATAGCTCTTAGGCAATCACTGCGTCCCAGTTAGGAGACAGAGGCAGTGGGTATTTAGGAGAAAGGGAGCGGGAGCAATGGCGTCAGTAGAAGGAAGACGCCTCTCCCGGTGCAGGTTAACATTCACAGTGATGCTAATTCTAAACGACGTCTTTAATCTTCAGTCCAGTGGTCTTCAGTCCAGTGGTCACAATGCCTGCTTTCTTATCTTTGCAAAGAGTTCTTTGGGACACAGTGTTGCCCTGGGCCCAGTCCAAAGGTGATTTTGCCCTGTTTTAACATTCAGGGTTTTAGGTGTAAGACAGGCAAGGGGATGGCAGCCTTGAAACCATTTGAAAGCATCGGAAATAAGTGACAGCACAGAGGGAAATCCCTGAACCAGAGGAGAGGCGAGGACACTGGCCTTGAACAGTCAGAAATCTGAGGGACGGTTTCAGTTTCCACAGGCCTTGAAATGAGGTATTTAGCCAATTTAACTTACATTTCAAGTAACAGAGCCTCCACCTAATACCAAAGGGTCAAGCAGCAGAATTTGCTCTGTAGCTCAGACCAGGGGAGCTTTGTGGGCCGTCCAGAAAGCGATTTCGTTCATGACACTCCCGTAGGGCAGGTAAGTGCTGAGTGTGCTCCATGGCGGGGATCCGAGTGAAGCCTCTGGCTTTGGCTTTGGAAGATATTTCAGTAGGCCTCACCTACTGGAGCTTTAGAAGCTGAACTGGGGTGTCCCTCTATTTCTGTTGTAGTTATCTTTTCTCCTGTAACACACAGGTAGCTAACCAAAGCTTCTAAAGGGACCTGCCGTTCCCTGCTCTCAGGGTCCAAGCCATGAGATTGCTGTGTGGGGACCAGTGTGGTGGTGGAGGCAGGGCCTCTGGGCTGGTGCAGGCCCCTGAGGTCTGGGTGGGGCGTGGAGGGAGTCGTATGTCCCTCACTGTCAGATTCCTCCTCCTCCTCACCCTCGGTGGTTACTGCTGCCCCCCCCAGCGCCTTGTCTCTTCCCTGCCATCTGAAACCCCCTCAGTTGCCTGCCCCGAACCCCCCACCCGCAAGTATACAGCCCAGTGAGAACAGCCAGTTCAGATCCTTGAAAATACTGGGCACTATCGAGGCTGACTGAAGGGGAATGGGAAAGGCACTCACGGGAGTGTCCTGATGGAAACCCTAAAACAGGCTGAGAACAGAGAGCACATGTCCTATTCCTTAGTGATGTGTGGGAGGAAAGCCAACTTTTGGGATCTGTTCTTTATGTACATGATAATTTGTGTTTCATTTATGCCTGAGTCAAAGCTGCCCTCTGCCCAAATGAATCAGACTTATTTTAATTTATTCCATGATTCCCTTTTCTTCCCAGTCCCATGACTAAGCAGTGCTCTAACCTCAGTCTCTGCCTCACAGTCACCCCAGTTGCTGAGCGTGGTTCCAGTGCTTTAGTTATGTGGACATTGTGACTTACTCACCCTGGAGCCCACTGGGTACAGCAGTGTCAGCTCCTTTGCAGCTTGAAAGTTTAAAGCACCACCTGCCTCAATGTGCTTGGGAATATAGGGTAGATCTTTCTTCCCAAAGTTTCAGCAGGTGCCTGGAGGGGAGATTAAAAATGAGCAGCCAGGCAACAGGCCATGATGGAGGGAAGAAAAGGAGAGATGTCTGGGCCACTGTCCAAGAAACTAGCTTTGATGGAAGCCAGGGTGGGGGACCTGGTTGTTGTTCCTTAGAGAACTGTGTAGGTTTACACATATCTCTGTCTCCAGGAGCTTCTGGCCCCTAGACAAAGGGGACCTGGAGGTGCAGAGCCAGATAATGGCTGTGCATTAACTCCTGACAAGCTCACCTGGGCTCCAGAGCAAAGTGGTACCTCGATCTAGGGAAGGAAAGAGGGAATCATCCTTTACATCTGGCTTAGGCTCTGGGAAGGATCTAGAAGGACTAGTGACTCCAAACACAGTGGGGCATTTGTGAGGTTAGGCCCACCCAGGAGTCCTGTGAAGAGTTCACCAGTTAAGCATGGAGTATACCCAAGGATTTGGCAGGCAGAAGGCTTAAGGTCACCACGTGGGAGTGTTTTCAGGGTCCCAGCTTTGTTAGTTCTTCCATCCATCTGGTCTTTCACCTGGTCTCCATGCATACCCTGGTTTCAGCATGAAGCAGACATCCCTGAGTGGACGGCTGGTAAAACTCACTCTCCTCGCTGAGGCACAGCCTCTGGGCTGGGGTAGCTAGGACTCTGGTGGGAAGAGTTTGCTGCTAATGTGTTTATAGAGTGAATGTATTTCATTCAAATCTGTGTTCCTCTAGGAAGGATTTAAATAAAAACTTAAAAAAAAAAAAAGCCAGCCTGGAGGGGCTCCGTTGGTTGAGCATCGCCCTGTAGTCCTGTGCACCCCAGGGCTGTGGGTTTGATGCCCAGTAAGGGCCCATATGAAGGCAACCGATCGATGTTTCTCTCTCACATCGATGTCTCCTTTCTCAAAATCATCAAAAAAATATGTCCTCAGGTGAGGATCATAAATGTGTGTGTGTGTGTGTGTGTGTGTGAACTTAAGTGTAATAGAACCATGAATGAGCATGTGTGGAAGAGGGGTTTCCTCTTGCCCTGGAATTGCCCACTGTGTCCAGTTATGGACAAAGAGGCACTAAGCGCCAGCCCCTCAGCAATGGGCCTGATCACTCCCTTAGGGCTTCTACATCCTAATCTCCACCCCCAACACTCACACTCAATAGTGGGGGGGGCAGAGTGGGAACCGACAGAGGGGGAGTAGGGTGGGGTCAGCCCTGAAGGGGGCATGGAGGGAGCTGCCTGGAAAGTGGAACCCAGGAGTGAGCTCACGGGACTTTCAATGAATGTTTGTGGGAGGAAGGAGTGAATGGCTGAGCGACTGGCAAGTGTGAGCACTGGAGAGCTGTTCCAGAGGGGTGAGAACCATGAGAGAGGCTGAGAGCTCCAAGGAGTGACTGGCCAGCGGTCAGGTCCTGCAAAAGCCTGCATGGGACACAGCTTGCAGGTGCCGCTGCTCAGTTTGGCTCAAAGCATTCTCGGTGGCAGCTCCTGCTGAGCGGTCGGCTAGGACAGACTGCAGAACCTCGGGAAAGGGGAAAGGAGGCAGGAGGGGACACTTGTACAGAAGAGGTTTGGTGAAGAAGGAAGGGACATGGAGGCAGCAGCTGGACAAAAAACCATTAGAAGATTGGGCCCGGTGAGGATATTTACATGCCTTCCTCCCACCCTCACCTTTGAGCATCTATTCTGAGAGGCCTCCAAGGCCTAAACTCCAGATCTAGCTCTCCCTGGTGGAAGAGCCTTGGAAAAATCCAAAGGATGACTTTAAGCTGAGCTCCTGTTGTGATATAAATCCCGTATCAAAATGGGATTCGACTTACAGGAACTTAAAATAAACACAGGTCCAGAAAAAACCCGCTGCATGGTGAACAGGAAAACCTCACTTTCACATTCTCTGACCTTGTGGCAAAGGGAGCTGTGGATTCCAGGGGCCAGGAGACTGGGGGCTGACGCAGGGAGTCCCAAGAGCCCAGATAACCCGACACCCGTCAACACTGCCATGGATGAGCAGTGAGGACAACTAGGACTCAGTTCCACTCTTTCTCATATTATTACAACCCCACCCTTGTGTCCACCATGAGTAGCTATTTAATACAAACCCCAAAGCACCCCTAAAATCGACCCCATTTCTTTCCCAGCATATGAACTCAAAAGGAAAAAATCTTTATAAAACCGAAACCACCAGGTTTAGTACGTTCAAGAAGAGCACCTTTAGTAAACAGGAAACTGTGTGTCAGGAAGCTGGCCAAATACACACGGGAGCAGGTGAGGCTCCCCGTGGCAAAGTTCAGTGGAACATAACTATAGGGTGTCCCCCCAAAAAGTTTCACAGGTGAGACTCCTGATGGGAGTCCTTTTAGGACACCACGGGCAAACGGAAAGAAGGCCGTCGTCAGAGGGCAGATGGGTGGTTTTAAGGCTCAGGAGCTGCTGGTCCAGGAGAGCGTGGTACACAGCCGTACTCCATACTGTTCCACACTGTATGTTGGTCCACCCGGCTCTGGAGACACCGGCCTGGTGCTCTTTGACTTGTTCCCATGACTGAAGTCCTCAGGGACCCAGCTGGCATGGGGAGCCAAGTGGGGAGGCCTGCCCGGGCTCCTGGCAGGGAGCCCCTCCATGGCCCTGTCATGGACCCATCATGCCAGCTGTAGTAGGTAAAGTCCTGGAGCTGGGAGTTGCTGCCACCACCGCCAGTGGCAATGGCTGGGGCTGTGGTGGATGCTGCGGGGGAGCCAGCCTCTCCTCCTTTGGGGGAGCCAACAAGAAGCACCTCATGTTCAGTGGTCGGCTTCAGGGCCCTGGGCCCTGACAGGAGCTAGCAGTCTCTCCCACAAGTGGGGTTCTCTCCTGGGCTAGGCTGTGGGAGCTGGGGGTGTGGGGCTTTGTGGGTGTGGCTGCTTGTTTCCTTGTGCCCTGAGGTCTCAGAATCCCTGGATTTTCAGGGGGCTCCAGTTTGCAAACCTCTGGCCCACTGGCCAGAAGTAGGGTGGCTGAGGCCTGACAGAAGGCCCAGCTCAGCGACACACTCTGGATGGCAGGCATGTGGGAGGTTGGGGGCACTGTGGCCTGCTGGGGTCTGCCCAGAGACAGGCTCTGGCAGGCTGGGCCTGCCTCAGGGGGCACTGGGTAGGGCCTCAGACTCAGCAGGTCTCAAGTTGGGCTTTACATGCTGCTCCAGTTCCAGTAGCTTCCTCTTGGAGGTGCTGACAACCATCTTGATGGTGGGGCTACAGAGCTGGCGGGCATCCCAGCCCCTTCCCTCCTGGCAGGTGGCCCGGGCTGGCCTCGGATGGTTGGGACATCGGCCTTTCTGAAGAGGTAACATAGCAGGTCATCCCGGCAGCTGAGAGTGTCCTACAGAGAAGAGGGGAAGAACTGAGAGGCTGGAGAAAGGCCAGGAGAGTCCTGGTAGAGTCTCATTCACCCAGGACACCCCTGTGCAGGCCATGTGGCCAGGACTGAAGTTTCTGGCTCCTGCTTGGCCTTTCCACACACACTACCCATGGTCAGGATGGTGGGGCTGGGGCCATACACGGATCAGGAAGAAAAGCCAGGCAGCCCCCTAAGTTCACCAGCAAGAAAACAGACCCAGAGAGGGAGAGGACTTTCCACAGACGCTTCCACTGGATGGGACGGTCAGGGCTGGAGCCCTGAGCACAGCAATGGTTTTCATCTGTTCCTCATTCCCACCAAGCAGAGCCTGGAGGAGCCTGGTGGAGGTGTCTCCTGAGGCAGATGGACACCACGAGAAGAGGAAAGGCAGTGAGTGCATGCAGAAGAGGAGTTGGGGTTCACCAAGGATGGAGTCAGACCCCGGCCCGCTGGACCCATGTCTGGGAGCGTCTGTCTGTGGGATGGCTCAGCAGCACAGAACCACCTGCACCTACCAGCAACTCCTGGCCCAGGAAGACATCTGGACGCTCAACTTGACAGAGACACAGTCTGCTGTTTTGCGTGCAGGTTGGGAGTCACATATCCCGGGTTTTTGTACAGTGAGACCTGTGGTCATTAATATCAACAGGTAGCACGTATCAGCTGCTTCCCATGTGCCAGGCACTATGCTAGAAGCCACAGGTGTAATCGTAAGAGAATGAAACCATCCCCCTCCCTCCCCCAAAACCTCATTCAGTTCTCAAAGCACCCTTGCAAGGCTGTACTAGGACAACCTGTAATAGGTAAGGCAATGGAGGTCACAAAGGTCAAGCAGGTCCCACATTGAGAAAGGGACAGATTGAGGACTGGAACCCACAGCTGTCTGACTCTGCAGCCACCTTCCCACCACCCAGCCCCTCTCTGCACATTTCGAAACCTTTGACACCCAGCTTCATGAGTCTGCCCTCTCTGACCACCCAGAGGGCCCATCTCCTCACACCCCTCCCCGCATCAACACTCACGGAGTGGAGGCCTGGCACGGGCACCATTGTGACTTCCACGTCTTCAGGCCTGTTCAGGGAGGGGAGGGCGACAGGTTAGTGGGGTGAGCACAGTGGGGAGATGGAGGGAGGTGGGGGCGGCTCTCAGGGGAGGAGCATACGTTTCCACAACCAGCTCCTGCAGGGAGGATGCTTTGGTCTCATTTAGGCTGAAAAGGACAAGCCATCATCTGGGCACTTGGCAGGAATGCAGATTCTCAGGGAGCCCCCCTCTGCGCTCCTGACTCAGAAACTGCAGGCCGGCCTGGGTCCAGGCAGCCCAGGGGAGTGTGGCTCAGGCCTGCATGTGGGGGCCACGGCTTCAGACCGTGACCTTCCTGAGGGCAGGGCTTTGGTTTTTCTGCAGCTCTGGGCACAGAGTGCTTTGTAGACAGAAACAAATGGAGAGCAGAGACCAGGATACATATTTCCTTTCAGGCCGATGCAGGACCAGGCACAGGGCGAGTCTATGATAAAACTTGCTGATGAGCCGGTTTACTCTGTTGTTTTGAGAGCAGGCATCCCCCGGGCTGCCTACACATAGGACACGCTCCAGAAATACCGACTGAACAGATACTTTGAATTCGCTGTGTCACTGGGCTCTACTAACGCAGGCCACAGAACTTACAGTGTGGCCAGAGAAAGTCCCACTGTGTGTGTTTAAGGGAATGAGACTGTAAGGCACGCATTTCATCCATGGGGTGACCCAGAAGCGGTGACCCCACAGCTCCTGGCCAGAACTGTGTGAGGTGCCCCTGCGGCTGCAGGAAGCTGCCCTGAGCCAGGAGGGTGTCCCCACAGCTGACGGCCGGGGGCAGAGCTGCAGCACAAACCTCAGGGCGCTCGAGCTGTGGCCACCTCTGGCTTGCGCCTTGTTTTTGTATGGCCTGTGAGCTAAGAACAGTTTTACATTTTAAATGATTAAAATATTTACTATCTGGCCCTTTACAGAAAAAATCTGCCAAACTCTGCTGGTGAAGGTTCAGAATAGGTAGGTGTTCAGGGCTCTGCCGCACACCTAGTGGGAGATGCTAACTCTCAAGTGGGTGCTGACCACATCTTCAGGGGAGCTCCAGGGGTGGGCGCACACCCTCCCACCCCCATGTTGGCAACACAGTTCTGTCGCTCACTTCACAGGGGAGGAATCAGTCTCCTGGTCTGGGCTGGCTGACAGCACGCTGTGATTTCCTGGCTAGTGGTTCTGCTCCCCATCTGAGCCAGGCTGCACCACCCCCAGTCCCATCCCTCTCTGTGACTTTGTTGTTAAGGTGCCTACCTCTGGTCCTGGTCCATCTGAGGGAGTGAGGGAGGAGAGTGCTCCCAGGCCTCTCACAGCAGTGGGGGAGCCCTGGTCACTGTCCTCCAGGAACTCCTCCAGGGTGAGCATCTCACTGCTCTGCTCAGGGAGGTACAGGGCTGCACCCAGGCCTGGGGCTGGGCCGCACCCCTCTTCTGGATTCCCTTCTGGAGGAGAGGCAAGTTCCGGGGTGGCGGTACTCATGGCAGCTGAGGGCAGTGCGTCCTGGGGTGTTGGCATCCCGGGGCAGGGTGGCTGTGTCCTTGCTGCGAGTCAGGTCTTCACTGCTGAAGCTCTTGGATCTGCAGTGGAGCTCATCGGAGGAAACTGGGTCAGGGGAGGGGACACAGAGGAACACACTTCAGTCTCCTAATCTCGCTTGCCGGCCTCCAGTGGGCTCTGTGCTGCCTCTGGCTCCCTGAGCACAGAGAGAGCCCTGCCTAGGAACCCAGAGCACACTTCTCCCACGCTGGCACTGTGGGCGTCCAGGGCATTCTGGAATTCTCTAGAATTTACACTGGCATTTAAAAACAAAATAACTTGGGATAAAAGTGGAAAGTTCCTTCTAAAGCTTAATTTATCAACAGCTGTAAGTACCATGCTCATTAGCCTGGGACAGTGCAGACCACTTTCTGCACTAATAAACAAACTTTAAACATCAAAAAGGAATCAAAGTCACTCACTGTGTCCTCTGCGCATCATGTACTGGAACTGCTGGCACTGTCCCCATCCCGAAGCTGAAGTGACTCAGACTCAGAGAATGGGTTGCTTTCCCAGGTGCACAGAGCTGGTCAGTGGAGAAGGGATTTGAACCCAAATCTGTTCAAACCCCCAGGCCTGAGCTTGAAGTTGCGTGATGTGGCCCTATGAATGCAAACGCAACGTGCTTTGAAAAACCTAACTGTATTTTTTATATCATATAAACAATATACACCCAGAACCAAAGATCCAGGTCCGCTGAAAAGCACACAGCAGGCAAGGTGGACTTACCCTCAGGCTAGGAGGGGAACTGTCACTGGTCCAATTCCAGCTGCTCTCTAGGCTACCTGGCCAGGGCACTGAAACGAAATGACAACACTTAACCTACAGGGCTGATGCCAAGTACAGCCCACATTAAACCATCCAATCCGAAAACAACTAATGACCCTGCCCAAGTTCTGGCAAATGGCCTCAGGAAGGACAGATTTTGAGTTGCTCTCGACTCTCCCAGGAGGAGTCCAGCCTCACCTGAGTGGTGGGTACCACACACAGTGGGCTCTCAGGAACAACAACTTCTATGTGTGTGAGGTCTAGGGCTGTGGCCTCAAACAGTTTTGTTAATACAGAAAATCTCACACAAAACTCCAGTATAGACAAAAGGTCTGCTCTGGGGTTGGGGGTTGGGGGGAGCCCACCATTATTACCGCATGGAGCTTTCTGGAACACAGGTGGAGACACCCTGCCTAGACCAGGGCAGTGCCGCCTGGTGAGGGCAGGGGCCAGGACATGGCAGGTCATGCGTCCACGTGTGGACAATGTAGCCTGTGCCGTGCGCAGCCCACTTCCCCTCCGTGGTCCATGGGGGCGGGAACAGGGCCCTCAGGAGGAAAGAAGTCTGCACTCTTCTTGGTTCGCTGCTCTTCAGCTCCTCTCTGTCCCACGTTTACATCTGCCCCAGAGGGGAAAGAAATCAACCTTCACAGTGACGATTTGGGGGAACCAGGCTCACCCTCTGCTCCCTCGGGTCAGAGGGTGAGCACCAGCTGCAGGGAGGGGGCACCGCCCCTGCCAGGGGCAGGCTGTCCCTTCCAGGCCTGCAGACCTCCCCTCCTGGCCCACTTCTCCAGCACACGCAGAATCAGGGGCCTGCCCCAGGTATCATCAGTGTCTGTCCGGCTGCACACGGACAGCTGGGGGACAGGGACACGCTTCATCATCCCTGCTCACATCTTGTGCAGAGCTGAGCTGCACTGAGAACCGGGGACTCACCAGGAGATGCTCTGCTTCCCGGCCCACCAAGCCGTCTGCTCTGGATTGACCGGGTCCACAGGGCACCCAGGTCCCAAGTGCCGGCGGGCCCCGCAAACAGCAGGCCTCTGGAAAACACCTGTTAGCAACGGCGCGTGGGGCTGAGCCCCAAATACTTGGTTTTCCTGAAGCGCATAGAAGCAGAGCAAGTCCCCTCTTTGAGAAGGGAAAGTTTCAACTAAAAAATCCACCTTTCTCTTTGAAAAGGACGTGTCACTGAAAGGCAACCGCGATACAAATCAACGGGATCCGAAAATGCCTGTTTGTCCGAGCCCTTGCTGCAAAGCCCTCTGCTGCCTTCTCCTTTCCTCAGCTGATGAAGCATGAACCTGGCTGCTCGGGAAGCTCACGAGAGGGGAGGCGACTCCTTCGTCCTGTTACCCTCCACCCAGGGCCAGGAGGGAGGGCTCCGTGGTGTCCAGCAGTTTCACCAGAGCCTGCCCTTGCCGGAAGCTGTAAGTGTCTATGTCTGAGTGATCAGTGCCAGCACCATTCACCGCTTCAGGCAATGGAGAGGGCAGGCGATGACGCTCGCTCCTATGCTTACTGTTGATCACTCCAGAAGCTGAGTCCAGTGTGAACTCTCTGAGGCTTTGTTTTAATTAAAAATTTAGCTTCCCACCCTTCTAGGAGTTTGTTTTTCAGAAATTGCAAAAACCCAAAGCAACTTAATTTTTGAGAAGGCTGGTCTAATTCACCATTTCCCTTCTGCAGAAATTGACAACATGCCTAAATCAGATGGCAAGTGTTTCTAACAATTTCTGAGATCAAATTTACAACTTGGAGCTACTCTGGGCAACTAAACTCCAGGTGAGGATAGCGTGACCTCCATGCAATCAGTGCTCTCTGCATGGGTCACATGACCTTTCTTCAAGCAAGGGCAGCCAGAGCCTTAGAAGTAGGGCACTTGGTAGGTAGTGACTTCCCCATCACTGGAGGTATGTAAGCAGAAGCTGCATGCTTAGGCCCATAGGAGGCCAGGGAAGGAGTGTTGAGGAACTGTGGGTCCCCTATTTCCACTTCAGCATAACAGCTCCACTTGCACCTATTTTGTGTGTGGACTTCCACAGAGAACAGCTTGAAGGACAAATCCTATTGACGGAAACAGGTCTGAGAACCCAGGCTGAAGGGCACATGCACCAACTACTCACTGTGCTGCCTGTGGCTGGTGAACTTGAGCTCCAGGGACCACTCACAGAGCTGCCATCTGAATTCTAGCCTATGGTGAAAATAAGGCTGAGTCAGGGGACCTGGACCACCCATGGGGAAACTGGGGTCCTTTGTCAGAGGCCACCTCTGACTCCTGCCCAGCACCTGAGTGGTGGCTGTGTCCAGCGCCTGGAAGAGGGAGACGTGTGGACCCTTAGGACCTGCCTGTGCTCTTGTCTGTACTCTCCCTCCCCCCACTGCTCCTGCTGGGACAGCCTGGCTCTCTGCCTGTGCAATGACTGGGACAGCAAATGGAAGCAGTGTCTGGCCTGAGGATAAAGCAGTAGAAGGAGCTGATACTTAGTACCCTGGGAGCCCCACCAACCGGGAGGGGGGCTGCACCTAAAGCAGAGGCTGTGAAAGCAAAGCTCTCCTGGGGCCTTGTTCTCTTCAGGTGGCTGGAGGAAGCAGAAGGAAAGAATCCACCACCTGAGGGAGGATGCTGGGTCCCTAGAGAGGGAGCCCTGCACCAGCAGCTCCTAACCAGAAACAGACAGAACCCATAGGCCACCAGGCACTGCTCTTTCCCTGGGAAGGACTACACTGCCCTGTGCTGACAGCAGCCCCAGATTTCCTCCAAAATGACACCGGGGTCTCCCCCATTTTGCAGACAGTTCTGCATCCACCTGAGCATGAGAACCATGCTGCCAGGGAATCACAGTGGGCCACACTTTGTTTGCAGTGTGACAGGCCCTCAGACAGGCTCTGCAGGCATATGAACAAGTGTGGGCTCTGGCTCAGGGTGGGATCCCAGTGGAGACAGCCCCTGGGTGAGCCTGGAGGGCCAGGCCTGGAGTCCCACAAGCCGCTGCAAGTCTGAGGGGAGGTCAAGCTGTGCAAGTCAGCTCCTGCTCCAGCCAGGCAGGGTTTCTGAACCACAGAGCCTGGGAGACTGGGGCAGACTACTGACTGCTGACAGTGGACACCTGAGCATGGATGACCAGCCATACATGGCACAGTTTCCTTGACACCCAACAGTAAGGGACTGCCATTCTCAGTGTCTGGTCAGGAGCGCAGGAGGACTGTCTGGTTGCCTGTGCTCACCCAACTCTTCTTCTCCCAGGGGTGCTTCTGATTTGTAAACAGCAGGGACCAGGTCCTGGAGCTAACCTAGGCTTGCCTTGAGGGCAGGGTCCCTATCTTTTCTTGGCTTGTCAAACCAGGGTTCTGCAGGCCATACTTCCAAGAGTCCAGTGGGTGATATCATTATGAAAACTAATATCCCTTCATGTTCTCATCAGTTTCTAACACCCCAGGGGCAATCATTTTCAGCTCTTCCTGCTGTCTTCAGATATTTTCATCTCTAAGTTATAAGCAGAGTGTCTCTTTCAGTTTTAACCTTTATTTTTCCCTTTCTGTTTGCATATTTTAAGTGCTTTTCCCCGACTGTTCCATTTAATAACATCCAGGTGGAGTTCCTGGGAGCATCAGGACAGCGCTGCTCTGCACAGTGTCCTGCTCCAGGCATCTTAAAGCTTTTGTCTCTGACCATGACTCTGTCACCTCTCACACTAGTTTCTCTCTGGTGTTGCAGGTCCTCCTCAGGTGTCTGGGTTCTCTGAACCTTCATGGGCTTCACCTGCCAAGATGGGACTAGACTGTTCTGCTGGGAATTTCTCCACCTACTCAGGTGACTTGAGGAGCATTTGACTATCACATCCTGAGGTGTGAACACTCATGGCTACGGCATCCTAGGAGACGTTCAAGTTGTAAACCCTTCCCTGAGTCCCCCCATTTTTCAGTTTAGGACACCTGCCCTCCACTCTATCAACCGACCTCCAGTTCAGAGATGCTGCTAGGTCTCTTCCCTGGAGAATAAACCTCCAGTGCTGCCTGAGTTTAGCCCAAACTCTGGCTCACCTCCGTTCTGGAGCTCCTTGGTGCCACCAATTCCTGCACGGCGGAGGTGGGTTCTGGGCTTTCCCACTAGGGGCTGAAGACTGGGCCTCCAGATGGTGATGTTATCTGCGCAAAGTCACACAGCTGCAGGCAGAGCTGAGGTCAGGACCTGTGTCTGTGTGACATCAAACCTGTCCACAGCTTAGCCCATCCGCTGACCACCCTTCAGTCTGAGAGACCCCTCCCGCCTCTGGGAGCTGGGGTCTCCAGGAATGACCTAGGGCCCCAGATGCTCATGCATCTTGGTTCTGGAGGGACCTGTGACTCACCTGGGGTGTCGCCTGGTCCCAGGAGATGGGGGTGGAGCTGGAAGGGGTAGTAGTCATGGCTGAGGATGAGCAGGTCTGGGAGCCCAGCTCTGATGGCCGGGGCTTCATGGTGGGGGTAGCCAAGGCCTCCGTGCGGTGAAGGCTGCCTCTGTGCAGGGCCACTGGCTTCGGTATTAGGTCCCTGGGGCCTGGGGCAGAGAAAGACAGTGAGAAATGGGGTCGCAAGATCCCATGCCAAGGCGGGGCTGTCACCCCGAGTCCTGACAGCAGAGGCAGCAGGGCGCACGAACCGCAGGGAGAACAGCTGGGCTGCGCCTCGTGGGCTGTGGTCTGCACAGGAGGCTCAGGCTGCAGGCCTGTGCTGGGGTCCCCGGGAGGCCGGCCTCGGCTCCAAGGATAGATCCCACTGTGAGCCCCAAGCAGCTGGGAGAAAATAAAGGACAAACTCAAGAGGCTCAACAAAACATTGAAAAATCCAACACATTAACCATTGGGCACACCTGCTGTATACCTGTGTGTCACTCGAATCCCTGGATTAAAAGGACCTTGACAGGTAGGTGTCTGCTCAGGACCACGGTCAAGGACCTCAAGGCCCAGAATGTGCACCCTGCCAATAGGCATCCGTTACGATCTGAGAGAGGACTTTGTTGCCACCCAGTAACTTGTCTGAGGCGTCTCCATCTGTGCATGGTGAGACCGATGTCTCCATCTCTGCATGGTGACACCGCCTGCAAAAATGACATTTACCTTGTAGTTGTGCTTTTCTGCCGTCTCTGAATTTCCTACTGTGAACACATACTCTCCTCAAAGTTAAATAAAACCCTATTTTAAAAAAAACATTGAGGGATAAACAAAAAGATCTTCAGTACCGAATATCAGGAAAGGGGACGGGCTCTCCAAGTACAAGTCATAAGTTTCTGCAGGTGGAGTTCCTGGGAGCATCAGGACAGCGCTGTCTGCACAGTGCCCTGTTCCACTCAGCCCATGGCCTGCGGACCCAGAGCCACGCCAAGGTCAGGTTCCTGCCCCTCCCCACCCTCTCCCAGGGACCTGTCCCCGCCCCTCAGCCACTCAGTGTCTGGACTCACTGGGAAGTCTCAAGCACCCAAGTCTCACAACTTGAAATCAGGGGAAAGTTTGGATTTTGAAAGATAACCTTGGTGGGAAGCAAGGCAAGTCTGGTGGAGCGAGTCAGACAGGCGTCCACTGGGTGAAGGTGACACGAGGAGCAGAGGAGAGGCGGAGATGGGCAGAGGCAGCGATGGCAGAGAAACCGCGCACTTCCCACAGCTGCTGGGAGACAGGCGGACAGACAGGTGGACGGAGGACAGGACGCAGGAGCCCAGGAGTCAGAGCAGGTACGTGAGGCCAAGTCAGCGCCACTCGACTGACTTCAACATGGTGTAAGTCATAAAATAAATTTAAGTGGCAGCGAAGAATCGATTGGAGGGAAAATATGTGAGTAATCACAGAGGTGATACAGACATGCCAGAAATTGCGAGATGGCACAAGGATGGTGACAGGAAACACTGCAGGAGCTAGTGGCCCCTGTGGACCGTGTCCCGGCCCTGACGGTGACCACGTGCTGATGCTCTGTCTGTCCACTGCAGCTCTAACACCTGCATCCAAGATGTCAGGGGACCTCAACAGGGTCATACAGTCTCACTCCGGGCTGATCAGTTCTGCATTGCACACGGCCGGGCAGGACATACAAGCCTGCCGGTGGGAGAGAGGGTCAGCGCCTGGCCAGGGGAGTGACTGAGCATGGACATCCCGGCCCGAGGACCTGTGGGTGATGTCCCGAGGCTCCCCTAGCATTGTGCTGCGCTGGAGCACGATCCAGAGGGTGACAGCTCATCTTCTTTGAAATCGGAGTCCACACTGGCTGCTCTCAGCTTGGCTGGGAATTGGGATCAGGAGGAGGGGTCCACTGTGTGTCATCTGGCCTTTAGGTACTGATTTGTCGGTTTTTTTGAATTTCAGAAATGAAGGAGGGGACATGAGAAGACACTGGTAGAGGGAAATATTGGAAATCTCCAGTGTCTGAGGAAGGGAGAGGCTATTAAGAGGAGGCTGGTAGGACAGAAGCCGACCAGAACCGCAGGCGTCTAGAGAAAGCCGGGCGGGCCGCTGGAGGCTTGTCTTTGTCCTTGGGTTTGCCTCTCAGAAAGGGACTCTTTCTGCGCCTTGTTCCTACATTGTCATCCCCTGGATAAGCCAAGAGAGGAAGGAAAAAACACACAAAACGGCAAATAAATGAAATGAATAACAGCAAATGCCACTACATTAGCTAAGTGTGCAGGGAAATCGGAATCCCGTCCAGCCCAAGGGAGAAGGAAACGCCACCCAGGGCAGAGCCAGGGCCAGGGCCCGGGGCCACTGCTGCCCGGGCTCCGTTTAGTGAGTTCACCGGCGTCCCGGAGCCTGTGCTTCACTGAGCAGCGAGGGGAACTCCATGTTCCCCAAGGAGCCGACCCGTTAGGCTATTTCCAGTCCCAATGTGCTGAATTACTGAATGAGAACGCATATAAATTTAGGACCTGACTTTTCCTTCTCATTTGTTTTAATGACAGGCTCCCTGACAATTCAGCTCACACACAACTGGCTCCTGCTCCTGGTACAGACCTTGGAACACTTTGTGATATGTTCCTGGCCTGCTGCAATGAGAGAGTCCACCTGAACCTTTCTCTAAGAATTCTTTTTTTTTTTTTTTAATCCTTACCTGAGGAAATTTTGTTCTATTGATTTCTAGAGAGAGTGGAAGGGAAGGAGGATAAGAGGGGAAGGGAGGGGAGGGGAGGGGAGGGGAGGGGAGGGGAGGGGAGGGGAGGGGAGGGGAGGGGAGGGGAGGGGAGGGGAGGGGAGGGGAGGGGAGGGGAGGAACATCAATGTGAGAGAGACACATCAATTGGGTGCTTCCGGCAAGCACCTTGCCCAGGGACGGAAAACCTGCAATGGTGCATGTGAACTTGACTGGGAATTGAACCCACGATCTTTTGGTCCAAGGGCCCGCACTCTAACCACTGAGCCAAACCTGCCAGAGCCACTAATAATTCTTGTACATTTAAGATAACCTCTCATGGCAAGATGAATTTGAAAATGATGAAAATACCTCCTTCTGATACCAAAACACCCTCAACATTTAGACCCCTACGCATCCTCTAATCCAAACCTACACTTTATGACCTTTAAATCAGTCTTATCAGAGCAGACACTTGGTCTAACTTCCTGAACCTGGTCTCACTTTCTGAACATGCCCAATACATTCAGATAACTGATTTATCCCATTTCTGATTTAGGATTAAAGTCCATGGTGGAACCTCTTGTTTCTTTCTCCACAGCACCCGTGGTGGCCACAGCTCACACCACAGGATAAGGGACAGACTTCAATGCTGATGCCCAGGTCTGTTCAGCATCTTCAGGGACCAAAGCAGCTTTAGCTGCAGGCACTGCCCACAGTGGTTAAGAGTTCAGGCTCCGTAATCTGTCAGACCCATGTTCGGACCCCGGCTCCAGCACATATTCTCTGGGCAAGTGCTTAACCTTGTCAAGAAGGGGACAGTAAGCGTGCCTGCCTCACAGGGCAGTTAGGACTGGAAAATAGATACAGCGCATAAACAAGCTAAAGGGGTGCTGAGCCCAGAGAAAACACCCATTCCATGGCTGCCGTTACTAATATTTACCACTAACCTGCTCACTCATGGATCCAAACAACAGTTTGGCTCAGTCAAGCATTTTTTTCTCTGAAAGTTTTGCTAGCTCAACTAGGCTGCTTTAGTTCACTAGCTCACCTTAGACAATACACAAGTTGAGGCGATAAACATAAAAAAAATTAAGTAGCCAGCATGAAAACCTGAGGCCACAGAACCAGTCTAGATAAAACTAATGCTAGTAAGCTTCAACCTGCAGTGACTGTTTTAACCAGTTCATCTCCTGTAAAGACCAGGAATGCAAGCATTAGTCCCCAAACTGTGTGTTTGTGTGCATGCTTCACTTTTGCATTTTGAGTGACACACCAGGACTTGAAGTGGTGACTGTCATCTAGCAAGGCATGTGCACATGTCACACTCAAGGGGCGGCCTTTGGGCTGCAACGTCGGCCCCTGAAAGTGCACTAGTCTGAGGCATGGGCCTGGTCTTCAGGAAGTCCTAGTGTCCTTCATAACATTTAAATTTCTCAGGGTGCACGTTTGGCAGGTTTATAGGTAAATTATCTATAAAATGATATTTAAAAGCAAATTTCAAAATTAAACCATGTTTAAGGCAATGGCTTTGTTTAATCGATGGTAAGATGCACATTGTTTCCCTAAGCCTTAGCCTCTCTGAAATCAGGACTTAGCTTCGAACATGTCCTGCAGTCACCGTCGGCAAGGTGGCAATTCTGACAAAACAGTCGCTGCCACGACCAACTTATTTTCTTCTCATGTGCGCACAATTGCACAGCTTATAACTGACAGCTTCTTAGATCTGGTGAAATACACCCAGCACATTTCAGAACCTCTGGCAGACTCCGGATGACACCCTCAATGACAAGGTGCCTGCACCCCATGGTGTCAGGACCAGAAGACAGATCAGGTGTGAGAAGAAAACCCGACCTGCTCTTCACTGTGACGACAAGGTCAGAGCCACACACGGCCTTGCTGAAGACCTTGCGTATGTCCATTACGTGTTAAATGCATTGGGATCTCCCTTCAGAAACGCTTATTCTAGGCCTGGCAGACACGAGGAAACCCAAAAACACACACTATGGAGCCTGTCTCTGCGGTAACTTGTGGGCACCAGCTCTGGGTACTCACGTCCCTACCACAGTGCACACCGTGCATGAGGCTTCTCATGCTAAAGTGACTACCTTGCTCTGGGACCGAACTGCCACAACACTGTGGTGGGTTTGTGTTTCCTACTTGGTTGTTAACATACCTAAGGAGCCAGATGTGCCTGCATGGAGCACACCCCCTTCAGGCTCCTATGCACACGTTTGCACCTCCAGCACGCTATCCCATTGGTTCTACCCTGCCCAGGAGGGAGGCCTGGCACCCCCCCTTCACTTCACCTGCAGCCGGGTCAGGCCCTCCTACCTTTTCTTGCGGGCCCGCTGGGGGGGTCTTGCTCTTCTGCCCAGTGTGAGCACGATGGGGTGGCCTCGAGGGGCTCCTGCGGACACGCAGCACTGTCTGGGGGGGACTTTGGTCCTTCTCTGGAACGCTTTTTCTTTGGCTTGATGAACTTGACAAAAGCTTTGGCTTTTGTCCAGCGGGTTTTCCTAGTTAGATGTAGATTTTTAGGTCACAGCCAACCCTGGCCACCCCTCCAATGGTCACTGGGTGCCCTACAGCGAGCTGGGATTTCCATCACCCGCCTGGGAAGTTGGCTGTTAATTAGGGGTTCAGAATGAGGGCCCTCTTTGCCATCACCACAATGATCGTATCTGGGGCTCAGAGGTAGAACCTAATTTGCCGTTAATGAGCACAGACCCAGGATGGGGAGAAGCGTTCATCGTGGCAGAAACCCACGCTAGCCTCTCGGGAGACAGAACCTCAAACACAGCCCCCAGCTCTTGGCTGCCTGTGCCGAGTACAGGACGTGGTTCTGCGCTAATCTAACCCATGTTTGCTCCAAGTTCCCAGCAAAATGCCACTTTCAGGAAGAGCCAGGGACCTTCTCGTTTGCTGCCACGGTTAATAATAAGTGAAATAGGCTGGGATACTCTGCCCATTCCCGGCACTGAGGAATCTGGGTGGGGGAAGAGGCAGGGCAGATTGGGCCGTTTGAATTGAAAACTGTGCCCCTTGCCCATCCAGCGTGGCTCAGTGCTTAGAGAGTCAGCCTGTGCGCCAATGGGTAGTGGGTTCAATTCCCAGTCAAGGGCATGTACCTGGGTTGCAGGTTCAATACCGGGCCCTAGTCAGGGTGCATGGGGAGCAACCAATGGATGTGTCTTTCTCACATCGATGTTTCTCTCCCTCTCTCTCTCCTTCTCACTCTGCCTCCCTCCTTCCCTCCCTTCCACTCTCTCTAAATATCAATGAAAAAAAATCCTCGGGTGAGGATTAAAAATAAATAAAATAAATAAAAACAGTGAATTTAAGGGTAATACATTGCAGCTGACTGGAAATGGAGGTCCTCTGACCTAACAGAACAACCCCATCTGGGTTTGAATCCTGGCTCTGCATGAAACAGCACTGTGTGCACACAAATCACTCTATTTCCTCATCGGTGCCTCGATTCCTGTCAACAGAGGGGTCAGGCAGAGGCTCTGAAATTCTGTGGTTCTGTGACTTCCACAGAGAGGCCTTGCAGGACTCGCAGGGATCGGACTTCAAAGTTGGGCTGGGGCAGAACCGTCTGAAGGACCAGCTCCCGGGGCTCAGGCCCGGGACCAGGGGAAGCCCTGCTGGACAGGGACCGAGCCAGCCCACAACCAGCCTACTGTTCTCTGGAGAAAGGAAGTGTTTGTGGATATCCCTGGGGTCCCATGAATCCAGAAGAATTTAGGTTCAAGGCCAGGAGGTTCCTGTGCCTGAAGATCATGTGTGCTGGTTCAGGTGTCTGACCCAAGCTTCCTTCCCAAAACAGAAACATGGTTTTCTATGTCCTGAAATCTTGAGACAAAACCTGACACTCCTGCTTTAATGGCTCTAAAACCAGAGACCCCTTTCCCCCTTACACAGGCTCATGGCCAGCTGGCATTTGCCATACCCCGTAGGATAGCCATGAGTATGGAGGGTGGAACTGAAAGAAACCCTAAATCCTGTCTGTGCTGGAAGGGACCTGCACACAGGTGACCTGTCATACAGTGGAAGACACGGGCCCATCCACTGGCCACCGCTCCAGGTGGCTACAGCGTCCCCTCCTCGTGAGAGAGCAAGCCCTCTCTTCTGTTTAAGTCACTGGAACTTAAGTCAACTCACTGCTTTGGAGCCGGATCAGAGAACTGATGCGGAGCCATGAATTTATCTTCTATGTTTTCCTTTTGTCTCTCTAAGGCATCTATTTCGTCTCTGTAAATAGAGGTCAAAGAAAAAACAATCTGGCTTTTAAAATAAAACACATGAATTGACCCATCAGTCCAGCCTGGGACCTGGCCCAGAAGAGCCCGTAGTTTTCTGGGGTTCAGGCATCATGGTGCGCATGACCATCACGGTCGCAGAGGTGGGGATGTGTGAATGGAAGCATCAGACATGGTCCAGGAACCCTGACACCTGGAGGAGACCTGCTGGAGCACCTAGGACCAGGCTGTATGTCATCTTAGGAGAGCAAACCCCGGATCACCTGAAACTTCAAGCTTGGAAACCCCGAGGACTCTCAGGCCAAGTCAATTCAGGAAATTATGCACTCAGGGGCAGATACAGGGCTAAGCTGGCATTTGCAGGTGCAGACTTGCAAGACCTTCCATGGTGGGGAGGGGTCTGCCCTCAGTCAGTTAGATGGGCATCAAGGTTACAAAAGTCAGCTTAGCAAAGTCAGACCTCTGACCTCGACCCATTCCAATGTTGGTTTCTGATAACACTCCCACGGAAGCAAACTCAGAGCCTCTCTGGGGCCAGACAGAGGAGGAGAGGAGCAAAGCGGGCCTGGAAGGACCAGGCAGAGTGGCTGGGCTGCCCTGGCTGAGCGCTCAGTGCTGCGTGGGACTGAACTCAGCCCCTGCAAAGGAGCGCTGCTCCCGAGGAGGTGGAACTTCTGGTCATTTTCCCAAAGGATCCAGAAACCCAGGGTGTGAAGCAAAATCTCTTAATATCTAAATGCTGGAAATCAGTTCACATTTTCAAAAACACAGAAAGGACAAAAGAGGGCACCCTGCTCATGAGGAGAGGGCACCTGGCCTTCCTGAGGCAGATGGCCTGCTTTTGTTCTACCCTGTCCCCAAGTGGAGCACGTGGTGATATCCATACAATGCATCCCAGGGGGCTGCTGGCTCCTGTCCTACTCCTGCCTCTTGCAGCTGGTGTGGCCTTGGCAGCTCAGACCCCTGGTTTCCTCGCCTGAAAATGAGTCCTCTGGACCAAGGCAGCTGCTCAGGCTGCTCCGGTCATGAAGCTGCCACAGTCCTGCCTAAACCAAAGGCGTTCCCAGGAGTTCACTGTGGGTGAGCACCCTTGAAAGGTGGTAGCTCGCAAACCACAGGGCCCCTGACCATCGACCCTGCTCTGCTCCCAGCGCCCTTGGCTCCACATCTGCTATTCTCGTCTGTGTTATTCTGCTCCCACAGCCATGCTGCTTGGCCTTATGCTAGAGCGTTTTCCTGTCTGGGTTTGACGGCCTGCCCCCTGCCCCTCTGCCAGCTGCACAAACTCATGGAGGGCAGACACCGCAGCCCTCCCAGGGCTGGGAAACAGTCTGCTCAGAGAGGGCTCAGGAAGCCCTGGCCTCCTGCAGATACCCTCTAATGCAAAACCGTCGCCAGATCATCCCCTTGGGTACCAGGTTCCCTCATGAGTGCCCCCCCACTGGCTAGCCTTCCCCCATCCATGTCAGCAGCAGCACCCAACTCCCACCACCACACTTCCTTCTACGCCCCCATGGAGCCCCTCAACACATGTCAGGTGTGTATGTAGCTCTGCTCACATCCCATCTCCCATTCTGGTTCCTGGCGACCAGGTAATTGGTCCTGTGCACCTTGTAGGGCCTCCGGCAAACCCAGGACCCTGTAGATATTGGCAGAGGGAGGACAGTCACAGCGCACCACAACCCATTGCCCAGCCCATGAAGAAAAAGCGGACATAGGAAGGGCTCAGCCTTCGACCTGAATTCCTTCCCTGGGGGCCTCTCTTTGCTGCTGTCCTATTTTTTAAAGTGAACTTCATTCCAAAAGCAGATCACGAAGCGTCTGGCAGAGGGCAGTGTCTTTGAAAAGCAAAGGCCAATCACCCCACTTGCAGAAACCTAGGACCATCCCAGGGAAAACGAGAGGAGGATGCCGTGGTAGGATGGTCTGTCCCCTCACCCTTGGGATGTGATGCGCCCCAGGGGTTCTCTGCCCTGAATGTCAGGGTCTAGGCTGGAGCTGGAAACCAGGACTCCTCTGTGGACAGGTCCCAGCCCGCCCACACCCCTTACATGTTCTGCTGCTCCTCATGGTACTGAAGTTGATTATCCAACTTCTGCTCCAGAAGCCTCAGGTTCTGGTCCATCATCTGGATCTTTTCCGAGAGGTAGTGATTTTCTTCCTCCAAGTCCCCCTTGAGATCAAACAGCATCTAAAACACAGATCGACAATGTCTCAAACGCCATGCTCCCCATGACTCATGCTGGGAATCTACTTCCAAAGAGGAAGAGAGCCACGTGCACAAAGATGGCCATTTCGGTATTTTCTACGCCAGTCAGAATGACTAATGCGGTCAATGATCTGGGGACGGCCAAGCCTTCTGTCACTGCACCATCCAATCAGGCAGCCGCTGGCAACGCGTGGAGGCCGAGCTCTCAAAATGCAGCCAGTCTGAGCTGAGATGTGCCATTAGGCAAAATATACAACAGATTCTGAGGACTTAACAATTTTAAAAAATAATGTTACATATCTCATCAATATGCTGGTGGCTGGTGTGGTCCACTTGGATGAGGACTGTCCCACGCGCCAAGAGGTCTCAGTTTGATTCCCAAGTCAGGGCACACGCCTGCATTGCAGGCTGGATCCCCAGTAGGGGGACGTGCAGAACTGAGTGAGAGGACCCGGGTCAGCACTGAGCAAAGTGCTCAGCTGGAAGACAGACATGAAGCAGTACTGGGCTGTCTCCATGCACTGCCTGACCCTGCAAAGAGCCACGGCCTGATGAAAGGTGTTTCCTAACACATCCCTGCCAGTCATGGAGTTCGTCCCTTCAAATACTCCTGGCTTCCCCTCGGCCTCTGTGTGACATTCACACAGTCTCTGAGCACAGACCCCAATGAGGGCCCATTCCCACCCGGCCGAGACCAAGGCTGTCAGCCCAGGGAATTCAGCCCGGCGTCCCGAGGCCCACCAGCCCTGGGCCTCACCTCGCATTGTTTGCGGGCCTTGGTGAGCGATGTTTCCGTGTCCTGGTGCTGCTCCTTCAGCTCGTGGTACCGGGCCTGCAAGCGGTCCACCTCCAGCTCTGAGCTGTCCAGGGAGGCTTGCAGCTCTGTGCTGTGGGCACGCAGTTCCTCCTGCTCCCTCCTCTGCTCTTCATACTGGGCCTGGCAGCGGTCCACTTCCAGCTTGGAGCTGTCCAGGGAGGCTTGCAGGTCCTTGTTGAGGGCGCTCAGCTCCTCCTGCTCCCTCCTCTGCTCTTCATACTGAGCCTGCCAGCGGTCCACCTCCAGCTTGGAGCTGTCCAGGGAGGCTTGCAACTCCGTGATGTGGGCGCTCAGCTCCTCCTGCTCCCTCCTCTGCTCTTCATACTGAGCCTGCCAGTGGTCCACCTCCAGCTTGGAGCTGTCCAGGGAGGCTTGCAGCTCTGTGCTGTGGGCACGCAGTTTCTCCTGCTCCCTCCTCTGCTCTTCATACTGGGCCTGCCAGCGGTCCACCTCCAGCTTGGAGCTGTCCAGGGAGGCTTGCAGGTCCTTGTTGTGGGTGCTCAGCTCCTCCTGCTCCCTCCTCTGCTCTTCATACTGAGCCTGCCAGCGGTCCACCTCCAGCTTGGAGCTGTCCAGGGAGGCTTGCAGCTCCATGTTATGGGTGCGCAGCTCCTCCTGTTCCTCCTTCAGCTCCTGGTAGTGGGCCTTCCAGTGCTTTGACTCCAGCTGGGAGCTCTCCAGTGAGGTTTGCAGCTCCTTGTTGTGGCTCTGCAGCTCCTCAAGCTCCTTCTTCAGCTGCTGGTGCCGGATATCAACCCTGGGGATGGAGAGACACAGGGCCAAGGGCTGAGGAGCACTCCCAGGCTCCGTCCCAGCTGTACAACCTTACTCAAAACCACAACCTCTCTGGGCCTCAGTTTTTCTCATGTGTAAATGAAGGTTGAACAAAATCAGCAATTTTCAAACTGTCTGTTGGGGTTCTATAAGGCTGTCCCTGGTGTCCCACTGTTGGCTTGGGGGACAGGACAGGCAGGCTCGGACACCACTTCAACAGAGCGTCACTATTAGCACTCTTTATACTTAAGGCGTTGGCATCCCTGCCTACATGGATAAAGGGTTCTTTTATTAAAACACTTTTAAAAAACACTGAGCCAGAACAATTTTGCTCTAAAACTCTATGCCTATGCCCAGCTCTTCTCCCCAATTCGAAGTCCCTTTCTAATTTCAACTCCTGAGATAAATGAAAGATGAGATTCTGGGTACTATGTAAACCCAGTGAAATTATGGTCATCATCATAATTACCCCACTGGGTTTCCTGGGGGAAGATTTATACCAGAAACTCCAATTACCAGAGGCTCATGGACTCAGTTTGAACACAGATGTGTCCAGTTTGGCCTACACAGTTGTTTTTAATTAATTGGTTTATTAAGATTTAAAAATTTTTAAGTTTCACATCAACATTCAGATGTCTAGCTTCTTGGGGGAAAAAAAGCATAAACAAAAGCCCTTGGCCAGCCTCCCATTTGATGCCTTCATATGGTGTGTGCTCTCCACGAGGGTCTGGACTGTCGCTGACACTTCTCCCCCATGTCCTGGACCTGCCTGGCCACCAGAGGCACCTGAGTTTGCAGCCCTTCAGGACATTCTAAAACAAGGCTGTGGGGAGGAAGGCTTCCTACAGTCATGACTCTGGATTGAGACAGGACCTGGACTCGAAACCTGACTGTATCAACTAGGAGCACTGACCTTGAACAAGTGACTTAATCTCACTGAGCTGTTTCTTCACCTGTTCAAGAGCTCAGTCAATTCCCATGATTCCCAGTATAATGTTCTTTCATCACCGTGAACACAGAATCAGTGTCCACTGAACTTGTTCCCCATGTCCCTGTAAGTCTCAGGGCACACTTGTGTCAACTGAACAAGACATAAAGATGCCTGTGTAACATACTTACAGCAACAGCACTGTGACTCCTGCCTGCATGAGCCTTATCTACCACTCGTGTCCTCCCTGTGAGGCCCGGTGCAGCACTGCACATGGGAGCAACTAGGCAGCACTCAGCACTCCATTTGGGGGCCATTTCAAACAGCAAAATTGCCACCCAAAAGCACAAAATGAGAAAATCATGGCACTAACTGGGCCATGAGCAGGACGCTCATTTGCAGTGTGAGCGCTGGCACAAGGCAGGAGTCAAAGGCCTTGTCGGCCTCAGCTGCAAATGTGCGCATCAGTCAACACCAGTGTCCTGCACTCTGGGCACATCCATGAAAGGCCACAGGTGCCAGTCTGGGGGTTACAAGGACATTTCAGCCAGTAGGTGATTCATACACAGGGATTTCGTGAATGAGGACTGGCTCTCCCTCTCTCCCTCACGGGCCCGATCGCTGGAGTTAGAGGCTGAGGGTGCCCGGGCCCGATGCCATCATCATCATCACCAGTGTGGGAGGTGAGGCTGTCCAAGAACAGACAGGGCACCATCCCAGGTGTCCCTAGTCCTTCCATCCCAGCCACCAGCTGGCGTCCCCTTTTACCTTCTTACCATCCAGCAGTTGACAGGGTTGGTAAAAATATACCATCACCAGAGGACTTTCTGGAGCTTTGCTCAGCGGGTGCTGAGTGAGTTGGTCTGAATGAAACCGTGGCAGACGCTGCTGCGTGGGGCGGGGCAGTTACCTGTCCAGCTCTTCCCGCAGCCTCCGGTTCTCGTCTGTGACGTTGTCGTTGACCCTCTGCTCCAGCTGCAGAGCCTCCCGCTCAGCGCTCAGCAGCTTCTCCAGCTGCCCCAGCGCCGCCCCATGTCTCACCATGTCTTGATGCCTGTGGAGGGAACACACCCACTAGGAACAGACACCCCAGAAGACTGCAGAGCCTCCCAAAAGCAGCTTCTCTCTGCAGCGCTGAGGGGGATGCGGATGGGCTGGGAGTGGGCCTGGGCAGCTGAGAAATGGGAGAATGGCAGTTGGGACAGCCTGGGGCCAGCTCTGGGGGATCTCCTCCAGCTGCGGAGCTGAGCTCTCCTCCTCCCACCTGAGGTGTCTCCATGGTCCCTTCTAGTCCCTGTCACAGCAGCCTCCCTCTGCTAGTCTGCTGAGAACACCACGACTGACCAGAGGCTTGCCTGGTGGGGCCCAAGCAGCTGCCAGGGGCGAGTTGCACATACACATGCACACACACAGACACATCCTGCTCCTCAAGGCACTGCCAATCCAGCCCTTAACCTCCCCCATAACTTCCCTCTCAGTTTGGGGCTTTTATTTTCTTCCTGCCTCAATCTTCATTACAGAACAGTGTCTCTGGAGGGCAGTAGAGCACAAGAGGGAGGCCCTGACCAGCCCTTGGCCAATCCTCTAGTGTCCAGGGACAGCCTGACCCTCCTGCCCGCTGGAACCTCTCATGTCCAGGGAACCTCTTGTGTCCAGGGATGGCTCAGGAAGCTCTCCCCCAGGCTGACCTTCCTGCCTGCTGGAACCTTCCAAGTCCAGGGATGGCTTGGGAGCTCCCCACTTCCAAGGTGCTGACTGAGTCATGTGCAGCCCTCCACCCACCCCCTATCAGCTGTCCTTGTACCATCTGCCTGGAGCCAACACTTGTGGAGACTCAAACTCGGAAACCAGCTCAGGCGGCTGTTTCAAGACAAATGTGCATATGGCCTTTAGCCACGGGCAGAGGCTGCCCCGAGTGGGAGGTGAAAAGTGGGGGTGGGCTCTGCCTGGCTTGCAGGGTGGTGATCTTTCTCATCCAGGCTAACGATTCTGGAAAAACTCATCCCCATTTGACAAAGAGGGCCATGGACCATTAGGGTCCCGACTCCTGCCTCCCAGTTGTGTCTTGGACAAGCACACTGGTCAAGCATATTCCAACCATTAGTAATTGCCCTGCTGCAGGGAAGACACTGAGTGAGTCTTGCTCCCATTGAATCCCTAGTACGGGGTCTGACATCAGCCAGCGTGTGCTGGGGAACGAATGAGTGTCCGTGTTGTGTCAAATGGAATGAATGCAGAGCCATCATCCTTGTCTTCCAGGCACCTGCACCACAAACCTGTAGCCCGGCTGCAGACATACCAAGGGTTCTCTAGCTATCTTTCCAACCAGCGAAACCTGCAGAGTAGCACAGTAGGTCTGCATGTTTTATGGAGCAAGAAGCTACAGGAAAAACAGCAATGAACTCCTCCTTCAGAGCCAGTCAGATTCCACCTGCACAAACCGTCCCGGTCTGAACAGACATTAGGAACACATCATGACACTTACAAATATAACATTAGGTACATCATGACACTGTTATAAATATAACAGGACATTAGGTATATCATGACACTGTTATAAATATGACAGGACATTAAGGATGAGGCCTGTAAGCACCTGGTGAGGGGTGGGCACCACACCAGTTTCCCATCATTAGTCAGCTGGGTGCATTCCCGCCACATCTAGACACAGGACCCACATCCAGTAGATGCTCACTAAGCATCACGTGAACACAGTATGGGTGCGGGAGGAGGAGGAGATGGAGATGCCAAGAGGCTCATGACGCTCATTTTGGCTGGAAGGAGCAGGCCTAATAGGAGCAGACATGCCAGCACCCCTGAAGGATGGAGACCTGGGTGGAAAAGGGGGTGGAAGGTCCCAAAGAGAGTCAACAGGAAGTGCTAGGTAAGTGAATACATGAGTGTCATCACCCCCAGGCTCACGACATCATCAGATGCCCTCACCAGGCTTGGCTGGCTTTGCGGCCTCCCTGGATCCCTGCGAGGGAAACTCCTGCCCTTCAGCTGCTCCCACTAAAGACCCAGCATCTGCTTCGCGTCTTGTGAGGCAGAGTCACAGGAAACACCGTCAGCAGGGACGTCTCACAAGCACAATGTGTGGACGACAGCTCCTTCCTGCACTGCTCCAGGTGTCTGAGGGGATCCCCCGTCTCCCGCCTTTGAGTCCCATGCACATCCACCTCTCCCAGGCTCTGGGTCCTGCTGCACCTTCCCGGGGCCTGGCGCAATCAGGATCTGCCTGGCAGGAGCTCGGGTCATGTTGGCGGACTGCATGCACACAAAGCCCCCATTTGTCAGGAGCACAAAGTTAAGATTTATGCATTTCAACACACATCAGTTTTACCCCAAAGAAAAGGTGCATGGAGGTAGAGAGGAGGTCACAATGAACCGAGAAAGGCAGTGTTGACAAGGACTGAAGCTGGTGATGGCACACAGCGCTTTCACTGCACTATTCTGTGTATTCCTATCTATTCAAAAGTTTTCAAAATTAAAAGTTAAAAAAAAAAAAAAAGCCCAGACTTTGAGACTTTGACAGGGAAGAACAGGCCCGGGAATCTAGGGAAGCACATCACTGCAGACAGGCAGCTCGGTGAACATCCCCCGATATTCTTGGTTTGGAGACAAAAGGAAGAGGGAGTAGGAATCCTCAGGGGAGCAGGGCCCCCAAAGCTGACACGTGGTTTCCCTGAGCTGGGAGTAGTGTGCACACCCTTCCCCCTGGGGACCCTCCTGCCCCTGTCTCCAGCTGCACAAAAGCCACACCGCTGAAGGTGAAGCTCAATGTACTTCTATTCACTGTGAAGCAGCAGGTCCAGAGGAAACTCGAGGGGCCAGAGCGAAGGGGGGACAGGAGCCCAGGGGAGCCCGCCAGTCTGCCTGCCAGCAGCCGGCACGCACCTATCCTTTTGAGACTTGTGCACCAGCTCCAGGGTGCGATGCAGCAGCGTCTTCTGGCGGCTATGCTCGTCCTTGAGGGCCTCGTACTCCCCTGACAGGTGCTCGTGGAGCGAGCCCAGGCACGTGTGCTCCTGCAGCAGGGCCTCATAAGCTGCTGCCAGCTGCGCCTCCTCCTCGGGCCTCCCCAGCTGCTTGGTGGCGAGCTGCTGGGCCTCCGGGCCCTGCTGCAGGGCCTGGCTTTCTGCCTCCAGCTCCCCGAGCTCCTGCTCCTGGGCCTGTGACTTCTGGCTGCTGCTCTCCAGGGTCTGCTGCAGCCTCTGGTTCTCCAGTATCAGGTCCTGGTTCTCACACTCCAGGGCGTCGGTGGCTGTCTTCAGAGAGGAGACCTCCCTGGCCAGCTTCTCCTTCTCCTTCTCCAGCTCCGCCACCTGCTCCACCTGCTCGGTCATCTGCTCCAGGTCCCGGTACAGCTGCTGCTTCACCAACTGCAGCTTGTTGAGGCTGGTGCTGGTCTCTGCCACCGTCTGGTGGAGGTCTCTGCTCCCCTTCTTGATGTCCGTCATGCAGGCCTCACTGGTGACCTGGGACCTCTGCCGCAGAGACCGGACCAGTTCGTTGAGACAAACCCTTATTTGAGCAAGATCATCAATCTGCACGAAAACACAATGAAAAAGACACAGGCAGCTGTGTGAACATATTTCAGGGGTTTGGGTCCAAACTAGGGGACTAAAGTGTAGGCCTGGAAAGACCACGCCACCGTGGCCCCGACAGAAGTTCTAACATTTCCCAGAGGCCTGATATGGACACAAGGTGAAGGGCACGGAGATCCCCACTGAGACAGTTCAAAGTCAAGCACATGCACAACAGCCAGGCTGGTTTAGAAACATAAACTACATCTCCTCCTACTTAACACAGTGAAAGTGATGTCCCTGGGTTCTTTCTATCCTGGTCGGCAGGGGCCCGAGGAGCTGGCCCACCCCTGTGGCCTCTCCTTAAGACCTCTCCCCACAGACATTGCATGTGACCTTCTCTCTGCCTTGAACACACACCGCCCTCCAAGCTCTGGCCTTCAGCAGCACGGGCTCCTCTTCACCCTCCAGGGCTCAGTGTGTGTCAGCTCGTAAGAAAAGCCCTGCACCACTATTCTAAATGTCCTGTACCTCGCAAGGCACTCCCAGGACTCTCGCACATTCCCTTAATAGCACACATCTGAAGTTACCTGGCTTGTCACCTGTCATTCTGACTTCTAAACTGTAAGCCAGATCAGGGTGGGGATTGCGCCTGCCCTGGGATGATACACAGCACCTTGTCAGCACCCTCTTCAGCACCATGAGAGAGGCTGAAACTCAAGTGCTTGATCCTGAGCCTCCCTTGCAGCTAGGGCTAGTCATGTGTTGGGTCTGGCCAATGAGATGTTGATAGAGAGTCCTGGGGAGACCTTCCCTCTGTACCTTCACCCCCTACCTTCTTCCTGCCCATTTTTGGGGGAGGTACAATAGTCTCTGCCAAGACCAGCAGAGCACAGAGAGACAAGCCTGGCTCCTGGTGGCCTCACTGAGATGCTGTCCCACCACTGGACTGCCTACCCTGGGACTTCTTGTGGTGGGAGGCAAATTAGCCCTGGAGGTTTGCCAGGGTGATCAGTGTGACACTGGGCATTTGGAGAAAGTTCATTCTTTGTCCTGTGGGGCTGACCCATAAGCTGCAGGACACTTAGCAGCATCCCTGGCCTCTACCCAGCATAGCCAGGAGCACCTCCTCCCTCCTCCAAGTCATGACTATCAAAAGGAAGATGGCCAGTGTCCCTGGGAAGCAACATCTGCCCCCAGCACCCTGCTGTGGCTGAGAATTGCTGTCTGAGCTGCAGCTGAGTGAGGAAACCAGAGCCCTGTGGGTCACTGATAAATTACCAGGCCATGACAATGGTCCTGGACTCTTCCTCTGGCAGGCAGGGCCTCCAGGGGAGTTGTCTGCTCTGGAGGACCTACCTGTCTGGCCTTGTCAGACTTTAGGATCTCCATGTTGCTGTGCAATCGTTCTCTATCTTCCATCAGCTCCTCGCTGAGGGTCTCCAAATCCTGGCTGCTCTGCTTTTCTCTCTGCAGCTCCATCTGCAGCTCTTCAATCTGCAGAGCCAAAGACCAAGCCCACTGAAGAGTTAGTTTTATGAAGTGAACTGTAATTTAAAGAAATCCCAGTGCTGTCAGCCCCACAGATGCTTTAACAGGCCTTTTCTCAAGGAAAGACCTTCTTCCTGACATTGGGGAGGTCCAACAGCCACTGCCAAGGCCCGAAGAGCAGGGAGAAACAAGCTGGCTCCTGATGGCATCACTGGGCCACCTCCCCACATCAGGCCTTGTTCTGCAGTGACCTTCCCATACCCTTGACCACTTCTTCTCAGCCCACAGATTGCACCTTCAGCTCATGGTAGAGGAAAAGTTCTTGGCCTCCATTGGTCAGCTTCCCTCCCAGCTCACCACTCCTCACTCTCTCTGCTTCCATCTTAGGTCCTGTCTACTAATATCCTTGGAGCCAGGTCACCTGTCCTGGGGCCAGCAGCCACACCCACTGGATATCCTGGAGGTACTCCACCTGGTTGGGGATATTCCTATTCACCCAGCTTCTCGGAGTGGTCCTCTGCCATGTCTCTCCTTCCTCTCACCCTCCAAGTAAATGTGTCCCCAAGGCCTGTCCTCTTTCTACATGTGGCTCCCCCCTCCACAGCCCACTGCCTGCCACAGGCCACACCACCTTCCATCTTGCCTGGACAATGGCCCAGTCCCCAGCCCTGCAAAAAGTTCTTCTGCTGGGACCCACCAGTGCCCAACCTCCCTGAACAGGAACGGCCAAGATCAGCACTTCTCTCACACTGTGCCTGACACCTCAACAACGTGATGGACACAGACTCAGACTCCGGAGGCCAGGGCGGGACCTGAGGTTCCGCTCCCAGGTGAGGCCCATGCTGCTGTCCTTCCCATTGACACCAAACTCATCACCAGCTGGGAGGTGGGAGAAAGGGTTGCTTCCTGCTACCAATGTGACCACTAGTGGGTTTCCATAACTGACACAGGGCCAGCAAGCAACAGGCATCATCAGGAGCCTCTGTCAGTGTGAAGTGCTCAGCACACAGCTCACAGGCCGCAAGTAGGAGGCAACAGCTGATCCCTTGTGAGAGCCCTGTCCCCTCACCCGTCACCAGAGCTTCTGACATAGTCGATTGGGGCTGGGGCCCAAGAATCTGCATGTTGACTTGTGACCCTGATGCTGCGGGTTTAGGGTGACTGCTCTAAATACTGGATCTCCAAAGTCAAAGATGGTTCTCAAAGCCTTTATTACTCCAGACCTCAGGACACCAATTAAAACCTCTTGGGGTCAGTCTCTCAGACCCCGAGTGGCCCAGTGGGCAGCCAGGACCAGGAGCCTACTCTCTTCGCCTGTCTGGAGTGTGGATGGCACAGGTAGCTTTACAAAGCTCCCAGAAAGATGGCTGTTCTAATGTCAGCTCTGCCCTCTTGTCTGGGGGAGGGCCACCCTGCCTTTCTCTCACAGGTAAAGGTTTCTGTCTCCAGACTCCTCTGGAAACAGCAGCCAGGCTCGCTTCTTCCCCGTGAGTGGGGAGGGCCGGGCACACTGGGGCTCCCATTCATGTCCTCACATCTCCCTGTCAGCATACCAAGCCCCCTGCCTCAACTTGGGGACTCTCTGACGGGGGAGCCTCACCCAGCCAGAGCCAATGGCAACATGCGCTACAACATGCCACGTGTCTGAGTCTTTCTCAGAAGTAAAAATGTCCTTCTGGTCGTTCTTCATCATTGCCCCATTTCCTAGCACAAGGCCTGGACTCAGCAGAGAACCAAGCATCTCCTCAGTGGCAGGGCCCATACCTGAGAGTGGCTCTGAGGAGGAAGGCCCTGGACAATTGTCACCAACCATCATTCAGGGAAGGGTACGGGGTCAGAGAAATCGAGTAATTTGTCCAAGCCCCACAGTGAGGATGTGGCTGAGCTCCATTTACAGTGGTGGGCCAACCCCAGCCCTGCTGTCATTCAGCCGGGGCCTGTGGAGTATGCCCCCAACCCCACCTCGCTCACCCTCCACCCCTTCCCTCCCAGAGAAAGAACGTTGCTCCAGCCTTTGTGTATCTGACTGTTGTTGCTTCTGGTCTGAGATGTGGCTGCCCCACGTCACACCCACACTGCTGGCCAGCCCCCCCTTTCTCTCTGTCTGATCCTTTCTGCCCTGCACTGGAGCCTTTGTTGCTGTCTGTCCCCAAAGGACTCCATTCCCCTGGAGAGCTCACTGGCTGAGATGCGAGTGGCCCCACAGGGTTTCTCGTCCCTCCCAAAGCACCGGACTTGGGCTCATGGGGTGAGGCTGTGGTTCCCAGAACCAGCCTATCAGCCCCTGTGCTGCCCTACTGTTCCCACGACAGGCCCCCAAGGGGCTGCCTCTCTTCCTCTGACAACCAGGGATCCTCGTTGAAGAAATGAACTCTTGGGACATCAATGTGGTTAGATGAGGGAGTGGCACCTTCTGTAAGGTCCACAGAAGTGTCCTGAGTTACAGGGAAGGATGCTAACTTCGGGAACTAAGGTTTAGAGACATTCAGACCAAAGTGAGCCTACAACCTGGGTGCCACGCTGAGTGGTGGGAGACCAGAGCTGGCAGCAGAGGGCCAGGGACTCCAGGCTACAGTGTCCTGGCTGACCCTTTTCCCTCCTTCTTGGACAACTCCCAGAGTGGCCATGCTGTCTAGATTTGTCAGAGGCTGTGCCTTCCCTCTCCCAGGAAGGTCAGTGTTGGGCCATGTCACCTGCGGTACTTAGCTGATGGCCGAGAGGCACCACCCACTCCATGTTAAGGGGGACTAGTCACCTGCCAGGCTCGGGGGAGAAAGCACAGCCAGCCCTGCTGGGTCAGGACATATGCAGCCGGGTCCCAAGCGAGCCAAGCAGGAAGGGAAGCCCGCAGGATGGAAGGAGGAGCCCTCCACAGAGCAACGGCCACCTTCCCAGGGCTCCTGGCACCTGGCACAGGGCAGCTCTGGTCTGGGAACTGTGGCCTTGCCTCTCTACCAGGGACTCTGAGCCAAGACATGGCTCCTGAGGGCTGTGGCAGGACCATATGGTGTCCTACTAGGGAACTGATGCAGAGAGGAAGCATGGGTGGGACCCAAGACATGGGGGGCTAAGGAGTCGTGCCAGGGTGACGGCACCCACCACCAGCCCTGCTTGTGCAGAGGAGGGACTGAAGGAGGAGAAGCACCAGCGGCATCTCTCGGGCCTGCGGGCGCTGGGCCACAGGTCACATCACAGGCCTTCTGCAGCAGACCCGGGAGGACCCGCCGAGTCGGAGGTCTCATCTTTCTAACAAAAAATTCTTATTATTTCAGCCGAGGTTGGTCTGCCATTTAGAGACATTTCCCGCGCCAGGCCCACGTGAGCCTAAGAACCCCACACTGTCCAGTGGCTTTCCCTGTGCGGGCTGCACCGAGGGACATGGCATGAGTCAGGCTTCCTACTGTCCCACAGAGAAAGGACAAACTATTTGCCAGCTACTGTGCTGCAAGGCACACAATGCCTCAAGGGGACAAGGAGACTGAGTCATGGAACCCTGGATGTCCCACGGGAGGCCTGGGCAAACCACTCCACAGGAGGGGCTGCCCTGAGCCTCACCCAGAGATAAAGTGCCAGCAGAGCTGGACCCAGGTCTCCTGCCTGTAGCCCGTGTCCTTCCTGCTGCCGATGCAGCTTCAGCAAATGACACTGGCGGGACTCATGGGTAGGTTGGGGCAGACACCCAGACACCTGAAAGCACCAGTCCCACAAGGTGGTCAACAAGAATTCCCTTGCCCTTCCCTCATCCAGAATGTGGTCAAGCTGTGTGCAGAGCCCACAGTGCCGCCCTGCCATCCCCGGTGTGGCTGTAGGAACTGATCCCCTGACCCAGAGTGGCCAGCACAGGAGGCCATCCTAGCCTCTCCCAGCCCTCCTTGCTGTGGCAATGGGGTCCTCCTGACTGTAGGACCAAGCCTGTTCCCCAGATGTCCGTGTTGCACTGTACTGCTGGGGAGACCCGGGGGCTGTCCAGAAAAGAAATGCAGTTAAGCCACCTCCTCCCTCATCCCACCGATGGGAAGGAGAGTGAGCACGGACCTTGTTCACCCGCAGCAGTGCCCCGAAATGGCCCATCAATGATCCCACACTCAGGTGCGCGTCTCCCATCACTACTCCTATCCAACGCCCACCCGGGGCTCTCCAACAGGGCGCTGCTCTCTTTCCATTAACCGCTTACCATGTGCTGGACCCTTCATCTACACTAACTCACACGACCCTCACACCACCTATTAGGTGGGTCCATAGTCAACCCCATTTCACAGATGAAGGCAACAAGGCACACAGAGGTCCATCTTGTCTGGTCACTTGCTGCAGGGACACATCATGATGCCTCCTGACTCTTCTCAGTGATTAATTGCCCTTGTCCCTCTGCTACCCCTGTGGCTGCCCTGGATTCTTCATTTCTCACAGCTGCGCAGCCTCACCAGCACCTGGGGGCTCCACCTGGCCACCTGCTTGCCCGTGGGTTCCAGACACCACCCATGGTTACCTTCTGGCTGAGCTGCTGGTTCTCCCTCTCCAGCTCCTTGCACTTGAGGCTGCTCTTCTGCAGTGCCAGGGACGTGTCTTGCAGCCCCTGGATGGTGCTCTGGAGGCTCTGGCCCTCCTCCAGCTTCAGGATGTGGATGGAGCTGCATTCCTTCAGCTCAAATTCAGACTTCCTGGAGGCTGAAGTTCAAAGTCGTGTCAGAACCCAGATTCCAGGGGCCTCCATTTCCCCTCTCTGCCCCCGGGCTCAAGATAGCCATCAGCCCAAGCCCTAGGCTTGAGGGGTTGGGATGGTCTCCCACAGGTCATCTGGGTACCCCCTCTTTTTCACAGTGTGCTGTTGCGATCAGCACTTGAGGGTTCCTCAGACCAATATGGCCCCCTGCTGGCTCAGCTGATATCTCCCAGGAGGGCGACCCAGAGCTGAGGAGGAAAGCAGGTGACAGTGAAGAAGCCAATGCAAAAGTTCAAGGCCATGGAACTGCTGGAACCACTTTTACCAAGTTCTAACCTGACTGTCAAGTCAAGGATTTCAGGGACTAACAGAGATGGCAAACAGATGTCATTTTCTGTGCCAGCTCTGAGTGGTGGGAGTCTGGGTAACTCAGCTGGGGCGGGGAGGGGCACAATAATTGACCATTATGTCCGCCAGGGGTGGTAGAGGCCATGGGGAACATATGCCCAGTACTTGCCATCCCCATAGAAGGTCCTTTGGACAGAGATTTCATTTTGTAATTTCACAATTACATTGGAAAAGGAATGACATAGTATATCTAAATTGCTTTAAGAGTCCGAAGCAAGATAAAAACATAAGTTAAAGATAGAAAACTTTACTTTGCTTTTAAACAGCTTAAATGCAGAATAGAAAAGGGAGCACAGATCCAAGGAGTATGGGGGTTCTGGGCCCCTTCCTGCCACACCAGGTGCGTGACTTTAGGTAAGTCCCGGGGCTTTTTCATGAAGAAAAAATGAATGTATATGAAAGCCCTCGAAGGAGGGCTCAGGGTTATTCCCTTGCCTGTCCCTCCAGTGCCACATGCTCAGCCCTGGGAGCCTATCACACTGTATTGCTAATAGTGCAGCACCTCCACCTGCTGCTGCTTCACCACCCTAGGGGCTGGGAGAACACAGGGGCGGCTTTCACAGCAGGCACATCAAGCTGGAAACAAAATGCGTGTGCCCAGCAACTCTGGACCATCACAAGGACAAAAGTGTCTGCATCCTGCCCTGTTTTCTCATCTCCCACCAAGGAGAGCAGTGCAGACCCAAAAAGCCAAAACATGCTAAAAACCCCAGCAGCAGGCAGCTCAGCAGTGCAGCAAATGAGCCGTCATGGTCCTGACTGTATCCCAGCGCTGACCACACACAGACACGCACCATCAACACAAGGAGACACGTGAAGGGCTTCGTCCTGACAAGGCTACAAATGATGTTAACCGACTAAAACACCTGTAATCCACATACTGCCGTCATTTGACAGTACCTCTGCAGCATTCACTTTTAAAATAGCATTTTTTAAAACTGTGCTGAAATATATTCATTCAACACAGAGCTCACCGTTTTAACCACTTTTAAACAAGCAGTTCTGGGGCATTAGATACATTCCCACTGTCCTGCAACCATCACCAATGCCCACCCCAAGCTTTTCCATTGTCTCACCCGAAGCTCTGCACTCATGGAAATCATTGTGAAGGTTCTTCAGGTACAACAATGGAATTCACTGCAAGCCTCATTTCCTCTCCCATAAAAGCCAGTGCCTCAGGCTATTATGATGACAGCAGTTTATTGGGAAGACAACCAATGGTTCTTTACTGGGTGCTATGCTCATGAGCACCCCAAGAACCAGGGCAATGGGTTATCTTCTACTAAGGCAAGGCGATAAGAGCAGCCTTCTTTTGTTGGTGCCCGTGGGCCAGGCACAGCGTGTGCTTTGCTGTCTCCTCTCAGAGGATATTCACAGCAACCCTGTAAGGCAGCTTCATTGCCCCTATTTTGCAGATAAGAAAACAGCTTTAAAAGGGGTCGCCTAGCTAACAAGTGGAGGAGCCAGGACTCTAGGCCAGGCCTTTCTGCCTCAAAAAGTCACCATACCACCCACGCAGAAGTACATTCCATTTTGTTCATGAGCTTCCAGTGAAGCAGTAGAAGTGGGAAACACGGAGAATAAATCACTGCCACTGACCTGAGGGGCTCACAAACTACCTTGACCAGTCTGAGTCAGTGAGGCTTTCCAGCCCCACCAGCCACCCTGGTCTCTTACAGAAACACATTGGGTCTGAGATGGTCCCTGCCAGCTGGCACCACCTCTGTGTTCCTCCAAGGGGCAGGGGTCCTCCCGGATGAACCTGAACTCCCAGACCCCGAGGGACTCCCTGTTTTCCTGAGGGACTCCTCGGCCCCAGGACTGCAGCCACATAAACCACAGAAAGAACTAACATCTCACACAGATCAATAGATAGTTCGATGAACTGATTTTAGGTTTGGAACTGATGGGACCCCTGCAAGAGAAGAAATATCCAGCTGTTTTCACCAGCTTTCCCATTATGCTTAGGACTGTTAATCAGAATTGAAAAAGCAGCCCCCTCCCCAAACCAGCCAAGAGCCTTCCTGCTCTGTAAAGTTCTCAAAAAACATTCCTTGCACCCTCAGGTGCATGTTGCTATGTTTGTAACCAGGAACTGGCTATTGTTTGCCAGGCACTGAGGCTTCCTGATGCACTGGCACCCCCCAGCCACCTACCCCTGGCCAACTCAACACCTCCTGTCGGGGGTGTTGGGCAGGGCACAGACACAAGAGGGAGAGAAAGAGGCCTGGGTCCCTTGAGAAGCAGCCACTTAGCAGCCCCTACCCAGGGAGACAGAGAACAGACAGAATCCATCTTGCCCAATTATGCAAATGAACAGAGGAAATAATGCCCAGGGGACATTTACAGTGAAGATTAGTCACCCCTGGGATGTCTCCTGCCCTCCAGAGCTTTCAGTCACCCATGGGTAGATCTGAGACATTCTCTGCAGTCAGCTTGCTGTAGTCTGTGAGCTCCTGGCACTGTCCATATGGGAACTGAGAAATCTGGCAACACTTTGTATTGCATGCCAGACCCTTCATGTTCTCCTGGGGAGAGCTGTGAGGGAACAGTTCTAAACGACCCTTGAATAGAATCCTATGTCCTTGACGTGAGGATGGGCTGACACATAAGACTCAGAGCCAAGGGCTCAGCTCCCTGAATGAGGGAGGCACCACAGCTGGGCTGGCTCCTGGGCACCTGGGGCTGCGGCCTACCCTCCGACAGGGGTGCGTCCTGGGGCAGCTGCTCCAGCGCCCGGCCCAGGTGGGCGGACTCACTCGAGCTCCCCCGCTGAGCAGTCATGAGGACTGTGCTCTCCTCCAGCAGCTCCTCGGTGCGCTTGTTGTGTGCATCTTGGTCCTAATGCAGGAAGAGAGGTGGCGTGAGGATGCAGCCTGGGGCACCCCCTGGACAAGCCCCAGCCCCTGTGCATCCACCCTCATTCCCCCAGATGAAGGGCCTCCGTGCACCTGCTCACTTCCCAAAACACAGCTGCACAGAAATGACTCCTGCAAGGCCCAGCTGTGAGAGTTACAACCACTAAGAGATGTTGAGCCAGGGACCTGGGTGATGAAGACACCTGAGGTCTCTAACTGAGTGGTGTCTGAACAAAGTAGCTACAGCACAGGCCTTAAAGCAAGTAATGTGATGAAGGCAGCTGTGAAGCCCCTGAGCAGGCCTTGGGCCTAACACACTCGGAAAGGCCATGGGACTCACAAACCACAGCTCAGCCCGCATCGCACACACCAGCAGAAACCCTTTTTGCGACACCCATGTATATCCATCCTTACAGAGAAGCAGCACAGCGGTCAAGCCCTATCTGGTTGGGGGACCCAAAGTGGTGCCCACTCAAGCCGCTGAGCTTAGCAAGCGTCTCTCTCAGTCAGCGGGTCAGCATGTCAGCAGCAGCACCAACCCAGTAGCTGAAAATCAGAGCAGGGCACCGCATAACCTGACACTGCCCCAATCTGTGTTACATGGGTCACAACAGCTTGTAATACCAATTCCAGGTCCCGCAGCTTCTGTGTCAGCTTCAAGTTCTTCTCCCCCAGCTGGTAAAGTTCGTCAAGCTGGGCCTCAGCCACAGCCAGCTGCTCCTTCATGATGGACTTGGTGTCCATCAACGTGAAGTTATCTTGTACCAGCCCCTGGTCAGCAAAAACATACACGAAACTGTCAGATTCAAGCCCCTGCTTTGTGATGACAGCATCCTTCCAGGCATCTGGGCCCAAACCAACAACCTAGGGATACAACTGCCACCACAGGAAAAGTCTGTCTCCACTTTTGAGCCCCTGAACCTTTTCCACGAGGCCAAGCCAATGGACCTTCTCTATGAAAAAATCCATGAATCAAGAAGCTATTTAAATCCAGGAAGGAAACACTTCCTCAGTGTCCCCTTTTCGCCAGCCGAGGTGTGAGAGTGCCTGGCATGTGTAACCTCTGTGGTTGGACAAGTGCACCTGCTGACAAGAAGAGGACTTCATTGAACCTGGTTCCTTAACGACAAAGTGGTGGGGCTGAGTTGTTCCCGGGTTTCAGGGCTGAGTGTAGGTCTCTATTCAACATTCACTCCACTGATCTGGGTCCTGGGAAAAAAAGGCTATTCAGACAAGCTTTCGTTCAATACACGGTTCCTATTTGAATATTTTACACACGCCCCTGGGAAACCAACAGCTCTCTGCAGTTTCCTGGAAATGAGGAGTCTGTAAGACACAACAAATAAGTACTACGGGCCTACTATGTGTCAGGCACATGCTGGGTGTGGAACACAAAGACTTGTCCCTTGCAGGCCCCTCACAGGAAGTGTCTGCTGGACTCACTCCTGTCCCAGGTGCCCAGCACATGGGGGAACCATTCAGCTCATTCCTGCACCTCTGCTCCCTAACCCCGGAGAACTGCCTTCACCACTCAGGAAATTAGGGGGACTGAGTCTCCCCTGAACACCTTCACAGTCTGCAAACATGCATACACGGGATCCTGTCCCTTTCTCTCAGTGGGCAGTTTTCTGAGGCTTGCCCCACTCACAGGTTCTAAACTGGGAGTGGTTGGTAGCTCCTGCTTACCCACCACCTGTTCATTTTCCCTGCGTGGGCCAGAATCCAGGGTTCCTGGTAGAGGGGAAACCATGCACCTCACCGTCAGTGGACATGGTTCTGATCAGACCCTGGCAGCAGGAAGGGTTTGGTCATTAGGACTCTGGATTCACCAGAGTACCCTCTCTCTGCCTGTCTCTGGCCCTGCACTAGGCGCTCTCTGTCCCTGCCTCATTCACTCTTCACAACAGCCCTGAGAGGGAGGCAGGGACAGTCACTTCCACCACATGAAGAGGCTGACTTGGGTAAATTAAGGAATAAGCCCCAAGTTACAAAGCCAGCAAGGGATAATGCCGGGGCTTGAACTCAGGCTGCGGAGCTGAAGACCTGTGTACTCTCCACTGCCCTCAGCTGCCTGCAACCCATCTTTAAGAAGCCCACATGGGTAAGAAGCCCCAACTACTCAGCGACGTGAGCTGGAGCACATAGAGGGGCTCCAAGCAGGGAGAAGGCCCAGCTTTCCCTCTTTGACCACTGCTCCCAGCATTCTCACCTTGTGCTCCAGCCAGTCTACCCACCAGTACTCGCACCAACCACCATACTCTCAGGCCCTGACCTCCCATAGCACAGCTTTCCCCTTTAGCCTTACAACTAACTCCTACTCAGCCTTCAAAACCCAGCCAGAGTTGCTCCCTCTGAGAAGTGCTTGCAACTCCTCTCTGTCCCACCCACTGTGTCAGATGCTTGGGCTCCCAGAGTGCCCACTATGAGGCAACACTGAGCGGGCCTGTCCGCCACCCCTCCACCCCCCGCCAGCTAGTCCCACAGGGCAGGACTATTCTGTTCTCGTGGGCCTCCCAGAAGCATTCAATGACACTGTCAGCTGAATCACGCCATGGGGGAGAATCAGAGGTGGCAAGTGAGTTGGGCCCTGGAGGATCTGGAGACAGGCAGGGATGGACAAGTGTCCTGAAGCAGAATGCAACATGGAACAAAATGATTTATAGTTACTATTCAAATATGTCTCAGTTTTCTGGCAGCATCAATCTTCACCATGTATTGGGCAACAGAAACATCTAAACTTGCTTCGCAAACCCCACCACCTCAGAAGTGAGAGACTAGACCCCAAGAAGTGGCCTGAGTCCTAAAGACCTGCAGGAGGGAGGAGCCATACCTCTGGCAACTGCCCACGGCCACTGCCTCCAAGGGCCTGACCCCAACTGAACCAGATGCTAGGCTTGACCTAGCCCAGCGAACAGCTGAGGGGCTACATTTAGGAAGTCACAGGTCAGGCCTGACAGTTGGATCCTGAGTGGCCCAGAGCTCTGATGGTGACTGGGAGTGATGACTGGGAACGTGGGTTGATGGGCTCTGACTCCTGGGTCTGCCATGTGCATGGTTAGCTGTGGGACCTGAAGCAAGTACAGGTCCCTGGACTGTGGATCCCTCCTTCCCACTATGGACATGAAAAAGGGGCTGATGTGTGTAGATATGACGCGACAATGGACGTGAAATGCCCCGCGCTCGGTGCCTGAGGCCCAGCAAACAGGCGGGTTGCCCATTACAATCACTTCCTGTCCCTATAAAACACTCACCAAGCAACCATCTACCAAGCAACAGACAGACCCTCGTTTTCCAGGGGGAGATCAAAGAAACAACTCTCTCCTCACCACGCCCTAGGCCGCAGCACCCAGGGATGTCCAAGGTGTCCACGACAACCGAAAGCCAACCCAGAGGTGTCCTCAGGGGACGGAGATCGCCCCTCACTAAGCTCCACCTGCTCACCGGGTTTGCTGCCATCCATTAAACTTCATAGAAGACTGGCCTGTTTATAGCTTCACCTGTGAGCAGCATGGTGGACTGAACCATAAACCAAAGAGCAGTCCCATCCTGCTCTCACTTCTTAGTGTACCTAATTTTACCTAAATGCCTTAGAAGTGATCAAGAGACAGAGAAACTCAAAGTCCCAAGCGGAACACAAGATCAAGGTGTGTGAACGAGGCTGTGGCCGCCCCTACCCTCGACGAGTACCCTCATTTCTCCTCTCGCTGCACCACCTTTGCCTCCACGACCCCACCCATGTTTGCCTTACTCAGCAAGGCCACAGTCCTGGAGGCAGTCAGATGGGCTTCACTGCCAGGGCCACATCCTTACCAACTGATGTTGAGTAAATTATTAATCCTCAGCTTTCTCATCTGAAAAGGAGAGGTACAGTGGCTGCTGAACCTCATAGAGCCACCAGGAGGCTTCAATGTGATGATGCAGTTAGAGCTTCACACGGTCCCCGCATGTGGAAGCAGCTCCATAAGCTGCTATCACTGCTCATTTTCAAGGCCTCACTGAGTGCCCGCTGTGGGCCAGACCGTGCGTCTGTGAAGGACCGGGGTGTAAATCCTTCTGGCTTTTCAGGTTGTGAGTCTGTTACAACTACTCAACCCTACAGGTGTAGCAAAAGCGGCCAGGCAATATGTGAACAAATGGGCATGGCTGGGTTCCAATAGGCCTTTACTCATAAGATCTGGCGCTGACCGGGTTTCACCCCTGGACTGAGTGTGCAGCTCAGCCATCCCTGAGCTAGACACATGCTGGCACTGAGACTCAAACTCAAGGCCATGAATACACTCTCTTCAAGGAGCTCATGGTGTGCATAGGGACAGGCAGGGAGATGCATCATGACAACGCCACATGGTGACCATGCTTAGAGGTAAGGGGTGAACAGGAAGCGTGAAGCAGGAGGCTGGAGGATGCAGCCTGCAGAGTTTGGCCCACACGCCCGAGCTGGCCTTGCACTGGGGGAGGTGGGGTGGGCGGAGGAGACCTCAGTGGGCACCAGGACACCTGACGGGAACTCACTGTAGCTGGAGCAGAGTACCACTGGGGACCGGAGGAGGGTGAGTACCAGGCAAGGGGAGAGTATGGAGTTTACCTAAGAGCACTGGAGAGATGCCTGAGGAGCTTAGCAAGGCTGCTCCAGTGTGAACAAGAGGAGATGGAGGCAGAGTGGCCAGTCCGGGTATTTGTGGAGCCTCTGCACTAGCGAAACTAAGGCTCCCGGGCAGGCACTGGGCCAATCTGAGCAGAGGACCCGAAGCCAGCGCCGCAGCCACACTCACTCTCCCAACACCTGCCTCGGGCCAGGGGCATGCTGGGAGATGGGGAGGTGGGCTCTGCAGGTGGGGAGCACCTGGACCCATGGGGTGGCACAGGGAGAAAGAAGAACCAAGGTTCACAGGCTCCGGATTAAGTTCCTGGGTGGGTGGGTGGTGACTGCAGCTTAGCAACAGCTCGGCAGGTTTGGGGGAGGGTGACCGTGCATTTCGACAGCTGAGCTTGGGGGGAGGGGTCCAGGCCACACAGAGGTGGGGAAGGGAGGCTGGAAGCGCTCACTGGACATGAGCCCTGATCCTCAAGCCTGGCTGTGGTTGAGAGGGGAGGTGCGGAAAGCCAGAGAGGGCGGGGAAATGCAGGAAGCAGTGGTATCCCTTCCTCCCAACAGGGACAGAGGGGGGCTGATTTAGCTGGGGAGGGACTGGGCAGAATGGGGACGGTTTTGTTTTGTTTCAGTTAAGGATGGGTATGCCTTGGAAATCTTAAGGATGGGACTGAAATCAATAAATATATCTTGAGCACCTTCTATTGAAGATGACAGAGAAGGGTTTAGCTGTTGGAAGCCCAGGGTGCAGTGAGTGACTATGCCTTGGCCGGAGGGTGAGTGGAGCTGGGACCCCATCTCCTAGGGCTAGATGGGCAGGAAGACCAAGCCTACAGAACATCTTCCCTCCCAAACCTGGGCTGTGGGGAGCCGCTGTGGCCCCAGGCACGGAGGTGCTGCATCGGTGAGCCGCAGATGTGCTCTCCTGCTCCCTGACCCAGACCTTGAGGCACCAAGGTGATATTAATTTAGCTTGCGGCCATAAATTCTAGAAAGGCTTATGAGGAAGCTGGCCCTGGCCTGAAGGGTTAAGGGACAGTCAAGCCACATACCAAGCCAAGGACTCGATCCTCCCCAAAAAGTTTCCATTAGAAGCCGAGACAAAGGTAGTTACCAAGGTCTGAGCTCCTGCAGGAGGCAGGATGTTTACTCTGAAAGAACATTCATATGTCCTTAAAGGAATTACTCTATTGGGCAAGGGGAAGGAATGTGGGGGGGGGAGGGGGGTTGCTATTCAGCAAAAACAACAGCGTGGGTGTAAACTGAGCTTGGAAAATAAACTCGGGGCTGCAGCAGTCATGAGAAGCAGTCCTCCCGATCCCATCGTTTTTGTGTCTGTCTTTTCTCCATCCTCACCCCTTCCTCAGGACCGTTCGACTCTGCCGGTGGGCTCCGGCACTGGGCACTGGGGGGATTTCTTAAGAGTGTGTGAACATGCGCTGGCCGGTGTGGTTCAGTGTTCCAGCTTCGGTCTGTGCACCAGAGGATCTTGGGTTCAATTCCCAGTCAAAAACACATACCTGGGTTGCAGGTTCAATCCCCAGTTGGGGCACATGTGGGAGGCAGCCAACTGACGTCTCTCTCTCACATTGCTGTTTCTCTCTCCTTCCCACCCCACCCCCTTCCACTCTCTCTAAAAATCAATGGAAAAAATATTCTCACTGCTCAGGGGTGGATTGACAACAACAAAAACGAGTGTGTGACCACTGTACCCCAGGCCCCATCATTAACCCAGCTCCTAGTTGCCTTGCCAACAACCCGCCCAGCCCCTCCCTGCACGGATCGAATCCAGGGGCCCGCCTCTGTGGACAGGGATTTGCCAGGATAAACTCACTAGAAATAATACCTAAGCTCCCACCTAAGCCACACGATACCAGGTGCGAGGTGCTCAGAGACACCTAGACCACCACTCCTTTCATAGATGGGGACAAGGCTTGCCCAACACCCAGCAAGTGGGGTGACAGCTGGGACTGTGCCCGGCTAAGTCACCGCCTCTGGAAGCAAGCACTCCCCAGGAAACTGTAACTGTTCCAGGGGGGCTGAGACAGGGCCCCCTGGCCCTCACCCTGCTCAGGATGCACCTGGCACCTGCATGTCTGCTCTTTGCTCTCAGGAATTTCAGCCAATGACAAAACATGGGACGAGAGGACCCTCCCAGGCAATCTCTCTCTGTGTCCTCCAGCTTGTGCCCTGGCAGCAGAGGTGGGACAGCTGTTTGCAGAGGGAAGTCAAGGGACCGTGCTGTGCACCCCACTTCCCACTGCGCCTAGGGTTCCCCAGGCTGGGTCGCTCGCTGCTCTAGTTGTTTTAAACTTATGTAAACCAGACTAAGAGCCACACAGAAGCTGCCTGAAGGTTACAAACAAAACAAGGAAATCTGAGCTCATTTTTCTCACCAAAATTAACCTTGACTTGGCCCTGAACCCCGAGTCCTTTTCCTCCCACGTGGTATCGACACCCTCTCCCTTTCATGTGTTTCTCAGTGGCGACCCTGGGCAGGCTCTTGAGCAGGTCCCCGGGCCATCTGTGGCTCCCCTGGGACCTGGAGGAGGGCCCCTGCGTGGTGGGTGTCCACAGACATGAGCCAGCGTGACTGACAATCATGCTCGCTCTCTGCTCTGCTGCCCGTCACAGGGACACTGTCACCATTCCCAAGGAGACAAAGCCTCATAGCTTTTCCCTTTCCTGCTCTCTAGACTGCCAGGCTTTTCATTGCCGAGAGAGGGGTTTTTACTTGACTTGTGTGGTGACCACCAGGCGCCTTGTGTGCGCCAGGCCCCAGCCACGCAGTTGGAGACCCTGTCCCTGCCCTCAGGGCCTCGAGGTTCACACAGGACATCTGGCCAAGCAGGGATGCAGGGAGGGCTGCTGACATCTGCAGGGCTGTGGGGAGCTTGTGCATGGCTCACTACGACTCTCCCACCTGTGGCATTTCCAGGACATGATGTGGGCCATGTCCCAGAGCTTGTCTGTGCTGAGATCTGTGCTCTTGCCACCAGCAGGGCCAGGGGACCATTTCCAGGACAAAGCCGAGAGCTGGCCTCCCACTCCCACTCTGCTCGGGCAAGGCGGATTTGGCACAGCACCCAGGGTGCCTTCTTCACAGGGGAAGGGCAAGTGTGTCACTAACATTCCTGGGAGACCAGACACACTCTGAGTAGGTGGGAGAAACAAGCCCGGACCACAGCCATCCCCAACCCACTGTCACCTGGCCCAGGGACCCCAAGGCCTATGCACAGCAGGAGAGTATGTTGAGGTCTCAGCCTGCAGCCGCTGGGCAGGGAGGACAGCCTGTGCTCCCCGGATCTGTGTTCAGGCCCCTCCAAAGCTTCCTGGCTGGCAATGGTGATGATTTCTTCCGATCCAACAGGCCCACTCAGTGAGCTGGCACCCTGACTTCACCCAGCTCACTCACACTGCCTCTACACCCTGGGATCTGAAAAGGGAGCAAAACTCCCAAATCTTTGGAAACCAGGGTCTGGAACCAGCTGCTGACATGATGCAGTTGGGGTGAGTGGTCAAAGTGTCAAGTAACCTAGCCTGGGTCTCGGTCTCTGTCCCCCCTCAGCCATGAAACCCTCCTCTGAAGGGACCCAGACCTTGCTGTCAGAGTAGGCTAACCACTGAGAGCTTAACATGGGGCTTGCCGAACACCAGGTATTTCACTGTAAGAGCCTCATGAAGTAGTACAATTATCTGTCTTTTATAGATGAGGAAACAGTCCTGCCAAGGTTTAGTCACAGAAATTGCAAGAAGTCTTAGAAAAATAATTTGTGAATAGACAGGTCGTCCCTGGGCCATGAAGCAGGAGAAGGAAAATTCTAAAAGAACCAGGGCCCTTTGACCATGCTCCCGACCCCGTTCCTCCCACTAATAGGGGGAGGCCCTCAGGGGTCCCACAGACAGGCTGAGTGCAGGGAAGGGTCAGCTGGAGAGGCGCTGGCTCCCCTTCCCTGGTCCATGACAGGGATCCCAGGTGGCTGGGGCTCACCTCCATGCAGGCCTTGTGCAAGTCTTTATCTTTCAGCTTCCCCTTGAGGTGCGCAAGCTGTCTCCCTCGCCTCCCCACGAGGCGCCTCCTCTTCCTCAGGGAATGCAGCTCACCCAGGTGGGCACCAGCAGACTGGGCGCTGGCGGCAAGCTGGAAGTTCTGGGAGGTGGGCAAAGGTAAGGGTCCTCACTCAGGTAACGTTGGGGAGGGAAAGGGCCAAGTCCCTGCAATCCCAAGAGAAGCCAGTTCCTGGTGGCCAAGGAGCTCCAGCTGCAGGCCGCTGCATGGGGGACCCCATGCTGTCACTAAAACACATCACCCCCACAGCAGCTCTCAGGACACCTGGCTCTCAGGCAGGGTTGCATTGAGCAGGAAGGAAACAGGTCCCGAGGTTACACTCCTGGACCTTGGGCCACGGTCACTGGGGTGTCCTAGCCCCCACCCTCTCTACACACGACAGGCTCCCACTCACCTCCTGCCTGACGTGCTGCAGCTCCAGCACCAGCTGACCCACCTCATGCCTGGTGGCCACCAGCTGCTCTGTTTTCTGCTCCCTGAGGGCAATTCAGAGGACGCTTGGTGAGGGCTTCCTCAGAAGCACCCAGAAAGCCCACCATCTTGAGAGACCAGAGGGGGAAGGAAAGGGGACCTTGCTAGTGGGGGTGAGGAGAGAGTTTGCATGTGGGGCTCAAAAAAGCTCCCGACTCAAATGTCACTTTTAGGTTTTCAATGCCTGCTCTCGGGCTACACACATCAGACACTGAGTTTTCCTCTGAGGGTGCAGGACAGGTCAGGAGCCCCCAGGAGCCACTGTGCCCCTCCACCACCAGGCAGGCAGTGAGGCCTACTGACAGGGAGGTAATGGCTGGCAGCCCCCAAGACGATGGGCCAGGTGACATCACTAGCTGCAGGAAAGGGGAACAGACTCACCAGAAGGGGCGAGACACTTCCCCCTCCAGCCAAGGACACACATACCAGTGTGTGGCCACTGGAGCCCCACACAGGGCCTGAGGGCAAACAGCAGGCTGCCTCTCTAAGCCTGTAATGTCTGGACTGGCAGGAGCCCAAAGCCCCCGAAGAACCCCTCCTGTGCTGCACCAGGTGGGAGCGAAATTTTCCCTGGTCAAACGGACTGAGCTGGGAGCAGGACCCAGCGACTCTGGGCTCAATACAGAGCTCTCCTGTCCACTGCACTGCATGGCAGTGACCCACATGTGCTAGAAACGTGCTGGTGACACACACAGAAGAGCAGACAGGCCAGGGCATTGGAGGACTCACAGTTTCTGGCTGACGTGGCAAACCCTGGCCTTGGTGTCAGCCAGTTCCAGGGCCAGGTGATGCCCGTGCTCGCTGGACAGGACACTGGTTGGGCCGGGTGCGGACTCAGCACTGGAGGCCTGGAGGGGGCAGGGCAGCTGCTGTGCCCGGAGGTGGTCCCGCTCCTGAGTCAGGTCCACGATTATCTGCAGCAGGGCAGAGAGGGGGTCTCAGTGCGTGCTCCTGTGCCCAGCACAGTGCCTGCTCTAGAATTTGGTGAAAAATTACCAAAAAGTGTAAAAGAGAAAATGGCAGCCGACACCGACACTGCAAAGCCAAGAGGGAGACATGAGAACAATGATGTAATTTTTTAAAAAGCGATGACATATTTAGTAGACAGAAAGAGGCGTGAATGGAGCACGACTCCAAGTTCAACTTCTACCCTGATGCAGGTGATTCGGAGGTAATTGTGCATTTCAGGGAGAGTGCCCACGTCCTGTCCCTGTGGAACCTCGGTCAGGGGTCGGGGTGGTGTGCGGGATTGAGAGGGAGAGTGAGGGTGAGGAGAGTGGCCCATAACTAGGACCCCAGGCCCAGGCCCCTCCCCACCTGTCCCACCAGGCTGCTGAGCCCCTTGCAAACACACCTCCCTGTATTCGTCTCGCTCATCTACGAGCCTCTTCACGTGAGACAGCATGTTCTTCGAGGAGGCCTCCAGCTCCTCCCGGGACACGTCTGGAACCTCCAACATGTTCAGGTCCAGCACGTTCTTCTGGTGTTGGGTCCCCTGAGGGCACACATGGGACGGTGCTGCAGCGGCTGGGCAGGGAGCAGCTGCGAGGGCCCAAGAGCACCTACCTCCCAAGGGCAGCCCTGAATTTCATCATCCCTCAGGACTCTTTGGGCAGCATTGCAACCCCCTTTTATTACAAATATCCTGCTGGCTGAGCAGAAAAGACAATGAGTGGCAGACCTAGTCCCCAGGTACATACATTTTCAAAACATGTGGACACACCAGGGAAATCAAAAGGCAGAATGGTTCTTAGGCTGACAGGTGGCCACTTGCCCACATGAATGGCTAAGTGTATTTACCACAATGCTGACTTTCCCCTAGACTACAGCAAGCTGCATGCATCTCCTGCTCCAGTGCTGACTCAGAACCCAGAACCCAGCACCCATGGTGCCTGGCGGCTGTGGATCCATCAGCCCAGCCTGTCCCCGGCACCGGCATAGGGAGCTGTGTTCAGCTGCCCCTGCCAGTCACACACCTGCTCCTATGTGCTCCTGCTCCTGTCTTTTTCATGCCTTAATCTCACCTGTCCAATCAGACTGAAGGCTGAACCTCATCTCCCAAGATACTTAAAACATACAAGGCTGCTTCTGGAAGGGAGGGTGTGGGAGTGTCAGGGAAACCCATTTTCAGGTACGGGCTTGCCCCACAGGCCCAGTTTCCAGGGAAACCACTTCTCTGATGTTACCACCTCTGCCAAGGTCAATGCAGAGGGGCCGTCCTCAGTGCAGAGCCCTTCTCACCCCAGCCCAGGAGAAGAGTCTATGGTGACAGCCCTTCTGGGACCTGGTGGTTCCTAACCTCCCAGGTGGTGGCAGCCTGTTTCTCTGCCATGTCACTGACACAGAGCATCTTTCTCCATGAAGATCAACCATCTGAAGCACGGTGACATTTGCCAGAATATATTTTGAGGGACTGTACATCAAATTCGAACCCCAAACGACTTGACAGTACTTAAAAGTAGTCTGATTCCATATTAGGCAAGAAGAGGAGGCAGAAGACTTGATTGAGGAGGTTTTAAAGAATATTTTAATCTTTGCCCCCATTTTATTTTAGCGTGCTGATGACTAACCTTCCCAACAGGATGGACATTTCTGTGGTGTCTTTCCCCTAGTAAAATCACGAATGGGTGACATAGTCTTTAAACTTTTCCCTGGTGGAGAGAGCCTACCTCCTGTCTTCATGGGAGTGGGGTCCACAGCTGAGCCCCATGAAGCCAGCGACACACCTACCTCCTGAATATGGGCCATGATCCCGGCCTGGGTCTCACTGTCCAGCTCCTGGATCCGGTTTATATACTCCTCTCTCCTCTCACACTGTGGAGGGTAACCCGTGTCAATGGGAGCATTTTGCCAGTGAGGCAACCTGGACCCAGCCCAGCACACAGTTTCCAAACCAACTGCCTGCCCAGCCCCTGGTTTCCTCCTTTATATTCCTCCAAGAATGTGTCCTCCTACCGCCCCTGAGACTGGGATTTCTCTAGAAGTTGCTCTGAACGCCTACATCCGAATCACCTGGGTTGCTTGTTTATTAAAAAAAAACACATCAGGTTGAAGACATAGGGTGAAACACTAAAATATGCACGTGAAACGAGCTCTCCAAGAGATTCTTAAACTGGTAAAGATCAAGAACACTGGGTTTAAGCCTGGGAGCGGCAACCTTCTATTTCAAAGTGCTGGGTGGTAAAAGTATCCTGGAGTCTGGGGGTCGATTGGTGTCAGCTCTACCATTGTGGTGCGAGAGCAGCCAGAGGTAACACATGAAGAAACCAGTGGGACTCTGTTCCCGTGAAAGTTTATTTTCAAAAACAGGGTGGGTCACATTTGGGCCCCTCCGGCTGTGTGTAGATTCTGACCTTTGTTCTAGGTGTCTCTATACTGGGGAGAATTTGCAAATGGCACCCTGGGCTGAGGAACCCCCACCTGCTTGTTGCCAAAGGTGCACTGGTACTAGCATTGACTGCCACCTATTGAGTGGTCCCTTCTCTGAGGAAGCCAGGAATGTGTCGTGTTGGGCTGAAGGGAGCTTCATTCCTTCCTCACTAAGGGGGAGCTTTGTCCCCACAAACCCAAATACGAGGTGGCTGAAGACAGGCCCCTTCCACCCCTGCCCAAGCCCTACCTGGACAGCAGAGCCCAGCACCAACACCAACAAGTTCTTGACTTCCTCCATGCTTCTGCCTAAATCCAAAGAGCAACATATTTTATTAGGCTTGTCTGTTCATAAAATCTCACTGGTGAGACACCAGTCTGCTGGGGAGCAGGGGGCGGGGGACCAGATAAACTTAAAAAAATCATTTCTCTACCCATGATTTCGACTTGGGTGTACACATTCCGTCTGTTTTCCATGTATTGGTTTGTATATTATTTAAGCCAGATGAGAACTCTGTACATAGCTATCTGTGGTCCTTTTCCACTCAAATCTGTCATCAATATTGTCCCAGGATAACCCATGAACTTCAGCATCAGCATCTCTTTTTAGTGAGTGTGGGAAGCAGCGCCCAGTGGCAGAGGCCTCTCCTCAGGGAACACTGAGCCGACTCTAAAAGCGGGATGCGCACAACTCTGCCTTTCACCGTGCCCACTTCAAACAGACCATCCCCCCCAGGCCTGGCATCCTGCTCCGGCCTCCCCACACTCACATCTACCCTGCCACGGCCTCCTCCCGCTTCTGCGTTTCCATGTTTGGCTCGAATGTTCCAAAGAAAACCCCAGACAACATACAGACATCACTTTTGATGGCCTCACACTTATTTTGTACAAAGGCCACAGACTTACTCAACCAATCCCCTTCCAGAGGCTCAGTTTTTCAATGTTTTCATCTAAATGATGCTAAACACCTTAGCGGCTAGCTAATTTTTAAGAAGAGGGAAGAAAATTAGTTTTAAAAATATATTTTAAAGCGAGAGGGAGGGAGAGAAAGTAAAGATGAGCATGGATGTGAGAGCAGAACATCAATCGGCTGCCTCCTGTACGCCCCCTGCTGGAGATAGAGCTGGAAAGCCGGGCATGTGCCCTGACCAGGAATCGACACAGCAACTTTTGGGGCATGAGATGACACCCATCCAACTGAGCCACACTGACCAGAGCTTAAAGGCAAGTTTTTAATGCAGATTCTTATTTACTTCTTTAGGAGAAACTCACCCTTTAAGCTTCTCCTACTGCCAAATTGCCCCACAGAAACGCTTTACCATTTTACTGTCTCACAAGCAACAAGCTTATGATAAGTCCCATTTGCCCTGACCCAGACCAACACTGTCTTGCCGCCCCTTCTCAGCTCTGCCAAGCAGATAGCCCAAACATGTCCTCTGTCATCATTTTACACTGTCTATCTGATTATGCGTCTTCGTGTGCTTATGAGAACCAAACACTTGATAAACAGAGTCAGATGCTGGGGCTCTAGACTTGGCTTGGTTAGCAGGAGCAGTGTGACCCCAGGAAGCTGTACTCTGGCCCCCATCCTCAGTTTCCACATCTCTGAAATGGAGACAGCTGGCCTGGGTGATGTGCAGAGGGGCTTGCAGGTAAAAAAAAAAAAAAGAAAAAAAAAGTATAGTTTTCTAACTTTCTAATCATATCCTGCTCTATTTGGGGGAGAAGGAAAGTGCCAGAAATGGCATTGTCTTCTTGAAAGACTTACCCACACCCACTCACACTGTGTTAAAATGGCCCAAAGTATTACCACGGACCCCGGGATGAAAAACACAAACTCGTGCCCCGAGGATTAGTGCTGTGGGTCATTTCGGGTCCCTGGGTGTAAGGTGTGGATGGAGTGACAGGCGGCCTCATCCCAATACCTCCCAAATGAGACATCGCTAAGAACAACCTTCCTGAGATGGAGACACTATGGCTGAGTCTCAGAACTGAGGACTGGGTATTCACTGACCTAAACTGCACCCTCCTTGCCTGGGGAGGGCGGGAGGAGCAGGAACCAGACCACAGGGTCTCTATGGACCATCCAGGTTCCACTCTAGCATATTAGGAATATGCTGGATACGGGTGGGTGCTGCAGATCCATCCCCTCCGGTCAAACCCTCGCCTTGCTAAGTGTAGAACCTCCTCAGTGTTAGGCATGGAAAAGCCTCAAAGACTCCTATGGATTCTTTTCCCTTGAGGCTTTCATTGGGCCTAGGAGGCTCCAATCCATAGTCGTTAATAAATATAATCATCACACTGACTCACTTCTCTATTGGTGCTGAGCTGATGATCAGTCACAATTTCAGTTTTGATAAAAAGAAAAGGAAATGCACACATGAGTGTTAAAAGCCTCCAGTCAGCCTCACCAACATCTTTCCCAGCTACAGTGCTAGTGCCCAGCCCATATGCCCATGTGATGGTCCCTCCTGCACTATCAGTCCCCTCCCCTAAACCCTTGGTGGATATTAGAGGTACAGTCCCCTCCAGCCATCACCAGCTCCTCTCCCACAGTGATTCACCTTTCCCAGGCCAGGAACTTGGCGCTGTAACCAGCAGAGCTGATATAAGGGAGAAAGTGTTTGGAGGGCTTGGATCAGCCAAAAAAGAAGGCAGAGTTCACACAGAAAATCTTTATGTATTCTGTCCAGAGCAGAGGCCACAAAGGACCTATTATACCATACTTTAGAATAACTTAAACAGCCCTGACGACCCATTTTCCCAGCCACAACTGATGAAAACAGTATTAAAAGTGGAAACAAGTGTTCGGTAGGCCCACTGCTAGTAGCAAGAGTGTAAGGAAGGAGACTAGAAAACCTGTACATACAGACACACACACAGATACACAGACACACACACAGGTACACGGACGCACACACACAGGCATACACACAGTTACACACACACACAAACACAGGAACACAGACACACAGACAAACCCACAGACACACAAGCTCAAAATTACAGTCTGAGGCTGCTCAATGAAAGACCAAAGGGTTCTGCTCCCTTAGCACCTGAGTCCATGCAGTGACAACCCTGAGCCATGCATTCATTCATTCATTCATTCATTCATTCATTCATTCATTCAGTTCGTTCGTTCACTCACACCCATTAGGCATCAAGAGAAGCTAAATCCCATCCAGGGCACTGTTAGAAAAGCACGGAATTCCTGTTTGCTGAGTTTTGTTAGCAGAGGGGGAAATGGCTTAAAGGTAGAGAATTAATTTTAGGAAAATCTTCATGGACAAAAATTATTCAAAATAAACTTTTGGGCCATAAGCAGGGCTCTAGGAGATTCCGCTTTGCCTCCTCCGGGTGGGGCAGCCCTGTGCTTGTTCTCACCAGGCTGCGTGAGTAAACACATGTGCTTATCACAAACACATCCTGTGATTTTTATCCCTACAGATTCCTATGAAACTTATAAAAAGAGAGAGAAAATCTGAAGTTCCCTCATTTCTCATGGGAGGCCGATGCCCAATTTCTCTCCAGGATTCTAGGAGTAAGAAAAACTGCTATTTTCATAAATCTACCAGAATGTGGGTTTTGAATAGTTTCAAAACATACAAGAGACTGTCTACTGGGTTCCTGCCAGCGATATTGGCTCAGTGACACAGTTAAGCAGGCAAAGAGAAGAAACAAACCTACTGTAACTCCCTTTCCAAGCACCCATGTCGTCTGGGTGCTGGGAGCTTTGTCATAATCAAAACAGTCCTCTCAGCTCAGACCAAGGAAATCAACAATTAAAAAAGCTGAAACCCAGCCGGCGTGGCTCAGTGGTTGAGCATCGACCTATGATCCAGGTTGCAGTTCGATTCCTGGTCAGGGTACATGCCCAGGGGCGTGGAGGAGGCATCTGATTAATGATTCTCTCATCCTGATGTTTTTCTCTCTCTCCTTCTCCCTTCCTCTCTCTGAAACCAATGAAGATATATTTAAAAAAAAAAAAAAAAAAAAAAGGTGAAAAATGCTAAGGGAACCTGGAAGGAGGACATCTAGTCTGCAGTAAGAATCAGGCAGGGTTTCTTAAAGGAATGACCTCTGAGCTGAGACCCAAAGGATGAGGAGAGATCTAGGATGCAGGCGAGCGAGAGCACCCCAGGCACAGGAAACAGTATGTGCAAAGGCCCAGAGGTAAGAGAAGGTGGTGTTTGTCCAGGAGCCGTGGTGCAGGCAGATGCTCACAATGCGGCAGGGAGGAGATCTGCCGCTATGTTTAACTCACCAGGGAGCTACCAGACAAGTACGAATTAAGCTCCGACTTTCTAGAAGATGCCCAGGAGCACATTTCATTCAGTCTTTCAAGGTCACAGTGAGTGTGCGAGGCTAGAACTTGGAACCCTTGCCCTCTCAGGCCTCAGGGCGCAGTGGGAGACAAGACAGGATTCCTGGTGAAACCTACCACAGACTGAAAGAGCATCACAGGGACCGTGGAAGGGAGATGTGAGCTCCCTCAACAGATTCGTGTTTTTTTGGTAATCCTCACCTGAGGATGTTTCTCCCATTGCTTTTTCAGAGAGAGTGGAAGGAAGGGAGGGGGGACAGAGAGAGAAACATCGATGTGAGAGTCACATTGGCTGGTTGCCTCCCACATGCACCTCAACTGGGGGTAGGAGACAAACCCACAACCGAGGTAGGTGCCCTTACTTGGGAATTGAACTCGTGACCCTTCGGTGTGAGGACTGACACTCCAACCACTGAGCCACACTGGCAGGGCCCTCAACAGAGTCTTACTTTCTTACCAAAGGGCACCCATCCCGTGACGGTGACATTGATTCCACATATACTAAGGAGGAGAGGCCCTGGAGAGCCCACCGCAGCAATGGCCTTGCATGCCTCTGCACTTGGACTTGGTCTTAAGGAAGAAGTGTGCTCTTGGCTTCCTGCCTCAGAGTAACAAACCCACCCTTTAAAATCGCATCGAAATGATGCCGTGTTTTCACTGTGCTGGCTCCAAGCTGGCAGCTGGAGCTCCGTGTCCAACAGCTGCCCAGAGCCAATGGCACTGCCAAGCACCCCGGAGGCAGCGTTCACTCACCAGACAGCGGGTCCTTGCCGATCACCACGACATCGGGCAATCTCATGAGGATCACCTGCCTGAGAACATCCTACAGAAACAAAGAGGAAAAGGTACCAATGAGAACAGGAAACAAAAATAAAGGACTAAGATGACCGGATGAGCGTGCAGCCACTACACGGCGACTTTAACACACTATAGAAGAGGAAGGTCTACTTAGGATACAAACAAATGTGAAATGTCAAAGCTAATTCACGTCTGCCTCAATCGTAACCAGGCAAGCCTCATGTCTGCTTCTGCACAGAGACCTTGGGGAGAGAAGACACTTTACACGTCAGGGTGGCAGGGGCAGGGTGAGCATCTGTTTAAAAGATGTCTTTATTTTTATGGTTTGGTTTGCTTGTGCAACTGAAAATACAGAGTGAAAATGAGAGAGATGCTGCTGGGTCTCCATAGCCTGATGACCCAGGATGCTGGCGCCCAGCAGGTCTCTGGTACACGCTATAGATGCGGATACTTCCATCCTGTACAGCAGCGACTTCCCTGGGACAGGGATAGGTCACAGCTAATCTGCACCCATCAGAAGGTTGGTGTGGGAAACAAGCTGCCTTCTGGCCCTCACACCAAGGGCCTTTGACAGCGGGGCCAGGCACCGGCCGTCAGCCATGCCCATGCCTGGGCGTCTCTGACAAGCCCTCCTTGGAGTGTGCGGGCTCACACCCAGACCCACCACTGCGTTCCCAGAGCGCCTCCAGGGCAGGTTGTCTTTGCTGTCCAGATGGGCCATGGTTTTTACAAAGCAGAAGATAAAAAATCTAATTTTATAGGAGACAAGTAAGGGGGGAGGTTCCAGAGTATTCTTGGCCTTACGAAAGTGGTCATTATAGAAATTCTTCACCAAAAAAGCTCTTCTTAAGCCATTTTAAAAGGTTTCCCACTTTCCTCAGTAGTCCCCCTATTGAGTAGCTCACTGCATCTCTGCATTCAGCATCCTGCCAGCGAGCACTGGTGAAGAAAGGGCCGATTACACAGCCGGCCCCGTGGAGCAGCCCAGAACTCTCTCTGGATCATCCGATGAGAATGGCGGCATGGGACACGCAGGCCGGGGGATGCCAGAGCCTCCAAACAGCATGTGCATGGACTCTATCCCCCCTCTTACTGTCTTTCTGTGGCTCCTGTCTGTACCAGAACTTGGGGGGAGGGATGCTACCACGAGGTGCACCTCACCCCAACACAATGGGCCCCTCTCCATTTGGTGCTGGAGGTAGTTTAACTTTATTGTCAGGGGTCACATGTCGCCGCATCAGAGAGGCTGGTGTTTTTCTAAAAATGTCTCAGTGGTGAATACCTGGCTTGGACAGAAGTCTGAGCTGTGTAACAGCCTCAGCCCTCCTTCAGGCCTTGGGAAAATTCAACATGAGAAAACTCTTAAGTGAATGGCTCATGAACGTATTCCACAGTCCCACCCAGGGCAAAACACGCACCACGAGCAAAATCAGCAAAATCCACTTTCCAGCTGCTCAGTCAGCACAAGGAAGGACTCCTGCCACATGAGCCCTGAGTCCTGGAGGCTCTGCCCCCCTCTTGCCTTCGTACACAACTCAAGCGCTCAGCGCAGCTTCCAGAAGGTCCACGTGTTACCGATGCTTGACCACCCAGAGCCCCGTCTGGTCTCGGCTGCTTTCCCCGACTGCCCCCATGCAGCTGGAGTTAGGAGTCTTGTCTCTGGCCCTGTCAGCACAGTTCGCGTCTCCTGGCCCTTAGCACAGAGCATCAAAAGCACTCACTCACCATGAATGGTGCCTGCAGCCAGGAATCAGGCGCCTTCCATGCCCAGGCCCAAGTTCAGTGGCAACACCACCCCCTTCACCCAGCTGCCCCCGCCCGTGGCCAGCACAAGGGCGGCACTAGCTGAAACCCAGCAGCCTATAACATGCCCGGCCCTGAGTGTGGCTCCCCTTGGCCAAAGAAATGAAGCCACTTCAGCCCCACAGTCCCAGCTCTCCCAGGACCCACCTCGACCCCCAGGGCCTCCTCAGTGCAGCTGGCATTTCTAACTAAAAGGATGGGGCCGGCTGTACGCCTCCTAGAGGTTTCCCAGGGAATCACGGTGCTGTGCTGCCAACAGGCCATGGAATGAACACAGCTGAGCGCTAAGAACAGGTCCCAGGCACAGTCTGGCCCAAGATCTCAGTGGAACCCCAGGGTGAACCTGGGACATGTTATTGAGCACTCAGTGGTTCTTGAACCATGTTTCCTGGGGTCCCAGGAACCCACAGAGATGCCCTGGAGGGAGAGGACAGGGCTGAGCAGAAGGCACTAGGGTCCCCCAACCCCCACATCAATCAAAATCATTGAACTTCACCTCAGATCTTAAAAAACTTCATATGGGTGAAAAAGTTTCAGTGCCAAGAAAACCAGGGTCCTGGGGGACAGTTTAGGTCCATATTGCTTCAGTGCTGGCCATATAAACACCATAAACATCAAAGATTTCACCCAGCCTTCCCAAGGCCCTTCCCCATCAGGCCCTCCTACGCACTGACTACCTGCTAATGAGGTATGGTGAGCACTGGACAAGTGGACACTCCACACGGTGAACTCTAGAGCTCCTGTGTGCAAGCTCAGGGCTCATCAATTACAGTCCCAAACCCAACATAACCCTTCTGTGCTCCCATATCTCCTTCAACCCCTTGAATTGCTGCTGTACAAAGATTCACTGAGCTGTGGACAAGAACCACATCAGGGTGCCCATCCCAGAGCCCATCGCAACCACTCCCAGTGCAATTGGTGCTTGGGGTCACAGTGGTACCTGAGGCTCATCTTTGGGGCTCTGTCAGCACCAGACACTAATGCTCTGCACATCGCTTGAAGAGAATTCCCTGGACAAAGTAAAGCAACCTAACACCCGACCCTTCTCACAATGCAAAAAAACAACATGCAAGTGAAAAAAACAAAAGAAGTGTCGGCACGCAGGTGTCTGCCCTTGAACACAATGTCCTCCCGGCTTCCTGTGGGGAAATCATGTGAGTGACAGCACTGCCAAGGGCACAGAACTCCTGGGGAACTGAGAGCTGCCCTCACCTTGTAGAAGGTCTTGATATTTCTGACCAGCATGCTCAAGTTCTCAATCCGAAGGTTCGCATTGTTGTTGACGTTCTGGTGGATGGGCTTCTTTCCAGGCCTGGGATCACTGGGGGAAGAAACAGGAGAATGGAAATGGCATCTCCCAGCTTTGCCGCACCCCCCTGCCCGGTGGCGGATAGTCCTCTCCAAGTCTAGGTGGGTGTGAGACTGTAACGAGTGTGGCTCCAGTAAACCTAATTCTGCCACTGCTGAGCTGTGGACTTGGATGGGCCCCATCACTCCCACCCCACAACAAGGCCCTCAACCTCCTCAGGCCTTTAATCACAGTCACTGCCATTCCCACTGTTAATAGCACCCACAAACCACCACCAGTGCAGACCCCAAAAGTTACACCGTGTCAAAATCAATAACCTACCCCAAGATATATTTCAAGATTAAAAGGATTAAAAACTGAACATACCAAAATGTATGAACTATCAAGAGAGAAAAGGGGGAAAAAAGGAACATTTTCTGATTTACATCAGTAAAAATCATTAATTTTCCACTTCACATGAGTCCTCTCCTCTGTCACCAGCATGGGTCTCAGGCAGGTCCTGCCTGTGATTTTACATCCCAGGGACACAAGTCACCTGGAAGAACTGGCATCATCAGAACTGGGCTCTCTATGGTGCCCAGAGCAGCCTACGAGAAATGCTAACAGTAGTTGATGTGGGAAGCCCCAAAAGTGTCTTTTACTTTCCACTCCCAGGCAAAAGTCTAGTCTGGTCGTGATGAGACTAGAAATCTGAATCAAGTGACTTATAATTCCACTCATCTGTATACGTGCAGGATATTTCTCAAAATTCTGTGTAAAAAGAAGGTTTCCTATCTGAAGAGAACGGGCTCAATAGGACCATTTAGCTGCCACATCTCCTGCTTTTCATGACAAAGCCATCCCCCCACGTGACTGTCCCAAGACACAGGCAAGGATATCTAATTCAAATGAGGGCTGTGTTCACGGTTACATCTGTCCCCAGCCCGGTGATAACAGTGCTGAGAAATTTCATAAAGTGACACATGTGCTTCTTAACATAGCAGAGCTTAGAGAACATGCAGGGCTTTTCTGTTTCGTTGTTACTGTCACCTCAGCTTTCCTTTAGGTCAGATGGGACCACCCCAACTGTGCCAGGAGCCAAAGGGCCTCAGCACACACCGGGATGCTGGCTGCACCTAAAAGACACTACACGCACCCCGGGTAGGGCCGGGCTTCTGCTTCCCCCATCAGTTCTGAAGGCAGCAGCTAACTGCAACAACACTGCAAAAGAGCCCCGACATTTACTGTGCAAGAGGCCCTTCACTGAATTTAGCCTCAGGCCAAATGTGAACTGGCAATGAACTGGCATTTCTCAAAGGAACTGCCAGCAGGCTTTCCTGATTTACAGGCAAGTGGTAAAAGCTTCAGGAATTCCAAAGGTCAGGGAAGAGCCCGGCCGGGCATGGCTAAGTGGTTGAGCTTCAACCTGGCATCCTGGCAATCGGGTTTCGATTCCCAGTCAGGGCACATGCCCGGGTTGTGGGCTCGATCAATGACTCTCTCATCATTGATGTTTCTATCTATCTATCTATCTCCTTCTCCTTTCCTCTCTCTGAAATCAATAAAAGATATATTTAAAAAAAAAAGATCAGGGAAGAAAGAAACAGTGCCCGGCCTTTGTTCTGCCTCTGCCTGGGTGTAAAAGCTGAATGGAAAGGCTGGGGACACTGCTAATGTTCTTAATTAAACAGTCCTGGGCTTGGGTAAGGGCAGGTTGAAGTTTCACTCATCACTGCTCCAATGGAATCCAGTAATTTTCAGGGCCTAACAGAATGGGGGGGGGGGTAGCCAGAACTGGACTATCCAGGGGACAACCTCAGGAAAACTCATTTTCGCCAATGGTTTTGGAGCAGTGCTGCCAAAGCTAATAGATATGTCATTTAGAATCTAATCACAGGCTTCTGAGAGCGAGACCTTAGTCACTCACAGATGCTCCTGACCCACCGACTCCTCTGTAACCAGACACTGTCTGTTACTCTTCCTGGATCCCCAAAAGGTTTTTGTTTTAATTTCATTGCTTAAACCACATTCAGTACCCGAGCTGGAAGTTAACTGCCCCACCTACACCAAGTGTTTGACAGTCCTTCAATTCCAAATTCCCGTCACCAAACAAGCTGCCAGCCCGCTGTCCGGGAGCTCTTCTCGCCCCAAGGAGTGGCAGCAAAGGCACTCGGACTGAGACGCCCCTGGGCCAGGGGAAAGACCCTCCCATAGCAACCGCAGGTCCCATTTCTACACCCTTAAGGCAACACTTTCGTAGACAACTTACATTTGGAGCATGACCTGGTTCAGAAAGATGCCATCCACCAGTTTCATGTAGAAACTCAAGTTGTCGCAGTTGCCGCTTCGGAATGGGTCCAAAGTCTGAACCTGCGAGGAGGGGTTGGGGAGAAGGCAGCACAAGTCACCCCGAGCACATCCTAAAGCTCTGCAGACAACCACAGGCCTGCGGGCTGAAGGGGTCCCCCAACGCCCCCCATGCTTCAGTAGGCGCAAGGCCCCCTTTCCCCAGGGCCCCCTCACTTCCTTCTCCGGGCGACAGACAGGAGGCAGCAGGGGGGACACCTTCCTCCCACTTTTCTCCAGCACCCAGAAGGGGAAAAACAAAAGTAAAGGGAACTTTTCAACAAATTTCTCCTGTCTCTGATCTATTGGAAGTCACTGTGCCCACCCCAGACTGTACACATTCCCACTCTGAGACCCCCAATCCCACCCATCACGGCCATTCAAGGGCTGGTCTTGGGTTCAAAAACTAACTACACCAGGATATTTGGGGAGAGTGAGTCCTATTCCTGAGTGGTCAATCCACAGGGGCCACGGCGACCACATCGACCCTGTCCACTCCTGGACTGGCAGCCCAGCACCCCGGTAGGGACAGGTGTACCCACGGGCCAGGGCTGGGGCACTGAGGGGTCCTGCACAGGGAGCACCGGCTCCAGAGTTGGAAACACCTCCGGACCCCAGGCCACTGTCCGGACCCCAGCTGGGAACACCTGCTAAGACCCCTGAGTCCCCGGACTGCCTGCCACCCGCAGCCCCCACCCCGGTGGGTCAGGTCTGCAGTGACCCGAGGGGGGTGGGAGAGGAGCCTGGGCACCAACACGGGCTGGGAGCCAGGGGCACTCACCCAGGTCACCAGCGGGCTCTGCAGGAAGAGCTCCATGAGCTCTGAGACGGTCACATCCATCCCGAGGCTGCGTCCAGTCGCTGCGCCCACCGGCTCTGTGCACACCTCTGTGCCCACCGGCTCTGCGCCTCGAACTCTAAACAGCTCTATGCCCCAAATTCTAAACGGCTTTTCACCCCACATTCTAAACCGCTCTTCGCCCCGCATTCTAAACTGCCCTTCACCCCACATTCCAAATGTACAGCGGTTTGGGCCCAATGCCAAGTGCTTTGAAACATGCAAAAATCATGACACTCTCCCTATGACACTTAAGGCCTATCTGGACACATAAAATATAAAGGTTACATATCTACTTTCTACATGATTATTAATGGAAATTAACCACAGAAACCTAATTTTGTCTATCCCCATTTTTTAAAATTATTTTTTTCCATCAGCTGAATTACAGAAATGTAATCAGTTCCTTTGAGGCAACAACACACTCACTTTATTTTGCTAAGTCTTGCCCAGTATCTCAGCTTGGGAATTCTCCCCATCGGCAGGGAAAGGGGATGCTCCGGTTAGCAGTTCATCCGTCAGGACAGCTAAACTCCACCAGTCAACTGCCTGCAGAACAATGTGATAGAATAGTAACTAATATGTAATTTATAGGAAAGAAAAATGAAAAAAATAAACTTGTATATTTGAAATATGTATTTTTTCCATTGCTTTTCAGAGAGTGGAAGGGAGACACACAGAGAGAGAGAGAGAGAGAGAGAGAGAGAGAGAGAGAGAGAGAGAGAGAGAGAGAGAGAGAGAGAGAGAGAGAAACATTGATGTGAGAGAGACACATCAATTGCTCGCCTCCCACAAGGCACCCAGGCCGGGGCAGGGGATTGAGCCTGCAACCAGGGCACGTGCCCCTGGCCACAATTGAACTGGGACCCCCCAGCCTGAGAGCTGACACTCTAACCACTCAAACTGGCTAGGGCTGGAAAATGTTTTAACAAAAAGATTTTGTACATAGCTTTCCATTTAAGGAGTATTAAATTAGCACATGCAAGAAAGACATTTAGAGAACAAATATGCTGGTACCTCAGAACAGAATTTAAACATTTAGGCCATCAATCAGTGAGATAAAAGTGTTTTAATCATTTTCTAAACTAGTAATGGTTTTACTTTGGTTAAATTTTAATTTAAAATAAATTTGAATTATTAAGTAAATGAAATCTTTGGACTTATGAGAGAGGTAAAAAAAGTACTGATTAACATTTTTATTAATTACCCAGCTCCAATAAATACTATAAAATTACTTAAAGTCAAAGAACAAAAATGAAAAAAATCCCACTCTAAGATGTTCTTTTTTCATAACCACCTAAATCAATTCCTTTTGTAAAACCTATCCCATAAATCTAACAGTCTTCATTTGCAGGAAGCATGATGAGATTTAAAATAATGTACATCAAAATATGATCCAAATGGGAAACAAATTTATAAATGTAGTTAAATCATTAGCTGTGAACTGAGGACACAGCTAATAATGCCGCCTAGGGAAATGGCCTGAGGTTCCCTATGTTCAGCCCTTTTCTTGAGCTCCACCACTATTCTGAACTCCGCTCCTCCTGCCACATCCTTTGTGCCTCCACATCCAGGCCCCTAGAACCTCCAGAAATCCCTGATCTGCCTTCTTCTGAGCTCACCACCACCCTCCACAGAGCAGCCACCTGGGTTTAACGCTTTCTTTACTTCAAAACCACAGGCACCTGGAGTGAGACACTTACTTAGCAGTCCTGCTACTATCAGAAGCTGACTCATTACCACCCAAACCTTAGCATGTTCTCCCTAAGGGTGTAGTAAGTACAAAGCCTGTTAGAGGAGCCCTTTGCGTCTGTTATGAGAGCTGAGCACTTTGGGGATGCATTTTATCCAGCAGACAGCCCCAGATATCAAAAGAAAATTATATAAACTAGCCTTAGGACCCCAGGCTCCCGCTGACCAACTGGTAGAAATAACTTCCAGTTTTTAACAACTGAAACAGGGCAGAGAAAGAGCAAGAAAGCCATCCTATAGCAACAGGCAGCTCAGCTTTAAGCCATATGTCACCTCAAGGGCCATGCCCCCTCTGTCACAAGTTCGGCCACTGGAAGGTGGACTGTCTTGGGGTCTGGGGGTCCCCGGGACGAGAACCTAACCACACATGGCCTTGAACTGACGGGACCCAATGATCCAGTTGGCCCCCCGTTAAGAACATTATCTATGAAGGGACAGGTGACCCTTGATGTGACAGGTAAACCCATTACACTTTTATTTTATTAGACTGCTTGCTCTGCTCTCACCCACTCGCCAGGACCCCTTTCTTCCAAAACCTGTGTGGTCCCTGGGGGATGGGGATCCTCAAGGCTACTCAACCCTCAACTGCAGCCTCAAGAATCTCATTTTCAGTCATGTCTTCCTAAGCCTCCAGATAATATAATTAAAGAAAAACTTATAAAAATAAGTCTCTGAAATGCTCCAAACTCTCCCAGAAGACCGGAGTTGCACAAGCTGCAGAAGCTGCAAAGAGGGAGGAGTGCCGCCCTCCCCTGGTAAAGGAGAGAAGTGTCAGCTTTAAATCCAAAGTGCAGGAGGCCTGGGAGCTGCAGCTCTGGGGACAAGCTGCCTGCCAGGCCTGTCTGCTCCTCCTCCTGCCTTTTCTTAATTTTCCAAAGTCTTTGGTAACTTAAAAACTTTGGAGCATTGCTGGGTTAAATAATAAAAGTTATGAAACATGTAGATATTTTAAAATAACATGAAATACTGAAACATTGATTGCTAGACAAGTTAAATTCACCTGCTTTTAGCTTTTATCACACAAAATCTCAATGGATTTGGAACTGTTGTTGTAATGTCTTGTGCTTTTTTAAAGGTGTGCTTGAAAATAAGAGTATGTTTAAGTGTATTCATACATGTCAATCTGAGAAATGCTGGTTGTTTACTTTTTGGTTATCATTGGGAAATTAAGGTTTCTAAAAACTAAGAATTCAAATTAAATGGGAAACATTATATGAATTTAATAATAGAAGGCACAAAATATAAAAACACATATTTTCAGGACAAGGATTGAAATTAAGTTAGTCTAATGATGGTTATTTCTGAATGGGTAAAACGTTTGTAAAAGGTTGTGAAGATTGTAAACATTTATGAAAGTTTGAAGTCTGACGGAAGACCCCAGTCAGGCCCCAGTCCCCTCCTCAACCTAATTTCTCTCTGGTGGACCTAGAGTTGCTTTCATTGCACTTTCTCTCCCACTTGTCAGTGTGGGGAAAACTTACCTGTCCAGCTACGGAGTAAGTCCGTTATGGAGACACACGTCATCAATGTGGAAGTGAAAGAAATCTGCCCTCTGGACACAGAGTCACCAGCCCACATGACTGACACCTGGGTGACGGGGCCCAGTGAGCCAGGACCTGATCACCCCTGATATCGAAGGGACCCCTTCACTCCTCGTATTTCTAACAGCTCCACTCTTGTCATGTCACATCTTAGGTCACTAGGGCTCTGACTTGTAAGTTTCCAAAGCAGCCCTGCCCAGGCTCTCTCCTGTCGCTTAAGGCCTTCGATTGAAGCCTAGACTTTCTTTATTTCCACTGCTCATTCACAGTCCTTGACTCTTACATTGAAAGTCTCAACAGGTCTTCCCACTTGGTATTTAGGAACTTCTCTCCCCTTTTCTAGCCTTCTTAAAAGTTATCAAAGGCAAGGGGAAGATCTTATGTCTTCTCTACAAAAATTAATAATTTAAATCATGCATATGGTCTTCCTGTATTTGTCTGTATGTGATGTGTAGTGTGTTTTCTGCCTCTGGATGGCACTGCTAGGATATAATGTTTTATTGGCCTACAGAGATTAAATACTTATATAAATTAAATAGGATCCTATGGTCTATACAAAATGTTTAATATTAAAACCGATTTAAGTTTAATTATATCTTTTAAAGTTATTACCATAATATATATACCTGTGTTTTACCTAGATTTCCAAAAGATTTATAATGTAAACTTTTGGTTAAGTATATTTAACAGCCTTCCCAAAATTTAAATTTCAAAAGACTTTTTTAAACAGACAAATGACTTTTGTGTTATTACAATGGGCCCTGAAATACCTCAAGGATTCATCCTCTCTCCTATGTTTTTAAACCAATTAGGCCTATTTAATATGCTTGAAAATTACCTGGGAAGCTTTGCCAAATAAGAATTAATAATGATAATAATAATTATTATATATATTTGACAAATATTCTAAAACTTCCAGTCTGCTCTAGAAGGAACTTACAAAGATTCAGAGCCGAGCTCAAACAGGAAATTCTCAGGAGGAACAGGTATCCTGCCAGTGACACTGGACAGGCGTATAGCAACAGTTCCCTCTGGAAGTCAACTGGCAGTAGTTATCAAGATGTTTGTAAACCACATATTGGGGTGTTCATGAATTGATTCCCCTGCCCGCACCACCGAATTCACCTTTCACATGTCATTTAAAGAATCTTGATATATTGAAAATTATTTCTTTTATACTTACACAAATCAAAATTTCAATAACAGTTGAATATATGAACTCATTCTAGTGAGATATTAACTGGATGCTAAAATTTTAAACTCCCTGCTTCCAAATTTTAGGGCCAACATTTCAGAAAAATGATGCAAAACTGATGAGCCTAGAGCTATGTTAGACAAAATACAGAACAACGCTGTGGAAAAGAGGGCCAGGCAGACAGAAACCACAGAGGAGTGAGTGCAAGTCAGGCACAGTGGTGAGCATGCTGCATACATTATATCTCATCTAGTCACCTCAAAGTTGTCAAGCTGTTCCATGAACTCCCAATGACTCAGCTGTCTTTTGGACCCAGGTATGCAAAAATTCTAGAGTAATATAAGGTTTTCTTTCATACGAATTGGTTCTGTGCCCTGGTTGGTGTGGCTCAGTTGACTGGAGCATCATTCCATAGACTGAAAGGTTGTGGGTTTGATTCCTGGTCAGGGTACATACCTAGGTTTCGTGTTCAATCCCCAGTCGGGGTGTGTATGGGAGGCAACCAATCAATGTTCCTCTCTCACATTGATGATTCTCTCTCTCTCCCTCCCTCCCTCCCTCCCTCCCTCCCTCCCTCCCTCCTTCCCTCCCTCCCTCTCCTTTCCACTCTCTCTAAAATATGTAATAACATACCCTTGGGTGAGGATTTTAAAAAGTCTACTCTGAATTTGATATTTTTAAACACACATTTTTATCAATCATAACCTTACATATATTTGAAATCTAGTAGCAAATTCACAAGCGGCAGACATCACTGGCAGAGAATTCTTCGTGAGCATATACGCTTGAGTTTTAGTTCCCTAGAGTTCAGGTGAAACAACCCTGACCCTGGGAGGCAAAGGAAAAGTGGTTTTTGGAAAGTACAGCTCTGCCATCATATAACCATATGACTTAGGGATAGGCAGTTCCCTTCCCATGCGGACCTTACTGTCCACAAAGAAATGATATGCCAACTGTCTCCTCTGTTTCTCAGGGGATCAAATTATAATGTGATAATAAGTTAGGATTTTGGAAATAGTAAAAGAGCTATTTAAAAGTGCATAATACCATTTACAATCTCAAGTTTGTGTCCTCAAATGACATTTAATCTTTTCCTTAAACAAATGCATAAAGAAAATGGTTTCATGGCAATGCAACTATAGACTAACTGTCTGAAAATTAGATGCAAGTTCATTTGTCTTTTCAAATATTGCCTCATGCATTCAAAATCACTATCTAAACTCTGAAATACAAATGACTAAGAGAAGGCTCAACATTAATTCAGGAAATGAAGGAAGAGAAACTAGACAAGAATGAAAGGAAAATAACCAAGATGTAAGCATAGCAAATTCATATGCAGGGCCCATGAGTAGGTTTACAGTTCTGAGTACACGAAACACAGTGTATTCTTGTTTATTTATCCTTGTACTGTTTAGTTCAGCTGTAAACCTACTTTTGCCCACCCCTGTATATGAATATATATCTAAATCAAACTATTACTCTGAAAAGAAGAGGTGAATTTGATAATGATAATTGATTAAACCTTAAATGGTGTAAGTATTTTATTTCCACATGAATGGAAATTATAAATCAGAAATGTAAATACATGAACACAAAGGAAGACATCAGGCTGCAGGAGGAAATGATCTGGGGACAGCTAAGTTGCCCTGGAGCACAGATTGAAGTTCTGAGTCCTTTAATGTTCGGCCCCTTGAGAGTTTGGCCAGGGTCCCGTTGGGGACTGGGTGAGGAGCTCAGAGCTCCTTGGTGCAGTCCTGGGAGAGCAGGAAGAGTGCACACCCCTGCCCTTCCCTGGGACCCCTGTGCTCCCAAACCTCTTCTGCCACAAAACTTGTCTGCCTGTGTTCCAGATGTTTAGGCAATTGCTGACCACTCTGTGATAAACTCATTCACTTTTCACTGAGCCCACACCTGGACATGCATAGAGGCAGCACGTGAGAACTGGAGAGGAAACAGGAAGGAGAGAGGCACCAGGGATGCAAAAGGAGAAATAACCTTTGGTCACCTTGGTCACTGCTCTTGTTTCTCAGGCTAGATATTCAGGGCTCCTGAGTCCAGTTCAGAAGACAAAGTACTGGGCAGGGTCTAAGAAAGAATATTAGGAAGGAGGGCACTTAGAGCCAGAGACCCTTTTACCCCAAATTTTATTTTGTTCATTAGATTCCATATATAAGTGACACCACATGGCATTCGTCTCTTTCTGGCTTGCTTCACTTAGCACAATACCCTCTAGGTCCATTCATGCTGCCACCAATGGTAAGGTTTCATTACTCTTTATGGCCAAGTCATGTTCCATTGTACACATGGACCGAGAGAGTCTGCTATCCACTTGTCTACTGATGGGCACTGGGACTGCTTCCAAATCTCAGCCATTGTAAATAACGCTGAGATGACCACATATTACTTCAAGTTAGTGTTTTGGGTTCCTTCGATGTATTCCCAGAAGTGGAATGGCTGCATCATAAGGCAGTCTACAGTGTTTCCACACTGTTTCCACAGTGGCTGCAGAGTCTTTTGTTTGAGTTGGAGAAAGCAGTGCCCAGCTTTGGGCGGGGTGCCCCCCCCCCCCCACTCAGGACAACCACAGTCCAGAGCCCTGCCTTGGTCTGCCAGCATCAGAAAGCTCTATGAGGGGTGAAGGGAAGGCCAGGGTCACCCAGCTGCCACTTGATGGGGGAGAAAGGCAGGGTTCATCACAGAGCAGAAAAAGATTCACCTGCTCCAAAGGAAGATGGGGAAGCAGGGGCCTTGTGCAGGAAACCATGGAGAGCTGGAGTTTGACAGTGTCCCTGGCTGATGGCACAATCTAAACAGCTTGATTTTATCCCGGTAGCTGGTGACACCATGAGAAACCCAACTGGCAATGCTCTAAGCAGAGTTCTGTATGATCCCCTAAGACAGGAGTGGGGCAGGGCTGATGTTCTGAACAGGAGGTAACATTCATAATAATATTCCTTATTATGAATATTACCTCCTGTGACAGAGCACTGCTACCTGAGACCTTTCCGTCTCTTGTACCCGAGGCAGGTGCCAGTACTGCGTGTGTCTTCTCCAGACATTGCAGTCAACTCCTAGGCTGTCACTTGTAAAGGACTCCCAGACAGACCCCTGTGCACTTCTGGAAGAGTCTGGATTATGTTATAGGTCCATGTACGTGTTAAATGAATTTGCCCCATTACTTATCTGACCTATAAGACAGAGCTTTGCTCAGTAGGAACAGTAACAGCAAAGTACAAATGATGATTTCCTCTGTAAGTCTGATGCCCACAAAAAGCTGTGATCAATTTGAAAGTTACTGAACACCAGGCACAGATTAGAGAAGCAGTGTTATTGGTGTTTTTTAATTTTATATATCAATTACAGTTTACATTTGTTATTCTGTATTAGTTTCAGGTGTTAAGCACAGTGGTTACATAACCGTATACTTTACAAAGTGGTCCCCTGATACTTCCAGCACCCACCTGACACTGTGCATAATAATGACAGTATAACTGACTGCATTCCTGTGCTGTAGGTTACAGCCACTGACTATTCAATAATTAGTAATCTCTACTCTCAATCCCTTCCTCTTTCACTCAGCCCGCAACCCTCCTCTCCTCTGGATACCATGAGCCTAAGAGCATGATTATGAATTTGGTAAATTGTTTAAGATGCCAATACTCATTAACTACTCCTCTCATGATTTTCAGCTTCATGTTCATGTATTTAAAAAGCAGTTTCCTGACGGAAAGCTTAACTATGGGAAAATGCAAAAATGATATTTTTTCCTGCTATGACTGGGAGAAGGAGCTCAAGGCTGCCCCCCTTTCTGTGCACCTCTGCTTCCTGCCCAGCACCGTCCAAGGGGGTGATGAAATGTGACTTCTCAGAGATGGAGGCTGTCCTTACCCAGGCTGGATCTGTAACTGCCAAGCAGATACTGAAGGGAGGTAACGGAATCACTTCCCGCTACTCCCTCTTGAGCAGCTTGTCCCTCTGTTCTGTACATGGCACGCCTGTGTCCCCAACATTCACTTGCTGAATCCTTAATCCCCATGTGGTGGTGCTTGGAGGTGGGTATATGGAAGGTGGTGAGGTATATATGAGGTCATGAAGGTGACCGCTGGATTGAATTAGTGCCTTTAAGAAGAGGAAAAACTAGAGCCCTCCCTCTGGTCTTAGCCACAGAGGAACACCAGGAGATGGCCATCTGCAAGCAAGGAAGCAGGTTCTCACCAGACACGCCATCTGCCACCACCTTGGTCTTGGACCCCCAGCATCCAACACTGTGAGGAAGGAAGGCCTACTATTTAAGCCACATACTTTGTGGAATTTCTTAGAACAGCCTCAGTTGACCAAGACACTGTCAGGAACCTTCCTCTACCTCCAAGTCTGGAGGGAGTTTGACAGGACCAATTCTGCACCACTTCTGAGCACATCCCTTTCCAGAAGCTCAGAGATTGTCCCTTATTTTGAGGGTCTGGCCGTGGGGGTGACATGAGGCCTTCCTGTTCTCTGAAGCTTTCTCCTTTCCTTCCTGTATGTCTTTAGCAGAAGCAGCCATGTGTGTGTGGGGGGGAACTGACCTTTCTGTCCAATTCACCAACCAAGAGGAGGGGAATCCCAGTGTCTTGGGAGGAGTAGGAGGCCTGTGTGTCCCAGTCGCAGGTGTGGTGTGTGCTCTGCCAGCTCTGACTTGACTTCCTTCCTGGTGTCGTCACTAGTCACAATATGATAACACCACCTACAGGCTTGGAGCTGTTTGTGACTCGGCAAAGATTTTTAATGCACTTATACCTCAAGGAACTTACTGTGGATGATGCTGTTAGATAAACTAAAAAGATAAAAGCATGAATGGTGTTTTCCAGATGGCCTGTGGATGGCATGCTGTTTCCAACACTGTTGTTTTCGTGCCTCTGGCACATATTAGTGCAGTTCAGAACTCTATTAGGAGGCTGACTAGGCCTTTGGGCACTTATTGTTTGGAGTATTTGTATCCCACAGCCATGAACCCAAATGCATAATATGGATGGGAATTGAAAATAATATAAAATCTTAAAAACTGGTTATCTTGAACCTTAAAATTGAAATTCAGAAAGATGCTTCTTTGCCAGGCCTTTTCAAATTCATTACTCAGAGTCCTGGCTTTCATCATTCTTTTCTCAGCTCATCGCTCTCTCTTTTTAAAAATTCTTTAAATCCTCACCTAAGGATATGTTTTTATTGATTTTTAGAGCAGGAGGAAGAGAGATAGGGAAACATCTATGTGAGAGAGAAACATAGACATTTACCCATGCATGTGCCCCAAACTAGGATCAAACTCTCAAGCCAGACATGTGCCCTGACCAGAAAGTGAACCTGAAACGTTTTTGGGATATGGAATGATGCTCCAATCAACTGAGCACTCACCAGGGCTTGTCTCATCTCTTTTTCCCTGACTCACAACTTGCTCCAGTCATTCTGGGCCACTGCTGTTACTAACGAATAGTCTCATTTTCCCACATCCCATCTCTCTGCTCCTGATTACTCCAGCTCAGAAACCTTCAACACACTATATGTGGATTCCTTTCAAATTAAGGTCTGTGAAAAAATAATAATAAATGCAGCCTCTTTAAAATGGAGTAGAGCTGCCATGCCAGAGAAACTGCATTGAGTGTCTTAAGTCTCCAACCTTTAATGTTATATCATATCGGGAGTGGATTAAACTCCTGGCTGTGTGGATGAGATGTTCTTCACCCTGCATTCTCACCCAGCCTTACCCACATAAACACTTGAGCATTCTGAGAGTACATGCACTCCTGGGCTTGGTTTTCTTAGAAAGTGATAATAAAATAGTTGATGCTCTCAGAGGAAATGAAAGATGCTTATTATGGCAGCTTCAACTGGGAACATTAGGTAGGAGTAACAAAACAATCAGACACTTGAGAATCCCCTATAGGTAGGATACAAGGTGTGTAGAAATAGACAAACTTATCAAAAGAGGGGGAACAATAACCACACTAGTGCTCATTTAAGAGGAAAGGTTCTCATTACATGATAGAGGAGGACTTGGCACCATATACATGTCCATCTGCCCAAAGCCATCTATAGGGTCCATGGAATTCCTACCAAGACAACAATGGTGCACTTCACAGAACTAGAGCACATATTCCAAAATGTACATGGAATCACAAAAGACTCAGAAGAGCCAACAGCAATCTTGAGGAAAAAAGAACAAAGTTGGAGTAATTATGCTACCTAATATCAAGCTACACTGCAAGCCATAGCAGTAAAAACAGCCTGGTACTGGCAGAAAAACAGACATATAGATCAATGAAACAGAATAGAGAGCCCAGAAATAAACCCACATCTTTATAGTCAATTAATATTAGACAAAGGAGGCAAAAACATACAATGGGTTAAAGATAGCCTATTCAATAAATGATGTTGGTAAAATTGGACATATATATGCAAAAAAGGGAACTAGACCACCTTGGTATACCATACACAAAAATAAATTCCAAATGAAGCCCGGCTGGTGTGGTTTGGCTGTTGAATATTGACTTATGATCCAGGTTGCAGTTTTATTCCTGGTCACTGCTCATGCCTGGGTTGCAGTCTCGATCCCCAGTTGGGGGCATGCAGGAGGATGCCAATCAATGACTCTCTCATCACTGATGTTTCGATCTCTCTCTCTCCCTCCCCCTTCCTCTCTCTGAAATCATTAAAATATATTTTTTTAAAAAAGAATATATCCTACAAGGCTATATTAATCAAACAGCATGGTATTGGCATAAAAACAGACACATAGATCAGTGGAACAGAGTAGAAAGCCCAGAAACATACCTATGACTACATGGTCAATTAAGATATGACAAAGGAGGTAAGAACATACAATAAGGTAAGGATAGTCTATTCAATAAATGGTGATGGGAATACTGGACAGATATGTGAAACACAAGGAAACTACAACACCTTCTTACAAAATACACAAGGATAAACTCAAAATACATTAAAGACTTATATGTTAGAGCTGAAACCATAAAAATCCTAGAAGGAAACATAGGTAGTAAAATCTTGGACATTTCTCATAGCGATAATTTTTCTGATATATCTCTGTGGGCAAGGGAAACATAAGAATTAAATAAATGGGACTACATCAAACTAAAAAGTTTTTGCATAGAAAAGGAAACTATTAACAAAATAAAAAGACAACCCACTAATGGAAGAATATATTCACAATACATCTGATTGGTTAATATCCAAAATTTATAAAGATCTTATGACACAACACCAAAACACCATCCACTTAAGAAATGAGCAAAGGCCCTGAATAGACACTTCTTCTAAAAGAACATACAGATGGACAATGGACATATGAAAGGGTGCTCAAAGTCACTAATCATCAGAGAAATGCAAATTAAAATCACAATGAGATATCAGCTCACACCTGTCTGAATGTCTACCCTCAATAAATCAAGAAACAACAGGTGTTGGTGAACATGTGGAGAAAAGGGAACCCTAGGGCACTGGTGGTCTGAATGCAGGTTGGTGCAACCACTGTGGAAAACAGTATGGAGGGTCCTCAAAAAATTAAAAATAGAACTGCCTTATAATCCAGCAATTCCATTTCTGGGTATATATCTGAAGAAACACTAATTTAAAAGAATATATGCACCTTATGTTTATTACAATAGACAAGGTATGGCGGCAACCCAAGTGCCCATCAATACATGAGTGGATAAAAAGCTGTAGTACATATATATACATATACAACAGAATATTTCTTTGTCATAAAAAAGAAAATCTTACCAATTGGGACAGCATAGATAGACCTAGAAAGTATTGTGCTAACCAAAATAAGTCAGAGGAAGACAAATACCCTATGATTTCACTTACATGTGGAATATAAAGAATAAAATAAATAAACAAACAAAATTGAAACAGACTCATAGACATAGAGGTCAGACTGATTCTTGCCAGAGGGAGGAGTTTTGGGGGATGGGTGAAATATGTGAAATAGGATTAAGAAGTCAAAGTGATAGTTACAAACAGTTACAGGGATGTAAGGTACAGCATAGGGAATATAGTCAATAATATGATAATAATGTACAGTGCCAGGTGGGTACCTGAAATACTGCGGTGGCCACTTTGAAATTACACGATTGTCTAACCACTATGTGGTACATCTGAAACTAATACCAAGTAATATTGAATGTAAACTGTAATTGAAAAAAATACAGTTCAAAAAATAAAGTCTTAAAGAATAACAAATATATAAAATAAAAAGTAGAAGAGTATTACTCTTTTACCATTTTACTACCATGTGACCTTGACAAGAATTTCACATGACTACGGCCTCTTAAATCATTAATATGACTAATGTACTTAAACAGGTTGGCATCAGGAATATGTAACGCAGGTATATGGTTAGTCTCCACATCCTGTTAGGTGTGCAAGTTGATCCCAAGGTTAGGCTCCAGCACTGTTGTTATGTGCCTTAAACATAATGTCCCCAGCCTGCTGCAGTCAAGTCTCCAACAGCAGTGTACTCGTTACTTACTGCCTGTTGCTGAGAGTCATGTTCCTCTTTCCCTTCATCTTCCTCTTCTGTTTCCTCATCCTCTTACCCACTTTCTTCACTTTCTTTGTCATCGTCGTCTTCATCTTCTTCAGAAAAATCACCTTCCTCTCTTTCATTAAGTGCCTCAATTCTGCAAAAAAACAACTACGATGATGATCACATGCAACAGTATTTTAGAGAAGATCAAGCATCTCCTATACATAGGAGTGTCCCCTATTTTGAGCTGAAAATCCAAGAGGAGGGAAAATTCCCAAACTCTTTTTATGAGGCAAGCATCATCCTAATCCCAAAATCAGATAAGACACTACAAAGAAAGAAAATTACAGGCCCATATCTTTGGTGAACATAGATGTTAAAATCCTGACTAAAATACTAGCAAACTGGATCCAGCAATACATTAAAAAGTTCATACACCACAACGAAGTGGGATTTATTCTGGGGACGCATGGTTGGTATAATATCCACAAATCAAAAAATGTGATACATCACATAAGCAAAATGAAGGACAAAAATCATATGATTATATCAATAGATGGAGACAAAGCATTTGACAAAACCCAGCACTCACATCTGATAAACACTCTCAGCAAAGTGGGAATAGAGGGATCACACCTCAACATAATAAAGGCCATGTATGACAAACCTACAGCCAACATCATACTCAATGGGCAAAAACTAAAACCATTTCTATTCAAAACAGGAACAAGACAGGGAAGTCCACTTTCACCACACTTATTCAACATAGTACTAGAAGTCCTAGCCACAGCCATCAGACAGGAAGAAAACATAAAAGGTATCCAAATTGGAAAGGAGGAAGTAAAACTGCCATTATTTGCTGATGACATGATATTGTACATAGAAAACCCTAAAGATTCCATGAAAATACTATTAGATTTGATAAATGAATTCGGCAAGGTAGCTGGATATAAAATTAACATCCGGAAATCAATGGCATTCTTATACACCAACAATGAACTTTCAGAGAGAAAAACAATACCATTTACCATTGCAACTAAAAAAATAAGATACCGAGGAATAAACTTAACCAAGGATGTAAAAGACCTGTACTCGGAAAACTATGTGAAACTAAAAAAAGAAATAGAGAAAGATTTAAACAAGTGGAAGAAGAAACCATGCTCATGGACTGGAAGAATTAATATCATTAAAATGCCCATACTACCCAAAGCAATTCATAAATTCAATGCAACTCGTATTAAAATACCAACAGCATAATTCACAGATCTAGAACAAATATTTTGAAAATTTATATGGAAACCACAAAGATCCCAAGTAGCTGCAGCCATCTTGAGGAAAAAGAACATAGTGGGAGGGATCACATTACCGAACTTCAAACTGTATTGCAAAGCCATTGTAATCAAAACGGCCTGGTATTGGTACAACAGGCATATAGGTCAATGGAACAGAACAGAGACCCCAGAAATAGACCCACGACACTATGGTCAGTAAATATTTGACAAAGGAGGCAAGAGCATCCAGTGGAGTAAAGGCAGTCTCTTCAATAAGTGACGCTGGGAAAATTGGATAGATACATGCAAAAAAATGAAACTAGACCACCAACTTTCACCATACACAAAAATAAACTCAAAATGTACAAAAGACTAAAATGTATGTCATGAAACAATAAAAGTCCTGGAAGAAACCATAGGCAGTAAGCCATAGACATCCCACACAGTGGAATTTTCACTGATACATCTCCTAGGGCAAGAGAAACAGAAGAAAAAATAAACATACAGCACTACATCAAACTAAAAAGCTTCTGCACAGCAAAAGAAAACAGCCTCAAAATACAAAGGAACCCGACGGTCTGAGAAAACATTTGCCAAGGATATATCTGAAGGGGCTAATTTCCAAAGTGTACAAAGATCTCATACTACTCAGCAAGAGGAAGGCAGACAACGCAATTAAGAAATAGGCAAAAGACCTGAATAGAGATTTCTCCAAAGAGAACACACAGATGGCCAAGAGACACATGAGAAAATGCTCAACATTGCTAATCATCACAGAGATGCAAATTAAAACCACAATGAGGTATCACTTAGCACCTGTCAGGATGGCTCCATCAACAAATCAACAAGTGACTCATGCTGCTGAGGATGTGGAGAAAGGGGAACCCCGGTGGGAGTGCAGACTGGTGCAACCACTATGGAAAACAGTATGGAGCTTCCTCACAAAATTAAAAATGGAGCTGCATTTTGACCCAGTGATTACACTCCTAGGAATGTTTCCTAAGAATCCTGAAACACTAATCAGAGAGAATATATGCATCCCTATGTTAACAGCAGCACAGTTTACAATAGCTAAGATCTGGAAACAGCCCAAGTGCCCATCAGTAGATGAATGGATAAAAAAGATGTAGGATGTATACACCATGGAATACTATGCAGCAGTAAAGAAGAGGGATCTCGTACCCTTTGGGACAGTATGGATTGACCTGGAGAAAATTATGCTAAGTGAAATAAGCCAGGTAGAGAAAGACAAACATCACATGATCTCACTTATATGTGGAATCTAAACAACTTAATAAACTGATGAACAGAATAGACTCAATGACATGGAGGCATACATCAGACTAATGAATGTCAGAGGGATGGAGGAGGGTTGGTGGCTGGAGTGGAAGAAAGTAACCAAAGAATTTATACACATATATGCACAACCCAAGGACATGGGCAATGGTGGGGAGAGGGACTGGGGAGGGGGAAGGGATGGAGTGAAATGGGTCATTAGGGAGAGAAAGGCACATCTGTAATATTTTAAACAAAAATAAAATTAAAACAAAAGGTTTTAGAGTGCAGAGTACACTACTTGGTACATACAGAATACAAAATAAATTAAGTTGCCTCTTTTTTACATTTGTAATCCTTAATCTAATCTTATCATTCCAAAATTTAGACCACATATAGAAAACTGCAAGAAATCTTTTAAAATATATTTTGAAAATTTCACTGTTACCTCAATATTTTTCTCATTATTAGTGTTTTTAACTGTACTAATAAAAAAGAAAAAAAAAGGAAAGAAATAATGCCTCAAACAGTTTCAATGCTGTAAACACAGCTCATTGCAACGCGTATGCTTTACCTTTGGTAAATATCTCGCCTTTTACTGGCTTCTAGAGTTCCTTTCAATTGATTCCCTGAAAGCAAACTATCAACCTACAATAAACAGAGACTGTTTTAAATATCATATTCTTAAATACCATGTAACCTTAGGAAATAAAATTGTAATCGTTTCCCCAATATTTTTGGATGAACACATAGAATAACGTGGAAAGAATTTTACAGTGAACACCCATATACCCACCAGCTAGGTTCTACATTAACATTTGACTATACTATACTCATTTGATCCATCTGTTCATCAGCCCTATTTTGTTATGTATTTCAAAGTGAACTGCAATTGTCAATACATTTCCCTGTAAATAATGCACCATGGTATCACTAACTAGAGTTCAACATTTGCTGTAAAATTTACATACAATGAAAGGGACAAATCTTACATATACATTTGTGTGCACCTGTGTAACCAAACCCCATCAACGTATAGAAAAGGACCTTTACCCCAGAACATTCCCAGGAAGTATGGACTCTTTTGTGGAATCCTTTCACAGCGTGTTTCTGAGATACTTCCATATTGTTTGTTGTGTGTATCATTAACTTATTCCTTCTTATTGCTGAGTAGTATGCACTGTATGAACTCACCACACCTTTGCTTGTCCTCACTCTTTCTTTGTAATTCACACCCGAGGATATTTTTCCCATTGCTTTGCAGAGAGAGTGGAAAGGAGAGAGAGAAACATCGATGTGAGAGAGAAACATCGATTGGTAGCTTCCTGCATGTGCCCCAACCAGGGCCTGGGATAGAGCCTGCAACCAAAGTATGTACCCTTGGCCAGAATCAAACCCAGGACCCTACAGTCCAAAGGCCAATGCCCTAACCACTGAACCAAACCAGCCAGGGCCATCCTCATTCTTACATCTTACACCTTGATTTAGTATTTTCCAAACACTTCATGGAACACTGCCAATGTCCTCACAAAGCAGCCACATACCTGTTGTGTTCTTTTCTATAAATGATGTGAAGTCAAAGTGTGTAAGAAAGAGGAAAGTTCTCTAGCTTCTCTGCTCTTGCTATTCTGCATCTTGTCAGGGTCATGAATGAGCTGGGCTCTTGTACCCTGGACACCAAGTTGGAAATCTGTTCCGTGTTTTCCTTTAGGCATCCTCTGTAGGGACAGAGAGGAATGAGCTCACACTATCCAAGGCCCTTCCCAGAAGCAGGGCATTAAGGACTCCTGAGCCAATTCTTCTCCAGGGTGACAATTGTCGTTAGCAGCTTGTTGTTTTAATAACAATTTCTGTTATTCTCCCAACATCACAATAAACTACAATCAGATACAGAACCATATTCAATATACAGCCAAAGTTCCCCGTAAGCCTGTGACTCGTCATGTTTTATTTTTATTTCCACCAGAAGAGTATTTTGTTTTTGTTGCACCGCTATAATTCCAATAGAGTCACTTAAGAAATATTTATCCATCAAATCGTTGGTACTTTTTAAATGAGAGTCCAAACTGGATAAAACATGAGCATTCAGTAAATCTCTTCTCTGCCAGTGATAATAAAATTATTTTATTTAGTGGAAACAACACTTGGCAATTTTTTTAAATGTAAAATTAGCAAAGTTAAATAGGAATTTCAGAAAATAACCCACTCTTTTACTTTTTAAGTAATATATATTTGGTATTGAAAATCATGAAAATATCAAAATGGAGAGAAACGTAATAATTATCACCATGCTACCAGCTATCATCCTAGCAGGTTTCCTTCTATCTTTTTCCTACATATATGGGGTGTTCCAACAAAGTTTACATACTTTTACAGCTGGTAGCTCAATTTTGAAAATGAAATGTGTTTTCATAAACACAGCCTTTATAATTATTCAAAGTGTGTGTGTATTTATTTTGGGACACCCTATATATAAAAAATTTATTGAAATATTGTATATTCAAATTTATATTTCTCAATCCCTCTTTCTCTCTAATACCAATAGAAACATTTTAAAAAGTAAAACAGATGAACAGAATAGATTCAATGATGTTGAAGCATAGATGAGACTGACAAATGTCAGAGGGATGGAGGAGGGAAGAGGGTGGAGGGGGACAGAGTAACCAAAGAATTTATATGCATATATGCCAATCCAAGCACATGGACAATGGTGGGGATTGGGACTGAGGAGGGGGATGGGACGGGGTGGATTGGGTCATTGGGGAGAAAAAGGGACATCTGTAATATTTTAAACAAAAATATAATTTAAAAAAACGCCACAAACACCTAAGAATAACATGGGGTTTCTACTGCCTGCTCTAAAAGTATCTAAATAGAGATAATTTTTTTAAATCAAATTAAATACATTTGTGGCATAAATGAAAAAAATAAAAATAAAATAAAAATTAAAAGTAAATAAAATAAAAATGCCCCAGACCTTTCCTCTGCAGTGGCTTGGTTATCTCTGAAGCTAACTTACCTCAAGCCCCGCACTTACCTGTGCGCCTGCTGGGGTCCGAGTCCCTCGCTCTCACGTGCACACACGGGCACTGCCCTCTGAGTGGCCCTTTAGCCAGAGGTCCCGTGAACAGCAGCAGCCCCGCGGGCAGACGGCAAAGGCGATGGGGCCGGGAGCGGAGCGGTGCCCACGCGGGTGAGGTGGGCAGTGGTTATGGTTAAAAGGCAGGACTGGGAGGGGCGGCGGGTTGAGGGGCTCAGGCCACAGTCACCATTTCGGGAGGCGGGGTCCCCGGCGTGTAGTGGGCGGCACGAGGGGCAGCCCCGGGTGGCTGAGGGACGCTGGGATGGGCGCGATAGGGCGGGGAAGGTCGTGGGTCAGGGCTCCCAGGACTCGGACACCGGCTCTCGCCCTGCCAGAGCCCGGCCTCCCCGCCACCCGCCTGGAGGAGCAGCCAGAGGGACCCGCTGCCTCAGCTCCAGGCCTGAGCCGCAGGGACTGCAGGGGGTCGCGAGGACACTGTGCCAGCATCTCCTTGACTCTGTGCTGTGCGTCACCGGTGACCAGGGAAACGACCCCAGTGGCCCTGGCAGGTGAGGCCACGCTGGGACGCCATCGTTGTGTGTCTGCCTCACAGCCCTATGCTGCAGGGGCGGTGCAGGGGACCATGTGGGCCCTGGTCACCTGTCGCATCCCTGTGCCGCTGCCGCAGGCCCTGAGCTTGCAGCCCCCTGCGCGTTGTCCCCTCTAACTGGCCCACCCAGAGCCTGGGGTGGACACGAGGGAGTCCCACGCGCCCGAAACCCCACCTCCCGTGATACCACCGTGTGGACACAGGACTGTGAGGCCACGGGGTTACGGCCCTAGTTTTCTGATGCCAGTTTTGCTAAAGCAACCTTGATAGCATTTTAAGCATCTTAAACTCTTAAATTAACTGCAAGGAGAGCTTTCCTCCCGGCCCTGTGGGATACCCAGTTCTGTTGCACACACTCCTTTCAAAAGGCAGGTTTTAGTCTTTGCCATTTGGGGTATTGCTGAAATTTCATTTCATTCTATTAGCAGTTTGGGGAGGATTGTGATTCTTTCTGTTCTACAGCAAGCCTGTGAGGAAACAATATCCCCATTTTGTAACCATGAACATATACCTCATTTTTAAAATATACTTGAACTTATACAGGACTAATAATACTAAACTTGGTGAAAATTTAGAGGTAAAAAGAATCTTAACATAAATTAGTTACAACAAATAAAATATTTGAACCCATATAAGACTATACTAACTAAAGGGAAAACTAGAATATTAACTTGATATAATATAGGTTCCTACAATAAAAATATGAAAACTTTATATTATTCCAACTGACTATAAAAGAAGAACTAGAATGAAATACACTAACACAACAAAACTCATTAAAAAAAGTTATATACTTACAGTTTCCTTATGAGCACCCTGCAGGACTCAGCAGTTCCAGTGCCCAGGTGAATAAGAAATGCCTGATCCCAAAGCTCCCAACCTGGGGAATTTGGCTGAGGCTGACCAGTTCAGAACACTGACAGTGAAGACCTATATCGGGAACAAGAAGAAGGCAGCGTGGCCATCCACAGTTTCTGTTCATGTCCACAATGTCCCCTCCCCCCTTCCTTCACGACACATCCATTGTGGCCTGAGGGGTCCTTTCCATGGTCCAGGGCATCCCAGGGTTGATAGGACACTGGCCATAAGGGATCCCCCTTGTCTGTGCTGCTTTCCCAGAATCCCTCTGGCTGCGAAGACAGGCAGTTCACCTTTTCTCTGGGGACTTACATACCTTCCTGAGTCTGTCACTCCTTTTGACATAGGGAAGAAAGCTTAACAGAAGTGTAGAGAGGAGTTGAGATCAAGTTGCCTTTTCCCCTATTCTTTTTAAGGTGACAGTGTTGAAGAAATCCCACCTCTCTTTTATTTTTTATCATCTAAAGCAATGCTGCTTTGAAGGAAAAACTGGAAATCTTCTAATATTCCTACAGGAAGGGTTTGCATTTCTGAAGGGCTGCTTTACTTCTCAGAGCCTATTTGGTTTCTGTTTAATTTCTGCAGGGATACAGCAAGTCTGAAGAGTGTTGCTGCAGCAATTATAGGAACACTAAGGAAAGAAAGCTACATTCTCAGATACTTCAGAGGGCAATGAGGATTGTGCATTTTACCTGCACAGAACAATCCCCCTTCTTAACTGGGATTGTCCCGTGATTGTCACACTGAGAAACAAAAGGAAAGGGCATTAAAATGGAAATGGGGAGGAGGGCGTTTGTTTTCAAGGTCTGATTTGGAAAGTGTGTGACTGGTGCCTTCCCATCCTTCTGAAGTACCTTAAGAATGCCCTGGATTTGAGTTTGGGAAGAGGAGCCTTGGTACCTGACAACCCTGCACAGGGGATAAAAGATAAGTATGGAATCCCTTCCTCCAAAGGGCTTCAAACAGCTCAGGTCATGGGGGCTGTGCTCCTAAGAAGAGCAGGTGCCTATTTGGAAATTCTCCTGAGCCCTCCCCTGGTGTATATCTGTGATTCCTCTAAAGATCTGGGAACCCCCAGGGGTGAAGGAAGAGTCACAGTAACTTCTAACTCTATGAAGACATGTGGAAGATGTTTCTTTTACTGTAAATACATACAAGTATAAAAGAAATTATTCATGGTAATACTTTTAATATAACGATGCTGTGTTTTATATAAACTTTGTATACAGATTTATCTAGCTTTGTTGCTCACAGCTGCCCAGTGATGGATATTTACCTTTCCCCTATCACCAAGGAGGAACTGGCTACAGAGCACAGGCTGGGAGAGGGAAGAGGGTGACATGCTGAAACCAGGTTTCCAGTTCTCACAATTACCTGTATTTGTATGTGTTTTAATTAATTTTTTGTTAACCCTAAGACTATTTTGTCCATTGATTTTTAGAGCATGGAAGGGGGAGGAAGAGGGAGAGAGAAAGAGAGAGATGCACTGAAGCCCTAATTCCAAAATCTAGTACATCGGAAGGTGACCTTATTTGGAAATAGGGCCTTTGCAGATTAATTATTAAAGATGAGATCCAACAAGACAGGTGTCCTTAGAAGCAGACATAAACAGGAGAACACACATGACAACTAATGCAGAGATGTGAGTTAGGCAGCTGCTGGCCAAGAAACAGTAAGGGCTGTCCTGAAACCATGAGAAGCTAAAAGAGGCAGGGAGGGATCTCCTGATAGATTTTATGGGGAGCACGGCCCTGCCAACCCCAAGCTCAGAAGCTGGCCTCCAGGACTCTGAGACAGCAAATTTCCATTGTTTCAAGCCACCCGGAATGTGGTATTTTTATGGCAGCTCTAGGAACCTGACATGGATTTGTAACCCCAGTGATTCATTAGATCTAAATCTAGTCACCTCATAAATGTGCCTCTTATGTCACTCAGTTGAATTCTCCAATTCTCCTCTGGTAAACAGGATCTGGATGAAGCTATACATCCAAGCAACTTCACTAATTAAACTCTACATTATAAAAATATAACCCTTATCCATTAGCCCTATTATCTGTTCCTTCATTTTAATCTGTTGAGCACCACCTCTGTGCCAAGTACCAAGGCCCGCAGTCATGAACAAGATTCCTACCACAACCTTCCTGGTGCCGAGACCCCTGAGACACTCAGTGACCAGAGCCACCCCCACCCAAGCATGTCCCCTCCACGCTTGCTGTCTCAGGGACCCACCTGACCGCTGCAATGACTTGGTGGAGGATCCTCTGACTGCTGCAAACTGCGAAAGCCCATTTTTAAAGCTGGCATCATTGCATTGTTGTTAGTTTTCAATACATTAGTATGTCTAAAATACCCAGGGAAGTGACTCAACAGAAAATATTCAACATTCCCTGTTATTAATATACACAAGGGCTTTTCCAGAAATATGAGATACGATTTAATTACAGGCAAGCAAATCATTTCACTCTGCATGTGTTGTCGCCATCTGCACTTTCTGAACCTGGATATGGAACGTGCTTTAAAGGTATCCAAAATTAATTTGAAGACCCCGCAGGCTATCTCCAGTTAAACAACCGGGTAGAACATATCTGAGCTCAGGGACTAGGAGGCATTCTCCAGGCTGTGACATGGGGACATTGCTCATTTCTCTTCATGGTGCACAATATGCCATGATTTCAACCAACAAAGTATTCCTGGTGTCTAGGCAAGCAGTAAGCAGGAGACACACCCCAGAGCGAGGCCCTGCTCCTTCCTGCCACAATTGATACACTGTTGCTAAAGAGGCATCTGCAGTGGTCTGAATAAGCATCAGTGGTGTTAAGTGTCTCACTCTTACATTGTTTCTCTCCAGTGATGCTGCTTTATATTGGGGGTTGGATTAGATTCTCCTTCGCAGGGATTATTCACACAGGTTACTGTAGATAAGATGCCAGCCTTTCCGGGCTGCCGGCTAGTGCACTTGGCTCCAGGTGGGGCAGGAGATGCACTGAGGGATTCTCTTCCCTCCCCAGTTACTATCATGCATGCCTCCTCTGTGACTTCTATAAACATTGTCAATGAGTGATGGAGGGGGAATGAAGGCAGGAGATAGGCAATGTGAGGAAGACAAGGGCATCCCAGGGTTGTATTCCAGTCCCTTAAATACAGGGAAAGGAACATGCCCCAGGGCTCAGAATGCTTCGTGTTGAATCTGAAGCAAAGGTCCTCAACAGAGGCTGTAGAAAAGTCATATAAGAAAAGGGGTATTGTCAAAAAAAAACCTAAAATGTGAAGCTATCTGGATCAAGGTCACTGAAGACCCTGTATTGAAGTTGGCACTTGAAGGACCGTTGCAGGTGGCTGCAACTATTTGGTTAAATCATCACATTTTGTACACTGGGCACCAATGATATTCCCAAGGAGGCTGTAGGTACAGGCAGAAATCACCTCCTCAGGGTGAGAAACTGAAAGAAAACGCAGCTCAGACTGAATGTGGCCTTTTGAAAGTACAAAAGGGGAAAAAAAAACAACAAAACTTTTGAAAGTGAACATTTTCTTCTTACTCCATCAAAAAATTACTTGAAAATATAACCATCTGGAGTCCTTCAGAGTGAAAAACCTGAATTTGTATTGTCTACTCCAAGGCAACTTCAATGAAGACAGAGATGGGTAATTAGGAGCAAACGATCAAAGGAAGGAAGGAATGTCAACAAACAAAGGGCCTGCTCCTGACTTGATTTATAAGATAGTCAAAACTTGGACAAGTCTTTTTCAAGATAAAAAGAAACAAGGTACAAAACATTACAATGAATGCAAAAATTGGCACACATAATTAGAGGAGGCATCCAAAAACATATTATAAAGAATATTATCTGAGCCCAGCAGTTGAGCATTGACCTAGGATCTAGGAGATCGCGGTTTGATTCCTGGACAGAGCACATGCCCGGGTTGTGGGCTCGATCCCCAGCAGGGGGCATGCAGGAAGCAGCCAATCAATGACTCTCATCATTGATGTTTCTCTCTCTCCCTCTCCCTTTCTCTGTCTGAAATCAATAAAAACATTTTTGAAAAGGAATATGATCTGTGACAAAGACAGGACAATCCATCATTTATAACAAATTTCTTAACTTAGATGACATACCTGATTATGTTATAAAAATGTCTCAGAAACATAAACATTACATAAATTGATCAATAGTGAATAAAAAAAATGAAAGTATATATTTTCACGAAAGGTACCCGTGAAAGTAGTGTCAGATTTATGATTTATGAAAAATACTTTAAAAACCAAGTTTAAATCCCCAAATTATATAAACAGCTCACATCAAAGATGCAGATACAATTCAAAGTTTATTTTATAGAAACAAGTAAGAAAAATCTACCAGTAGTCAAAAATGAGAAACGACAGAACAAATAAATATTTAGGCCAATCCCACTAATAAACAGCATATAAACATCCTAATTAAAATATTAGCTAATACAGCAGAGTCTGAAAACTGCAATGTGGCATCGCCGAGTGTGTCCTGTCCAATGAATGTTCAGCAGCAGAAAACACACCAAGCTTATGCGCTACATTACACGATTACAGATGATAAAACGTAAGATTTTATGTCCAAAAGCTGTTTTCTAAAATATTCCACCAAACTTTGATTAAAACTTTAATATGTAAAATTTAAGTGAGCTAGAAGTAAAAAAGGAACTTCCTAGACTCAATGTATTTTATCCACCAGAAAACTATAGAAAAGCATCACATTTGTGGTGAAATATTGGAAGCATTTCTTCAAAATCAGTAAAGAGAGAAGAGAGTTCACTATCAGATTGTTAATCAGCATTGTACTGGGGCCCTTGGTCAATCCACCAAGCCAAGAGATAAAAAGATAAAATATATAGATATTGGGAATAAGTAATAAGTCATATACATATTCTAAAGGAGTGAAAAAATTCTGTTATATTCAGAAAATAGCCACAAGGCAATTTTGCATAGCTTTATTGTATGCTGGCAACAACAGAATTTATAGCAGATGATAAGATCTGCTTACCAATACCCACAGAACTATAAAATGCATAAAGTTAACCCTAATAAAAATAAGTATAAGGTCTATATGAAGAAAATAATAACGTTTTACTGAAGGACATAAAAGAAGATTTGAATGAAAGGTGATCCATGCCCTATGCTGAATAGGATGATTCCATATTGTAAAGATAAGAAAACTCCAAATTACTCTGTAAATACACTGCACTGTAATAAAGCTCCTATTAATGGTATTCATGAATCTCAAGATTATCCTAAAGCTTCATTTAAAAGGAGGGAAAGGCCACAAGCACCACAAGAACATTCAAATAACATAAACAGGATAAGACATATTTGCCTACCATGTTTCAAAACTCATTATAAAATGTGATTAAGAAAATATAATACTGCCATAGAAATGAAGAGATGATGGTCCCAAAACAACCCCAGGAGAATGGAGGGCAAGAAAGGTCATAATCTGGACTGGGAACACAATGTGCTGGCCATAACTAGGTGGGTAAATCATCTCTCAAGAGAGAAAATAAATTAGATCCTTTCCCCCCAGAATTGACGGAAATACACGCAGGCATAAACATTTAGAAATGTAAATGGGAACATTGTGAATAAATGAGAAGAAAACATGTCATTATTTAATGTCGGAACAGGAATAAGTATTTCAGAATACACACACACTCAAATAATGTAACACAAACACCATGGAAATTAATATATTTAATTAGATATTGAAATAATTGTATACTAAAACTCATTAAAGAGTATTAAAGGCCACAATGGAGATAATATTGGTGCTATATATATATACGTATTTTTGCATATGTATCCCTGTGTGATTACATATTCTATATCAATGTTAACATCAATGTATGTACTAACACTATATATGTGTGTGTATTTAGGGTGTGTTTATTATTTGTATTTAAATAGTATGTATTTGTACTATATGTATATACACACAAGCACATACACATCAATAAAAATCTAAGAGTAATGGGCAAAAGATCCAGACAGACAACTCAAAGGGTCACAAAAGAGGAAATAAAAATGGTCATTAAAGCAACAAAAAGATGCTTAACTTCACTAACAATCAGAAAAATTAAATTCAAATAGCAAAGAAATGCTACATCCATTGTTTTGCCTACAAATGGGCAAACATTAAAAGTTGGTGTCAGTTTGTGAAGGACAAAGGACAGTTCTGCTGAGGGGCCTCCTTTGGCACCACCCATTAAAGTTGTAGCTGTGTGTGCTTTCACCCTGCAATACCACCTCCTTCCTTCATACAGAACATTTCATAAAAGTGCATATGTGTATTTATATGTATTTATACTTATCTAAATATACATCCATCTACAGTAGCACCCCTCCTACATCCTTCTTATCAATTTAGCCTGGAATATATTCTTCACATTTTCCTTTGAGATGCTAACTTTTTATTTAGTTATTTTATTTCCTGACTTGCTAGACCAGACTGTGGTTGTATGGGATGAGAGCAGGAATCAGTCAGTTTCCTCACAGCATGACCTCAGTACCTGGAGCAGCAGCTGACACATAGTAGGCTCAGTAAGAGTTTCTCCAAACAGAAATGTTATCTGATATTTATTGGTTAACAGATCACAGGGGCAGTAGGTCAGCAGGATTAGCAACACTGTAATGGAATGTCTGTGGTTAATGCTCAGTATCACCGAGCTATCTATTAGCAAGTACTTACACCCTTTAGCATGTCTGCAAATCAGAACATATAAATGTGTCGTATATTCGCTGGGTATTAGAAACTGTATTAAAGAATTATGTAACTAGTCTATGCTTGATAAGTGCGTCTTCTACCTCAATAAAGCCTTTTTGGGGAAGAACAGAAATGAAACAAATGCTTAGAATTAAAAACAATAAAGTAGAAAGGTCAATTTTTCTTCCTAATAAAAATTCTGGAACCACCAAAGTGAAAAATCATGTCCCTTCACAGCACCTGCTCTCAAAGTGGCTTACAATCCAGTGGGGGAGACAGCGCGGTGCCCAGATCACTGAGGGGAACAAGGGAGGTCAGAGGGAATCGCAGTCCAGTGGGGTCTGTGCGCGTGTGACAAGGACAATTAACAGCTGAGCAGCAAGGAATTCATAGAGATTCATCATTATCCAGCTTTCAAATCCGAACAGTACTCATTTGTGTGGAAGAAAAGGGGTCGTTTTAACCCACCATCCAAAGTCCTTGACTAGGGTCTGGGCTGAGGATGGCTCTGGGGGGTACTTAGTCTTCAGCCTATGAATTGGTTTCCTGGCTCAGAAAGTCCTCTACCTGCAGGAATACCTGAGAAGAGCTGCAAAAAGGGGCTGTATATAAATCACATTCTAGCATCAGAATCATTTCATAAAGCCATATTCCCAGGTGATATTTCTTGGTGGATGGGAAGCCTGAGAGGTGCGATCAGCACCCGAGGCAGGACAGCAGGAATTCCAGGCAAAAAATATTTAGAGATGAATGTCCTACTTATTGGCTTTGATGTTTTAAATCCATTTACCACTGTGCATCTGAAATGTAATAAACCCTCTCTCTGAACCATGTTTCTCCAGAATGTGATAGAAGCTTTCAAACGGGAAAACCTATTCTTCAGAAGAGGCCATAAAAGCCAGTAATGCATTTCTAAATGTTGAGAAAGCTTTTTGTTAAAAAAAAAAAATAAGAAATCATAGGGTGAAAACAGTGAAACTGGGAGCCCGGCTCTGAAATTTCGACTGAATGGGCTGTTCATCTCCATCCTTGCTATTTGCTTGCTTTATGTTTTACTCCTCGAAATAACAGGTGTGCTAAACTGCTCATATTGGTTGGTGATTTGGGCATTCTTTGTATGTATCTTCTCACAAGCACCTTTTACCATTAGAGGTGAAGCCATCTCAAAGAAACGGCCATGGAATGAACATTAAATTTGGGGTAGTAGATATCCCTGATATGTGTACAGAAATATGGCATTTAAAACGCTGTGAGGGGATACATCATTAGTTTTGTAAAAATCAATAATGGTGGATAGGAAAAACGCAGCGGGATTGGCAGACAGACAGGGAGTGAACAGTGAGGTCCCATCCATCTCCAGCTCTCGTGATTATGAGATTAAATATTAGTGTCTAAAACAAGGGAGGAAAATGCCAGCTCTTGAAATACCAACTGTAGACCAGAGAACACTGAGTAAATACCTCATTAGGCAAATCCAGGTTCATAAGGTAGCCAAAAAAATGGGGTCCATGGGCTCTTTCCTAGGAAGCCAGTTAGAAATTATCAGGAACTGGACTTGAAGGAATGGAAAAAATGTTAATGCAACAGCTAAAAGTAATTTTTGTGGAAGAACATTTTATTCTGTCACTGATATCTTATTTAATGCTATGCTGAGACAATGGAGACCAAAGAATAATGAAAAACCCTTCTAAGGGAATTAATAAAGAGTATTAGATACCCACTGCCCCATCCCACCCTTTTATGAAGAGTGATTCCTACCAGGAAATCTCAAGTGCGACGACAGAAAGGGCAGATGAGGACCATCTGCAAGTTTGAAGCTTCCACTAGCCTCAGTGGCCAGGCATGTCCCTTGTCTGCTCCTGAGACCTGTATCAGTAACAGAGACTTCCTGACCATTCAGGGTACAAGAGGGACTCGCCCTCCAGTGCACGGAACCTCACACCCACCCCCACACTCACCAGATGGGGCCAGTGCAGACACACCCGTCACTCCTGAACCTAGCATGCACATGCCTGGGACATGGGAGGACTCTGGGGTGCCTGGAGAAAACCCAAGCACATATGGGCAGAACACGCAAACCCCCACTCAGTGAATAAATCTTGAACCATGCTCAGTGATAGGGTCCCAAACCAAAAGGCTGCATGTTGTATGATGTCACTCATACAAAATATACAGAATCAGCAGATCAACAGAGAAGCAAGCAGATCAGGGGCAACCAGGGGCTGGACAGTGAGGGGACTGGGGAGTGAGGGTGGGGCTTCTTCCCAGAGTGATAAAAGTCCCTTAAAATTGATTGTGGTGACAGTGAATTGTTCAACTTTTTGAATTTATTAAAGAAAACGGAATTGTACGCTTTAAAAGTGCACATACTGTTATGTGGAGTCTATCTCAATAAAATTTTTATTTAAAAAAATAAGACAGATGAACATATGGGCATTAGAAAACATTTTTCATAAGCATGTGATTGTAAATCTCTTTATTCTCTACACTATTTACATATACTACAAACATCTGTAATGTGTCTCATGTTCTTCTGGTTGAAAAACACTGATTTATTCTGCTTTATGCCATAGACCAAGCTGGGAAATTATCCATCATCTTAATAATACGATGCTGAATTAGCTTGTATTACAAATGGCCAGATAATTGAAGCACATTTTTGTCTATAAACATAATTTTATTTCTCTAGCTGATCTATCATCTGTGTTTAATAATTTTTTTATACAATTTTATAAATTGATGAATTAGATGAGATGACAAAACCTGATTTTGTCGAAAAGAAGACGCTATTTTCCTGGACTTTCAATATTTGGTACAACCAGAGATATAAATGAAGCAAATATATCCAGAAATTCCCGTGAACATGCAGGTGCCCAAAGCGTGTGGGTGTTCCTAAGCTACTCCTATGCCCACTAAAGTAGTATAAGAGTTACAGAAATATGCACAGCTATTCAAAGTTAAATTTTGTAAAATTGTATGGATCTTGACAGCATTACGCTTGGCCCTGTTTTCTTCTTTTCTCTATAATTGTATATAATTGTAAGCCCTGGCTTATCAGCAGCTTCAACACTTACTGCTTTTTCACTTGTAGGTAGGAATGCGGTAAATGTGCTGAGGACTGATAAAGGGGAGGCGAGATGAGAATGACCACATACAGCAGCCACAGACACCATCTGGGTGGCAGGAAGCGGTGGCTTGCCTCAGCTCAGGCAGTTGATGTTTTTACTTCTATAACAACTCAATCTACAAGAAATTCTTCAGGGACCATTTCATGCCCAGGTTCTATGTTGTGCTGATAATGTGGAAGTGGGGGAAGACACCAACAAACTCTAACTGAATCGCATTCCGAATTTTTCGTTGTCAATTCATGTTTGTATTACAGATTATAGATTGAGGAAGGATGAAAGAAATCAGGTTTGCTCAGGTGGCTTTTCCTTGTGTCTGGGGTTCCTGGCCACGGGTTAGTGTGTCATGTAAAGATTTGGCTGCCACTGTACCAGTCTTCCTTCCACCTTGTTAACAGGTGGCCATTACTAAGCATCAGAAGATTTAGTCATCCTGACCAGCTTAAGAAGTGTCTGATCCAGAGTCTAAATGCATTCTGCACCAAGGCCCTCCCTTGGTGTTATGAATTGAATTAATTGCTGTCAATGGAAACCAGCTGTTAACTCGGTTATAGAAGCATTTTCTTTTTTTTTCTAGCTGGGGTCCAGAAATCTGACACATTTTGTATCAATATTAAAGACCTATTTGGGGTATGCTGGCCCACAGAATGTCACTGGGGAAGGAGAGGATCTGGCCTGGTGAACTCCCCAACTCCACTCCCCTGACCACGTATGGCCAATGAGCTGTGGCGTTCCTGAACCCACAGTAAGTCCCATTCATCCGAGATGCTGGAGGACAACGGCTAGCTGAAATGGCCACACTGCCTGTGAGGGGCCTTGAGATGTCATTACAGGGAGAGCCATCATAGGCCATTTCCAAAGATGTGAGTGCTGTAAGAAGCAGTTTTCCTAGAGCTGAAATTTAAAGAGATGACGGGGCACAAGAGGCAGGCATGGAGGTCTGCCAGGGTTTTGAGCTGTGCAGTCCTGGTGGCCTTCTCCAGTGAAGTCACCTAGGTTTACTGTGCCCCATGCACTTCTAGAAGATTCCTACATACCCTTTATTTAAGACACCTTCAGGTGGGTTTCTACTCCTCATGACTAAAAGCTATTTGTACAGAATGGTCAGCAAAATAGCACATAAATAATAGTTCCAGAAAAATCTACTGTTTGAAAAATTTATACACATTTCTATTTCCTTCCCTCCTTTCCCTCCCACCTTTATTGCCCTGAAAATGGCAACACAATCTTCTCATCTCAGTGGGGAAACACCCTCTCTTTAGAATTCAGTGGTAATAATCCTGTGGGGAATAATAATTCTAGATCCACTGTACCATGTGAATTAATCTATTGCTCTGGTATGTCTGCTCCACAACACAGGCTGGCGCTGAAAGCTCAGAATGAACTAACTAATTAGCGAGACTGCAAAATCTAACATCTCTCAGTGATAACCTCTGCAGAAGAAAGGGAGGCATTAGGCTCCTGTAGTAACTGCGGTTGAAGTAGAACCAAGTTTAATAGGGCTAAGTGTTCTCACTACTCATCCGGACAGTCTAGTACAGGCCCACAAGACACTTGTGGCCCCCAGAGGCTGATTTGAGGGTCTGTTCAACAGAAAACTGGTCTCTGACCAAAACGCTGTCTGCCTCATTCACAATCCAGCTAAAACATACACATTCCTTTTTTTTTCTCCTATATAAAGTATCTCCTGGTACTAGGTTAAGCCTCAGAAAAAGAGGCAGTCATCTTAATCACTTTTGGTCACAATGAAATACAGTTAAATAAATGTAACTTAAAAACAAACAAACAAACAAACAAACAAAAACTATCGTAAAGACACATGTGGCCTTCATGGTCCCAAGGACAGGAACAGAGCAAAACTCCTGAGGGAACAAAGAGTCCTTCCTGGGCTTTCTTGGCTCAGCCAGAAAATGAAACCTTTCCTCAACCTCATCTCTATTGCCCTAAATAGGCCCCCACACCCCCATGTAATTCCAAGACTCTGGGGAGCCCCATTTCTAACACGCTCCATTTTTCGTGGTCTCGTAACAGTGACCTTGAAGGTGGAGGTTCATGTGCAGGGGCCCACTGAGTACATTCGGTAATGACACCTGTCCATCACTTAGCTCAATTTCTTTAGAAGAAAGCATTTCTTTCTCAGAGCAAATCTAAAAAAAACAATTTCACAGAAAGATTAACTCTAAATATCTTGTTCCAACATATTTATAATTTACAATACCTCTATACTTTACGTCTGTAGTTTACAAGTGGGAAAAAAAAATGGGGAGAAAACCCTGACTCTTCTTTAATCTGAATGCTTTCTTAACCTATTTTTACTATACTTTCCATATATGTTTGAATGTTCATAGACACACACACACACACATATATACGTTCTCCTCTGTCTCTTTCAGTTGAAACTGAAATTCTGTGAAAGAAAACACCAGCTATTGTGCACAGGATACAAGAGAGGGGGCTCCCTTTCCCAGAACCGTGACTTATAGGAATATGGGGAAGCATCTAGATTGCTTCCCCTCCACAATAGGCCCCTATAACTTCCACCATTGATTTCTCCTCTGGAGCTGCAGCTCCGAGTGGCGGGCGTTGGGAACCAAGGCCAGGCAGCAGCTGCGGCACAGGGCAAACCAGGTACCGAGCACCAGGTGGCTTGATTTTAAGCGCAAGGCCTGGAGGTCTACACAGCAGGTACACAGTTGAAGCAGTGTCTTCCTGGGACAACACCTGAAATCTGAAAGGGCCTGTTAGGGGAGTGTGACACTCAGATAAGGCAGCCGTCACTGCAACAGGCTGAATCTAAGGGACAGATGTGCTTTTAAAAATCCAATCACATGTTTTTATTTGCCAGTATTACAAACAGAAAAACAAGCCAACTTGCTTTCTCCCCACTGTGACCTCCTTGGGGCTAAAGTGCACTCTGCCAAAGCATAAACTGTTCAGCTACAGGCAACCCAAAGTTTTAAAGGGATACACACTGGTCAATGCCCGGCTGTCAGTAACCAGCTGTGTATCTGGAAACGGGCACAATACAGCCCCTCATTAACCTGGATGCTAGGAAAGTCCCATGAAGAGATCAGACTCAGAATTTACTGCCATGGATTTGTATACTGGGCTTCATCACCCTGCACAAGGAATTGATAAGCTATGTGATCAATGAATCTCTACAGTGTATGGCATAAATTGATAGGAATCTGGAGAAGAGAGAGAAAGGTAATAATAATTTACCTTTTATGTACGGATCTGTTTCTTAATATTAAGGGCTCTATAAATCAGCGAGAGCCAGGTTAGAGCTAGAATACAAAAAAGAAAACGAATTACTAAATGTAGTATTTAAATTTTAAAAATTTGGGGAAAAGTTAACGTTGTTTTAGGTAATTCTAAAAAGACTAAAATAGCTGGAAGGTGTTCCTTTCACAGTCTTGTCTTGCTGGATGTTGTTGGCTGCTCTGTTCTCTAGTCATTTTGCTTGTCACCTAGTTAATAATTCTAAATAATTACACAGATGTGGGGAGCTGTTGTAGCCCCAGGCATGGAGGAGCTGCCTGGGTGAGCTGCGGATGTGCTCCCCTGCTCCCTGGGAGATGTGGGTGAGCTGCTGTGGCCCCCAGGCATGGTGCCTGAGTGAGCTGCAGATGTGCTCCCCTGCTCCCTGGGAGATGTGGGTGAGCTGCTGTGGCCCCAGGCATAGAGGAGCTGCCTGGGTGAGCTGCAGAAGTGCTCTCCTGCTCCCTGACCCAGACCTTGAGGCACCAAGGTGATACTAATTTAGTTTGGGTCCTTAAATTCTAGAAAGGCTTCTTAGGAAGCTGGCCCTGGCCTGAAGGGTTAAGGGACAGTCAAGACACATACCAAGCCAAGGACTCAATCCTTCCCAAAAAGTTCCCATTAAAAGCCGGGTCAAAGATAGTTACCAAGGTCTGAGCTCCTGCAAGAGGCAGGATGTTTACGCTGAAAGTGTGTTTGTGCAGCCTGGAAAGAACTACTTTGTATCGGGCAAGGGGAAGGAATGCCGGGCGGGGTGCTATTCAGCAAAAACAACAGTGCTGGTATAAATTGAGCTTGGAAAATAAACTCGGGGCTGCAGCTGTCACGAGCTGCAGTCCCCCCGATGCCATCTTTTTTGTGTCTGTCTTTTCTCCATCCTCACCCCTTCCTCAGGACCGTTCGACTCTGCCGGCACGCTCCGGCACACAGGAACTTATTTCTTTGTCCAAGTTTCCCACAATGATTTTCAGTAAAGAAACTTTAGCCACACCCTATGCTGTTAAGACAGTATTTCGTTTGTTTTAATGTTTTTTTTATTTTAGAGAGAGGGGAAAGGAGACGGGGAGAGAGAGAGGGAGAGAAACATCAGTGAGAGAGAGACATCAACATTGATCAGCTGCGTCCTTCCTGCACATTCCCTGCTGGGGATCAAACCCATAACCCAGGCATGTGCCCTGACTGGGAATCAAACCTGCAACTTCCTGGTGCCTGATAGAACACCCAACCACTGAGATACACTGCGGAACAGTACACTATTTCTATTTGGAGTAGCTCCACTCATAGCTCTCCATTTTCATTATTGAGGATCCAAAGCTGCTTATCAACATAAAGTACATGTGCTCCTGGTGTTTACCAGAATGCAGTCTCAAACTCACCACCCTCTCCACTGTGAGACATGAGAAATGTGTCTCATGGGGTCTGCTGCCAGCAGTTACTCTGTATTTTATATGTCATCCCTACGTTAGACTGTCTCCAATGTGCAAACTCAAACTGCATTGTCTTCATTGCCTGTAGATCCCCTTGGTCTGAATCGGGTAGGATGCGATGACCTCTGCTCGTGGGGAGGGATATCAAACTCCATGTTCACTAAGAGTAGTCCTAGTGTTTGTAGAGACAAATGGAAAACTGGATGAGCATCAAGACTCCAGAAACATTCTCACTCAAATGCAGTCAATGGACTTTCAACAAAGATGACACATCAATAAAATGGGAAAGGAAAGCCTGTTATTAACAAATGATTCTGGAACAAGAAGATATTATTGGAATAAAAAAAAAGCCTCCACTCCTAACTCTACGTGCAAGATGAGTTTTGACATTGACCACAAAACAGCTCAGAGAGATCATCCGACATAGTAGACACAAAAAACGTGACCATCCACCCCTGCAGCTCCCCAAGACCTGGAGGCTGTGGAGAAAGAAGGTGAGGAGACAGGTGGCACAGCCAGACCCCCGAGACAGACCACTGAACCTGGAAGAGCAGATTGACAATTGGAAATCTGAAACTAGCAAAAATGTGTGAGGGAGAAAATGATGGAGGAAAATTGCAAATACTATCATCAAAATATTTATACAGATAGAATAAGCAGATGCATCCATGAACAGAGACGATGACGTTTAAACGTTTCACATTTAAGAAGACTGGGAACATTATTGAGCAAGTGTATGATACAAAATTCTAAACAGCTATGAGTTCAAGGAAATCCCACAAGTAAGGCTGCTAAGAATGTACCCTTGTGAGTAAACAACAGAGTTGTGGAAGTAAACAGTTATTTATAAAACCTGACCTTGTCAGGGGGCCACCAAGAGGAGTCCAAAACTAGGGGTGTTCATACACTCTGTGACCTACCCTGACACTGTAGTTGTGATATTTATAAATTATGTTTAATGACCAGCAATAATTTGAGAATCTGAAAATGTGTGCACATAAACACACTTTGGAGAACCTTTAGTGTGAACTGGGGTTTCCTGCTCATTACCAAACAGCACCCTGACTCCAGTTATTCCTAGTATCCCACATCCTGTTCCACCATGAACCCTGGCATTGGTCTTGCCTCTATCCTGCCTTATACATGGTAGACTCACTCAGTTTCTGCTCCTTTCTTCCCTTTAGGATCAACCCCATATTACCAAGGAAAGTGTTTTCATGTAGCATTTATTGTGAATACATGAATAAATGAAGGGCTTATGTCAGTTTAGACCAATGTGAGTCCTTAACATTCTGTGGTCTGCCGAGTCAAGAGCAGACTAAAGACGGTCCCTAAATAACAGCAAACTGACCTTTAATTTCTAGTCAGTACAGGGCATTGTCTGTGCTGCCCATGTCACCACAGTCCAGCTGGGGGCTGGTCACAGCAGTGCTCACCCTGCAGTTTTGAAGGGAAAAGAGCCATAGAGAATTTATTGCCCAGAATCGAGGTATGAATATGTATTTACTGCCTGGCCAAGGTGGCTCAGCAGTTGAGCATTGACCCATAAACCAGGAGGTCAGGGTTTGATTCCCGGTTAGGGCATATGCCCTGTTTCTGCCTCGATTGCCAGTAGGGAGCATGCAGGAGACAGCCAGTCAATGACGCTCATCATTAATGTTTCTCTCCCTCTTCCTTCCTTTCTGAAATCAATATTTTAATTTTTTTAAAAAAATATTTCTAAGGAGGTGTATCACCAAAAAAACACCAAGCTCAGTGTTTAAAACTCTTCCCCAATTCTGGAAAGAAAAGACCACTTTAAGCTTAAAATACTGACTCCTGCATCACAGAAACTGAACAGTAGACTACAACAGGAACTCTGAGTTCATACTCTTGTGTAAATAAATATAAATAGAAGTAAATATGTTTTCCTCTAAAACAATTGAAAACCTCAACTGTGTCACTGAATAATCAATTTAGAAACTGTGGATGATGGATGTCATTTAAACACAGTTCTGTTAAGATGGACTGAACTCATAGTCAGGGCTGGGGGGCAGAACAACTCCTCTCCACACTTAAACCACTGAGACTCGACATATCCAGCTGTCGGTGGAGGGCAGCTATGCATGAAAAATAAAATTCTGAGTATCTTACACCCTGAGGAATGTTGATGCCATCAAGTTTTGTTGAAATAATGAGATTTATTCCAAGTGTTTAAATATATTCATTAAAGTGCTCCATAGCATAGAAAGGATACTGGGTCTCTCCTGTGTTTTCTGTTTTCTCTAATTGTTAATGCTTGTGACAGTTTATATCCTGCTACCATAAACAATAAGGTTTTCAATCTCTCCCTGGATGTCGCATACCAGTAGGTCCAAGAATTCTTATTGTTTTTGGCAGAATGCAGTTCAGTCCTCTTTTTTTATTGGTTTTGTTACTACTTGCCCAAGCATATTTTTGCCATTGATTTTTAGAGAGAGTGGAAGGGAGCGTGGGGGACACAGAAAAACCAATGTGAAAGAAACACATTGATGCGTTGCCTCTCACACAAAGCTGACGGTCTAACCACTAATCCACACTGGCCAGGGCTGTCTTTATTTTTGACTTTTATTGGTGTTATGATGTATGCATGCTATAACATAATTAGATTAGTAGCAGTCCCATTTGTTGCTTTCTTACTCCATGCAACACATTGGGCTCAGCACTTCACACACAGCATCTGATTGAATCCTCACAGAAGCCTGACTCTGAACATGAGCTGCTGCCCTGGCTCCCTATTGCCGCTGTCACAAGTTACCAAAGACTTGGTGGATGAACACAAGTTTGTCTTACAGAGTTGGAGGCCCAAAGTCTGAAACGAGTCTCACTGAGCTAAAATTTTCATTTCCAAATGGCATGTACCTAACAACTCCTTTATAATTGTAGTTTATCAAGTATAAAACAAAATACCTATCAGTGGGTGACTGCTTAAATAAATCATGATTAAATTACATATTATAATGAATACCACTATATTAAAAGCATATCATGTGTAGCATATATTTTTATCATATATGTTGATATAATCAATCATGTACATCTGCAATGGGATATAAAGCAGCTAATCAAAAATTTGACACTGATCTTTTATTGATATGAAAAATATATAAGGGTAAAAAACAGGGTTATAATGCCACAGCTACTGCATAATCCCATGTAAGAAAGTGTATGTCGCATGCATGTATGTGTTAAATAGTTATGCATAGGAGTGAGTGTGGAAGGATATGCCTCAGAGTGTGAAGTGGTGATCACTAAATTTGGAATATAATTGATTTTCCCTTTTTCCTCTATACTTCCCCGAGTTGGCTGATTTTTATAAGCATACTGTATCTAATAACCAAACAAAAAATAGAACTACTTTTCCTTTTGGAATTAAATCACAAGTCAAAGTGGATGTCATGAATCATGGTCCAAAAAAATAACTTAAGTAATACAGTCTATATCTAAAGTTCCATAAGTAAAACTAAACAAACAAGTCACATCCATGTGTTCCTGAAGGTTGGCCGATAGCCATACCCAAAGTTGACTACATGTAAGACTGGAAAGCACACAGCTAGTTCTGCAGTGTTTATGGGAAAGTTCTGTGTTATTTAAATAACATAATATGCACTCTCTCAAGCTGTAGCTTTGTTTATATTTTCTCTAATATGTTCTCAAGTGGTAAAATATATTTATAGCTATACTTGCCAACTTGATCTTTACAAATAAGAATTTCTTTTTTCTTTCCAAAACTGCATCAGAGACTATAGGCATGTGAAGGTAACTTACTCAGCTTATGTGGGAGTCACATGATGCAATAAATTCCTACCCTGTTCACAGAGGAGTTTTAATTCTGTGAAATGTTTACTTTGGGGTAAAGATTTATTAAGTTGTGCAAGCGTATATAAGCTTTACTCCAGCAGTGTTGATGAGAAAACATATGATAAATTGTGTTATTTGTATCATTTTTATTTTCATACAATGAAGAATTTCATTGGAAATCTGTTCATGCAGTTTCATTTCATTACTGAGGCTGTATTACCTACTGGGATGGTGACAAGATACATGATTTTAATTTAGTTTTCTAAGCTTTTGATGGAGAATACTATGTAACTTCTACATAACATATCAGATCAAAATTTACTGTTCCCTTTCCATCCAGTGAAAGGGCCCCAGCCACACGGTTTCTATGTGCTGGTTTGACTGCCACAATACTCTTTTCTTTAGCTCTCAAAACAAAGACACAGGATTGTAGGCTCTGAGCAGCTCTAATATGTATGATAAAGGTCCTACTCCTTTTCTTTTAAAATTAAATCAGACTTTGAAAATACGTTTCCAAGCAACAGATTAAACTAAAAATAATCACTTCAGATATAAAATGTCAAGATTTCAAGAAAAGACTATAAAACTATTGAAGGAAATTTAATTGCCTTACAAATGACTTGTGCTGACTCATGTATAAACCGTAAGGGACAAGATTTTATCATGAAAATTGTGCCAAGGCCCCAAGTCCAATTTCTATCAGTAAGGGGTTAAGGCCTTAAGCACTGCACTGTCCTCATTATGAAGGGAGCTTTCTGGTCTCCACTTCCAGCGGGTCCTGAGCGGGCTTCCACTGGATAGGGGGTGATTATATACCTTGTTGCTATCCATTGACGAGAGGATTAACTCCATTTAAATGAATTCTTTCTCAGTATTTCAAATTATCCTTAGACGGTCTTGGCTTATGTTTAAATAACTCAGGAACTTATTTCATGAGGAAAATCGAGAAACAAACTTCAAATTTCAGTGTTAAGCTTTTCTTCCTGAGCAATAATGATAGGGTGATGGGGATAAGATAGTAACCACAGGCACAGCGCACCTAATGGATGTATGATTATGCGAGATAGCAGAGAGCCCATCAGAAACCATGGGTCTCTCCCTGCTCCATTTTAATTCCATTCCACAATGATTTCCCTAATGAGAGTTTGTAAAATAACCTTCTCAGAGATAAGTTCCAGATATCTCTGTAAATTGGATAGACTTTATTAATAAATTGGTCATTTCATCAATCATTATGTTACTAATACACACAGAATCCAGCCCATTTAGATAGCAGGGATGGATACCTGCAGGGATCTTCCTGCAAATAGCTGGAGTCCACACAGAGATCTGAAGTTTTGGTGACACTGCATTACCATTTTCCTCTTTGTAATATGTGTGTTTTCTCACAATTGAAGAATTAAAAATATATGTAAGTTTTACCAGTTAATCAGCTGTAGACTCCAGGGGCAATGAGTAGATTCACACTGTTATGCAACCATCACCACATCCATCTCCAGAATCTTTCATCTTCCCCAAGTTAAACTCTGTCCTTATTAAACTATAACTACCCATTTCCCTTTCCCTCACCTGTGGCAACGACTATTCTAATTTGTTTCTGTGAATCTGACCACTCTAAGTACTTCACATGAGTAAAATCACATGAAGTATGTGTTCTGTGTCACTGGCTGGTTTCATTAGCATAATGTTTTCCATCTTCCTCCCTATGGTAGCATGTGATCGAAGTCCCTTCCTTTCCAAGGCTGAATAAGATTCCACTGTATGCAGAGACCACATTTTGTTTATGCATTCACCTATCAGTGGACAACTGGGTTGCTTCTACCTTTTGGCTTTTGTGAATGACATGAACATGCCTGTACAAATACCTGTTCTAGTCCCTGCTTCAATTATTTTTGATGTATACCTAGGAGTGGTGACTTAATTTTTAATTTTTGAGGAGCTGCCATACCATTTTCCACAGAGGCAGCACCATTTTATATTTCCACCAGCAATGTACAAGTTTCTCAGTTTCCTCATATCCTTGCCCACACTTATTTTCCATTTTTGCGGGGGGAGGGTATTGTTTTTAATAACCAACCTAGTGGGTGTGGTGTTTTTGTCCTTTTAAGGACAGACATCTGGAGAAGCTACTGTTGAAAATGTCAGCATCCACATTATAAATAGGAAACATTTGTATTATGTATAGCATGGAAAATGGCACGTGGACCTACTTAAGGAAGGCCGAAGGCATCCCTCCTTCATGCTGCCCCTCAGACCAGTTCACTCCTCCGTTCAGGGAGGTGCACACATGGCTCACACTTTTCTCACCATTATTCCAGCAACAGGAAGAGTACAAACAGTCTGATAGAAGAGACAGATATTAAATAAGCATTTAAAATAGCCCTTATGGGACAAGCCCAAAGAAGCTCAGGCTCAGGATGCCAGGGACACTTTCTCCAGGACATGGCAACTGCCCACAGCTGAGTGAATACAAGTGAGCCAACAGCTAGAGGAACTAGGAAATACCCAGATGGAAGAAACCAGCTCCAGAATTGAATGTGGTCCTTCCCAGCAGATTCCAGCAGCTCAGTGTTTGTTTACTCACCACCGTGAACAGTAAACCAGGCAGAAGCAGGACAAACTGGCTGCCTCAGAAACACACCTCTACTAACGAAGGACGTTCACAGAAAGGTCCAGGTTCCAGTGAATTCAGAACCCAACCATTACTCTTAAATTTTATACAACACATGTCATATATCCATGGATAGAATTACCTGCTTTTTCACCCCAACACATGCCCGGCTGGGGTTTTCAATGAAAGAGGCGAGTGTGGTACGAAAGAACTTACTTGCATCTCCTGTCCTTCAGCTTAGAAACACGGGTCATGGATGCTCCGGGGCAGAGACAAGGAGGTGACATAGGAGGTAGAGCTAAGCCATCTGCAGAGCAGGGGAGATACTCTTTACTAAATGTCCCTGAGACCAATGCCAGCTGTCACAGGACACAAACTCAGAGCAGGTATAACAAACACGGGTAGTGTGTTGGTTCCCCCCTGGCGGTTTCCAGTACTCCAGGCTGACGCTTGGTCTCCCCCTGCAACTCCAAACTGTGCCTCTAGGGTCAAAAGACCTTTTTCCCCAAGTCTAAGTCTCGACAGGAGGCCTTCTTCTAAGGACAGCAGTGACAGTGGACCCTCCTTAATGCAGTACCGATTAGCGTTAACTAATTCCACCTGTAAACACTACTTTCAACTAGGATCCCCCTCTGAGCTCCAGGGCAACCTTGAGCTTGGGGAGGATGCTACTTGGGTCTGCGCAAATGTTACTATGGAACTCAAAGCGGGGAGAAGACATGGGTGGGAACTGCCTGGAAATACAAAGGTCCACAGAACAGTCTCGGACTAGGATTCCTTAACTCGTGGGCAAGAAGCCAGGTTGTCCCTTAGTGTGAACTAAGCCTTGAACCCAGGTATCTGAAGTAGTTTCAAAAGCCTCCCCACGCGGACCTGCTGTAGCACCGAGTGTCAGGTGCACTAAGAAGTTAAGGTTTCAACCCCGTTTCCATCACGGATGTTGTCCCCCGAAGTCACATGCAAATAATAAGGGGCTCCCCCTCCGGCTGAGCTCACCTGCTCCCAGGCTGCCCTGCATGCACTGCTGCAAAGGGAACAAGGTCCCCTGAGAAGGCCCATCAGTGGCACGTGCGCTCCTGCCCCTGTGCGCAGGGAGGACACCGCGTGGGAGCCTGCGGGGCAGGGGCAAGATCTCCCCAGAACCCACCCAAGCCCCAAGCTGCTGAGCTGCTGCCTGGAGAGCAAAGCGTTGAACAGCAAACCTGTGAGACCTTCACCTGAGAAAGGCACTCACCAAACACCTGGCTCGGAAAGCCTGCGGCTGTGCCCGCCAGAAACCAGAAAAGTCCGAGCTGGGCTGCAGGGAGCTGGGAGGCTGTGCTTCCAGAGCCCTGCATTTAAGGGACACATGTGGTTAAGGGGCCCACGTACTTAAAGAGCCAAATAGAGCCAAATGGGTTAAGGGCTCACGTGCGTAAAGGGCTCAGGTGTTTAATGGGCCAGGTGTTTAAAGGGCCCGTTTAAAAAACCCACCGGTTATAAGGGCCTGAGGACTGAGGGGCGGCGCTTGGATGCCCTCCTGGCCCAGAGCAGAGTCTGCAGCTTGGAAGCGCCTCCATGCTCGCCGGGGCCTGAGTGGAGCCAGGGGGCCACAGGCTCACTTCCGGAGGCCCCCTTCCTGCGACCCATGACCAACTTCCGGGACGCCATTTTCTCCCTGGCCTGGCCCCAGCACCGCTTCTGTCGCCAAGCCGGACCCACAGGACTCCACCCAGGTACAGTTCCCAAGTTACCCTGTGTGCTTACCTTCTGGTTCAGTGGCTCCTCTCAGAGTGTGTGGGGAACGCAGGTCAGGGGAGCACGGGGGCTGGGCCTGAGGGAGCACAGGTCTTAGGGGCAGCGACACTTCCCACCCAGTAATTACAGCCTGGTAGCACCTCAGGGGCCGGCGCGGAGGCTGCAGTTTGAAAGCGCCTAAGGCTTCCTGGGAGGAGGTGCAGTGCTACATGTAGAGCCAGGCCTGCGGGCGGGGCTTGCAGGCGCCTAGTTGGCGGGGGGGGGGGGGGGGGGGGGGGGGGGGGGGGGGGGCTCTCCGCGCCCTCCGCGCCCTCCGCGCCCTCCGTCGCCTAACCTGAGCCAATGCCCCACAGGCTCACTTCCGAGGCCCACTTCCGGCAGCGCCATTTTCGCCCTGGCCTGGCCCGGCCCTGGCGGCTTGGCCTCAGCACCGCTTCTGTCTTGAAGCCGGACTCACAGGACTCCACCCAGGTACAGTCCCCGAGGTGTCCTGCGTGTACTTACCTTCGGATTCAGTGGCTCCTTTCAGAGAGTGAGGGGAACGCGGGTTAGGGGAGCCCGAGGGCGGGGCCTGAGGGATCCTTGGTCTTCCCCGCAGGCGGGAAACAGAGACGCAGATGCTTCCCAGCGAGTGAATAATTAGAGCGAGGCAGCGCAGTGAGCAAAGGGGGGGACAGGGCATGGCCGAAACCATGGCTGCTGAGGGTCAGCGGCATGCCCCGCCCTGAGCCGAGGTGGGGAGCCCTTGAGGGGTGGTGCATAGACACCTGCTGAGGAAGCGTTTTGAATGTATAAAGTCCCAAATGCATGGAGCTTAAGGTACAGAGGTTCCTTGGGTGGTCCTGAGCTAGGCTGGGGTGGCCTTCAGAAACACGGTTTCCCTGGCGGCCTCTAGGGGAGGTCGAGCTCTAACCTACCGGGAGGTGCCACGTGGGCGGAGATGCCACGCCATGAAGATCAGTGACACCCAAGGAGGACCTGACGCTGGCTTTTAGATGGAGGAGCCATGATGGCGAGAAAGGTAGGCAACCCTCGGGTCCAGGCCCCAGGCCCAGCTGTGTTGACCTCAGTTCCGACTGGGAGCTGAACCCTGCCCACAGCCCAGGATCTTAGAGGTGGCTTCTCACATAGACCCTCCAGTAGGATCCTGGCCAGACACCCCTTTATTTCAGCTGTATTAGACCCCCAGGAGAGAACCAGGTAAAACCAAGTTGGACCTGTGACCCAGGGCGACTATGAGATAGTAAGTAATGTTTTAAGCCACTAGTTGTTATGAAATAATTGGAAAGGGCACAATCCGGACGGTAGGGGATTGGTTGGGGAAGGAAAGGAACCCCAAGTATGTCATCCAAAGAATGAATATGTTGGGATGTCTTAGAAAGTGATTGACAGCAACAGTCCTCAATAAGAGCCTTCAGAAGGTATTGAGGTTTTGTCTTTGTTTTTGGAAACTTGGGATCAACCAGAGCCCATGGGCTTGAAGTTGGCCCAGTTACAGACCCCTTCCTCAGAGTGAGCTGACAACTGGTTCCCTGTGGTTTTCAGCTCAGGGTCCTTGATCTATGCTCTTGGATGCTGAAGGATGGATGCTCAAAGAAGCTACAGGGCCAACATGTCCTTCTAGCAATAGCTTGTTTAGTTCTGTCTGTAAACCATAGCACAGGAGATTATGAATCTTTCTGAACTACTTTTGGCAAATCCCTTTCCATGATATAAGCCATCTGGTTCTCAGGAGGTAAAGGTGTTCCTTATATATGGCTGGGAACCAGATGTAACCCTGAGAAGAGTTAGGTAACCTACCCAGTGTCAGATTGCTGTTACTCGGTAGAAACCAAGTGCGATGCTCATTTGCATTGCCATTTACTGTACTTGTCCTTCTAGAGGTTAGTGTTTCCTGGTGGAGGAGTCTCCAGGGAATGAGATAAAGTGGTCCATTAAATCATTGATCAGAACTCTTCTAGAGAGGAATCAGTGTTTAAAAGACTTTTATTATTAGTATTTTCAGCCAGTCAAAACTTAAATTGTAATCTTAGGAGGTTATGTATATTTCAGCAAAGGTTAAGTCACTCCCCTAAGATCTGCTGGACAGAAGAATAGTTCCCAGTCCTAGGAGGTCAGCAAGTCCAAAAATAGACATCTGCGTGTCCTTTAGCAAACTGATATTGTTAAATGGAGGAAATAACACATTCAGTTCTATACGCAGGGCTAATCCCCTAATCACTCTGACTTGCTCTTACATCTGGAGTGTTGAACTGACTACTGACTCCTGATATGTGGGGGCCAGGGTTCTGCCTGATTGATTCTGCTTCATAATCAGTATCGTTTCTGCTTTGACATTGTGTAAGTTGTGTACCACACTCATATCATGTAGCACAGAGCTTGATATTTTATCAGATCCATCTGGCCTAAGCACTGTTGGCTTTTTATGTTTTCTATTTTTTAATTCCATAAATATAAAAGTTTTGCCACTTTTCAACCACCCTTAATAGTTGGCTGGTAGTTGCCAAGGGGTGAGGGAGAAGGGTTGGGGATGGGTGAAATAAATGTCAAAGTACATGAACATTCAAATGTGCAGAAAGCAACATAGTGAGTTTCAGTTTCAGTTAAAAAAATCTCAGAAATATGTTCTAGGACTTGGAATTCGAATTTGAGAAACCAACTTTTTTTGGTTTGAGGTAAAAGTCCTTTGGACTCTAATATCCCCTTTGAAGTAGATGGAGTCATCCCCACTGTTGTGTGAGTGAGCCCACACATCCTTCCCAGGACCCAAAGAGGCCTTTTAGGAAAAATGCCAGAATAGGTGGTCTGGGAGAGCTGGAGAGGCGGAGGGGAGAAAGCACTGATGGCATGCAGTTCTCAGGGTTCCAGGAAAAGGGACTGGTTAGTTATCTTGGCATTGGGCATTGGAAAACTGAAATTCTTAGATGAAGTGATTTTAGTTAGCTTCTTACTGTATTTAAGCAGATGCAAAATGTGTAGTAATTTGCTTTGAAATTTTCTCATAAGATATATGTGACATGTTAATTTATTTGGTCACAGTGGAGTAAAGGGAAAGGAAGCATCAATTGTGTTGAGCTTACAGGCCCCTTTCCCCTTGAAAAGTCAGGCTTGTGTTTGTTGAGAGCCTCCAGAAAGAGCAGAGTCAGCCACCTAATACTTAGTGTACCTTTGGAATGAAATGTATGACATGTCCAAGGATGTATTCCTATGTGAGTTTCTGTTCTCCATTCCTCTTGTCTAGCCAAGAGATGAAAAAGAGATTTTATTTTGCATGGTACCTCCAATCCACTGATTGGCATTGGCTCCCTGAATGCAAATCTGAGACTAATTCTGAGATCAAGCCCTGTTCAGAGGTAAAGAACATCAGGGTTGATTACCAGGAGCACCGTGGACATGGAGAAAAGTGTTTGTGTGCCCCCTGTGTACCCAGGACAAACCCTAGCTCATCTCATGGTTTCTAAGTGTCCTAGGCTGAGATGAAGAGGTTCCCACCACATTAAAATCTTCCCATTAACAGCTGATGCATTGGGAGCTTTACATATACTACCTCTAGTGAGCCCTGCACACTCACACATCCACGGAACTGAAAGCACTCAGTGTTCCAATAAAATATGCAAAATCATATTAACTGACATAAAAATAGGCCACGTTTGACATGCGCTTTTGTTGAGAGCATCCTTTAAGTGTGTGCTGTTATCCCATTTCAGAGCAATAGCAGACATTTCTTCTTTCTTCTGAGTGTGTTGTATACAAAGGTTAGACTTGAAGAATTAACTTCCTACTGTGCCTCTCTGTTGTTAACCCTCCACCTCCCACTCAGTACTTTACTCACAATGAGAGCTACTACTTTGCTTTGGTGCATACTCTATGTTCCTGCAGTCGTTATATCATCATCATTGCCTGTCAAAGGCCTCTCGTTCTTGATATCTTCCTGAAATAAGCAGGGAAACAGGCACAGCACTTATTGTTCTGAACCATGGATACTTTAATTTTCACTTGAAATTCCTTAGGAGACCATTCAAAAGCATTAAAATAAAATGGAGTTTTCTTCTTGTAATTTGAGAACTCTGTACAGAAATAGTGGCAGTTATGTATTCCATTGGGTGGGTTTACAGTTCACTGTACATAACACTGTGGGGCACTTTAACTATTCCCTCAGGTCTTTACCCAGAGATGCTAGTAACACCATAGTCCAGGTAACAGTGATAGAGCTGGGTCCTCCAGCCTTTTAATCCCAGTACTCCTGGCACTGGATTTATTCCTACGCTGCATTTTCTGTTAGCTGAAGGACCAGGAGGGGGGTGTGCCTAGAAGCTCATCTCCAACTGTATTGACTATAGGACTTGTGTAGAGAGGCCTCCCAAACGGAAGTCTATCAGATTCCAATTCTGTGAACACAGTCTCATTCCTGTTTCCTTCTCTTTCCATCCTATCAGAAGACAGGAGAAGATTCTAGGCTTTGGACCACTTGTGGAGCTAAGTGTTAGACACTTTGGGTGGTAGGTTTAGATGCTTGCTCCTGAACAATAAGTGTAAGCAATCACTTCCAGGACAGGAAGCCCATGTTGCACAAGTTGGACATGGAGAGAGAAAAGTTTTGGCAAGTCAGACCTTGCTCCAGAATGCTTAGGAAATGGAATATGTTACTCTTCAGGAAAAGAGTTTCTTTGGGTAAGTTTCAGTTTTATTTAACATGTGATAGTCATTCCCAACATTTTTAATCTTCTATTTCAAACGAAAGTATATATTTCAAAGTTTATAAATACTAATAAGGATCACCAGGAGAACCCATGCCTGTCATCTTCTCAATCAAAGAGAGCTTAGTAGATGTGCTTGGACATTGTTGGGAGTATATGCTCCCTGGAGGAACTGAGACGTTCATCTTGGAAAGTACTTAATGTAGCTACTGCTGTCACCACTATTGGTAGTAATAGCATCAGCACAAATTTATTGAGTGGCTCAGTGTGCCAAGGATCTTACAGTAAATCGTCTCATCCAGTCATCAAAGAAACATGAGGTAGATACTGTTATTTTCTCCATTTGACTCTCACTAAAGTTATTGAGTTTTATAGTCATCAAATAGCCTTCCCAGAATCAAGGAGCCAGTGGTGTGAGAGCCAAGCTTCCAACACAGTGTTATTCAGATGCCAAGGTCTAAGTCCCTATTCCTCTATTTCTCTCTTCCTTTATCCTTTATTCCTCTGCTTCCAAAAGGATGTTCAGGCAAAAGTGCTTAAAACCTCAGAAGGGAGAGTATTGCCCAAGGACTAGTAAGAAAATTGGCCAGAGTAAGGGAAGCCCACAGTGGAGAAGGGAGGTTGGGTATCTGGGAGATGGCAAGGCTGCTGGCAAGGAGATGAGGCGGGGTGCAATGGGAAGAGCTGTAGGGCTCTGATGTGGGCATGTGTGCAGGTGGGACTACAGGTGTGGGAGCTTACAGCATATGTGTAACAGGAAAGAAGATTTGCTATCACTGCAGTATGGGTCTGTCTTGGCTACTGTTTTTTTGTTTGTGTTTTTGTTTTGTTTTGTTTTGTTTTGGCCACTGTTGTTATTAAAGAGATTACTTAAAAAGTAATGCTAGAGGGGGAAAAATCTGGATAGGCAAGATGTCATGTGTGGAACACCAAGAAGTATGAAAACTTCAGGTGAGACTGAGATTTCCTTCTAGAGGGTTGGTAAAAATGAGGAATTGCCCACAGAATGAGGAAGCTGTGGGAAAGGACATCAGTTGCTGTTTCATCTCTGAGTAGAGCTTCCCCACAGCTGAGTGGTGAGGAACTGCTTAGAGTGGCCCATGGTGGAGGCCATGGTTTCAGGGTGAGGACAGATTTCATTTTGCCCACGAAGCTTTTCTCCCAGGTTTTCTGTCTAAACAAGGTAGTGCCCTCTCAAGAACAGCTTTGTTATCAAACTTCCTAATTATCTGTTGTTCTGCTGGATTCTTGGTTGGCTTCAGTTTCCTCTACTAAGTTCTTAGTCCGCTTTCAGTTTTCATAGTACCTTGTAGAGAAGCAAACTTAAAACTAGAAAAAGATACATACAGTGGTGTTAAACCTCTTAAATATCTGCTGCTGCAGTTCCGCCCCTATCTTACCTGGTAAAATTCTAAAAATATATCTGTTATATAAGAGCTTTGATTACAAACGGTAACATTTTACATGTAACACTTATTTTACGTACAATTTTTCCTGTATAACATCCGCTGTTTGAACATTATATCAAATGTATGTGATTCATTGTGTTAGAAATTAGGACAAGTTTTCAGTAGAACTCTTGACATAATTTTAACCGTTTCTAAGGAAAGTGAAAACATTCTGAGATCTGTTTTCTTCACTCTCCAAAATACATATCTATGTACTGTTTTAAATTGAAGCTTTATGTGGATTTATAAAGTGCTCAGTTTGATTTGTTTTAGAATACATCCAAGATAAACATATCTTTAAACATATCTTTGAGGGAAGATTCTATTGATGTTACTGTCAATAGCCTAGCATAGTTGCAAATTACAAGCATTTCTCTAGTTGATTTAAGCAAAAATCATGTTTATTGGAAGATAGTTGTCAGCTCAGAGCACAGCTAGGAAGACTAAATGAGGCAGGGAAAACAGCAGGAGAGAGTGGAGCCAGGAAGCCAGAGGCAGGCTGGAATAGTGCCCAGAGGAGCCCAGTGCGGACACTGTCACAACCACCTTTGACTGTGCTGCCACAGCTAGTACCACTTCTGTCACCAAGATTCAGTGCCGCCACTGAGCACTCTCCTCTGCTATCCCCAGAGACAATTACCAGGATCTCTGCTCTTTGTTTTCATTCTGTCGAGATATAAGTTGTCAGTTGGAATAGTTGATACTGAGCCTGATCACAGGCCCACAGCCTAGCTGGCCTTTCTTACTTCCATTGGGAAAGGGCTGCCTTACACTAGAACTCATCCAGGAATTTCAGAAGCATTGGAAGGTACAGAGTATTTCAGAGGCTGGCCATTGACAAGAATAACCAATGTGTAATGCAGAATGTTTTTGTTTAAATGTAGTTGGATTGGTCAGGTTTTGTTTCTCATTTTGTTTTTTCCTCAGTAATACTAAATAACAGAAAGACTCCAGCATGTAGAGGCTCACTCACAGTTCTGTGGGTCAGCTGGGGCCCTTCTGGACTTATGGGGGGTGGGCTGGGTATTGGGTTCAAGTTTGCTCCAAGCATCTCTCTCTGGTGCCAGTGACCACCCAGGGCAAACTCTCAGAAGTGATGGCGGAAGAGCAAGTGCCAGCCTAAGCCCTCAAGTGCACTTGGAGCCCTCGCGGCATCAGCCCATTCACCGAGGTTCTTTGGCCAGACAGTCACATACTGAGCCAAGTTTAGGAGTCAGGATGCATCTTCAACCACTGTGGGGAGGCCCTGGAAATGCATGTGGCGGACGGCTTGATGTTTAATTTTGTCCCAGGGATGAAATGAACTAGGGAGATGTAGCTAGTCTATTGTAGTTGGAGAAGTAATTACCATTTAGTCCAACACAATTGGAAGGATGTGTTATTGTGAATAGCATTGACGTTATTGTGGTTCATAACTTTGGCATACGAACGTTCATTTTCCATTCTATCCTACTTGTAACATGTTTTTGATGACATTGCCCCCCCCTAAAAAAATAGTTCCATCTTTCTAGTTTCTCCTGTTTATTAAAATTCAAAGGGTAAGAGAGCTATGAAAGGAATTTAGCCATACAGGCTCTGAGAGGGGGTTGCCCAACATTGTGAGTGTACTCAATGCCAGTGAATTGTTCACTTTAAAATTGTTAGTTTTGTGTTATGTGAATTTCACCTCAGTAAAAGAAAAAGCCATTCACACTTCAGGAGGAAAAAGTTAGCCCATGGTCAGTACATAAGTGAGTCAGCATGGCTATATTCCAGTATATGGTATTGTAAACTTTATACTACAATAGGAGAAGGCTGGTCAGATTGGCCACCACTTGGGATAATCTGAAAAATAGTTTTGATAGTGATGTGAAAGCTGGATAAGCTAGGAGTTGGGTAAGTGTAAGGGTTAGATAGATGTAAAGATGGAGGCAGGGAAGTGAGGAGACTATCGCAATAGTCCAACAGTTTTTTCACTTTGGGGAGATCATAGAGCACTGTGAAAAGCTCTTGCAACTGTGGCCCGTTCATCCCCCTCAATGTTTTTTATGAACATGGCCATACATTTTGCCTATAAATGCCGGTTCACAATCCTATGCTGAGAGACCCTGTTGTGGTTGGAGAAGATGGGAGTTCAGATCCCTGAAGAAGGGCAGTGAGGAAGTAAGGGGTCCAGGCACCTGAGAAGTGTCATGTTCCATACAAAAGTCAATACGATGGAAATTAAAAAGAAGCCATTGGGATTCTCAGGGAGCTCATTGACTTACCTCAGCGGGAGCAGTGTCCCCAGAACAGTGGTAGCACACGGCCAGCGATAATAGGACAAGAGTGAGTGAGGGTCAAGTCGCACAGGCAGAAGTGTACACTAGCTTCTTGAGAGGGTTGGCGTTAAAGGGAAGAAGGCAGCTCTAAAAGCGTGAGCTTCAGGGCTGGTTTTTAATAGGAAGGGAAAGATGTGCGCCTGTGTGCAGGCTGAGGAGGCAGCCATCTTCATCTCCTTGGAGATAAGAGAGCTGTAGGTGGAGCGGGGGCGCATATTGGGATCCAGCAGGCAGGTGGCAGATCCTTTTTGGAGGAAGAGAAAGGCCACAGAGATGGAGCCAATAGGCGCCTGCAGGTGAGTTTAGAAGTGGAGCAGCTAGATGAGTTCCTCCTGCCTCTATCCCTCCTCCGTTTTGTTTTAGCAAAATCAGGTTTTCCAAGAACAAGAGAGAGGGGAGAGAACTTGGCAGTGTCTTTTCCTAAACGGCCCCCTTTTCTCTGTGAGATAATTGACAGGAGCACCTGCTGAGAATGAGAGAGGAGGTGGATGTGGGGTCAAGGGCTTAGAGAATTGCAGAGGTTTAGGGCAGGGGCTGAGGGCAGGGATTTCTGAGGGTCCCTAGCGGCAGATGTTTAGTAAAACTGATGAGTTCCTAGGACTCAATCCATGAATGCTTATTGAGTGTGTTTCATGTGCCATGAGGTGACTCATCTAAGAATATTTGATGCTTTTCTAATTTTTCAGAATGAGTGTACAGCCCAACACTCTTATTCAGAAGGGTGACAGCAGCAGTGGGTTCAGCAAGTCGATTCCTTGTAGTTTAATTCCATGGCACAGGATAATCTACAGTAGGTTAGTCAGTGCACAACAGGGCGACCTTCACACAATCATTGAAAAGTTAACCTAAGTATCCTAAAGTAGAAGATAATTCCTAATTCATCCAAGGGTTCCTGTGAATCCTCTGAGGCTTATTAGCTAGACGGGACATGTGTTCCTCCTGCCTCTCTCCCTCCTCCATTTTGTTCGTTTTAGCAAAATCAGGTTCTGTAAGAGCAAGAGAGAGGACTGCAAGCTCAGAAAACACAGTCCTTGCAGTGGAGGTGTGAGTGGCCCCTGAAGTTTGGGGTGATCCTCAAGCCATTGCTTGTTTACGGCCCAGTGACCAGCTCTTATAACAGAGGTGTTCAGCACCCACTGTGAACAGCCCTGGGCATTCTTGGGTAGAGCGTTCTTTTTCTTTTTCTTGAAGTATATTCAGGTGTTCATCAGTGACTCAATATTTATAGACATTATGAAATGATCACCAGATGCTGAGTATCAACCCTGTGTGTTGACCTCCTTTCTGCTGAAGTCCAGCTTCCTCCTTCCATCTGTGCTTGATCCCGCCTGATGCCACATGGTTTTGGAATCCATAGTGCACCGGCCTTGTTTGAAAAGGTCACTGATTATTAACAGGCTTTTGGAAAGGAAGTTAGAGATTATTGGTTTTCAGTTGAGACAATTCTCAATTAAGACATTTATCCATTTTCCAGAAAACTGGAAAGAGCATGACAAAGGGCAAACTCTGAGGAGAACCTAGTCCATTGTATTTTATTTCTCAGATTTCTTGGTCTTTTCTGGTTTAGCTCTAGAACCATCTCCTAAAGGGGATTTATTCTATACTTTGTTTGAGTGCCTCATTTTACTTTAGAATAATGCTTGTAGGATTGACTCGATTATTAGAACTCTCTGGAAAAGTTTTTGCTACTTAGTGGAGGGAATGGTCAGTTTAATCAGTTATGATGTGAAAACTCCCCCCCACCCCAAATAAACACTTTTAAAATGTAAAATTTTTCTCTGGGGGAAAAAAAAAGAATACATTAAGATTGCTCTTTCAGATTCTGTGGCCATAAACTAATAAATCTTGAGAGTTAGTATAAAAAATGGAAAGAATCGTGATAGCTGTCACAGGAGATTACATAGAAGTGTATGAGTCCCTGATTTTCTTCAAGAAGCCTTAATTTGGTGAGGAATTTGAGGTTAGATTCAGCGTTGCTGCCTGAAGAGTAATTTTTAGCCAGCAGTGTGCTGAGTACCTGCTGTAGGCCTGGCAGATACTGTGGTTGAAACTGTGCATGTGGGGAGGGAACTAGAAAACGGCGTCTGAATCTTCAGAACTGCATTGACTCCAGGGAAGGGAAGCCACATGCATGTAAAACAGCAGTGAATAGTACAGGACTGTTTGATGAAGCACTGAGTCACACTGGTACAATGATTTAAGAAACAGGTACACTGTGGCTGGGGAGCTAAGGTGTATTGGGGATAAGAAAGAAGATCTTACTTGGGGTGTAAGGCAAGTTCACATGTACACACGTTATCCTGGAAGTGGTCCTCGGCATTTCCTACATATTAGAATCACCTGGGGAGTTTTTAAAATGGCAGCATCCAGCCTACACCCAGTACCAATGAGATGCAGATGCTTTCACCAGTCCAGAAGCTCTCAGAATCCCATTGTTTAGGGATTTTATGGAGGGCCTGTTACTCAAGCAAAATTAATTAAATCATTGACCCTTGGTGACTTAACTCAACCTTCATCCCACTTCCTCTTCCCAGAGCCCCAGGGCTGGGACTGAACTTTTCAGTCCTCTCTAGTCATGTGTTTCCTTCTTGTCACCAGCCCCCTTCCTGAAGCTATGGGGTGCTGTCACCAAGAGTCACCCCCTTAGCATAAACTCAGGTATGGTGAAGGGACTTGTTCTGAATAACAAAAGATACTCCTGACACTAAGGAAGTCCCAGGGGCCTAGACCAAGGGTATTCTTCATCACACTACAACTAATTCAATCATAACTTATGGGAGTAGGAACCAGGCATCTGCCTTTTTAAAGCCCCCAGACACTTCCAGTGTGTGCAGCGATCCTTTAAACACTCCATGTTAAAAAGAAAAAACCTTAGCCCTACTTCCGGGCAATTAGGTCAGAATTTCTGGGTGTGGAGCCCAAGGCACTCTAATGTGCCCTCAGGCCTGGGAAGCTTATGTAAAGTAACGATGGGACCTTTACATTGATGTGGCTCCAAAGATACTTGGACATAGGGAGCTAGAGTGCAAGGAAAACAACTACCTGCAGTTGTTCACTTGGGGGTCCTGGTCAAGTTGTAATAAATCTAGGAGTCGCTACCATTACAAGCAAGAGGGGCCCAGGACAAAGACTTGGGAACACCCCAGAGGCAGAAAAGGCCAGTGTAGAAGAGAGGGGTGTGAGCCAGCAGACACGGGAGTGCTATTGTGGGATTCACAGAGGACGTTTTAAAAGGTGAGGGGGCAGTCTGTTTGGAAAACCATGGGGAGCTGGTGTAAGGTGACCAATAAGAAAAGCCATTGCTTTTGTAATAGTTGTATCTTGAGGTGATTGATGGGGGACCAGTTTCACTAGAGTGTATTGGGGGTGGAAGCCAGGTTCTAGGACCTTACCCAAAGAGGCTACAGACCCACAGGAGTAGACCCCGGGTGCCAGGAACCTTTAAGTGCTAGGAATGTGCAAACCAGGACAGGAGAGAACTTGTGAGGGCATCAAGGTCAAGTGAAGTATCTTGAGGGGTTTTTGTTGTTTTTTAAAAATATATCTTTATTGATTTCAGAGAGAGGAAGGGAGAGAGAGAGTTAGAAACATCTAACTCTTTGTTCACCTGGAAGTAATGTGTCTTCACCAGGAAGTAGTGTGTCAAATTTTTCTTCGGTTGTTTTTAAGATTTTTTTTCTTTGTTCAACAGTTTGGATATGAGGTGTCTGGGCATGGATTTCTTTGTGTTTATATTGCTTGTGGTTTGCTGAGCTTCTTGAATATGTATGTAAGTTTATGTTTTCTGCCCAATTTAAGAAAATTTCAGCCATTGTTTCTTTGAATATTTTTGCTGCCCGCACTCTTTTGCTCTCTTTCGGGGACTCTGATGACATGTTTGACCTTTTGTGATTGTCCCCCAGTCCCTGAGGCTGTGGTAATTTCCCTGACTGCACTGTCTTCTCCTTATTTTTCGGATTGACTAATTTCTATTTTCCTATCTACCAGTTTTGTTTTCAACTGGTTTTAGATTTGTAGGGAAGGTGCAAACATAATACAGAGGGTCTCCTTATGTCCCTCATTCCATTTTCCCAAAGGTGAACGCTTGCCTATTGCATTGTTTGGACAATGTATTTGTGTGGTTTGTACCCCTCTCGCAACTCAGTTGACCAAATGCTCAGTTGTCTATGAGGACGTATTTAATGTTTTCTTGAATAATGACAAACATATTTAACTTTTAGACTCTTGGGTCACATTGTCTTGTATTTTTCTCCATATACTCTACACCACTGTTAACACAATGGCCTCCAACATTTTTAGATCGTGCATTGCATTAGTGAAAATAATGAATAATTCTCTAGAATGTTCTTTTGTAATTACATTTATAAGTTTATATGTGCTACTGTTAGCTATTTTGCTTGGCTCCTAAAATTAGAACAGGCCGAGATTTTTAAAAATACAGTGCATGAATAGAAGTTTCCATTTTTTCTTTCCACCTTCCAATGAATCATCTTGCATACTGAAGTTTGTAGATTATTGGCTTAAATTACCATCTTGGTTTAAATGTATCCCTCTTCTTCTGACAGAAATGGTGCCTAGTAAGGAAATGGTGCTGTTTTGTATATTGTTTTAACATTGATTATCCTGAACTATGTAATGTAGGAATTTTCCAGTGTGTGATTTAGAAAGAGCTGAGCTGCTTCTGAGAATCTCACAAAGTAAGTTTACTTGAAAACTGTTTCTCTTAAAGCAAAGCTACGGATTAAACTTCTCTTAGAGCTAAAAGAACATTAATCTTGTAGCCAGTAACCAGGGATTTTAGTGTTTTTATACTGGAACAGATGCTTGTTTCAGATCTGGAAACAGTATGAAGTTGAAGCCAGTTAGCAAGGTACTTGGGAAAGCTCTCATTAGGTCCCAAGGGGGGAAGCCTTTGTTCTTGGGGAAGAGGCTTAATTTCAGGGGTTAATTACAGGGACGGTTGGAACATCACTCATGGCTGGTGCAGGTCAGAGAAAAAAGTTCACATCTCGGTGTTACTGACCACGAAACACTTTCTCCTGGTCCCTGCAGAAGTGATATATTGTTAAGCATCCCAAGAGCACAAGCTTCTAGTGTAAGTTTATTGGAGGAAAATGCCCCCTGTCCATATGATAGAGTTAGGTAGTTATTTTATTTGAATCTGAGGTAGGTGACAATTAAGGACTTGTGGTAGTTATTTGAGCAAATATGCTAGGAAGTAATACTTGGGAAAGTGTTTAAGTTTGCACATAACAGTATGGCGTGCAGTTTGTGGATTTCATGGTTGCGTGAATGAGTTTAGGTTTTCACAAGCTAGATTGGTATAGTGTTGCAATACCAGCTGGGTGAACATGTGATGGTTATACAATTTTTGCTTTGCTGCTATCTGTTAAACTGTACATGTAAGTCTCTTTTCTCTTTGCATGTTACATTCCCTGATAGAAATGTTTTTAAACATTTTAGGGAAAAAATGTAATGAAATAAATACCATACATGGACTTTGTTTTCTTTAGAGATTTCTGGGTAATATGCTTAAACGTCTGTCCTTTGTCAAGTTGAAGCATAAACATGAGAGTGTTTGCTTCTCAAACACATGGAATTCGATAATTAACTTTTATTTAGAAAACCCTTTCCACCTTTGAACACTTTAGGGAACAAGATTTCCAAGTGTATCTTGCTAACAGCCAGGAACAGCTGCATTTATGCACATTGTTTCAGATGTCTTCCCTGTGACATCTGTGGAAGCAGACAGCTTCTGTCACCGAGCAAGCCATTACTATGTGGCACGTTACAGCATGTGATGTGTGGGGGCCAGTCCCACTGGAACGGAACCCCTGGCAGATTTGTACAGAAACACTTGACTTATACCTGAATTTTAAATGGAACTTTGTTAGAGAAATGGTAAAGATGGAAACTTCAATTTAGCAAAAAGTATAAAATCCGTTACTTAATTTTTGTCTACACATGCTTACGTTAGAGAATAAAAAAATGATTCCTTATTGCAGATTTAATTTGGGATGCGAGGTAACAAATCAGTCACGAACAGGATGGCTTCCTGGCAGGGCTGTCCTCACCATCACAAGTAGGAACTGAGAGGAGTGCAGAACCGTGCCATTCATGTGAGCATGGAACAGAGCCCAGGGTATTTGGGTAGCATGGGGTCAGGGGACAGAGGGAGGCAGCAACACCTGCACACCACCCACCTTGGTCTGTTCTCTTGCCAGAGTGTTTTTTGAATTTATTTCACTCAAGTTTCATTTCTCCCTCCTCCAACCCCAGTCCTTTCGTATGTACAATTCATAGGAAATATCAGTCTTTTGAAAATCAGCCAGTTAATTACAGGTGACCATGGACTAGTTTTTAACCTTATAGATGTTCAGATGATTAAGTGTGGCAAAGGAGAGTTCTTTTACTCTAGTTCAGACGCTCTTAGTTTGTACTAATAAAAAGCATTCACAGGGAGAAAGTGCAGACCTGATCTTCCCTCACCCAGTGCTTCCACTTAGGGATGTATTATCTCATTCCAGATAATTGGAAAAGGATATTCAAAATACTACTTTGTGTAAGATGGTTTTTGCCTGCATTCTATTACTAGGAGTTCAGAACACATCTGGAGAGAAGGAGGCCCCGGGACACTGAAGCACACTCTTTGGGTTGGCACAGTGACATTACAGTATATGCCAATTTGTAATGGCTCTTGGAAACAGGCAGTTTTAAACTCTCCCTGAATTATTCTCCTGAGAAATTATTCAATTAAGTACAACTAAATTTAATGTTTAGAATTTTTTGTTTAAATACAATAGGAAGCTAGAGGAAAATCTTTGCTTCATACTTGTGCTCACATTTTTGTCTAAAACCAAGCTCCTAAGAAACAATTAATTGTCCTGCAGTCCATTTCTAGAAGAGACTGAGGTGCCAGATCCCCCTTCCCACTTTCCCACTGGGAAGGTCTTGTTGCTGCCTTGGCAGTTTGGGGCACCAGGGTGGTTGTGGCAGCATCTGAAGAAGCATCCGGGCGGGGAAGGCTGGAAGGATTCCTCTCCGTCTTCTAAGTCAGTGTTTCTCAACCTTTAATGAGCATCATTATCCCAAGGGACCTTGTTAAAATGTAGATTTTGATTCATTAGTTCTGATGTGGGGCCCTGCTTGTCTAACAAGCGCCCTGGGGAGCCCCTGCTGCTGGCCCCAGGACCACACTTGGCGGAGTGAGGATCTGAGCAGTAAAGGGGGGATGTTGGGGGCAAACCTGGACCTAACTTTGATTTCCAGTTTGTGGCTTGGCCCTGAGTGCGTTTGTGTAGGTATGACTCTCTTCTTTCTGGTTGATCCGTACTTATTTCTCAGAATCCTGGTTCTCATGCACATCCACAGGGCACTCCTTCCCCACTGTTTTGCAAATGAGGACTCATTTCTAATCGATTAATAGCAGGAGATAATAGATTCAGTTCTTCCGTCACATGTCTTCCTGAAATCCAGAAACACTGTCGACCTCATTTTCTCTGATCCATCTTTTTGTGGCCACATTATTAAAGAAAATAAGAGATAACCTGATGTTCTTTCGCCTGTTCCTAAACATAAGCAGAGCCTGGGGAATGAAAGAGTGTGTGATTAAATGTAGCTTTGTGATTTTCACCCTGCACCATTGCTTTCAAGGTGTGGCTTCCTGGCCCAAAGGTCCAGGACTTGGCCACTCAGCTTTCTCAAGGGTGGTCTCATTGGGACGTAGTAAAATCCACACTAGGTGAAACCTCTTGAAAAACTGACTCATAACTCAGGGTAGTTCTTTGTCCATATATGAGAAGATGTCCTACAAGAGGACTACGGTAATTCAGACTGGCTTTCCCCTTCCTTGTATTGAATACTAACTTATGGTCAGAGAACTACCAGATAAGTGGATATTGCAACATCCTCGTGGTGGCCACCGTTTATGCTCTTCTGATATTCCTACCACAAGTGGAGCCCTGGGTGCTCTCTCCTCGCACCAGTGTGGTGACAACTAGAAATGTCATCTTCAAATTCTCCCTCTTTCATTCCATCCTTTGTTTTTTCTGTCTCAATAATTTCTTTGTAAAGTACAGTTCTGATCTTGTCACTTGCTTGCTAAAACCCTCCAGTGGCACTTCATTGCATAAGTGCTGTTTCCAAGACCTTCATGATTTTAGTCATGGTCACCTATAGTGTTTTTCATTTAAAGTTCTTTGGACTTAATTTTTTTAGGTCAATTTTTTTTTTTAATAGAATAATACCTCTACATAGTTTAAAAAATCAGAGAGACTGAGACGGCTTAGGAGAAGCAGGAGATCTCCCCATCAGCCCTCCCCTCCTCAAAGTCCTTTCCCCAAGAAGTAGTAACTTCTTATTTTCTAGCGGTTTATATGTCCGCATCTGTAGTACAATATTTATGTTTCAAAATAATGTGCTGCTATTAATGTTATCAATCTTAGATTCTGTTGACTTCCTCCAAAGGTAGATGTTAATTAACTTACAGTCTCTCTATATGTACATACTTCCCCCTCTCCCATTGCTCATACATTTTAGTTAAATTGGTATTTACAAGATTATGACTGTGTTAGTATTGCTCATGCCTGAGCCACAGTGTGTACTGGAATTAGATGTTATTTCATTATACCATTTTCCCTTTAAAGTCAGTAATTGCCCTTCTTATTTTTTAAATTTCCTTAGTTGTCTTTATGATACATATTTTAACCTACCTCCCTTGAAAAGCACAAAAACAAACCTCTGATAGAATTGTAATATTCCTTTCAATATAGACAAACACTGTTGGTAGCTGTCTTAATCCATTCTGGCTGCTGTGACAAAACAGCACAGACTGAGGCTTATAAACAACATAAATTTATTTCTCACAGTTCTGGAAGTGGGAGTCTGAAATCAGGAGCCAGCATGGCCAGGTGAGGACCCTCCTTCAGCTGAAGGCTTCTGTGTCCTCAAGTGGCTGAAGGGGCTAGGGATCTCCATGGGGTCTCCTTTATAAGGTACTAGTACCCTTTATGAGGACTCGACTCTAGTTCGCAAAAGTACCTCCCAAAGACCCCATCTCCTAATACAATCACCTTGGGGGTTAGAATTTCATATATGAATTGGGGGCAGGAGGAGGGGGGCCATAATTTAGGCCAGATCAGTAGTCTCAGTTTCATCTTGTGATTGGAGTCTGTGCCTCCCTGGTCCAACCTGAACCAACCGCTCTCACTAAGCTGCCTCCCTGCCGGAAAGATGTCCCTATGCCTCTGCCCCGGGAACAGAGAGTCTTTGTCTCTGTTTATGTGTATTTTCCTGTTTTCTGGATCTCGGGTCTTCCTCTTGCTTCCCTCCCCCCTTTGTGGTGAAGCACATTCTCCAGGAACTTCCCCAAAAAAAGGTGTATGGGAGGTAAAAAATGTAAGTCCTTGTGCCTTTGAAAATCACTTTCTTCTACCATCTTGAAAGAATGACTTCCCTCGGGGTGGCGGGCGTCTTGGAAGCTTGAAGGCATCCCTCCACTAGCTCCCTGCTTCTAGGGCTGTGGGTCAAAAGGCCCACTGCTCCAGTTCCCATCACACGGGAGCTAGCTTCCTTCTTTCCCTTGCCCTCTGGAAGCTTTCAGAGTCTTTTCATCTCCAGCATCCTGAACTTTCCCAGTGAGGCGGCTGTGACTTTTTTCATTCATTGTTCTCAACACTTCTTCCTCAGTTTTCAGCAGGGCACTCACATTCTTAAATTTGGAGGAACTTCCTTGTATTATTTTATTGTTAATTTCCTCCATAGGATTTTTCTCTTTTCTCTCTCTCTCTCTCGTTCCTGTTGTCAATGTTAGGCCTCAAGAACCGATCCTCCATTTAATTAAAACCTTTTTCTCTTGTAGGACATTGCTTTGTCTTACTGCTTTACCTCTTATGGTTTACAGTATTCCAGATGTCCCCCCAGGCCTCCCCCCCGAGCCGCCCTCCTCCTATCCCCGGTCCCCCAGGCCTTCACCACACTATTGTCTGTGCCCATTGGCTATGCAGATATGCATATCAGTTCTTCATTACTGATTTATCTCTTAAATGATGTCCTCAGCTCTACCTTCCTTATAATTCTTTTCTTCTCCCTTTCTCAGTAGCCTCTTAAAAAAGCATTTTATTCTGAAATCATTATAGGTTAATAGGAAGTTAAAAAGGTAGTACAGTAGCCCCATATTCCCTTCACCCACCTCTCTCAGTGGTTACATCTTCTATTATAACACGGTATGCAAACCAGGAATTTGACATTGGGATAGTGTGTGCATATAGTTCAATGTCATTCTATCATGGCTAGGTTCACGTAACCACCACAATCAAGACTGAACCTATTGCTATCCTAATTTCTAAGAACAGTTGTCTTGTTCTCTGAACTTTCCTCTTTTATGCTTTGGTTGTAATTTTGTGGATACATTGTTTTCTTTTCTCTGAGGGGTGTGTGTGTCAGTGTGTGTGTGTTTCCCATCCACTCATTTTGGAACCTTTTTTTCAACTGTCGATTCTAAATACTCTTATTTTAAAGCAAGGCACTAAGAGTTGATCAGAAGGCCTTTTGTTGGCTGGAGCTTAACTGGTGGGCCTCACTTCAGGGCAGTAGAGGGGGGACCCAACCCCTTCCTTATAGGAGTTTCAAGTGTCATAATATATACATCTTTTCTCTTGGGCTAGTCTGTTTCTGGATGATAAGCCTCCAGTCTCCTCTTAGGGGGTGTCTGCCCCTAGCGTTCTGGGTGCTGATTAGGGAGAGATTCAGGGAGGAAGAGAGGTGAGCTGGAGCTCACACATTTCAGTAGGCACAGTTTAATTTAGTGCTCCCCGTTTTATTATACCAGACCCACTTCCTCAGAGGTGCCCAGTATCCCAGACACAGAGCTCCCCAACAGGGATCCAGACCTCACTGGAGAAGGTGTGGACTTCACAGCTGAGTTGATGGCACAGGAGTTTGTTGGGTTGCCTAGGCCAGAGCTGCTCCACAGAAAATGCTGCTCTGGGGTTGAAGGTGAACTGAGGCCTGCCAGTGAGAAGCCACTGCCAGGACTGGCGAGCAGGAAACACCTCTTGGGGCTGAAGGCAGGTGGAAGCTGGTAGGCAGGAACATGGCAGGAGTCCTGGCCCTGGGAGCTGGCCCGCTGGCAGGATGGTGCATGCTGTCCATTTTGGAAGGACCATGGCAAGGTGGTCAACAGGCAGAAGCTCTGAATGCACTGAAGGTTTGTCACTCCGGGTTCAAAGCTGGGCCCAAAACCACTGGATGTTGTTTGTACCCATAGTCACTGGTACAGGCACAGCAGCAGGAAAAACACTAGTACATCAGACCCTGTGGTGGCCTTGTCCTCTTGCATTGTCCCTCCAGTGCCCCCTACTCATAAGGTGTAACATCATGCTCACTGCAAAGGAGAAATACTTCGAGTTCAGCCCATTAGTGGCAGAGTCAGCAGTGAAAAATGGTGAATTTGGAGCCAAGAGGCAGTAGATTTGGTTACTGGCATAGAGGAATAAAATGGAATGCAGAATACCAGTCTATTGATACATCTTATAAAATTAGGACATTTTCAGGCCAGCAGTTTTTTAATCAGTGGACCCCTGTTCACCATTTTTTGTTCCACTACACTTCATATAGTACTTTGTGTTCGGACTTTTTTTCTGTGCTGTGTTTTTAAAATACATGTAAAGTAAAACACTAGGATTATTAAAACTGTATGTAACCAGAAAGTCAAAGATACGTAGGTGGACTGTGGCTCAAGAGAACTGCCTATAAATTCTGGCCTCAGGAAAATGTCATAGATTTCCTCCTTTTACACACCCTTTTTCAAGTGGATAAACACACCTAAAATACATCCAGAGTATGGAAACTAGTTGGGGGAAAGGTAGGTAACTTCTCTGCAAAGGAGGAATGTTTTCTTCTTAAATGGAAAAAGTTTCTTCTTTGCTGGGTGAGGATGGAGAAAAGACGGACACAAAAAAGATGGGATCCGGAGGACTGCAGCTAGTGACTGCTGCAGCCCCAAGGTTATTTTCCAAGCTCAATTTATACCCATGCTGTTGTTTTTGCTGAATAGCACCCTGCCCCACATTCCTTCCCCTTGCCCGATACAAAGTAATTCCTTTAAGGCCATATGAATGTTCTTTTGGAGTAAACATCCTGCCTCCTGCAGGAGCTCAGACCTTGGTAACGATCTTTGTCTCGGCTTCTAATGGGAACTTTTTGGGGAGGATTGAGTCCTTGGCTTGGTATGTGCTTGACTGTCCCCTTAACCCTTCAGGCCAGGGCCAGCTTCCTAATAAGCCTTTCTAGAGTTTATGGCCGCAAGCTAAATTAGTATCACCTTGGTGCCTCCAGGTCTGGGTCAGGGAGCAGGAGAGCACATCTGCAGCTCACCCAGGCAGCTCCTCCATGCCTGGGGCCACAGCGGCTCCCCGCACTTCTTCAAGTGGTGAGTGTTTTTTTTAAAGAAAATGAGAGTACACAGTTCATTTCAAGCTCATGACTGGTAGATGCCATGGTACTCAATCTCCGAGAACCTAAGGCTTGCCAGTATCCGGGCTTTATGAGGGACCTTCTGTAAGAAAGGGAAATGGGGAGCAATCTAGGCAATGCTCCTGTGGAATGGGAAAAACACAGACTATGTTTAGTCTGGAGTTAGACATAGACCTGAAATTTGAGACCTGAGAGGCATGAGCTCCTGAGCAAAGCTTTTGAATTGAAATCCAGAGACCCATCTTCTTGTGCGGTACCATTTACTTGTGCGGTAACTTGGACAAGTTACATAATCTATGTGGGCCTGTTTGACATCTGTAAAATGCAGTAAAACTTTCCCTATCTACCTTTCAAGATCGTGAGGTGTATCAGATGCAATCATAAATAGCTACAGTGCATTAAAATTGTGTTACCATCATCATAAGTATACTTAAAATTCTTTATCTATGTGAAATGCAATTGAAACAGGGAGCGTAATCTCTAACTTAGAAATAACACCATTTTATCAACTTCATTAAAAGCTAGTTTGTTTTGTTGAGATCTAAGAGGAAGAACCCAGAAATAATGTTTGAGACTTTCTCCATTTCTAATGGTGTCTTTTTGGCGTTATCTATTTTACTTTCTATGTTATAAGAATTTGAACATGCTCTAAATATTCAGTATTATAAATATGCTGTAAATATTCAGTTGCAGGGCCAGATATGGAAATAAAAGGCTGTGACCTCCCCTTAGCATTTTTGAGTGCCAGAGGAATAGAAATTACTCAGAGACACATATCTTTTTGGATTTGAGATATATGCTATTTTTCAGAGGGAGTGAAGATCTAATAGTTTGGGTCCCTTTAAGCAGTTTTGAGAGGGGAAAAAATGTTAGCAAATGACCTTGGCTCCATTGAAAGTTAAATTCTTGACCACAGCCATGGTATTAGATAATCATGGTAATGACAAACAAAATATAGTGTAACAACAAGTAACAACTGTGGGAGTGGCTGCCTTTCTTGGTCCAGGGACTTGACACCTGTGCAGTTTTGCTTCAGGTAGTGCTCCTATTACCGTGCCTTGGTCCTTTGTTAGCCAGCAAGGCGGTGCTCTCCCAGACCTTGGCGGTGGTCCTCCCCCCTTCCCATTAGCATCCACCACGTGCAGCTGGATTTCCAATCCTTAGGTTACAGCTTTGCCCATCAGACCTTTTTTCTTGTGGTCTTCTAATATTTAGTGTTTCACGGGAGCAGTATGCCAGTTTAATTTTTTTAATTCTTTAATTTTCTTAATTTCAAAAGCTGGGAAGCTTCTCTCCTTTGTCTGCCATTTGAATGCCTCATCATTTTCTATCTTTTATTCTGAAATTCAGAAACTTCATGAGGTATTTCGAGACGTTTTTCATTAATATTCAGAGTTCAGTGAGTTGTGTTTTTTTTAATATTAAAACTTAAATTTTTTCCAGCTCAAAGAAAATTTATTTATTCGCTGATTGTTCCTCCTTCAGTTTTCCTAGATCCTTATCCCTGTCTCTTAATTTTTCCTCCCATACTTTGTCCTCTCTACCCTTTTTCTGTGGCTTCTCGGAGACAGTTGAAGCTTGTTTCCTAAATCTCTTATTGAGATTACAATCTGTCTAACCTTCGTTGTGGTGTTTAATTTGACAATTGTGTCTCTGCCTGGACACAGTGTTTCTAGCCATCTTAAGTGGTGGCTCTCTGTTCTGCTCATGTTGATTTAGTGTCTTCCTGAGTCTGGTTTTAATAACAAAGAAACGGATGATTTGTCCTTTCCCCATCCCTCATCCATGCTGCCCTAGAAGAGTGATGGGAAGAGGACAGTCCCCCGAACACCTCTCATGTTTCCCTCATTTCGAGCTCTGTATTCACACCTGCTGGCTGTTCACTCCTCTTCTCTCCGAGTGCCTGTCTGCTGTTGGGGTGTGTGTGGGGGGTGCTGGCTTAGCCTAGGCCTATGCGTTTCCAGGCCTAGATGCAGAAGGAGTGAGAGGCCGGGGATGGTAGTGGAGAGGAAGAAAGAAGGTGCCTGTGCTTTCTGCCTGGCCCTGCCCTCCTGTTCCTGCCCAGCTGCTTGAGTAGGAGTGGCCAAGGCCATTTCTCCTAGGCCCCCAAAGCCTGGGTACTCCCCAGAGGCCCTGCTTGGGGCACTGGACTTTCCTACTCACTGCCTTGCCCTGGAGTGCCAGAGGTGGGTTAGGGCTTTTCCTTGCTGAGGCACCCAGTGGTCTTTCTTTTTCTGGCTTCTGTAATATATTTGATGCTTTTTCCCAGTACTAGGTGGTATTAGAGGTCATCTGCCCCCCTTTAGTTTCCATTATAGTTAATAGAGGGAGTTCAACTATTACTCTAAAGAAAAGCTCTTTATTCAGTTTGTTTTTGATATTTGTCTTCCAATGTTACTAGCAGTATAAGTGAGAGGCATAATAGCATAACAACTTTATAGCTGCCAGCATCCATTATGGGTACAAAAAGGCACCAGAATCATCCGAAAATGTACAGCACACTTTCTGCCTTTACATAGAATTTATTGAGATTATAATTGGGAGTAGAAAACATGAAATATAATTGGAGTCAGGTGTTTTGATGTCATATAATATTTGTTACTGCTTTAGAGCCTGCTAATTTTGCACCCTACCTTACACTGCCCATTTTTTTCATTCAATGTTGGAATGGCACTTGGTGTGTCAAATTAGCATCGTAGACATATAGGCTCCTTCGGGAAACCGAATGCAAATACTTACAAGGAAGCAAAATACCAGTTTCTCTTTGGAGGCTGTACTGTCAGGAATCTGAAAGAGTCGGCTGGTTCTTTCTCAACCTGCACTCTGAAACCTGTGTTTCATTTGCTCCTTATAGAGTCTGGTTACGGGAATTCCCACTGTCCTCTTTGCCCTGGGAAATCTCCTGAGATCATAGTAACTGACAAGGGGAGTAATCCTATCAAACCAAGAGTGGCAGTATAAACCTTTAGAAACTGATCTGGCAACATGTTTCAAAGTCCATGCAGCCACCATAGTCACACTTTGTTAACTTTGGGAAATGATACAAAAGAAGGTAAATAATAACAGAAGGAAGAATTCATTGACATTATGTAGAAATAGAGAGGCATTCTCAGTATTTCACACTGGGTGATTTTAATGAGTGCTTATTTAATGAATGAATATTTTTGTAAGAATTAGAAATTGTAACTGAAGGTGCTGTAGCAACATGAAAGAGGACAAAATATACCACGTTAAAGGGGGCAGAAGGCTTATATATTGCAGCTATATAAAAATATATATATTTATGGAAAATCTGGGGCATTTAGATTTTTTTTATTGTTTTCACCCTCATTTATAAACTTCAATTACATAACTTTCATAACTTAAAAATAGAGTTGTTTTAAAGAAAAAAAACAACAAGCTCTAGTAATCAGAAGAGATTTACCAACCAAAATGAAAACTTTGCATTTGGTCTAATATTAAAATGTTAACTCCTTCACTGTTTACTGACTTTTGCTGAGCTTATCTGTTGCAAAATTTTTATTTACCTCAAAGTTTTGAATACTTACAAATTCAAAAAGAAATCTATCAAGAAACCCAGTTACTAAGTAACAGCTAACGTATTTAGTGTCATACAAGGAATATTTTCTACTGAACTTTCTCATAGTGACAGAGGCTTACTAAGTAAGCCTGAGTGTTCTATCATATATTGGGACCTTAGAGCATGTCATGAAATTCTGGCCTTTATTGGTTGCATGAAAACAGTGTACTGAGTAACTATAGGATGCACAAATGTTACTGTGGAATATTCTGATAGGACATGAGGAATGGATCGTAAAAATCCACTTGTATGTATGCTACTAAAATAAACTCAGCTGTGCTCTTTGCTGACTAGACAAAAATGAAATGATATATCTGTGTCCAGAGGCCTCGTGAGAGCAGGAGCTCAAGGAGCCTGAGCCCGTCCCACCACGGCTCTGTGTGTAAGGCCTGATCTGCTTTTCGGTTTTCATTTTTGGACAGTTTTATCAAAATACATTTTACACAATAGAATTTTATCATTTTAACTATTTTTGAGTTCCCAGGTCAGTGGTGTAAAGCACAGTCATACTGTTTTGCAGCCATCACCACCATCATGCCCATCACTGCTCCCATCTTCTGCAACTGAAACTGTCCCCACTAAACATCCCCCATCCCCTCGCCCACCCGCTGCCTTCCACCTCACCTTCTATCTCTGACTCCATGGAACTAGGGACATCCTGTGAGTGGAACCTCACAGTGTTTTTCCTTTTGAAACCGTTTTTTTCAATGAGCAAAATGTCTTCAGCATCCATCCAGGATGTAGCATGTGCCACAGAGTCCCTCCTGTTTTTTAACTGAATCTATTGGGGTGGCATAAGTTAATAAAATCGTATAGGTTTCAGGTGAACAGTTCTATGATACATCATCTGTATATTGTATTGTGTGTTCACTACCCCACATCAGGTCTCCTTCCATCACCGTTGATCCCCCCTCTACTCTCTTTACCTCGGCCCACCCCTTTCCCTCTCGTAATCCACAGGCTGATGTCTGGGTCCACCAGGTGTTTTTTTTTTTTTTTCTGTGCTTAATCGCTTCACCTTATTCACCCAGCCAAGCAAATACCCTCCCTCTGACAGTTGTCAGTCGGTCGGTTCTCTATCCAGGTGTCTGTTCCTATTTTGTTTGTTAGTTTATTTTGTTCATTAGATTCCACATATAAGTGAAATCCTATGGTATTACTGTTTCTCTGCCTGCCCTGTTTCACTTCCAATAGTACACTCCAGCTCCACCCATGCTGTCACAGATGGTAAGATTTCCTTCTTTTTTGCAGCTGCATAGTAGTCCATTGCGTAAATGCACCACATTTTTTTCTCCACCCATCTCCTGGTGGGCACTTGGGCTGCTTCCAAGTCTTGGCCACTGTAAGTAACGCAGCAAGGAACATAGAGGAGCATATATTCTTTCAAATCAGTGTTTCTAGTTTCTTGGGCATATTCCCAGAACAGGAATTACTATGTCATAAGGAAATTCCATGTTTTAGAAAAATGTGCTTTCATTGGTTTCAGAGAGAGGAAGGGAGAGGGGGAGAGAGATAGAAACATCAGTGATGAGAGAAAGTCATGGATTGGCTGCCTCCTGTGCGCCCCCTACTGGGTATCATGCCCACAGCCCGAGCAGGTGCCCTGTCTGGGACTCAAGCCAAGATCTCCTGGATCATAGGTCGATGCTCAAACGCTGAGCCACGCTTACCGGGCAAAGAAATTCCATTTTATAATTTTTGAGGTAACTCCCATACTGCATTCCACAGTGGCTGCACCAAATGCATTCCCACCAGTGATGCACAAGGGTTCACTTTGTCCACGTCCTCACCAGCACTTTTCATTTGTGGATTTATTGATGGCACCCATTCTGACAGGTGTGAGGTGATATCTCATTGTGGTTTTAATTTGCATCTCTCTGATTAGTGACATTGAGCCTCTTTTTATGTCTATTGGCACCTGTGCGTCCTCTTTGGAGATGGGTCTATTCAGATCCTTTGCCCATTTTTTTCATTGGATTGTTTGGTTTTTGGTGTTGAGTTTTATAAGTGCGTCATAAATTTTGGATATTAAGCCATTGTTACATGTATGTGGATTGTCTTTTCATTTTGTTGCTGGCTTCCTTTGCTGGGAAAATATTTCTAAGTTTGATATAATGCCATTGGTTTATTTTTCTTTTGTTTCCCTTGCCGGAGGAGATAGATCAGAACAACTATTCTCATGAGAAATGGCCGAGATTTTACTTCCTCTGTTTTCTTCTGAAATTTTTACGGTTTTGAGTGTAACAGTTTAAGTCTTTAATCCATTCTGAGTTTTTTTCTTGTGCATGGTGGAAGAAGGTGATCTCGTTTACTTTTTTATCCATGTATCTGTCCAATTTTGCCAACATCATTTATTGACTAAATTATCTTCACCCCATTTGATGTTCTCCTGTCCTGTGTAAATATTAATTGACCATAAATGGGTGGGTTTATTTCTGGGCTTTTTATTGAGTTCCTTTGACATATATGTCTTTTTATGCCAGTACCATGCTGCTTTTATTACTATGTCCTTGTAGTTCAGTTTTGTATCAGGCAGCATGATTCCTCCAACTTTGTTCTGCTCTCTCAAGATTGCTGTGGCTCTTTGGGGGAAGGGTGCTGTTTGTTTAGTTGGTGGCTTGGTTTTGGTGGTTCCATGTAAATTTTTGGAATATTTGTTAGACTTTTGTGGAAAAACTCCATTGGTATCTTGGTAGGAATTGGTTAAATCTATAGATTGCTTTGGGTAGTAGGACATTTTAATGATGTTAATTCTTTCTCTCCATGAACATGATATAAGCTTCCACTTATTTGTATCTTCATTTTTTTTCTTTTTGCTAATCCTCACCTGAAGATATTTTTCCATTGCTTTTTTAGAGAGTGGGAGGGAAGGACGGATAAATGGAGAGAGCGAGACAGAGAGAGAGAGAGGGAGGGAGAAACCTTGATGTGAGAGAGACACAGTGATCAATTGTCTCCCACATGGGCCCTGACCAAGGCTCGGGATCACAGCTGCCACTCAGGTATGTGCCCTTAACCATGGAATCACACCTTTGACCCTTTGGTTCTCAAGCTTATGCTCTAACTAGTGAGCCCCACTGGCCAGGGCTTCAGCTTCTTTTTCCACTATATCATAATTTTTGGACTACAGGCCTTTTACATTCTTGGTTAATTTCATTTTTAGATTTTTTTTTTTTTTATGCAGTTGTAAATGAGATTGTTTTCTTAGTTCCCTTTTGATAGTTCATTATTGGTGTACAAAAAGGCAACTGATTTTTGGATATTTATTTTGTACCAGTACTGTACTGAGTTTGTTAATCAGTTCTAGTAGTTTTTTGGTTGAATCTTTTAGGTTCTCTATATACAGTATCATGTCATCTGCAAATAATGATAGTTTTACTTCTTCTTTTCCATTACAAATGCTATTTCTTTTTTGTTCCTAAACATTGTAGCTGCATCTTCCAGCAGGATATTGAATAAGAGTAGTGAAAGCAGACAACCCTTTCTTGTTCCTGATCTTAAGGGAAACACTTTTAGTTTTTGCCCATTGAGTATGATGTTGGCTGTGGGTTTGTCCTTTATGGCCTTTACTATGTTGAGATATGATCCCTCTTTTCCCACTTTTCTGAGAGATTTTATCATGAATCGGTGCTGAATTTTGTCTGATTTTTTTTTCTGCATCTATTGACATGATCATTGTGATTTTTATTCTTTATTTTGTTCACATGCTGTATCAATATGTGGATATTGCCCCAACCTTGCATCCCCAGAACAAATCTCACTTAATCGTGATGTATGATCATTTCAATGTATTTCTGGATCCAGTTTGCTAATATTTTGTTGAGGATTTTAGCATCAATGTTCATCAGGGAGATTGGCCTATAATTTTTTCATAGTATCTTTATCTGATAAAGGTTTGTCAATCTTGTTATCTCTTGGGTTTCTTTTTGTTGTTGTTTTTGTTATTCCTCATTTGAAGAAATGTTTCCATTGCTTTATTTTTAGAGAGAATGGAAGGGAGTAAGAAAGGACTGGGTAATGGTGTGTGTGTGGGGGGGGAGAGAGAGGGGGGGGGAGAGGGGGAGGGGGAGGGGGGAGGGAGAGAGAGAGAGGGAGCCACCAATGTGAGAGAGACACATGTTTTGGTTGCCTCCTGCACTTGCAACCCATGTATGTGACTTTAACCAGTAATCCAACCTACAACTCTTCAGTGGGTACACCAACAATAATGACTGAGCCACACTGGCTAGGGCTTCATTGATCACTTGTATTTTTTTTAGACTCTTTGTTTTTATTTCTGCTTTGATTTTCATTATTTCCTTCCTTCTACTTTGAGCTTTCTTTGTTTTTCTAGTTCCTCTAAGTGTAAAGTTAGATTGCTTATTTGAGATTTTTCCTGTTTCTTGAGGTAGGCCTGTAATGTTAGGAATTTGTCCCTTAGGACTGCTTTTTCTGTGTCCATAGATTTGGGTTGTTGCAATCCTCGTGTTCATTTATTTCAAGGCATCTTTTGATTTTTTTCCCCTTGATCTCATTCATTGTTTGTAACATGTAAATATATCTTCCATGCCTTTGTGTTTTACAGTTTTTTATTCTTGTTTCTTTAATTCTATACATCATTATTTTATTGTGGCAAAACGTAGATATCTTAAGATTAACAATTTTAACCACACTTAAGTATACAATTCAGTAGCATTAAGTATACTGATGTTTTTAAGCGATCACCACCATCCATCTCCAGAAAGTATTGTTTTGCATCTCATTATTTTAATTTTCTTTTTTATTGAATTTATTGAGGTGATAGTAGTTAATGAGATTAAATAGGTTTCAGGTGTACAATTCTGTAATACATCACCTGTACAGAGGTGTTTTTCTTGTGATTTATTTCTAGTTTCATATTATTATGGTCAGAGAACATTCTCGATATGATTTCAGTCTTAAAGTTACTGAGGCTTGTTTTGTGTCCTAACATGGGGTCTGTCCTAGAAAATGTTCTGAAGACACCAATGAAATCCTTCTGATGTAGTATATAATTTAAGGCCACTGTTTCCTTTCCGATTTTTTGTCTGGAAGATCTATCCATTGATGTCAGTGGGGTTTTAAATCCCCTGCTATGCCTGTGTTACTGTCTCTGGCTCTTCATCAAGATTTGCTTTGTATATTTGGGTGCTCCTATGTGGAATGCCTAAATATTTACAAGGGATATATGCTCTTATTGGATTGTTCCCTTTATCATTAGGTAGTGTCCTTTTTTGTGTCTTAATATAGCCTTTGTTTTAAAGTTTACTTTGATATAGCTATTGCGACTCCAGGTTTTTATTTCATTCTCATTTGCATGAAATATCATTTTCCATCCCTTTACTTTTATTTTAGTCTGTATCTCTTTTATCTGAGATAAGTCTCTTATTGACAGCATATATATGGGTCTTGTTTTCTTATCCACTCAGCTATCATGTCTTTGGATTGGAGTATTGAAGGCATTTACATTTGAAGTGATTATCGGTATGTATTGCCTTTTATACTTTCAACTGTGCTCTTCTTTTTTTCCCCTTTTTTAATAGTTCTCGTAATATTGTTGTGTGGGTAACAAACTCCTTTAACTTTTTGTCTGTGAAGCTCTTTATTTCTCTGTCAATAGTCAATATTAATTGATAGCCTAGCTGGGTAGAGTAGTCTTCATTGTAGGTCCTTGCTTTTCATCACTTTGCATATTTCATGCCAATCCCTTCTGGCCTGAAATGTTTCTGTTTAGAAAGGAGCTAACGGTGTTATGGGAGCTAACTTCTTGGTAACTGACTGCCTTTCTCATGCTCTTTTAAGATTCTCTGTCTTTCACCTTTGCCATTTTCATTTTGATGTGTCTTCGTGCGGGCCACTTTGGGTTCATCTTCTTTGGGACTCTGGACTTCCTGGACTTGTGTGGCTTTTTTCTTTACCAGATTAAGACTTTTCAGTCGTTATTACCTTTAAGGTTCTGGATCCCTTGCTCTTTCTTTTCTCCTTTGGCTTCCATGATGCAGATATTGTTATGTTTCATGTTGTCCCAAAGCTCCCTTAGACTGTCCTCGTTTTTTAAAATTGTTTGTCCTTTTTGATGCACTGATTGGGTGTCTTCTGCTACCTTGTCTTCCAAATCACAGATTCAATCCTCTGCTTTATCTACCTGGCTATTTATTTCTTCTAGTGTGTTCTTGTCTTCAGATATTTTATTATTAATTTCTGACTGATTCTTTTTTTATGGTTTTTGTGTCTTTTTTCATGTTCACTATCTCTTTGTTTAACTTCTCACTGTCTTCATCCTTTCTTCCCCTGAGTTCCTTTAACATACTTATAACCATTATTTTCCACTCTATATCTGGTAGATTGCTTCCTCCACTTCATTTAGCTTTTTAAATGGAAATGTCTCCTGCTCTTTAATTTGGGGCATGTTTCATTGTCTCCCCATTTTGGCTGCCTCTGTGTGTTTGCTTCTGTTTATTAGACTCCCAGTCTTGGTAGTGTGGCCTTATGTAGTAGGTTTCCTGTGGGACTCAGTGTCTCATTCTTCTTGATAACCTGATCTCAATGCTCCGGGAATGCCCCTTGTATCTTTTATGTGGGCTCTCCTATTGTAGTTGTCTTGTTTGCTATTGGTCCGTGCGTGTGTGGGGTTGATCTCCAGGCTGATGATTGTGAGGATCAACCCTGACCACAGTGTACAAGCTGCTGTGCAGGTGCTGATCATGTGAAATAGAATTGGTCTCGGCAGAGTCTGGTTCTTGTTGAGATCTCCCTTTGGATCCACTTAGCTTGTGAATTAGATTAATCAATTGAGAATTAATTGGATCCTGCTCTGATATTATCTGTAGCTGGCCATTGAGCACGTTGGACCTAGAGTCTCCTGGGAGGGACTCTGGTGTTAGCCAATGTCAGATGCTTCCTGTGACTGGCCCAGGGCCATGTATTTGGAGCTACAAAGCAACTCACAGTTGGTGGCTGCCTCTGCTGGGCCTAACTGAATGCAAGAACATTCAGTCATTACACCAAGCTGGCTTTTTACTAGCACTGAGCCTTGGGGAAGATCAGCAAAGGTCCAAAGGCTCCCCATGATCCGCTGCTGCCATCCTCCATGTGCTGGCGGCCTGTTAGGCTAAGTCCCTGAAAGAGCCTCTGGAGTTACTCAAGTTGCATGAGGTAGGATCTCAGTGAGTCCCCAGGTAGGGGAGAGTGGTGGTCACTAGTTTGATACAGGTTCAAATTCAGTGTCAGTGCTTTGTCTGAGGCTACTCAGTAAATGTCACAGGTATACCATGTCTAGCTGTTACTCGCTGGATGCTCGTGCACCTTTGAGCAGTGTACAAAAGACCCAGGCCTGGCTGTCTTTGAAAGAATGGAATTAAAAAGTCAAAACAGTCCACTTCCCAGGATTTAGGTGTCTGTAATGTGCAGCCTGAGATCAGCTGCATGAGCTCAAAGGCTTTGCAGAGGGTCCTTGTGTTCCCAGAGGGCAGGAGCCACTACCTGTTGTGGGAAATTGTTGGGTCTGCTGGGACGCTGTGGGGGAAAGAGCCCATTTAGGGGTCCTGCAGCTGTGATCCAGTCACTGTGTCATGAAAAGTTTAGTGTCCTCATGTTTGGCTGATCCTGTCTGATGCCTACCTCCATTTCCATCCTAAGAGAACTGCAGTTCTGCTCAGACATCTGACCAGATGAATGTACCTTGGATGCCTGGGGAGCAATGTCCTAGCCTTCTGTCCTCAAGGCTGGGTGAGCCTGGCTGGCTGGGGTGCAGGGAAGGGCAGATAAAGATCTCTTGAGTGGGTTGAAACTGCTATTAGAATCTTTGAAGCTTTAAAAATATTTTGTTCTCTGTGCTACCACACCAGAGCAGCGAAGTGATGCTTAGCTCGCCCTCAAGGAAGCACAGTTCTGCCTTGCACCAGTGCCCGGTGCCACTAAAACAGTTATGGGAGCAACTGGAGGAAGAAGACAGGGCATTCCTATCCCAGTAGTGTCCCACCATCACAGGCGATGCCCTCTGGACAGCTGACCACTGCTGGAGCCATTTAGGGCTTTTAGGCACTACAGTGAAATGATCTGATTTATATTTGTTAAAGATCACTCTGACTTTTATTTTACTTGAAGCATTTTTATTGAAAATTATTTTTTTTCCCAGTTAGAGCAGACATTCAATATTATTTTCACATTTTCAGCATAGAGGTTAGAAATGTAATTTACAAAGTGATCCGCCAATAACTTTTGTCTAGGGTTTTCTTTAAAAGGGATCCTGTTCCTGAGGAATCTACCCTCATGATCTCATCACCCTCCAAATGCCACCACTTTTTATTTATTTTTAATTGAATTGATTGGGGTGATGTTGGTTAATAAAATTGTATAGGTTTCAGGTACACGGTTCTGTAATGCACCATCTGTATATCATACTATGCGTTCACCACCCCAAGTCAAGTCTCCTTCCATCCCCATATGTAACCCCTATAACTTTTTCTCCCTCCCCACACACCCCCTTCCTTGTGGAGATCACTCTGATTTGACATTTGAAATAATACTTGAGATGTGTCTTGACACAGGTAGGATTTAGATGAAGAGGGTGAGAAATGTGCTTCTGGTAGAGAGTGGGCACTTGGCCTGGAGGGAAGAGAGATGAAGACTGGAGAGACTAGAGCACAGTTTCCTATGAGTGAGGAGACATGGCAAGGGAACAGAAGATCCTCCATGGAGGGAACAAGCAGGGCGGGAAAAGAACCAATCACAGATAGGTAAGAGTAGGGGATGCAGGGAACCCTGGGAAGTGGCAGGGCAGGGAGAAAAGGGGATGTGAGAGGGGAATGGCAGGGGGACAAGAGACCCTAGGAATGGAAGGGCAGGGGGAAAAGGGAATATTGATGGAAGGGGTACAGGGAACCTTCCATGGGGGACAGGGGACCCTACACGGAGAGGACGGTGTCCCCTGTCCCCTCTCCGTCCTCTCCTCACCCTACTGCTCTGCCCACTTCATGGTGGCTCCCCTGTCCTCCTTACCTTCCCCCTTCTGTAGAGGGTCACTTGTTTTTCATTCCCCCTCCCCTCCATGGAGGGTCCTTTATTCCTCTGCCCAGCCTCATCCAAGGAAGGTCCCCTGTCCAATGCAGGACAAACTTCAGGGAGGTTCCCTATATCCCTGTGTGCTCTTTCCATGGAGGGTGCCCTGACCCCTTCCCTGTCCTTCATGGGGGGGGTTTCCTGTCATCCTGCCCATTCCTGTTTATCGAGGGTGCCTGATCTTGCTGCCCAACTCCCTCCATGAAGAGTCCCCAGTCCCCCTGCCATGCCTCCTATGAAGATTCCCCAATCCTCCCTGCCCTGCCCCATCAACTTAGGGTCCCCCTGTCCTTCCTACCCTGTCAGCTGCTTGGAGATTGCCCTGTTCTTCTGCCCTGCCCCCTCAAAGGGAGGTTTCCTATTCCCAGGACCATACCCTTCCATGGAGGGTGTGCTGTCCCCTTTCCCTGCCCCATCCACGGAGGTCCTCTGTCCCTCCTGCCCTATAAACTTCATGTAAGATGTTCTTTCCTTTCGCCCCTGCCCTTCCATGGAGGATTTCCTGTCCTCCACCTCCTGCCCCCGCAGAGGGGGATTCCCTGTTTTCTTCCCATTCCCCTCCATGGAGGGTGCCCTGTCTCCCACCACTCTCATCTCCAAATTAGGTCTCTTTGCCTACCTTTCCTGGTTCACCATGGAGGGTTCCATGTCCCCCTGCCCTGTCCTCTCAGTAGTGGGGTTCCGTGTCCCCCTGCCCATTTTCCTCCTTGGAGGGTCCTCTGTACCCCCAGAACTTCCCGTTTAAAGAAGCATCCCATGTCCTCCCTGCCCTTCCTATTGTGCCCTCCCTGTCCTTTTCCCTCAGTGGAACTTCCCCTTTTTCCCTGCCCTCTGACCTCCATGGAGGGTCCCCTTTCCTGCCTGACCTCTAACCTCAATAGATGATACCCTGTCACCCTGCCTTGCTGCCGCCATGGACGGTCTCCTGTCACCACTGCCCTCTCAACTCAATAGATGATACCCTGTCCTCCATGCCCTGCCCCCTTCATGAAGGATCTCTGGTCCTCCATGCCCTGCCCTCTTCATGGAGGGACCCCGTCCACCCTGCCCTCCTCTCCATGGAGGTATTTTGTTTCCCTATCCTGTGCCATCACACACAGGTCTCTGAGAGTGTGGGTTTTGGTCTCCAGTGTTCATCTGTCCTGCCTTCAAGCCATGTTTCCACTGTCTGTATCTGAAGCACATGTCACAGTCTTTCATCTGTATAAATCCTACCCTTTCAAATTTTATTTCAAATGCCAAATCACAGAGTGATCTTTAAAAAATATATATCAGATCATGTCATTTCCTGCCAAAAAGCCTTAATGGTTGGGATAACATTTTCAACCCACCCAAGGGCCGTATATTTGCCTGGACACCCCCCCCCCGACTTTCCTACACCCCAGCCAGCCTGGTTCCTCATTCCCTGGGAGCACTTGCTGTCCCTTTACTGGTGGCTTCCCTAGTTCTCCTTGTGTCCAGCTCTGTTTCAACAGCCAAGTCTGAGTTTGAATATGTCAAGAACTTGGGGAGCCCTTCTCTGAGCCTGCTGGAGAGTCACCCTGCAGAGGCTCCAACCCAGCTTTGTGGGGTATCACGTTTCAACAGGTCACAGAATTAAGACTGGTCAAAATGGTAAGACAGGGCATAGAGGTAAGCTGGCAACCATTCGAGGTCAGCCAAGTTGGCCATGGTAGCCAGGTGTTCTTTGGGTTCTTTTTCTTAAATCAGTGAGTGAACATTTGTTGAGCTCCAAAGCACAATTTTTTGTTACTTGAAAAACAAAAAACCTCATAAATGTGCCAAACTTCTGTGCATCAAAGGACACTATCAGGAGAAAAAAGACTACCCATAGAAAGGGAGGAAATAGTAGCAAAGCAAATATCAGGGACGGGTCTAATACTTAATCTAGATAAAGAATTGCCGCAACTTTTGATGGTGAGAGTTGTGTCCATTTGGCTGGGCTATAGCACACAGTTATTGGACCAAACATATCTGGAATCAGTTGACTTTGGGGGTAATTTCCCTGGAAACGGGGTGGGTTCTGTAACTCAGCTGAAACCCTTAGGAGTGAAAATTAAGATTCCTTGGTACAGAGGAAATTCTACCTCAGTTCACAGTATAACATGTTGCTGTTTTTAGCGTGCTGGTCTGCTCACAGACTTCAGACTTGTCAACCCCCATCATGACAATAACAGTTTGCGGCCTGTCTGGCTAGACAGCTTTGCTTTGATCGGCTTCCCTCTGACCTGCCCTGGTCTGCTACGCTCTGCTCTGGTGAGACATCATCAGTGTCTCAGCTCTAGTCCAAGATGTAGTTTCCTTTCACAGGGAAAATGTGCCCTCCCAGCCAGACGGGAGCTGACACATATGGACAGAAATCCCTGCCCCTGGGACTTTAGCAGAGCTGGTCTCCAAAGCCTGCTGACCATAAATAACCATCATCCCTTCTATGGATGAAGAGGCCTTGGGGAGAATTGTAGGAAAGTTGTAGGTGTTTCCCCTCCCTCCTGGCAGAATGCACCAGTAGGACTACCACTGTCCTTCCAGGGCAGAAGCAGCTCCCCAGTGCTCCTGAGGGCCCAGCAGTGTCCCTGCTGGTGAAGAAGTTGCTTTGCCCACCTGGACACTCGGTGACAGATGATGTTCTTGACCCAAGTCTACAGCTGGACATCTAGGACTGGGGCTCCAGCTGGCAGGACAGGAGTTAACTGCGGGACAGAGTGGCACCTGTGAGCTCCCAGGAGTTACACCTCAGGTGTCCCTCCCAGCGTCAGGTGCTCTAGGAGGTGCTACACAGCAAGGTCTGGGGCTGACCCAGTAGCCATGGACACAGGTTCTCTGGACTATCCACAGGGAGAGCCCACCACTACTCTCACCCAACTCCTGCTGGAGCTCACCTCTTGCCTCAGGCCCAGGTGTGTGATCCAGGGCCAGGAACCAGGCCCTGAATTGCTCCTCAGGCTCTATGTCATATTTCTCAGTAGCCTCCTGCAGCTCCACTATCTTTTCCATTTCCTTCTGTTCCTGGTGCTGGAGAGAGAGAGGATGCAAACACAGCTCGAGTGAGGAGCGGGGCAGGGGATAGGTCCAGGGTCTTTTTGCACATGGGCACTGCCCTTCCACTAATTCCATCCAGACCCTACCCATGCTCATAGTTGGGCAACAGCTCTTCCTCCAGAAAGCTGTCCTGGATGCCATCCCCCTACCCCAGCCACCAACTGTAGGGGTCTCCCACCTCTGTTATAAAAGCCTCCCAATAGATGTATGATGCAGGGGATGGAGCCCGGGAGTGTGCTGTCGTGCATGTCCCCTATTTTCACTCCTTCCCCTGCCCCCAGGAGGTCCCACAGCCACTCACCTTCCTCTGGTTTTCTCTGTGGACCTGATTCCCCTGCAAGGCAGAGAACCCAAGTCTATCAGAAAGAGCCGCCCCAGGCATGGTTAGCCCTGGGCCCACCCCTACTCATGTTGCAATACTGCCAGGTCCCAGGAGGGGATGGGAAACTCAGAAAGACAGGACTTGGACCCAGGCTAGTCTCTGGGCTCCAGACTACAGAGACATGGATTGCTATATGGACAAGCCCCCAGGGGCAGCTCTACTGACAATTCAGGGCTCTCTCCCCAAAGGTTAATCCTGGTCATCCACCTCCAAATCTGTCTCTTTCCAGCATCATCAGGTCACCTAGAAATTTCCCAAGGAAGGAGACACATTGGGTAATCAGTGAAGGTGGGATGAGCCCCTGCTCTCAGTTGTGTCAACACAGCCTCCCCTGAAAGCCTGCCATCTTCAGCTGCTTGGCCCACCCCAGGGATCCCACATGGAGCAGACCAGGACCCTTTGAGCCTCCCCTCAATTATCCCATCCCTCACTCTCCAATAAAACTCCTAAACACATTTCAGGGCCTATCTTGGCAAATCACAGGGCTTGTGGTCCTGAGCCAGCCCCACCCCCATAGGTTTGCTGCACCCAGCTCAGACAGAACCCCCTGTCTCTGACCCTGGAGCACCCACCAGACAGGCTCACTCAACTTCTTATGCAGCCTCTTCTGTGCTCAGTATCAGAGTGACAAATCTGGAAGGCTGCTTCTGCCAGGGTCCAGGACATGGTCATTGAGCACATACTCCCCCCACCCCTTTTCCCCCTCCATCCCAACCTCACACTCTGGACATCAGACCCAGATCAGCTGGTGCCAGGGCTACTGTGTCTCCAGCATGCTCTGATTCTGGCAAGCTCTCAGCTACAATGCTCACTTGATGTGTGGCCTTGGGCAGCAGCGGGCCTCCCTGACCTGCTTCCTCCTCTGGAAAGTGTGAGATCTCCACCTAACTCACAGGGCCTCTTGAGGACTCAGTGTCGTTACTGGCATCACTGCTCTCATCCTACTCTTCCAGGTGGAATAGTGAAGGGGGCTCTGCACCGTCCTTTCCTGTCTGATCTTTGTGAGCACCCTGTGAGTCCTGTAGCCCAGGATGGTGGTCCCTCCACCTCTCTCACTAGGAAACAGGGGACCCGAAGGAGAACAGTGACTGGCTCAGGAGCCCACATAGGAGAGGCCACCTGCCCCTCTCAGCCAGAGGCTTTGTCCCATCTGCCCTCACCATTCCCATCACTGTCCAGAGCCCTGTCCTCTGGGCTCTCAGGTTGTGCCCAGGCCCCCAGTGGGCCAAGGCATAGATGGACAGGTGTTTCAGGAGACTGGCTGAGCAGCCCGGCCTGGCCTACCACACTGGATTCTCTGCCCATCAGACTAATACCAAGGCCATGCCAAACCTTTACCTCCCCAAGGAATGCCCAGGACCCTCCCTTGGGCGGTAGTCTTTCTTTACCCTTGGGGACAGGATTCTCAGGGTGTCCCATCTGACTGGCAGGGTAGCAGGTGACAGAACACTTTACCTCCTCATGGACAGGAAGCATCAGAAGTCTGTGCTAAATGTGCCCACCCTGAGCATCCGTCCTACCCGGGATGGGTTGTGTCAATTCAAGGACACCGAAGTTAGAGCTACAGCTCCCCACCTCACTAACAATGCCCCAGTTCCCCAGACACTTCTCAGAAGCTCCCTGGCCTGTGTTAGTGCCCACTGAGCGCTGAGTGAGAATCCTGTGACTGGCAGCGAGTGCTACAGGGGGCATTGAGAAGTCACAGAATGAACACCTCTCTGTGTCTGTTCCAACAAAGGGGACCGGGGGCCAAGCAGCCCTTATGTTCACCTGGCCCATGGAAATCCCCAGGAGGGCCCTCCCCTGGGGCAGGCAGGGTCGCTCCCCTTGGAGGTGTGATGAAGACAGAAGGAACAGCAGGGCTCTGGCTTCCTAAGGACAGGGTGGGGTGGTTTGGCGAAGAAAGGCACCCACCCATCCCATTCACCCCACAGCCTAGAAGAAGCGAAGTGCCAGCGGGATGGACCTGCTTGAAAGCCAGAGACGCGCTTAATCTGCCATGCCTGCACCCCATCCTGGAGCAGCCCAGCCACCACCACTCTGTGCCGGGACCTGGCCTCCTGCCCCTGAAACTGCCCCCCACCTGCCCATGGACCAAAGAGATCCTCTTTCTGCTTATCGGGACAGAGAGGGTGAACATTTTCAGAGATTCTTTAAGGGACAAATGACCAAAGCCACACCCTGAACCGTCCCGGCTTCCCCCACCATCTTGTCTTTCCAGAAGTCCAGCCTAGCTCTACCTTCATGAGCTTCTTTCCTGTTACTGGGTTGTTCTCCTCACATAGTTTTCTCATTTGGACTCTGCTCTTCCTGAGGGGCATGACAGAGGAAAGACATGTCTAGGAATGATGGGGGAGGGGCATTAAGGGCAAATTCCTTTTGACAATCTAAAGTTTCAAACTCCCGGGGTGAGGGTCCTCATGGGTTCGTCTGAGCAGGACCGTGTCCATGGGACTGGGGCTGGGCTCTCATGTTGGTCACCGGGGCCCCCATTCCCATTGCTCTTGAGCAGTTTTGACCAGTTCTGGTTTCAGCTGGGCATAAGGTTCTGGTGCTGGAAACACTAGCCAATCTCCTATTTGGCTCTATGCAGTCTCTGACACTTAGGGGAACTGACTATTAAAACAGAGCTGGTGACCTGAAGTCCCAGGGAGGCTTAGAGACTACGCCCATGAACCCGGTCCCTGTCCCCAGGGTTGGCTGCCTCTCAGGTGGTGAGGGGACATTGGGAAACATATGGAAGACACCCCCATCCTATGATGGGAGAGGCCTCCACACCTGAGAACTTCCTTCCACATCTTCAGCCGATGGACTGGCTTGCTTTCTACACTTCACAGGATTGCATGGAGCAAAGAGAAGTTCCCCAAGGTTCGGCACTCCTGGGAAGGGGGGAGATGCGCTGTGAGGTGAGGAGCTGGAGCTCGAGCTTCAGTCTCCCTCAATTGACACCCACTCCTGGCTGAGGCAGATGCTCAGGGTGGACACGTTTAGCACCCAAAAACCAATACAGAGAGGACAGTCTTAGCTCAACCCAAGGAAGGAGCCAGGTAGGAAGTGAGCCTTCCACCACTGGGACCTGAGATTCAAGGTCAGCATGCCCTTGGAGAGAGGACCTAGAGTCTGTGCTGGGGCTCAGGCCTCAGGCCTCAGTCCTCACAGTTGACAAAGCAGTGGAGGCATTTTTGAAGGCTCCACATAGGGACTCCTCTGGGCCTCTCATCTCATACCTTGGCCACCTTAATCCAGTACTCTGTGACTTTGGCCCTGTCTTGGGCCATCATGCTTAGGTCTCAAGACAGGTGGTCATCACGCAAATGGCCACGCAATTGAACTGCACCATGGTGTCATGGGAAGTTGGTTCCAGCTGTTCTATTGGCAGGATTTTCCCAGAGGGACCACATGGAGCCCAGGCACTGAGAATGCAGCACCTCTGTGAACAGCTCCAGGGGAGAAAGGGCAGTGTCAACCAGCCCTGCCACACCCCAGCTCAGGGTCCCCAATTTCCCGCAGGGGTCAGTGGTCAAGGCTGAAACTCAAGACTGGGGATATGGCCTTTGCCTTGGAGTCCCTGGGATTCATTCTCTGTCCGCTGAGAGCACCCAGTCCTGGATGACCCAGGGCCCAAGACTGATGGGGAAGGGACAGGAGCACCTGCCTCTAGCCCTTCCTCACTTACCCCAAAGTCTAGCATGTGACTCACGTCTCCTCACCAAGGGGCTTCTTGCAGGATCTGATGACCCCTCTGGCCCAGATCCGCATTCAGTGGCAGTAACAACCACTGGCTGCTTGTGTTCCTTTTAGTTCAGTACACATGAGGTGCCTAATACGTGCTGAAGCCGCTGAGCCTCATGGGCACAGGGATGGGCGACCCATGGACCTTGCTGCACACAGTGAGCTCTCTATTGCCCAGACACCACCCAGCTTTCTGTGTGATGGCCCTCATCTGATCTGCACAACAACTTTGCAGGAGATCTTGTGAGTGTCCCCCCCATGTCCGCAGGTGGACAGCAAAGGCTCAGGGGTTACGAAAGTTGTCAGGACCCATGGGTGCCAAGTGGTAGAGAGTACAGATCATAAGAGTACAGAGTAGGGAAAGGCAGGTCTGGGCAGCTAAGGATAGAGGGAAGGCCTCTCCCACCTTACCTGGAGAGCTCCCTGCTCACCGCATCCATTGCTGTGAGTTGCTCTGCCACTAGTCTTGAAGGGAAGGGGCGGATGCTGTACTTCGTCTCCCTTAGGTGTTTAGGGGTCACAGCCTGGGGGTAGTCGCCTGCTGGGGCTGGATCTGCCTTTGCTCTCAGAATTCTCATGAGAGCTGGTGGTCCAGGTGGCTCCACCTCCAGAGCTGGCCCTGGGGCTGAAGGGGATGTTGGTGCTTGCTCCACGTCTGGAGGGGTTGATGGAGGTGGCACTGGCTCCAGCACTGGCACAGCTGAACCAGGCTCTAGCACCGGAGCAGGCCCTTCCTCTGGTTCTGGACTACTATGCAGCTCTGGAGGTGGTTCTGGAGCAGGTTAGATAGACGGGTTCACCCACATGCCTCACTTTCCCATGCCTTCCCAGAGACAGGAAAGATGCCACTGCCTTTGAGGGTCCTCCAGCCCATGAAACCCCAACCCCACAACCCGCAGATCTTCTTCCCAGACTGCAGCCCCCTCACCTTCCAGCTCTGCCCCAGTGGGCTCAAGATGCTCCAGCTGGACCCAAACAGTTGGGACCCAGTGCAGCATGTGTGAGGCCGGGTGTTTGCCCCACATAAAGGCCTGCTCCAGGGTGAACCAGGAGAAATGGAGGGGCTGGCTGAAATATCTCACCCGATCCAGCCAGGTGCCCATAACACAAGCAATAGCCCTGCAGGCAGTCAGATGGGCAGGAGAGTCAGAGTCCTGGTCTTTCCTTCCACACTGCCCTCCCATGGCACCCTTGTTTGGGACTGAGCCTTTATGGCTGTTCCTGCCCCCCAGGGGTCAGCCCCATGCCATCCCCGACCCCTGTGTGGTTGTCATGAGAGTAGGAGGCATGGTGGGTGATCCACCAGGTTTCACACAGAATGTGTGTGAATCTCTCCCTCCCACTGCCAGCTCTCCTGAAGGCCCAGTACACTGCCCAGCCCAGCCCAGAGCTCCATGCCCCTGGACATCTGGCTGAGGACTGAGACAGGCATGTGAGCAGCCTGCGCACCACAGTCCTGTTCTGAGCCTGGCCATGGCTGTCAGGAGAGATGCATGTAGAGGAGGGCAGGCAGAGCTGGATGGGTCGGTGTTGGGGATAAGACTCTAGGGAACAATTCATTCCAGCTTCGTCTCTGGTTCTAGGGGGCCTGGGGCCCCGTCTGCAGTTCTCTTTGTCCTCTGTCCCTTTGGAGTAGAAGTTTCCAGACCTCAGCCCTCCCTTGGGAATCAGCAGATGTGTATGATCAGGGCTCTGCCAGGCCCTGTTCACCCTAAACCCCCATCCCACAGACACAGGAGGCCTCCTTCTGGACTCACAAACCACTCACTTCGGACTTGGTACTGTGGTGTCTCACCCAGAAAAAACAACCACCAGGGAGGGAACCTGAAGCCAACAAAGCAGACTCAGACACACAGACAGAGGCATCATGGGGGGTCTTAGGCAAAGGATCCGGTGTCCAGACCACAGAACCAGAACAGAAAGCAGGAGACCCTCGGCCTTTGTGACACATGCATTCCCTGCCCGAGGCTCAGAATTCACCAGGCAGATGGTGGTTGAACCCACTCCAGACTCATGCTGAGACCTGGCTTTATGTAATCCTCTAAGCTGCCCTCAGAGCTGTCTTCTCAGCTGGCCATCTGTTTTGTGCCTGATTACCCAGCCTGGTGTTTGCTTACTAGCAGGAAGCTTACCTGTGTGATGGCCCTGCCAGCCCTACATAGTTTGAGACCAGCTTTGGGCCTGCAGGAGAATTCCCTGGAGGATATGCTCCAGGCTTTACTTTGAATATTGTTCTGAGCTCTCTGAGGTAGTTCTTCTTGGTCCACATGGCATTAGCAGGGATGAAGCAGGACGAATGTGTACTTCTAGTGTTTCCAAGAATAACCCACACCAGCAGGGTACAAGGACATATATAGCACACTGGGCTCTGCAGCTGGTTGTGTTCAGATTACCTCATGTGGCCAGGCACTTGGCTTGGGCTTTCATTGCGGTACTTAAAAATTCACTTAAGTTTTCACTTAACAACTAGTCTTAACTGCAAAATGTAACACTCGGTGGCTTCAAAGCTACTTTCATAGGCTGCATAGTGAGTACAGTATGTTCATTTTTTTACCATCCTTAAAAATGTATATCTATTATATACACTTGTGTGTGTTTCATAATACACATATTTTGATAATAAAGAAGAGCCACACATAATAAAAAGTTTCAGAGAGAACATCCCTCCCTCCCACATGTCCAACCACCCCTCCCAAGACAAACACTGTTGGCAGTTTCTTCTGTCCCCTCCAGGAAGAGCCTGTGCACACTGACGGGTCACACATTATCTTAGTTAAGCCTCACTCACTGTGGGATCCATCATGCAGCTCAGATGAGGGATTGGAGGTTCCAGGACATTAAGTGACCTCCTTCAGGTCCTATGACACAGGGCTAGATGCCAAACCAGAGCTAGACTCCCAACCTGGGTCAGGCTTCTGTGCACTGTGGTGCTCAGAATCACCAAGCGCAAGAGTTAGCCATGTTTGCTTTCTATGGTGGAGACATTCCATCAAATCAAAGTGTGTCTTGTGAATGGTTAATATAAATTCCACCCTTAGATTCAGTATCTGCTGAGTGCAGAACAGCTGGAAGCACTTAATCCCTTATAGGCAAAACAGGTTTGGGCCATTAAGCCAAGAAAAGTGCTCATACTGGGAATTATTGGGAATAAACTGGTTTTTATGGCCTAAGCTTCTGCAGCCATCAGAGTCTGGATCTGGGGAGCAGTGAGGAAACCAGAAAGTCACTGGACTTGGCACCAAACCCTAGACCTAGAACAGACGTATGTGTTACCTTGAGCAAGTCACTTACCTGCCCTTGGCCTCTGCTCTCTCATCTGTCCAATGAAGACAAATTCCAGTATGAAATCCAGAGGATTCAAGACAAATTTGAATTCTGGAGTTCCAGTGATCTCCAGCAGATCCTTCCCTCCAGATGTTCCTTCAGAAATCAATTCCATTCACTTCAGGGGAGAAGAATCCAGGATCTTGAAACTCTCTTCCAGAAGGTCCCATAATCTGACATAGACAATGGGCCCAGCTCCTTGCCTAATTCTCTCAGCCTAGGGTGTAGGTGGGTACAGGATAGTTAACAGTCAGCAGTTAGCTGAATAGCAATGAGGGGACTCGTGGTCTCCACAGAGCAGTGCCTGTGTTTTGAAGGGTCCGGGAAAAGGAAAATTACTTTGAAATTCCAAAGATATGTTATCATAGATGCAAAGACAATAGACAGGCTCAGTTAAGGTAAAATTGACCTTTGTCAGGGAAGATGCCAGCCTAGGATATGATCACAAGAAATAAAACGAAAAAGCCTTATCATATTCTTGAGGGTTTTTTTATCTCCTCCTCTCTTCTAATACTGTCCCTCCCCTCAATGTGTGACTGCATTTCTTAACATGACTAGAGGAAGCCGTTCAAGTAGTAATTTATAAAAATGTATCCCAAACCCATGTCCTATAGACCAAGAGCAGCAGCCATAATTATTAAGATCTCCCTCGATAGTAATTCTATTCCAACTGGCTGCTTGTCCTTGGAACTGATGGTCACACAGGTTGCTTTAGGCTTTGCACACACAGGATCCATAACTTATGACAAAGAATTTATTTAGATATTACTTCAGAATGGACCCTGTTCATATTCAAATACAATAACCAACATTTATTAACTGTTTCCCAAATACCAGTTATTTTATATAGTTTCTTTATGTACCAACTTACTTAACTTCAGACCAGCCCTGTGAAGGAAGCGCTGTTACTATCCCAATAATATACACCATGTGCAGGGAAGGGCTCCACCAGAGCACCTGGAGCAAGCACAGCTCTGCCAACACCTTGAATTGTCCCAATGATACTGTCAGATTTCTGGTCTCTGGAAAGGTAAGAGAATACACTTCTGTTGTTTTAAGCCACCATGTTTGTGCAGATTTGTTCTAACTGCGATAAAACATTAATATAACATACAACTGGCTGAATAGAATCAAAGCAGACCACCATTGTGTGTCAGCCCTTTTCAGGGTGTTGGACAGGGTGTAGGAGATTTAAAACACCAAAGACTCCACATATGAAATTCACCACCTGCTTGGTTCACCACTACAGGGTCATCTCTTGTGGAATTGCAGATATTTTGCATTCATAATGCTTGAGGCATGGGCACATGGAATGTCTGCACTGAAGAGCTTACCCATTTCTTTACAAAGTCCATTTCCCACATGGGAAGAGACTACTCTGGAGGAAGCACAGATCTCATTCTGAAAGATGGGAGCACGTCTTTGAAACTGTGTGAGAACATGGTTCTCAAGCTGGTGGCTCAGTTTGCAAGGGGGCCTTTAGAAAGCCTTTACCATCAACAGCACCCCCCAGTACAAGCCACACCAGCTGGGACGGTTTATACAAAAGGCAAGTGGCTGCATTTTGGTAAGGGGATCCTATTGTGGATTAGTTGCTCATAATTCGTTACATTTGTACTAGAAAATTAACTCCCACCCCTGTGGGAGTGAGGTTCTTGCAACATCTTCAGAAAATAAATTTCCTAAAATCTTCATGGGAGGATGGATGTGCAAGAAGACTTTATTTGCATGCATGAAGTGACATTTTTGGGGTTCCAAAGTCCCCTGCCCCTTAAGTCAGTCCTGGAAAAGGTGCAGTTTGGTGTTCAGTAAAGCCAGAAACAAAGCCAGTGTCCAGAGACCTCCATTTCATGTTGCAGCCAGGTGAACTTCAGCATCGAAGCTAATTAAGGTCCATTAGTCCAGGTGCAGAGCAGCCCCACATGTCCATGAGCCACATGGGCACAGGGAGCACAGTCCCCCGCTGCAGGAGCCACAGGAGCCTGAGGAGCCAAGAGAGAGTGTCTCCTATGTCTAGAACTTTATATATTTAGATTTCATGTTCTTGCAGTGGCCATGTTCATCCTGGCCACTCATTTCTCCCACGGATGACTAGAACACAAGTAGGTACCTTTCTAGGTCACTCAGACCTTATGGACTTGAGTCTAAACTGTTCTTGTGCAGCCCTATCCCCCATCAGTCAGCAGGGAGCAGAATTGGAGAGTATTAAATGCAAATTTTTGGCAAAGCTATATATATGGCAGGCCTATATCTAGCCTTCCATCTCCTCCTTTGCCATTAGTAACAATCAGGTTATTACACCGGCATCACATTGATGGACACATCTTATTCAATGGTGTCTTTAATCTAACCCCCTCCTACCAGTAGTAATTTGGTAGAGTTCCTTCTCTCTGTAAATATGGAATTCTTCCTTTCGTAGCAGGAGTGGGTAGCGGTGGGGAGGAATTTGGCTGAATCCAAAAGACTAAGCACGATTTCCTGAGGCTTTAGGTGGTTCCTCCATTCGCTTTAGGCTCAGCAACCCCTCAAGAGGCAAGGGTAGTAGTCCCATAAATTTAAACATGTCCACTAAGTTTGAGCCGAAGTAGCGAGCATGACATAGATGTTCTCAAAGTGTCCCACCAGGTGAGGGCTGTAGGGAGCTAATGCCTGAGGAAGGTCCAAGTAGCTGAATGTGAGGCAGGGTTTCTGGAGACATGGAAGCTTCTAGTGCAAAGTCAACTGCCTCTGAGATGCCTTTGTGTGGTGAAATTGAAGAGTTAAAGGAATCATCAAGGAACATCCACTTGCAATGTAAGAAACACAAGCCAACATAGAATTAAATTTAGGAAGGAAAACCTAAACTAAATGTCCATAGCAAGAGGAATGAGTGTATCAAGATAAATGGATAATTAAAATATTATGGGATACTAAACAGAAGTTCAACCAAATCACATAAATCTTAACAATGACGGGAAAAAAAAGCCAGCTGCGACAAGTTACAAACTAAAGAGAATGTATAAGTGCTTTTAAAAAACAGATAAATATATTATTAATTCACATGTAGCTTAGAAAATAAAAACTCAGAATGGAAGAATATAGAGAGAAGTGCATTGTAGTAGTTGCCTGGAGGGGTTGCAAGGAGTTTTTATTTTAAACAGACTAATGTGTTAACATTTTAATTTTGAGTGGTAGATTTATATGTGTTTGTTTAATCAGTCCAATTCATTTCTGCACTTACTGCAAGTAGTTATACTTTCTTAAGAGCTTATAACCAGGGAAAGAGGTCTGTTTAAAAAAATAAAGGATTCAGTCATATTCTCTAGAGTTAGTGAAGGATGCAGGTCTGAGGAGTGCAGTGTATTTGGGGCCACGAGAGGTTTCCCTTGCCACAAATGAACAAGCAATTAACATTAAAAATTGAAACAGTATTTTGTGGCCTATCTTTTAATATGAGGGTTTTATTACTTTAATTAGACTTCAAAGGAGCAGTGCATTTCCAGATACAAAAGATGAGTGCTTTAAAGTGTGCAAAGGAACATATGAGAACTTGCATGGTATTAGAGAGGGGACAGTTGCAGGAGAAAAGAGGAAGATTAAAAATTAATAACAACTGGCCCAGTTTCTCATTAAGATCTTTCTTGCCCCAGGTACCTCTACTTAGAGTCAATCTTCTATCCATGTATGGGTGGCCAAATTCCACATGCAGGCTAATAAAACCAAGGGCTCTTACTGTGTCCAGAGCGAGGCCTTTTTCAGGGGAGCCTTACTCCCCAACCCATTCAGTATTTACCTTCGTGCCCTCAGGGCCTCAAAGTTCTGCCCTCTACCCTCGATTCACAAGGTTCACAGGAGCTTGTTTCTGCCCTTTCTCATAGCAAGTGCCTGGAGAGTCTTCTGATAGAGTGTCCTGGGCATCTAGCGTTCAAGTGTCTCCAGGTGCAGTGATTTCTTAATAGGCCCCAGTAAGACTTTGAGAGTTTCAAGGCTGTGACTGAAACGTGGTGCTGTTGGCCATCTTCTGGGAACAACTACTCTCCACCCTTGTCCTAGATATTTTAGACTTTTATAAAGAGATTAGCTTCTTGATTTAGTCCCTGGCGCTAAGAGACTGGTGTGAAAATTAGACCTGGGGGAAGAGGTGCTGGGGAGCGAGAGGTGGACTGAGGCCTTTCCACGGCTGACCGTGCTCCACAGTGGAAGGATCCTGCCTGAGTCTTTTATGCTCCAGAGAACAACTCTACTTAACGCCCATGTGCAGCACATTCCATGTGCCAGGCACTGTCCTAATGCTGTACAGGTAGCAACTGGTTTAAGCCCCAGCAAAGAGCAGTCCCATAATTAGGTGCTGTTATGGAGCATATTTAACAGAGGAAGGAGCAGAGGATCAGAGAAGGTAAGTAACTTAAGATCAAATAGCTACTAAGTATTGGAGTTGAATTCTTTTAAACCTGAGCAGTTTTGCTTTAGGATCATTTATTTTATATTAACAAAGCTTGCTGACCTCCTCTCTTACTATCTTTATGTTTAACATTTCTAGTTCTCTCAGGCCTGAGTGATTCACTAGGTAACCACCCACCATTAATCATTCTTGCCATGGCAGGAAGAGGCCAACAAGTGAATAAATGTAAGAGATCAAGTCCCCAATCTTTGACTCACAATTTGTCTTTTACATACACCAACATCACAAGTGTGTGGGTTTGGGAGGGGGCCATTGATTTTACCTATCTCAACACAGATACAACAAAGCCTCCCCCCCCCCATGGTAACTAAACATGGGGTCCGATAAACTGAATCCTGGATGGAGACCTGGAAGAGGCAGTCATCGCCTCAACCTCTCCCCTTCTCTCCTCTGAGCTTGTGTCCATGGAAATAAAGGACAGGAAGGCATCAAGAAAAGAACCAGGTATTACAGAAAAACATCCATGATCTCTCCCTCCTGCAAATCCTAGGTCGTTGGACAGCCAGAAATGCATGTCTCATCAAACCACCAGATGTTTATTTCTTTTGAGTAGGGAATCTCCAGAAAAGTAAATGCCTGAAATCCAGAAACAGATCTTTTGCTCTAGATTTCGGCTCCTTTGAAGCCTTGAGATTGAATTACAAGTGAAGGTCAAGGGCAGAAGCTCAGAGGCCCTACAGAGGACACTGACACAAGGACATTGAGACCTTAGGAGTAAGGTTGAGACCTCAGGAGTAAAGTCCTCCTGATACACCTTGGGAATTGTCACAGATGAGGTCCCCTTCCCATAAATAGTATGGCATACTCTCCAGGTCAAATGTAGGCTTAGCCCTTCCTTAGGGGCAACCAGATGCCTAGTTCCCATGGCCCTGACCAGCCCAGGGAGGGGCAGATGGGCAGGAGGAGAAGGAGGGAAGGGGGGAGGAGGAGGGGAGGACAGCAGGAGGTTGGCTGAGCCTGTGAGGGCCTACAATGGGACTATCTGTGGGACACAGGAATAAGATGTGGAGCAGGCTTGCTGGGACAGAAGGAAAAGCAGTTTGAAATTTACGTAACTGACTTGTCCACCATCATACTGTGGAAGAAAAGGAGCTAAAATTCAGCTCTTTTCAGTGTTTTTCCTTTTTATCTGCCATTAGGATCAAGCTGCTTTCTCTGGTCTCTGAACACCCCCTATGTGCAGATTCCTGCTCTTGGCCCTCCCCTACTAGCATATCCTCTGCCTGTGTCACTCTAATGGAGTGTCACTGTATTTCCTAAACCCGTCTTTTATTTGAACTTTGACTACCTCGCAAGTGGCCTGAGAGCCCATGCTGCTCTTCCTCTACCGAGCACACGGTGAGATCACTCAAGATCACTCAGCGTCTTCTAATCATCTCCCTGATAGGGCCCTGCTGGCTGCCCTCAGATCCTGCCACCTGGTGGGATATTCTATTGGTTCGTGTCAGTACTGGTTTGTGTTTATTTTTCTAATTTGAGACTACAACAGGGTCAGACCTGGGAATTCTCTCACAGTATTTTTCTTAAGCATGGCCTAATATAGGTTTAGGATTTACCAGCGATAGGTTAAGATCTGTTCATTATAATCTAAGAGAAACAGGGTCCTTGATTCTCATAGACGGTCATTATGAGTCAGGGATTCCAGACTCAGCACCACATATTTAATCCCATGGAGACTAGTTGTATTAGTTTACTTTTCCTGTGTAAAAAGTTCCCTCTCAAGTTTTTGGCAAAGTTCACTTCCTTGCAGTTGTAGAACTGAAGTCTCCTTTTTCTGGCTGGCTGTCAGGTGAGGTGCCAGTCTAGGCTGCATTCTTGGCAGGAGACCACCTTCATCTTCTAAGTCAGAAATGGCACCAGGAATCTTTTTTGTGCTTTGAATTTCTTGATTTCCCTTTATGTTGCCAAACAGAGAAAACTGCTTTTAAATGGTGTGTATGCTTAGATGGTCCCACTTCGGTAATATCCCAGAAATCTCCCGATTGTTGCCACATAGTTAACTGATCAGTGACCTTAATAGTATCTTCAAGAATCTCTTTTGCCACACCACCTAGTTTAGGGGTTGCTAACTCATCATGTTTACAGGTTTTATTCACACAGAAGAAGGCATATTGTATAAGATCAAGGGTCGTTGAGGGTCATTAGGATTGCATATAGCCTGAGCCTTTCTGCCACTCACATTTCCCTGAGTTGAACTTCACTCAACCTTGTATAACTGACATAATTTCCCTATTTTCATATGAAATCACCTGAAGGACTTGAGATCTGAGAAGTGTCCTCTGTGACATGGCATGTACCTGCCCCTGTCACCATGTCCTTCTACTCTCCCAACCAGCCCCCACCTGTGTAGGACTTCAGCCCCTAACTCTTTATACTCGTACGTCCCATGGGGGGAAACAGATGGGCCCACACAGATGACTTTGTGTGCAGTGGGTTAGGTTATAGAAAAGGAATAAGCCCCATGATTATGCTACAGGAACTCGGGAAACCTGGATTTTATCATATGTAGTAAGCAAATCTACCCTTTACTTCAGAGGGAGTCATCTTTATTGTCTTAGAGAATCAGCAGGCCTGTCTTCCTTCACTCTGAAAGGATGCACTATCCCCATTTCCAAACCTGTAAAGAAGCCCGCCCTGTGCTTTGGAGGGAGATACCGTCTCCACGTTTAAAAGTTCAGAGCTTCAACTTGGAAGAAGTGCCCCAGTGTCAGGGCCACGTGGAGCATTGTTTCTTAGTTTTTCTCTGAACATCCTTTTCCTCCCAGTAAACCAAGAGGGCTCATTTAACTAGTGAGAGTAAGTGATTTTTAGGGAAAGATGACTATATGGCTTAAGAGTCTGGGTCACGGTCTGTGCGAGGACTGCAGCAGAGATGCTGAACATTGAGTGTTCCAAAGAATGGACTTAAGTTGGTCTTCAGGTTGTGGGTGGTGGTTGAGCTGAAAGGATGGACTTGAGGAATAAATATGCACAGAGCATTACACAACTAGAAGCTTTCACCATCCCCATGAGCAAATCTGAGTAGCACCTAAGATTACAGGCATATTGTGCAGAGAGCATCTCCGGTTAATATTATTTTGATGTAATACTTACTGGTTTTAAAAAACCAAACTCCATAGTATGTGTATATCCCCCAGTGCAATGTTTTTACCTAAGTTCATAGAAAATTTTACATACGCATTTCCAAATCTCCACCTAAATATTTAGTATAATTACAAGTGGGATGAGTCTCAAGTTACATTTCAAATACAACTGATAAAATGTCAGAATTACATGTTCTTTATCAAGAACACTAAGTGTCAACAAAGGGGCCAGGTGCTGCTGGTACAAAGAGAGGCATCATTGGGTCATGGCGCCTCATTCAAATAAAAAAATGTTTTAACAAATTCAAAAGTCTGCCAGTCAGGAAGCAAGTTTAAGAAGTCTTCCATTTGAACGCGATAGTTTCCCGCTCCTATGTGGGTGTTTCTGTGCTACAGAGGAGTGGCTGTGAGGCTGGAGGTGAAATGGGCTGTGAGCGGGAGAAAGGCTCTGTCTGCTTCTCTCTTCCATGAGTCCCCCCAAATATCTCCCTTATTCTCAGGCCTGATTCCTTCATCCCCTTCTGGGCCACAGCCTCTATGAAAAGACCTTGTTCTCAAGGCCTCTGCTCCTAAAGGGCATAGGAACAGGATGCCTGGGAGGATCTAGGGAATCATAAACTCCACCTGTGCCTGAATGAAGTCGGCACTGACTGCAGGGCGGGTAGCTTATGTGGGGCCCTGCCAGCCTGTGCCCGAGAGCCTCGTTCCACACTGGGCATCTCTGACTCCCACCCCGTGTTCTCCCAGAGTCCTGTTTGCTCTGCTCACTCGCTCAGCTTTGACTTGGGCCCTGCTCCCCTCTCTCAGGTCATGTTATGACCACACTTCCCCATCTACTCTGACAGAAGCACTGGAGCAGGACAGGGAGTCAGGGAAAGAAAAGGGGGGTCCTTTAGTGCCCCTCCTCCCACATGTTCATTGTATAATTTAGCAGATGTGAGACATTGCAGTGCCGTTTATAATACTTCAATAGCTGTAACTCAATTAGTAAACATACCTGCTTTGCTGAATGTTTACTATTTTCATTTTTGGAAAGATAGGAATAAATATTATTTTAATTTTTATTTTTTTAATCCTCACCCGAGGGTATGTTTATTGACTTTTAGAGAGAGGGAGGCTATCTGCAACCTGGGCATGTTCCTTGATCAGGATTTGAAACTGTGGCCTTTCCGTGTTCAGGATGATGCTCCAGCCAACTGAGCCACACTGGCCAGGGCATAGAAATTCTCTTAAGTGACTTAAAATGCTCATGGTTGCTTGCAATGATGTTTCATATTATTTTCACTTTAAGAGAGTCATTTGTATTATTTTCATTTCTTTCGGGGAAAATGATTGGTAGCAAAAAAACGGTCATGACTTTTCAGCATTTTAAGAAGTTACTCAGCAGCCAGTTGATTTATAGACCAAAGATATGGACACTAAGTGGGCTTGAAGTAGTTCCAGGTAAATTAAATATAATGTTGGCCACATCCTTGGGAGGACAGTGAAGAGAATAACATGGCATATTCAAACCATTATCTGGGCAAAGGGAAACCACAAAGGACCATCCGCAATGCAAGTTGGCAAAGAGAACTTAAAAGATGCAACTGCAGGCACAAGAAACAGTGGAAGACAGGTATTTATGATGCCAGGTGTCAAACTAGCTGTAAGAAAGTGACCAATTCCTGACTTGAAGTCGGCCAAACTCCCGATGACTCCTCTCTGGAATTGCCTGTGATTTTTTTCTTTCAATGGCTGTAGTATGGTAATTGCTTATTTCCAAGCAAAAAAAGAGAAGGCTTAGGTCATGTTCACATCCCTTAATCCCCACTGATTACCATGGCGAGTTTCACAGGCAGCAGCACCCCCTTCCTTACCTACCTTTTCTCTTTCTGAGGTTTCAGAGTTAACTGCGGCCTGAAAATATTAAATACAAATGCCATAAATAAATGATGCACAAAATTTAAGTCCCGCACTGTGCTGCGAAGCATGGTGAAATCTCTCGCCATCCCACTCCCTCCAGCCCAGGACCTTAAGCGTCCCCTTGTCCAGCATGTCCTGACTGTGTGCTCTACCCACCCCTTAGCCACTTAGTAGCCACCTTGGTTATCAGATCCACCTTCTCAGTATCTCAGTGCTTCTGCTGAAGCCACTTTTATTTTACTTAATAGTTACGTTTATGTAACTTTCATGACACTACATTTTTATAATTGTTCTAGTTTATTATTAGTTACTGTTGTTAATCTCTTACTGTGCCTAGTTTAAAAATTATACTTTATCATAGGCATGTATGCATAGTATCTACAGGGCTTGCAGTTTTAGGCATCCACTGGGGGACTTGGAACATATCCCCTGTGGTGAACGGGAGACTACACTACTTCTAACTCTCCGTATGAATGTGCGTGTGGTGATATTCCTGGGTGCCCACCCAGTTTCAATATTCTTTCCTACAAGCACCCACATGTGCCACTAACAAAAGTCTCTGCCTTTGTCCTTCTAAGGGTAAACCTTCCTGAGGTTTAGTTGATAATGATCTCGATCCAAGACCCTAGAAAGTTTATCACTCATGTGATTCAACCAGGATAGTATGTGCTCTGCGCTCCAATAATGGTTCGAAGAGGTGCAGTGATTCAGCCTTTGAGCACCAGCAGGTGACACTCCTCTGGCCATCGTCAGTTGCTCAGGTTCCATAGTAGGGAACTCTCCAGGTATATGTTTTTGTCCACAATAGAAACGTGGGCAGGGAGGAGCACTGCTAAGGTGAAAAGTACAGCAGTGGTCTTGAAATATAAAAATACATAAAATGACTGTGGCTTGCCATCATTCAGGTAAGAGAAATTGTTTCAAAAATTATTTTTAACCTTTTTTTAAAATTATGTTATTACACTTTATATTCAATGTTATTTTATTTATTCAAAAATTACCAATAGAAATCCTGCCAGACATTGACGTTACCTCAGTTCCAACCTAATTGAAGGCAGAATGTTTTAAACCCCAAAGACAGAGAACCTGCGGGGATTCATTCTCACAAGAGACCTCTAGGGACAAGGCAATCTGTAGTTCAATGCAACACCAGTGCTCCCACTCAAACAGTTCACTGGCCAACCACGGATGCTAAGTAAAGAAATTAAAAGGTATTGCAGAGAGGAACTGGGGCTCCCACCAGGCTGCAAAGTGAGGCTTGGACCCTTGCTGCCAGGACCCCGCTGCTCCTGGAGGCCTAATGAGGCCAAGGCGCACAAAGGAGAACAGGAGTGAGGCATCCCCTCCAGTGCACATTGCTGGGTCTACAGGCCCTTCTGCAGTATGGAGTTGCCTGGGCTACAAGCAAGGCCAGCACCGCTGCAGGTGCAGCTGAGGGCAAGGTGGTACACAGGAGCCTGGAGCTCCGCAGGTCCTGCCCCCGGACACTGCCCAACAGCATAGTAACCCTGCTAGTACCACTTCCTCAGGGCCTCGTGCTCTGGTCGCAGTGCAGTTCAAGCAACTTTGGAAAGGGGTCCTGCAGGAAGCCATGCACCTTTGTGTGAATAAAGCTGCAGGCAAGAATGCTGTGGACTGGAGGGCTTGGCTTGGGCGCATTTCTGGGGAAGGCTGCTGGCTCTGCTTCCAAGCTGCCTTCAGCTGCGCTAGTTTGCAAAGGAAAAGTTTTCGGGTTCCTTGTCACAGCCTGTGGGGCCCATGAGGATGGGAATAAACATGCAGTTGGCAGATTTACAGCTCATTGATTCTGGGCTCTGGCTTCCAGAAAAGTGCGCTTGATTCCAAGCTGCAGCCCATAGCTCTGTGCACATTGTTACACTCGGAGGGTAGTTTGCAACATAACAGAACAATATGGAAACAACACAGGGCTCAGAACGCACCCTGTGATCCCCCAACCCTCAGACTATTGCCTTGGCCTTTTGCTATTTTTGTTTTATTACAGTTAAAGAGCCTCTTATTTTTATTTTTTAAAAATATATCTTTATTGATTTCAGAGGGAGGAAAGGAGAGGGAGAGAAAGAGATAGAAACATCAATAATGAGAGAGTCATTGATCGGCTGCAGCCCGCAACCCGGGCATGTGCCCTCACCGGGTATCGAACCCCGATCGCCTGGATCCTAGGTCGATGCTCAACCGCTGAGCCATGCCCGGCCGGGCTAAAGAGCCTCTCTTAAAATTGAGTTGTTATTAAAGTCTAGAATCATCTTTGAGACGAAGTCTTGCAATTTCCAGCCCCATCTTCGTGTGTGAGAGCTCAGGTTTAAAAGCCATGAACTTCGGAATTAACACTGTGGGTCTGTTAGCCTTCCAAGTCAAGTGATTGGATTTCAGATTGAGATGCCGCCTGGAAGCAGAAGATTTTGGTCTCCTAACTCAGTGTGGCCTGAGACTCACGGCCCAGTTTTGCAGGCATGGTTCCGTGAATTCCAGCTGTACAGCTGGCCCCAGTGACTCTTGATTGTATTTTCTGAACCATGAATTGGTTTAGAAAAGCTTTAAAATGTTCCTAATGGATCTTTTACTGAAGTGAAATATGAGTTTTCTCTTCTCCAAGTTCTCCTTTGTTGTTTTGGTTGATTTTCTGGAAAAACATACACACACAACCCAAACCAAAAACATTGCTGCCAGTATAAAAACATGAGGGCCAGGGGAGCAGCATGACCCATGAAAATCTTCAAATATGGTTTTTAATTTTACCCAAATGAAGCAGGGTATTGGGTAAGATAAGTATGAATGTCAGTAACACCTTTGGACTTCATTTCTGTTTGTTTGAATTAGAAAAGATTTAACACTGGAAAGTGTGTGTGTTTATGGAGGCATAAAAATGGGTAAAATAGTTTTTGTTTGTTTGACTCCTTTGCAGTGGCAGCAACTGTATTTATTTATTACCCTGCTTCTTTGAAGTGGAAATTCTGGGTATGGGATCTTAATTACAGTCTTAAGCCAACTAGAGAACCCCCCTGTCATCATACATTTGGGTGTTGGGTCAATGGCATTTAAGCTGATGCAAGTTTAAGTCGAGGCTTCCCAGGTGTCAGCAGTTCCAGCTGGAATGATGAATTACTTGTTAGCTGTTGATTTTGCTTTGCAGAAAGAAAAGATAATATTGTAGACAATCACCTTTCAGCATATTATCAGTTCAGCTATTTTACTAAATTTCTCATGAGCTGATTAAAATATAAGTCCCTGGCCCAGCCAGGTGTGGCTCAGGGATTGAGCATTGACCTAGAATCCAGGAGATCATGGTTCAATTCCCAGTCAGGGCACATGCAGGGCTGCAGGCTCAATCCCTAGCAGGGGACATGCAGGAGGCAGCTAGTCAATGACTCTCCCTCATCATTGATGTTTTTCTCTCTCTCCCTTTCTCTCTCTGAAATCAATAAAGATATACAAAAGTTAATAAATAAATAAATTGTAAGTGCCTCCCAAATGTCATTTTAATTCATTTATTGCACCTGAAAGTTTTTTAGATGAAACTGAAATTAATAAAATTTATTTTGTGAATGTCCAAAAAAAAGATATTGCAAAATTTATATTAATTTGACAAATTATATTTTACCTGAGAAAACGAATAACGAAAAATAGGTATGTATTTTCATTGTATTTTATCCAATTTTGTATTCATTTTTATTGTATTTTTATGAGAGATCAGACTTTTTAAATTTAAAAACAACTTTATAAAAATAAATGAAACCAGATGCTTCACCTAATAATGTAGGAAGTACTAGGCTGACTGGGTCATCCACCGGGCCTCGGGAACATGGAGAAGTGGAGTTGGGGGAGAGCAGTGTCTTCATATGCAACCTAAATCCTGCAGGAGCAGGGCTGACACTTCATCACAAATGTAGAATGTGTATTTAGTCATTTTTACAGGGGCTGGCTGAAACTGGGCAGAGATAAGGCTCACAGACTCCTTCCCACTAGTTCCTTCTCTTTGGCGCCCGTCCATGAGAGCTAAGCACACGAGACTCCATCACACATGAAATTTTTATTACTGCTCTTAGAAAACTCAGGGTGTATAATTCTGAGCAGAGCCTGAATCAGGGCGGGAGGAGGGAAAGTCAGAGTGAGGGGTCAGGTTTGAGGTATGGGTAGAATATTCTCTCCTGGGTGGATCTTCTGACTTGGTCCCATGTCCGTGATGAGCTGCATATGAAACTCAGGGTGTTCATGCCCACCTGACCTAACCCTTGAACTTGCAGGCATAGGATAACTTCTCATAACAGTTATAATCTTTCCATGACAGATATCCTAGAGAGACACAAGAGTCCCAGTGAATGGTGCTGGTGGAGCTTGTACCCAACAGAGAAGCATCTCAGACTCTGGCCTAGGATTCAGAATTCCTCCCTCATCTCCATCAGGGTCCCACTTGACGGGAAGGAGACCCAAAGAAAGGAGAGATGAGAGGCGATGGGAGAAGACAAACCAATATTGCCTCTCCCAGCTCAGGAGGATTCCCTGAAATTGAGACCCAAAAATAGGAGACAAGGGGATGGAAAGGTTGGCGAGAAGGTAGTTCCTCTCTCTTTTACCTGAGCTTTGTGACAGGCTCCCCCAGTAGCCAGGGTTTTTTATGGAGGTGGGGTGTCTCTCCCAGGCGAAGTAATTCATCACATCACTATCACTTCACACACATCCCCCTCTCATGGGGCTCAGAGCCCTAGGGAGTAGAGGGTGGAGCCAGGTGAGGGTGAGTGGTCATTAGAGCCAGGTCAAGGTGAATGGCTGAGGGACATTTTGCATATTGTTCTGTGGTGGATACTTGATCCCCTCCTCAGCACCATGGAATATGGTTTGCTATTCCTGATGTTTCCACGGAACTCTCCCTTGAGGAATTCTCCCTAACAACTAGCTCCTGTTGGCAAGTCCCAAAGCCAGTAATCCCAAACACCAAGGGCACCACTCAGAGTAACACATTACTGGCTGCACAACAATTGGTGCGTTTGCCATTCCCTCTGGACGTCAGGACAATGTCTGTGCTATTGGGGAAGATGCATCTTACCTTCATTTAGGATCCCTCAGCACACTGTGTAGACTCAGTAAACTCAGAGAACTGAATTAAAGGCTTCATGTTTAATAGTGTAAAAAGCTTGACAAGCCATAGATTACTTTCAACTGTAAATTAGGATCCTGTACAAAATTCAGCTCCTCACTTGGCTCAAGGTCCTTCCTTTACCCTAAATGAACCCTAGAATCTCTCAGCTCCTGGATTCTTTATCGTATTTCCCACAGAGGCATAGGGGACAGGGAGTAGGCCTGGGTAACAATAGCAGCTAGAAGGTAACAGGAGATGTTTTCTCACCTGTGTGGGATCCTGGAGGCCAATCCAGACTTTTGAGTAGTGATTCAAATTGCTCTTGACCAGAGAGGCCAAGTAGGATGCCTCAGCACCACTGAGCACAGAACCAAGGCATCCTGATGGTCGCTTGTGGCAGGCCAACTGCGTGGGGAAGGAAGACACTGAGGAGGGGCTTGTGATGTTGGTGGGGGAAGTCCAGGGCTTATGTAGGTGAGAAGAGGGGTGTGTGCTAAAGATGAGGGTGCTCACTGTCACCCCCAGAATTCTGGAGAATGCAGACAACTGCCTATTTAGTGTACCCTCCCTTCTCTCCTCTTACTGTAAATGCACCTACTCACATCTGCTTCATTCCAGGGTTTTGGTGTCCTAAAGAAGCCATAGCAGTGGGACACAAAGGCATAGGAGCCTTGGGGACAGATGACCCATGGAGAGGGGGGCTCTTCCTTGGAATCTGCACCTGGGGTGAGTGGGAAAAAAGGAGAGGAAGTCAGTGAAACAAAGTGTGGGAATGGGGGTTGGGAATCGCCCCAGCTGAGGTTTCTTTCCTCTTAGTAGGCCATCACTTTGTGCAGAAACAGATGAAGTTGCTGTTTCTCCTGCTCTTTCTTGTGACTGGCCTGTGGCACAGTGTGGTATTGAATTTTTAAGGCAGACATGTACTGGAATAGTTGTTTTGGTTGCTAGCTCAAGAACTCACCTGTATAAGCATACATATGCAGAGTAAAATTGAATCAGTGATGGACTATAAGGGGACATGAGTATGAGAATTACAAGTGCCACAGATTGGTTAGGTCATGAAAAACTAAGGCTAAGAGCGTCAGTGATGGTCCTGAGCTGTCTCTTTAACATGGTAGCAAGTTTTAAAGAAAATCATCCTTTATTCAGAATCATCTGACAAATCAATAGATGAGCCAAGACCTAAAGAATGTCATATAAATAAACTTGCCTTCCCAGGCATCTGGGACACGGGGCTTCCCTGATGGACAGTGATGGGAGTGATAGAATGGGAGGCACTAAAGGAATTTCATACCTCAGGATGACGCCAGTCCAGTGGTACAGAGCCAAAGGAAGACTGCAGAGGGCTGAAGAGGGGTCAGAGAAGAACCTGGATGGAGGTGGAGAAGGGATCCTACATTGCCTGTAAGTTAGGCCTGTACTGCGGCAAGATGTTCACTGCCCTGGTTTGCTAACAACTTCCCTGCAAGACAGTCATTTGGCTGCGGATCAGTGTCATTTTTACTACATTCTTACTGGAAGGCTTGCCAGGTTCATGTAGGGACATTAAGAAAAGTTTCTTAGTGAGATTTACTTCTCATGTATAAGAGTTTGCAATTTTGGCAACTATGAGAAACATACTGTGTAGTTCAGGTTCAGTTAGGTCAGTGTGGGAGAAAGTGAGGCTGGGATTTTCTCCAGCCCCGACTGTCATACTGACTCACCGTTCAGTGCAGACGACAGTGACAGAATCCACCCCTGTAATGTGAACACTGCCATCCAGGTTCAGAACTGTGATACTTAATGAAGCCTAATGGGTTGGTTTGTGTATAATTAGTGATCATGCTTCCCCTACTATCTGACTATCTGGCTGTAGGATTTATGAATGAAAATTAGAAACCTTAACATGTTAACACATACGGTCAGTGGGTTCCTGTGACATGCCAGCCCTTGCCCATTGTGACTGATAAGGTGATATAGTCAGAATCAAAACTTGGATTAATCATTCATTCATGTGAGGAATGTACAGAATGCAAATAACTAAAAATCTGGACTATAAGAGGACAAATTAATGATATATTTTACATAAAAATAAAACACTTCTTTAATGTAAAGTATTTAATAAACAATGCCAAAAGTCGGGATGTTCTACATGACAATGGGGAAACCAGTGACCTAATAAAAATTCTGACTCTGTCACTGACTTGGCCAAAGAGCAGAAGCCTCCTGTCCTGAAGTTTTTCTGCAGGGGGTAGACTGCCCATAAACCGTGGTGGGGAGAATGAATGGACCAAATCTAATCAGCAAGGAGGGCGGGTGGAAAGGGGCCCAGGGCCGCCCAGCCACCCGGTGCTGCGCGGAGGCCCTGCCAGGAGGCGCTGCAGCGGTAAAAGCACCCAGCTAGGCCAGCTCACCAGTGTAGCCCTGTGCGCCCACCCAGGGGAGGGCGACAAGTGTTGGGGGAGGGCGAGTCCTAGGATCTGCTGCGCCCCCCCCAGGGTCTGCCAGTGTCACACGGGGTGGAGGAGTCATTGGGAGCGGAGGCCGACTCCTGTGGAAGCCGCCCCCTCCCACCTGCGTGGCTCAGGTCCAGGCCACGCACCTGCGGGCGCCCACGGTCCGCCTGCTGCCCTAGTGCCGCTGCTCTTCTGCAAGGAAAGGAGCTGAGGTCCTGGGGCTGCAGTTTGGAGCAAGACCCATTCATCAGTGTCATGGGGTGAGTGCCCTGAGCTCACCCGCCCGCGCCGCCCCCTTCCCAAGGCCGGCCCAGGAAGCTCCGGGGACCAGGTGGGGGGACCTGCAGGGTGAGGGTGCTGGTCCCTCCCCAGGGCTGCACGTGGACTGTCCTGCGTGTTGGTGACTGCGGGCGGCAGCTGAGGGTTCATTACAGAAGTGACCTTGGGTTTGTCACACTTGACAAATATTTTAAAATGGTTGGGGGATTGGGGTTCCCCTGGGGCTTGCGCTTTGGGGTCACCCCACGGGTCAGCTCCACCCTGTCACTTTAACTAAGGCTGGGCGAGGGGAGTCCGTGGGTCCTGTGAGAAGTGGGAGAATTGAGAGGCCCCTCAAGAGCCCCAGCGCGGCTCCCACTGAATTCTGTGCGCAGCTGTCCCCCGTGATTCAGGGGCAGGTCGCACCTGCTCCCCAGGCTGAGGTGAGTTGGTGGCTGCTGCGCTGACAGGTGGAGCTGAGGACAGGCTTCCAGCCGGAGCCCAGCAGTGCCCCGGTTATTGAGCCAGGCAGTGGGGCCTCTGCTTCTCCAGGGCTCCTGGGACAAGAGGGGTCTGCAGTCTGCAGAAGGTTAACCACCTGGACAAACAGGAGGCATGGGCGGGCGGGGAAATGGTAACTCTGCTGTACTTTATGGCCGGCGCACTCCTCTAAAGCAGAAACAAACATTGTCTTCAAAACACCCAGAAGGGAATTCGCGGGGGTCATTTCCTTCTTTCAGTCCCTGCATGTATCCAACTGTGGGCTGCAGCAGTGGGTTTATGGATTGAGGCAAGTAAACACACACCCCCAACATTTTATTTAAAATACGATTATTTTTAGCAACAGCAAAACTTCTGGAAAGCTGTTGAACTCAAAGGGAACCAATAGTTCCATTATTATTTTAACATTAAAATATTCTTTTTAAATTATAATGATGGGCATAAGTTCCATGAAGAAAAAAATCTGGACTTTTTGACTATGTACTAGCTAAGATGCTGAAGAAAAAAGGAGACCTCAGTAAGTATACTTTTTCATTTAAAACCTCACACTCTAACCTAATCTGTGATTCTCATAAAATATATTGAGTGTGAGGAAAAGGTTAGTACCTATAGGTGATTTTACAGTCTTTTAGATAGAGACAGTATGCCGAAAATATTTTCTTCAAAATGAAAACCACAACTCTTACATTCTGTTGTGCTATTTTTTTGAAGTTTACCCTGTTTCTTAAATTACATATTGGATCTTGTGTTAGGATCCAATCTCTTAGTTTGCCCAGTTTTATACACTAGAATAACATTTAATTTCTTGAAAGGAAATTAGTATTAGAAAGTCTACAGTGCTTTAGGGTTCATTTAAAAATGATCTCTATGGGGTCTGCACTTTTTGAAAATTACATTACTGGAGGAATAATTGTAGATTTGGGGTATCTAAATAGTGACATTTCTAATAGTGAGAAAATGTTCTTGATGAGACCTGTGTGTAGTCAGAGGTGCGCTGACTTGGAAGACACATCTGTGAAGGTGGCAATTGTGTTTCTTTACATCTGAGGTAATTTTGTCTGGCAGGTCCTGTCCCCAGGGCCCAGTAGTGGTTTTACTCACAGTGTGACCCAGTGCACAGAGTAGGGACCTGGCCAAAGGGAGCAGACGCGAGCCAGCCCCAGAGTGTGGACGGCTTCTGTAAATGCCACAGACACAGTGGAATCTGGGGAAAGTCCTGGCCTCACCCCCGGCGGATCCTCAGTTATTCTGAGCTCCTGGGGAAGGCAGAGACCTCCCCACTTCTCTCTTGACTTCTGTCCACTTTGCTCCAGTTTTGATTATTTCCATCCAAAATGATTGTACACGACTCAGGAGCAACATGTACCTCTCAGCCCTATGCTTATAAACTCATTATAATGAATGAGAATAAAAGTAGAAGTCAGGAAATAGTGTGAATTACTAGGTGAACAAGTTGCTATACCTTAATGAGTTTGTTCTGATGATTCTCACTTAAAGCCGAGAATGCCCTGGACAGAGGAGCTCCGGAGACGCGGGTGTGGCAGCAGGTGAGGCAAGTGGACAAGCCCAGGGCTGGGGTAAAAAGTGTGCGGTCAGGACAGCTAATAAACAGGCTTCACGAGGACAGAATTTGCCTTCTTTTCAACATGATAGTTTTCATTTCAATTTGTTTTTAATATTTAGGAGGCATTTGATAAAGTAATATAAGAAGCCACAACTTCAGTATTTGCCTGTTAAGTTTCCATAGAAACAAGGTCATAACCCTAAAATATTAAGTACAAGCACACTGAAAGTTGCCTTTTAATGTCGTTATTACAGACCATTTTATATCAGCTTTCCTGGAAACTGAGAAATACCTACTTAGATGTAAAACATGTCTGCTTTTCTACAATGGAGAACTGAATTATTTGGTTACATAAAATCATGTGAGTGTTGCTCTGCCTTGTTCCAACGTGATGTCTTCAAGGCATTTCAAAGAAGCTATTCCTAATAACCTAGTACAGATTTCAGACCAAGTTAAAGGAATGTTTGTACTCCCTTGTCTTTATCTATCACTATATCTAATATAACTGATGTAGTATCAGTCACTCAGTAAAGACACTAAAGTCCTGTTACCCTATTTTATTACTGCTCATCAATGTTTCATACAGCCTTTTATGTTATGATTCTATGCACTTTCCTAATTTGCTGGCTCTAGGTGTTCTCTCAAGTGTCCCTTTCTTTCCCCTTCCCCTGAGGAGTGAGTGGGGAGGAACTGGCAGTATTGTGTAGAAAAATCTCTGAGCAACAGACCTTTCCTCTTTCCAGCCGGTATTTTAAACACTCCTTTTTGGTGACATTAATAATCATTTGATGGAAAAGATTTAGAAAATACTGAAAAGCCATTCACTGTTGCTCAGAATATCCAGCACTTTTAGTAATATTTAGGTGCTGATTCTTTGTGGATTTTTTGTATGCATATAAACAAAATATTATGTTTGTTTTACAAAATTGAGGTCACTGTCTGTGTGCTGCTTTGTAAAGTTTTGTTATAGAGGAGCGATGGCCTAAATCTCCTGGGACTGTGCTTGACCTCTAGAGGGCGCTCCGGGGTGTGTTTCCAGCAGGTGCAGGAGGCTTTCCCAGGACTCTCACAGCTGCTCAGTGAACCCTCAGGTGGCTGCAGCACCATCCATCACCGCCCTTTAAGGTCGGCCCTCTTTTCAGGGAGACCATTCCCATTCCCATTATAACGCTGTATTCTAAGGACACAGATAAAAATGAATGAAATGTACTTTTCTGGCATACTCACTTATAACCTAATTAGGACATCATTTTGTAGTTAAATTATTTTAACATTAAATTTTCTTATCCCAAATTATACTTACCATTGTTTTTGTTTGTTTGTTTGTTTTTTGTTTTTTTTTATGGGGCATTGTAAGTCCTCTTAAATTTTTGTGGTTCTTGTGTGTTTAATTTGTAATTACTACTCTTAAGATTTAAAAGTAATGCTCATCTTACACAAGAAATATAAATATAGCATTAGATGAAATCTTGGAAGTGATAGGAAAATTGAGAGAAACTTAACTGGTTTGGGTTCACTGAAACAGATGTTCATTGGGCATCATTCCAGGTGCAGAACAAATAGTGACACACAAGACAAAACTCCACCCTCATCCTGGCCAGTGTGGCTCTGTGGTTAGTGCGCCGTTTGGTGCACTGAAGGGTCCAGGGTTTGTTTTCCATTGAAGGGCATGCACCTGGGTTGTGGGTTCAGTTCCCACATGGGTGTAGGTATATGTGGGAAGCAACCATTCAATGTGTCTCTCTCACATGGATATTTCTCTCTTCTCTCCCCCTCTCTTCCCTCCTCCCTCCCTCCTTCCACTCTCTCCAAAACTCAATGGAAACATATCCTTGGGTCAGGATTAACAAAATAAAACAACACAACCCCCCAAACCCTCCCCTCCCTCAGGCCCTGACATTCTAGAGGAGCTGGGGGCAGACAGCACGTGAACACTCACAAAAGGCAGGGTGGCTGCAGACAGCTGCTCTCCTGCGTGACACTGAGCAGTCCTGGGCACGAGAGGGAGCACGGGAGAAGGGGGGACAGGCTCCCTGCAGAGCACCTCAGGTGGGAGCACACTGAGTGCAGGAAAGAGCAGAGAGACACAGGGGTGGCTGCTGCAGAGCGAAAGGGACGCCTGGAGGAATGTGATGGGTGAAGACCATGTGTGCCTCCTGGTCCTCGACAAAAATATGAATTTCAGCCTGTTATAATGGGGAACCACTGGAGGATTATATACAAGGAAATGAGGTGAATAGAGAGAGAGAAAGGGAGAGGGAGAGAAATAGAAGCTACTGTGTGATGGTGTGAGACTAGGGTGGGAGCAGGGAGGCCACATAGAGGCTGGTGCAGTAGCTCAGGGGAGAGCCAGCAGTGGCCTGAACAAAACACCCAATGCGAGCCTAAAACAGACTTACAGAAACTAAGTTAATCTGAAACTACTGACAAAGATATAAATGGGCAACTCACACACAAAAAATGTGAATTACCTTTGAGCAGGTCTTTACACGTAAGTAAAATATAAATATAAATATACTGTGTTTTTTCAGCTATTGGGAGAAGATACATACCCTTGACACTTGATTTTTTGGTAAGGTTGAGAATAAAGGGTTATCTTTATATCATGCTGGAAGGCACAATTGTTTGATCCCATGAAGGGAATGATGACAGAACCTCACAACAATGCAGATGCATCAATAAAGAGATCCTACTCCTAGGAATTTATCCCAAAGACATGGTCCACAAATATAAAACTAGGTACTCACAAAGAATTTGTTGCTTTATTTTTGAAATAAAAATAATGGAAATAACTCATATCCAATGAATGACTGGTAAAATAAACTGTTGCATCCACACAGTATAGAACTATGGACCTATAAAATAATTCAGACTATGGTCTGATCTCCACGATAATTACATTTTAAAAAAAGAGAGGAAGTGCAGTAATCCACTTGAGAGAAGCAGGGGAAGTATGTATTTGCTTTTTAGAAAAAAACCCAACCCACTGGGAGTATTTCTTGCTGATCATGTGACTCTTATTTCTTTCCCTTTAGTGTTTAGCCAAAACATATGTAGTTAAGATGACATTTAGAAATTTGTAATGAGTGCACTATTCAGACACTTTCCAATAAAATATTGAATGTTCACATTGTGCTCGAGTTAATTTGTAAAAGCTTTGTTTTGCCATTTTTGTGCTTTAGACACAGTATATGGGTTGCGCTTGCATTTTCTTTGATCCTCACAAATGTTTTGAGTTGGGTCGTATAGAAACTGTATCTTTTTTACACGTGAGAAGACAGGTTCTCAGCAGTGTAAATGGAATTGTGCGAAACTTGAAAAATGAAACCTGATAGAGCAGAAATGTAAAATCCCAACATGTGGCACACAGGAAAATAATTTATAGAATGGCCCATCATGTGATCTGCTTTCAGGATCCTACCTTTGTTTCACCCTCTTTTTTTTTTTTTTTTTTTTAGTGTAATAAAATAATTAAACTTAGAGTTAAAATAGCAACAATACAGAAACAAAATGGCAGTAAATTGCAACTCAGAAATGTTCTTAAAATTCCAAGACACTGAGCAAAATGCTCTTTAGAAATATATAAAGGAAGGTGTTCTTCACTCTGTGAAATGTCACATCTCAGTCGCAGTCCTTAAAGCATGGATTGGGAGTTTAAAAAAGGCAAGACTGAGCCAGGTTAGAGGCAGCTGCTGGAGTGGTTGGGAAGCCAGAGTTGGGATGGTCAGAGGCCGGGAGAGCAGAGTGGAGGCTGGAGCAGCAGCAGCCTGGGGGCTGCAGGAGGGAGCTGTGTCCCTCTGCTGAGGCAGAGGCCAGCGCAAGGCCGTCAGGTAGGATTAACTGGCTGGGGCAGAAAATGTGGACTTGGATAAAAAAATCAGTGTATATGGTTATCTTCAGATTCTGAATTTTGTATTATGGGTCATGAAACTAATACATTGTATGGTCATGAATAGTATGGGAATGACTGAGCAGTTCAGTAAAGGCAGGGACCTTAAAGAGGGGCCCAGCTGTTGCCCCAGGAAGTGCTGACATTTCTCTTCAATGGGAATATATTAGAATCGATGTTGAAATCAGTGTCTTTCTGAAATATGCTGCTTAAATCCATTCTATAAAAAGTGATGGTGCAATATTTTTCCTTGGCAAAGAGTGCCAGTTACAGTTAAAATTGCTATAGGCTTTAAACAAAAAATATTTCTTGAAAGCCTCATGCTAACTGAAAATATTAGGATCCTAGTGGGTGGGAAACATACGCTGTATACAAGTGACAGGCAACTCACCAAAGGGGAAACGCACTGTGAGCTGTGGTCAAACTGTGATCAAAGAGTCACAAATGCAGGCACTGTGAGGTTCCTGATTCACGTGACTAGGAAATTTTCAACTATCCAAAGCTGGAGTAGAAGCTGAAACTTGTATGATAGCTTGTATTTTACACTAATATGCCTTCACCTTAGTTAGAAAGCAAGTTAATATTATATATTGAGCCCCAAAATATGATTTAACCTTTTGGTTTAGTCATCTGGTTTTCAAGGTATTTTGTTAACACTCACCTGAGGATATTTTTTTCATTGACTTTTTTTTTTACAAAGAGTGGAAGGGAGGAAGGTAAAGGGAGAAAGAGAATGAAACATAGATGTGAGAGGGACATATCAATATGTTGCTTCCCAAACATGTCAAAACATGGATCTGATCAAACCTGCAACCCAGGTATGTTCCCTTGGCCGGGATTGAACCCAAGACCCCTGAGTCCCTGGGCCACCACTCTACTCACTGAGCCAAACTCGCTAGGGCCAGGCCTACTTCTTTTTGGATTCTAATAATTAGTTTTCCTGCTCTTTCCACTGAAGAATTTTAATGAAACTTTATCATGCCATAGGCACTCATCCATAACATGGCTGCAATGGCAAATGATTCTGCTATATCTTTTTTAGATTCAAACGCAATATATTGGCTTTATTTTCGATAGGGAATCGTCTTGAGGCCTTTAATTAGTCTGAACTTAGAAGGCAGCTGTCACTTTTTGTACAACTGAATTAATTCAGTTTTCAAAATAGCTTACATGGCTTCGTTTTTCAAATATGCAGGGGAAAAACCTTTAAAATAATTTTATGTGACTTTTACAAAAAATATTGACTAATTTCTCCACAAGCAGTTTAATAAACTTGAAATTCAGTGCAGGAATTTCCTTGGAGAGCAAAGCAGTCAGTTTGTTGTGTATGTTTCTAGTGCTGGCGATTCTGTTCAAGTGAATCATTCAGATTCCTATGAAGCAGGAAGCCCCAAATTAGGGTTGTGTAGGAATCTATTACTTGGCGGGGAGAAAGGATTCTAAGTAGATAAATTTGTGAAATACTGGTAGATTTATTCATTACTTAATTAGTTTTTAACATATCAGCATGCATTTTGATCCTCTAAGAACCAGAGATATAGCATATTTAGATTTGACCACAAATCCCCCCCTTTTTTATTTTTTAATATATCTTTATTGGTTTCATAAAAAGGAAGGGACAGGGAGAGATAGAAACATCAATGATGAGAGTGTCACTGATTGGCTGCCTCCTGCACGCTCCCAACTGGGGATCGAGCCCGCAACCCGGGCATGTGCCCTGACTGGGAAATGGACCTCGATCTCCTGGATCCTAGGTCAATGCTTAACCATTGAGCCACGCCCGGCCAGGGAAATTCCCTTTGAAAAATAGAAACATTATTGCATGGTTTGGGAAATAGCGCCTTAGCCATTAATCTAGTGGGATCTTGATCTACTTTCTTACAAGATGGGTTAAGTGGTTTGAGATGGACATTACTTAGGAGAATCACAGGGTTATTTTTTTAAATGACAGATTTATTATTCCACATGGTGCATACTTTGTTTTATGATAATATAAGGGCTTGTTTTATATTTCTGCCTAAATAGAAGATTATCCCACCTGGGTGTAAGGTGGGCTGCAGGCTGACCACCCTCTACATTGGTATAGCAAAAGGTTTTTACACATAGCCCTATGCTTAGCTCCAGAAAGCCTTCTACTTGAGGCCCCAAATTAATCACGTGGCATGGAAGGAAGAAGTGACTCCTTAGCTTTGGAAATACAGGGCAAAAGTTAAAAATCATTTCTTTGAAAAAATTAAAAATCACTATCCTGGAAGTGTGCTGTGGATTACAATAGTGAGGTTCCATGCTGACATTTAAATGTGCCACGTTGAATAGCCCCAAAGTAAACCACGGCTCACCAAATAAGCTTGTTTGTTGAATATAGTTAGAATTAGCTTAAATGACAATTTTTCACTGGTGTGCTGCAAGAACTTTTAAAACTTGCAATACCTGACTATTTAGATGGGGCACTGACCTCGTTTCCCTTATATTGCCAAATTAAACACATGACAACAGCCAACTCATAGAGAGAGAGGAGACAGGGAAGGGAAAGCTACCCCATGTCCCCTCTCTGCAGTCTTGAGGGATGTGCCCCTGCGATGTCCGGCCCACGTTACAGGAGGAGCATGGGAAACAAAGATCAGCCCAGACCCTCTTGGAGCTTTTACTCTTCTGGCCTTTGTGAGAGCAGGATGACTTGTGTGCTGCAGGCGTGTTCACTCAGGTGACCACACTCATTTCAAATTCAAACTTAAAGAGGTCACTTTTCAATGGAGCAGAAACCCTCTTATGTTTTTATTAAGAGATTTTAGTTGATTACCAATAAGTGGTCCGCGATGCAGCCAGGGATGCTGGTGCATCTAGGGATTAGTGCCTGGCCAGAAACTGGTTCTCAGAGCTGCCAACTGTGAGGTCCTAGTGACACAATGAGGTGGGTAGAAATCAATGTAGGATTAGAAACAACTCCTGGTGGAAGCCCAGGTATGCAAGAGGCAAACTTGTCTGTTAGGTAAGTTCCTCACCTGTTTCTTCTGTACCTGGAGGTTCTTTCATTTGCATCTAACAGAGAATATTTGTTTGGTCAGAAAGTAAAACTAAGTTTTTAGAATTTACTTTATGGGACACATCATTCCAGGTAATTTAAATTATAAATTTTGTTGGATATTATAAACAATTGAATAAAATTTTATATCATTTCGTATGTTAGTAACCTGTCCGATAATCAGAAACTTTACTTTTTCTGTGGCATTTCTATCAGAATTGATCATATTTTTTCTATTCTTAGAGCAAAAGAGGAGAAAGACCAATGATGTAATTCATGTAAGAGAACAGTTGAAAAGTTAATAAATTAATGGTGTGATTTAAACCTTGTCTGCCATGATTCCTAAAAAATATAATGGACTTCTTTTTGTTGATATTCTAAATATCTTCTGTTTTTCTAATGTTCAAACATATGTATTCAGGAATGTCTTTGGCTTGGTAATATCCGTTTTTTTAAAGGTTTTTGAGGTTTAGCTTAAATTTCTTTTTTAAAAATATGTTTATTGATTTTAGTGAGAGAAGAGGGGAGAAGGAGAGATAGAAACATAAAAACTTTGATGAGAGAGAAACATCAACATCAACATCGATTGGCTGCCTCCCACATGCACCCTGCTTGGATCAAGCCACAGCCCTGCCACGCTCCCTGACTGGGAATTGAACTGCTCACCTCCTGGGTCCTGGGTCCATGCTCAACTACTGAGCCACACCGGCCAGGCTGGGCTAGATTTCAATAACAAGGTGAGTTAAAAATCTGCCTTAATGTGTTTTGCCCTTATTTTTTAATCACTTTTTAACAAAAGTATAATAGCTAACTTGATGTTTAACACTGTTTACTGACTTCCTGTCCTAGCAGGTAAAAGCTTAGCTTTCTCACTCCACTGCACCCTTATTTCCCTCCCTCTGCTCCCTCACATGTACCACAATTTTATTGAATCAGAATCAATGTTACGTTATGACTGTGCAAATCTTTTTCCCTGCCAAGCCATGTAGTTCTGTGGCTGCGCCTCTCCCTTGTATACCCTTTATTCTCTTTCTCAAATTTTACTGACATCTGGCACTCCCCCACTTATCCAGGATAATTCAGTCCCCCTCTTTGTAGCCAACATTACGTCACATATCCAGATGCAGTGTGTAGGCTGTTCTTCCTGGTTAGAGCTACACATTTTTGTACCTAACAATCTAATAATCAAGCACAGAAAGATGACTATTAGACAGAAATACTCCATTTATGCTACACTAACTAATATTTAGTAATTTATTTGTGTGTGTGTTTGTGGAATTAATTTCCTGACTATATTCCCTTGCCTGTTTTGAACAGCTATTTCCCCTCAAATGTAGTGACATTTGTCACATGCCTGTCAAAAATATTTTCCATCTATGAAACACATTGATTTTTCCTGGCCAGGTGTGGATCAGCAGTTGAGCATTGACGTAGGATCCAGGAGACAGAGGTTTGATTCCTGGGCAGGGCACATGCCTGGGTTGGGGGCTTAATCCGCAGTTGGGGGCATACAGGGAGCTGCTGATCAATGACAACTTTCTCATCATTGATGTTTCTATGTCTCTCTCCCTTCCTCTCTCTGAAATCAATAAAACATTTAAAAAAAAGAAGCACATCTATTTCATATTTTTCTTGGAAACAACCTTCCCGGCCTTTTGTTATCTGGCTGTAGTATGACTGGTTTTCCCTAGGCCTGCTCTGTGCCCGTTTTCCTGGCATGACTCTTGAAGTCATCTGGGATCTCACAGAACTGCTCTCCTGTGTTGCATCTCCTCTATACTATGTCCCATGCTCCCCTCTGTCTTGTTATACTCCCTGGTTTTACTGGATCGCATATCCCTGGGAAGTGGTACATGTGCCGACATTTGTATGGATCCCACCCCACTGAAATGCCTATTTTATAGGATATAGAATTCTAGGTTGGAAACTAACTTTGGGTGTGTTAAGACATTTCTACTGTTTGCTCATTTGCAGTGTTGCTCTTCAGTCTGTTCGCATCGTCTGATGTGTTGTATATTACCAATATTGCTCATTTTCACCCCAGACCTTGCATCTCTGGAAGCTTTTAGTACCTTCTCTATCTCTGGGATTCTGAAATCTTATGATACAGTTTGGCTTGTACCTTTTTATTTTATTATGATCATTAAGTCTGCAGATCTTCTCTCCTCTCAGCGAATTGCTTTAGTTTCTTTCTTGTTTTTTCCACTTATACTTCTGTCTAGTGATCCTTATTACTCAGAAGTTGGACTCCTAGGCCAGTGTTCCTGTGTGGATCTAAAAGCCTTTCCCCTCCTGTTTTTTATTTTGTCTGTTTCTACTTCCTGCAGTTTCTTGATTTATGCTCCAGCCTTTCTATGAAATTATTTGTCTGTGTTTTTAATTTAGAGAGTTCTTTTATAACCTTTCATTCTCCTTTTAATAGCATTTGATTATTTCCCTTTTTGCCTTTCTAAAGTTGCGTAAGAATTATATATTTTTTAGGTTCTTATTTGCTTCTGAATTTTATCACTGTCATTAATTGCATTCTTCCTGTTTTGATCTCTCTTACTAGGTGGCTCTCCTTGAGTGTGCAGTGGTCCCTGGTTGTCCCTTAGGTCTACTTGGAAGCACAGGGAGTGAGCAGGACTTGTGTTCACCGATAGTCATCACTGCAAGGATTTGGGGGCCAATCCTCTGGATTCTGAACCTGCCTTGAGTGCTCTCAGATAAACCAGCTCTCATTCCTGTCCCAGCCACACTTTGTAGACATCAAGTTTGTGCTTCTTGTGTTCTGTCACCTCAGTTACCACTCTTCTGTCCAGTTTTCCACTTTCAAATGTTAAAAATCATCTGCTGTTTATACTACATTGTGAGTAACTTTTTTTGTATATATTTAAATTTCTTCTCAATCCTCACTCTTTGATATTTTTTTCATTGCTTTTCAGAGAGAGTGAAAGGGAGAGAGGAGAGAGACAAAGATTGATGTGAGAGAGACACATCGATTGACTGCCTCCCTCCCACACATGCCCAACCCTGACAGGGGCCAGGGATGGAGCCTGAAACTGAGGTCCATGCTCTTGACCTGAATGGAACCTCTGACCCTTCAGCCCGTGGCAGATGGTATATCCACTGTGCTAAAGTGGCCAAGGCTATTTCTATAATTTTAATGAGATATTTCTAAAAGGAAGAGGAGAGGGAATGGATTTGTGGTAAAGCCTCCACGCTCAATACACACTTAGAACTTATATCTAAAGTGTAAATCAATGTTGAAAGTTTTTATTCCATGTAAGTAATAACATGAATTCACAGAATATTTTCCATTATACCTGTAATTAGTGCACTACACTTGTTTATTAAAGCCTTGATTAAGAATTCTATTAAAACCACACACCTTTCCATTGTGTCCCATTAATGTGCAACAGAGGTGGAGCAGTTTTCACTAATGCATAAAGTGTTAGGAAATTTTAAGTTAATTAAAAGTCATTAATTCTTAATATCCAAAACTTGTCTTGTGAAAAAGTAGTGAGAAAAAAGTAAACTTCAGCTTTATTCCTTATAGGGTTAGGATGAGGCAGTGAGCACAGTGGGCGGGGACAGAATTTGTATAGGCCCTTGACCTCTGATTTTAAAGCTTGTGATGTGACTTGTTAGGTTTCTAGTATGATTGTTCTTCTAGTCTTTGCCAAACAAGCTTAAGTCTACTAAATATTCACTTTCGTTTCTTGTGCAGATTAAGAGCATTGAAAATAATAGGCCTGGGCTGGAAATATCAGGGAGCACCCTATCTGGCAAGGATGCAGACAGCTGGCCACACATGGATGAGCAGTTCATCAAAGGCTTTTTAGAGAATCTGAAGAAACCGAGGGAAGTGAGATCTGTGTTCCCCTCCCATTCGCTCACCCTATCGGGCCAAAATGGAGACAACAAGCCGGTGCAGCTGACCCCCAACTACCAATTGCTGCCCCACCCCTCCCAGCACAGCACTCCAGGCCCCAGCATTAACGGGAGGCCCACATGCAGTCTGAGCTCAGAGGAAGAATCTGCTCCACAAGTCTTGCTTCCAGAAACTAAAAGCAATGGTCGGACAGTGACAGAAGAGAAGAGTCTTGATGATATGGTCTCTGAGGTGAATAATTAATTCAAAGAACTAAAAATGAATTTGGACAATATGAATAAGTTTCTGGAGGAAGGACAGAGAGCCCTCAGAGGCCTAGAGGGCTCTGGTGTGAGGAGGTGTGAAGAACTCGAGCCCTGCTCCAGATGAGACCAATGTCTAATGAAATGAATGTCCATTCTTTCTGGCAGACCAGTCATGAGACCAAGCTGGTCACCCATCACCCCAGCCCGTGTTGAAGTACAGCACCTCGTATTCTACCCTTACAACTGCTACTTTAAGATAAACAAGAGCAACAGAATTTATTATGTAGAAGCAATGACCTCTTCTGCTTTCTTGGTGCAGTGTAAAGCATTGCAGCCCACAAAATTCCAGAGGATAGATAACTAGAAAGTTAATTAACGCTTATCTTAGCTTCTGTCTACTGCTTCGCTAGTTCCACCACTTGCATCCCCTTGACTGAACTACTCCCCCTTCACCAAATAGAATGTAGTTTGTTTGTTTTTTCTACCTCTATATTCTCCCTGCAAAAACTGTTTGGGGCTGTGAGTTTGTTTAGGGCAAGAGCCCCTTGCAGTCACTGCCAGCGGCTAAATAAATCTCCAAACACTCAATTTATTCTCTGTGTGAATGAGTCTCATGTAAACTGGGTATAACAGTGTGACACGTTTTTGTGAATGCCCTGTTTTGAATGCACATCCACGATTGCTCTGACTGTCCTGATGCTTATGCTAGAACTTCCTTCCATGAACCTCCCTGGACTCCTGAACCAGGAGTTGTGCTCATGCCACGTGGAAAACAGACGTAGAGGTGCCCAAATGGCTTCTGGTAGATGCTGGACTCTTCCAGAACTGCAGTGTCCACAGCAAAGATACTCTGATGCTCTTTGAAAGCCTTTGGTTCCAGCGCAGTGTTCTGGGGGACAGGGAGAGTCTGGGCCTCAGCCGGGAATCTGAAAATACGCCACACGCCACCCAGTCCAGCCACAGGGGCACTGTCTTGTCGGCTTCATGTGAACACTGTGATGATCAGAGTGTCCCCTGCACCTGGAGAGATCACACAGACTCTCATATGGAGGCTAGTTGGTCATCTAACAAAGTACATTGTCTTGTCCTCCCCCAAAGAGAAAGCTTCACTGGAACCTGCAATTAAATGCACTGTTTCTTACATGTCACTGCAGCTGGTGAAGAGAAATGGAGGTGATGGTGGGAGCTGGCAGGGATGGGTCCTGTGACTTCGTCAGGCCACTGTATACTCTGAGCTTTTTCTTCCCATCAGCGGGTAGCATTACTGTGGTGCTCCCTGGGAAAGAAGAAGAAAACAATATACATCTTAATTTCACCTAAGTGATGAAAGTTTAAATGTGGATCCGTTTTCTCCCTGCACGCAAGCTGCAGGGCAGGAGGAGAGGGAGCCAGTCCTGATCCTGGCTCCGCCAACCTCGCTGGGACTGGAGAAGCCTCAGCGGCCCCTGGACAGGAAGCTCAGCCTTGGAGCCCAGCTTGTCCTTCTGCCTTGGAGATAGGATCACAGTGCCACAGGGGCTGTACTTTCCATTTTCCGTTTCCAAAGAGGTCAGTTTTCAAGTGAGATCTTTTTCATAGACAAGTGTTACGTCTTCGAAAAGCAAAGTTACAGCACTGTGCATTGAGACTTCTCAAAATATTCGTTGGGCATCAGGTGTGACTTTTTGGGATTTGCCATCTGTTTATTAATCAAGTGGCCCTTTTTAATTTCATTGGAATCTTCTGATGCCTATGAACTGGGCAAGTTTAAAAATAGTTCGTTTTCTGGTTGCCCATGGCTCTTGTTTCATGACCTTGCTGACCTGTCCCTGTGCCCACCCATTTCCCACTGGAGGGCCCTCAATTGAGCTGACACCCTCCTGGCTGCAGAATTAGTAGATGGGTCTGGGGCCCAGCGGCCACCTGCTCACACTTGAACTTTCAACTAGAATTATCAACTTCCTGTACTTAGCATTCATTCATTATTGCTAGGACTATGAAAATAACCTTTTTTTTTTTTTTTTTTTTTTTTTAAGCCCTATTTTTACAGTATTTTTTGGTTACCCATAAGACATTGCAATAAAAAACAAATTGAAGCAAATTTTAACTCAGGAACATTTCTCAGCTGATCTCTCCACCTCTTTGTGACGGGCACTATTTCTGTCAGCACCTGGGATGGGTCTTTCATGGAACCTGCCTTAACTGTGGATTGAAGCTTCAAGTGAGAACACATGTTATTACTGTCCCTTCCACTCACCGAGTTTTGGTTGAGATGCATGGATGATGTATTATTTTTTCTTCTCATGTATCCAATATTTTACAAAGCTCTTTAGGGAGCAGAGAAAATGCATCTGAAGGCAATTCTTTCTTCAAACCTGCCTTATTATTTAAATAGACTGCACATTTATCTCCATGTGACCTTCTGAAAGGTTGGGAGTTGATGGGGACGGCAGAAAGGGGCACTGTGTACTCTGAGGATCGCTGCCCCACTCTCACCTTTCACAGGGAAGGAGAGGAAGCCATTTTTATCCTGAGATGTGAAGCACTTCAGTTCCACATGATGCTGAGATGTGGCACTGGAAGCTCTATTCATTGTACTGTGCAGTGTGTGCCTGTCCACTTGAGCCAGGGCATCCAGGACCTTGAAGACCTCCCGGCTTTCTGTGGACTTGCTGCTGTCCCTCACTTCTTTGCTTCAGGACGCACATAGTCCTCACTTACAGCCATGGGGACACTTCACGGAAATGCCACAGACTGTCCTGGCATTTATACATGCTGCATTATTGAAATTATTAGACTCATTCTATTTCTTATGTTACAAATTTAAAAAGATAACCTTCCATTTAGAATGAAAGTATTATCATTTCTATGCTGTTTATTTTTTGAGATCCCCAAATTAAGATGTATCAAAATGTTTTTAACCCTCTTATTAACAGATATAAGCTTATTTAGCAGAGCATCTTAAAGGATTGGAGTAAAAAAAGGAGAGCCAGGGATCCTGGCCCCAAATCCTAAGCCCTCTTGGTACCCCTGCCTACCCATTTGGCCATCCTGCTGACTCATCTGATAAACTGAATGAAGTGTCATTTTAAACAGGCCTCAGACTGATCCATAAGTACTTTTCATCAGGGTCATTCAGCAAACATCTCATCTCCAAATTTTAGGTAAACTGGTTGCCCCCCCTTCCCCTCCATTATGTCTGTTTTCTATTCCTACATCTTACACCCAAGTCCCCAATCTTCAGGCTCCATCCATCCCAACTGAAGACTCACTGATCCCATAACTGCCAACTGATTCCAACTGCCAACTGCCAATATTTCACCTCTCCTTTCTTGCTCTCCCTCCCTCCTCTCTCAATTCTTTTTTTCTCTCTCCCCCGCACTTCCATGCCTTGGGAATGGAAAAATGGAAGCCTCCTCTGATATCTGCAAATAAAATTTCAGGGAACTGTACAATCTCTATTAGTCAATTATGGGGGAAAAGTTACTGGCTAACACACCCAATTTGGAAATTCCTAACCTACTATCAAATCACAAGCTATGGGTGCATGAGCAAAAACATAGTTCAGTGTTGGACCAAACATGGAGTAGCATGCTCCTCTCAGAAGACTTTTGTTAGTTTCCAAACTCCTCTTACGCTCCTGATGGCTTCACACTTATGGAAAGAGCCGTCATCAGTAACTTCCTTTAAGAATGCATATACTGCCCGGCCGCCATGGCTCTGTGGTTGAGCTTCAACCTATGAACCAGGAGGTGATGGTTCGGTTCCTGGCCAGGGCACATGCCCAGGTTGCGAGCCCCCTAGGTAGGGGGCGTTCAGAAGGCACCTGATCAATACCTTTCATCATTGATGTTTTTCCCTCTCTCTTCCTCTCCTTTCCTCTCTATGAAGTCAATAAGGATGTATTTAAAAAAAACAAAAGATATATTCAAAAAAACTCATTTTTGCCTCCTACTTATCTTTCCAGGTCCTCTCCAGGCCTATTGACTCTATCAACATTTACTTGTCATTCTTCTGTAGGCTGCCTTTTGATGATTATTTTTTGGAACCCAAAGACCAAACTGGCTCTCTTTCTCAAAGAGCAATGAACACATGAAACTGATTTCAAAACCATGTGTTAAGTAAGTGTGCCAGTTCAGCCAAGACTCTTGGGTTGATCCACTTACTTGACCACAGTTAAGAACTGACATTAAACATTCAGGAAGTGGTACTTCTATAAGCTGGGTGCAACCTACATGCCCAGAGACTAAGAATAGCAACAACAGTAGGGCCACTGGCCTCAGTCCTCAGTGTCAACAAGGGCCTCAGTGCCAGCAGGTTATACCTATAGTTACAGAGAAGTGTTGGCAGATTTGAACAAAGATGATATCACTGTCCAACTTAAGTGAATACCTGTTATCTCATTACTGGGCCATATCTGTCATAAACTATGACCCAACTTTTTTTTTTTTTTTTTTTTTTTTAAGTTTTATTATTGTTTAAAATATTACAGGTGCCCCTTTTTCTCCCCAATGACCCATTCCACCCCATCCTTTCCCCCTCCCCAGTCCCTCTCCCCACCATTGTCCATGTCCTTGGGTTGTGTATATATGCACATAAATTCTTTGGTTACTCTCTCCCCCTCCACCCACCCGCCCTCCTCCATCCCTCTGACATTCATCAGTCTCATCTATACTTCCATGTCATTGAATCTATTCTGTTCATCAGTTTATTAAGTTCTTTAGATTCCACATATAAGCGAGATCATGTGATATTTGTCTTTCGCTGCCTGGCTTATTTCACTTAGCATAATATTCTCCAGGTCCATCCATACTTTCCCAAAGGGTACAAGATTCTTCTTCTTTACAGCTGCATAGTATTCCATGGTGTAAATGCCTCACAGCTTATTTATCCACTCATCTACTGATGGGCACTTGGGCTATTTCCAGATCTTAGCTATTGTAAACTGTGCTGCTATGAACATCGGGGTACATATATCCTTTCTGATGAATGTTTCAGGATTCTTAAGATACATTCCTAGGAGTGGAATCACTGGATCAAACAGCAGCTCCATTTTTAATTTTCTGAGGAACCTCCATACTCTTTTCCATAGTGGTTGCAGCAGTCTGAATTCCCACCAGCAGTGTACTAGGGTTCCCCTTTTTCCACACCCTCGCCAGCACATGTTGTTTGTTGATTTGTTGATGGCAGCCCTTCTGACAGGTGTGAATTGATACTTCATTGTGGTTTTAATTTGCATCTCTCTGATGATTAGTGACGTTGAGCATTTTCTCATGTGTCTCTTGGCCATCTGTATGCCCTATTTGAAGAACTGTCTATTTAAGTCCTTTGCCCATTTCTTAATTGGGTTGTTTGTCTTCCTCTTGCTGAGTGCTATGAGTTCTTTGTACACTTTAGAAATTAGCCCCTTATCAGATTCATCCTTGGCAAATATGTTTTCCCAGACCGTGGGGTTCCTTTGCATTTTGAGGCTGTTTTCTTTTGCTGTGCAGAAGCTTTTTAGTTTGATGTAGTCCCATATGTTTATTTTTTCCTTTGTTTCTCTTGCCCTAGGAGATGTATCAGTGAAAAGTCCACTACGTGGGGTGTCTGTGATTTTACTGCCTATGTTTTCTTCCAGGATTTTTATGGTTTCGTGCCTTACATTTAAGTCTTTTATCCATTTTGAGTTTATTTTTGTGTATGGTGAAAGTTGGTGGTCTAGTTTCATTCTTTTGCATGTATCTGTCCAATTTTCCCAGCACCACTTATTGAAGAGACTGTCCTTACTCCATTGGGTACTCTTGTCTCCTTTGTCAAATATTAACTGACCATAGTGTCGTGGGTCTATTTCTGGGGTCTCTGTTCTGTTCCATTGATCTATAAGCCTGTTGTTGTACCAATACCAGGCCGTTTTGATTACAGTGTCTTTGTAATATAGTTTGAAGTCTGGCAATGTGATCCCTCCCACTCCGTTCTTTTTTCTCAAGATGGCTGCCGCTATTCGGGGTGTTTTTTGGTTCTATATAAATTTTTGAAATGTTTGTTCTAGGTCTGTGGAATATGCTGTTGGTATTTTCATAGGAATTGCATTAAATTTATAAATTGCTTTGGGTAGTATGGACATTTTAATGATATTAATTCTCCCAATCCATGAGCATGGTATCTTCTTCCACCTGTTTAAATCTTCCTCCATTTCTTTTTTCAGTGTCACCTAGTTTTCTGAGTACAGGTCTTTTACATCCTTGGTTAAGCTTATTCCTAGGTATCTTATTTTTTTAGTTGCAATGGTAAATGGTATTGCTTTTTCAGTTTCTCTCTCTGAAAGTTCATTGTTGGTGTATAAGAATGCCATTGATTTCCGGATGTTGATTTTGTATCCAGCTACCTTGCCAAATTCATTGATCAAATCTAGTAGCACTTTGATGGAGTCTTTAGGGTTTTCTATGTACAATATCATGTCATCTGCAAATAATGAAAGTTGTACTTCCTCCTTTCCAATTTGGATACCTTTATGTTTTCCTCCTGTCTGATGGCTATGGCGAAGACTTCCAGAACTATGTTGAATAAGAGTGGTGAAAGTGGACCTTCCTGTCTTGTTCTGGTTTTTAATGGAAATGGTTTTAGTTTTTGCCCATTGAGTATGATGTTGGCTGTAGGTCTGTCGTATATGGCCTTTATTATGTTGAGGTATGATCACTCTATTCCCACTTTGCTGACAGTTTTATCAGAAATGGGTGCTGTATTTTGCGAATGCTTTTTCTGCGTCTATTGATATGATCATATGATTTTTGTCCTTCATTTTGTTTATGTGATGTATCACATTTATTGATTTGTGGATGTTGTACCAGCCTTGCATCCCCAGAATAAATCCCACTTGGTCATGATGTATGATCTTTTTAATGTATTGCTGGATCCGGTTTGCTAGTATTTTAGTGAGGATTTTAGCATCTATGTTCATCAGGGATATCGGCCTATAATTTTCTTTCTTTGTAGTATCTTTACCTGGTTTTGGGATTAGGGTGATGCTGGCCTCATAAAACGACTTTGGGAGTTTTCCCTCCTCTTGAATTTCCTGGAATAGTTTGAATAGAATAGGTGTTAATTCTTCTTAGAAGGTTTGGTAAAACTCGCCTGTAAATCCATCTGGTCCAGGACTTTTGTTTGCTGGTAGTTTTTTGATTACTGCTTCAATTTCATTTGTTGTTATCGGCCTATTCAGGTTTTCTGCCTCTTCTTGATTCAGCTTTGGAAGGCTGTATGCTTCTAGGAATTTGTCCATTTCCCCTATGTTGTCCAATTTGTTGGCATATAGTTGCTCATAATATTTTCTTACAATCCTTTGTATTTCTTTTGGATCAGTTGTTATATCGCCTCTTTCATTTCTGATTTTATTTATTTGGGTCCTCTCTCTTTGTTTCTTAGTGAGTCTGGCTAAAGCCTTTGTTTTTTCTATCTGCTGGACTCACTGAAGGTGGGAGTGTTTCAAACATACAGTGTCTGGCACATTGGAGAAACTTACTGTTGAAAAACAGAAAGTATATTAAAGTTCCACATCAAAAAATTTAAAAAAATCCTGATAGAATGTCCTTATCCAAAATTATCTGGAATCATATCCTCACTCCATCCCTGAAAAATCATGTGACCTGAGAAGTATTACTTTACTTCTGTGTCTCAGTTTCTTCTGCAAAGTCCATAAGATGAGGATGGTTTTGGATGGTTAAATAGATATCTCACTTGAAAGAAGGTTGGGGGCACAGTAGGTGTTTGTCAAATGTTACCATCATTATCATCATCTTCATCAAATCAGGATAGTGTTATCCCACTTTGAGTTTCTCAATTTTGAGTGAGAAAATTGTGCTTTAAGCTTTGTTGTTCAGAAAGAAAGGAAAACTGGAAACTCTTTATGTGGTAGGGAGAAACAGAAATGAGAAATGGAAATCAGTGAATTCCTGCATTTCTGAACTGGGAGGGATGAGTTTGCTTCTGATTTTACTCCTGAGTAAGTGGAGGAGTAAGGTGTCTTTGACCCGCATTTTAGAGTCTGTTAATTGAGAGTAGGACCAGGGCTCCAGAGGTTGCTATGGTCAAGATGCAGGTTAAAACTAACAGTTTTTGGAGGGAAACAGGAGGAGCATTTAGTTAGGAAAGTGAAGTTTGGTGAGCAACATATCAAAGAACTCAGCTGACAGTCCCAAAGAAACTGCGTTGCTAATGAAACCGGCTTGCTTGCATTAGCAAATGCCTGCTGTACTTTTCACACAAGCAGACAGCTCCAGGCAGCCTGTAATCATGTAGGGTTGGGGAACCTTTTATCTGCCAAGGGCCATTTGGATATTTATAACATCATTCTCACGCCATACAAAATCGTCAGCTTAAAAATTAGCTATTAAAAAAGCTCCTAGATTTATTGAATTCCAAGTCCCATCTGCGGTTTACTTGGCAGGGCCAGATCAAATGATTTCTCAGGCAGCATATAGCCAGTGGGCCAGACATTCCCCACCGCTGTAGTGAATGGAAACCTGAGTCTATGGCACATCTACTGGCGAGGTGAAGAAGAACAGAGGTCTGGCCTTGGGGAGATGGAGGGCAGGGGGCAGGCATTGTAAAACATGCTTTTTTTCTTTAGAGTTTTTATTATTTGAGAGAGAGGAAGGGAGAGGGAGAGCGAGAGAGAAACATCAATGATGACAGTCATTGATTGGCTGTCTCCTGCAGCCCCCTAGGAGGGATGAGTCTGCAATCCAGGCATGTATCTTGATTGGGAATCCAACCTCCATCTCCTGGATCATAGGTCAATACTCAACGAGTGAACCATGCCTACCAGACAATCATATGCTTTTTCTGTGAGCCCGGCACATAGGAAGAATCCTGCGTGATTGGTCTCTGGTAGCCAGGTGACCACGGAATGGGTTCTGGTTGGCTGGTCCCAGCCAGGAAAATGCTCTTCAGTTGAGAACTGGCTGTGAAGGAGGAGGAGATTTGGTTGTGTTCTCTTCTGGAAGTGGTTGTAGTTCTCAGTGTTAGTCTCTTCCCTACCCCTTTTGAATTAGTTTGGTTGGCCGCCATCCTCACATACTAGTCAACTAAAAGGAGGCAGTAGCAGCAAAGCAGAGGGTGTGTGGCAGGGGCCCTGAGCCCTTGTCGGGCCCTGTGCCTGGCAGCCAGGCCATCAGAAAGCTAGTTTGTGCCTGCTTGAAGGGTGCCAGGTGTGTCATTGTTTTGGAGGAGAGACTGCTGAAGGCAGGGAAGGTGGGTGACAAGTAAAGGTGGTGACAGAATTGAGGAGTGAAGGTACACAATGGGCAACGAGCTTAGCTGCTGCTTGAAGCCCAATGCCAGCCTGAAGCTGGGCCGAAGCTCAGGGCCAATAGAACCTGACTACGAGTCTGAAGTTTATAAGGTGGCAGCTGGAAACATGGTGGCTGTAGCAGCATCGCCCACATCCATGAAGTTCGATGTTGGAGGCAGTGAGCAACAACATCGACAGCAACTCACTGACCTGCAGATGCTCCAAGGTAAGGAGGTGGTGGGTGGTGTCTGTTCTCAGGTGTACCTCTGGAATTTTTTGTCCCCTGGATCCCTTGGGAGGGATCTATGGCCTGAGGCTTTCTGCCTGGAGCTGACTTTTTCAGGGCTGGCCACCAGGGACCAAGGCTGGCTAGGCCTGGCACCCCACCCTTGATTCCGCCCCCCTCGAGTCTAGTCATACCTAGAACTCTCAGGTCTTTACCGAATTTTCTTTTTCAACCCTGCCTGGGTCACTCTACTCTTCAGCCATTCCCTTTTATAGCCCTAGTTAGCTTTTCCTGAGATTTTATGAAAACATTTGGGTATGTTTCCTTCCTTTCTCAATGAAAACTTGAATACCTCACCATTGGAGTATCCATTTTATGTATCCACTCTTAACTTTCCAGATGGTCCCTAAGTGAAGGAACCAGATAAAAGCTTGGTGGTACCCTTGCCCCCACCTGTTAAGGTAGTTGACACTCTGGACAGTTCAGGAGCAAACAACTTAGAATTTCTTGTTTAAATTCAAGGTAGACACTGACACAGGGGTCTATATGGTGTTAAGTGATCTGTTTTCAGTTTTATGGATGGAGCTGCCTCAACCTTTCCCACTACAATTTGAACACAGAAGGAAAGAACATTGTGGAAAATAAAACATAAAATCAGTGAACAATGTGAAATGTCACTCTTAGCACTGTAGATCATAATTTTTATTTATTCATTTGTTTGGGTTTTTTAACCCAAAGGAGAACCCATGGAGTTCGATTACTTGAAAATTTCTACTTTTCCACTTTTAGTCTTTAGTGACTCAAGAGATTTTGTTTTTACATTGCCTCTTCTAAAGAGAGGTGGTGTGGTTCATAAGATTGCTTGTTGTTCAACCTTTGCAAAAAAGAAAGAAGCAAATTTAGACTTTGATTTGTAATTTAAAATTTTTGGCATTAAGATGTCTGATCCTGCACAAGAATGTATGTCTCCATGGTTACCTCTGACCATCCCCCCACCGCTGCTTTCCAATAGAATCCTGTTAGACTGTTGAGGTGAAAGTTTTAAAGACCAAATGGGTGGTGATGGGGGGGCACAGAGAAGATGGAGGACACAAGGAAAAGAGAGGAAATGGTTGATTTAAAATAATTCTGGGTAACAATGTGGCTCATGAACACTGTTCTTTGAAGTGGAAGCCATTCTCTCATAAAGTTGTTAAAATATATTTGTCCATTTGTTTCATTTAAATGCCAGATTCGCTCTGGCCCCTGTGGCCCAGTTGGTTGAGCTTCATCCCATGCACTCAGAGGTTGCTGATTCAATTCCTGGTCAGGACACATGCCTGGGTTTCAGACTCCATTTCCAGTAGGGGGTGGGCAGGAGGCAGCTGATCCCTAGTTCTCTCTAAAAACTCAATAAAAAAATCTTTGAAAACAATAAATGCCATATTATTTCATTAGTTCATAGATGAAATGTCTTAAAGCTCTTATTGTACTTAAACTTTAGTTAAGCTCTTAATTTTATTAAGATTTGTAGTAATGAAACCTATGGATTGACCCAGATGGTTCATGTGGCTTTGTAACTGGGAAATCCGCTTTTTTATATCACTTAAATGTTGTGAAAAAGTGATGTGAATTCATTAACTGTAGCTTTAAGCAAAAAGGGAATAAAAATTTGGAAAAATGTGTGCCCTGCTTGGTGCTGTATGGTAAACCTTAACATAGATGGGAAGTGTTAGGAGATAATAGTGCCAGAGACCAATAAAGGACTTTTATGAAATTCTTTGAAGATTTACATCTCCCTTTGATGGATATATCATGTGGCCCCTTTAACTACAAGTGAGGCCCGTGTTAACTGTCCCTATATTGCCGCTGAACAGGCCGGGCTGAGAGATGTGAATCTGGGTGGAGCACAGCTATGGAGTAGGAGGGGCTGACTTGCAGGTGACACACACGCCAGATGCAGTTGTCGTGGTGCTTACAGAACTTTAGAACACAGCTCATATTTTAGAATCTCCCCATAAAGCGGGTCTGTCTTAACCTACTCCAGTTTTGATTATTTCCATCCAAAATGACTGTGCAGGACTCAGAAGCAACACATACCTCTCAGCCCTATGTTTATAAGCTCATTGGAGTGAATAAGAATAAAAGTAGAAGTCAGGAAATAGTGTGAATTTACTAGCTAAACAAATTGCTAGATTTTAATGAGTTTGTTCTGATGATTTTCCTTTAAAGCCGAGAATGCCCTGGACAGAGGAGCTTCAGGAGACCCGGGCCTGGCAGCAGGTGAGGCAAGTGGAGTCAGCCCAGGGCTGTGATAAATAGTGTGCGGTCAGAACAGTTAACAAACAGGCTTTACGAGAACAGAATTCACCTTCTTATGTTGAACATGATAGTTACACTCTCATTTCAATTTGTTTTGAATATTTAGGAGATATTTGATAAAGTAATACAAGAAGCCTCGATTTCAGCATTTGCCTATGAAGTTCCCATAGAAACAAGGTCACAACACGAAAATATCAATTACAAGCACATTGAAAGTTTGCTTTGAATGTCTTTACTTCAGAAAATTTTATATCAGTTTCTCAGGAGACTGAGAAATACCTACTTAGATGTAAAATATTTCTGATTTTCTACAATAGGGCACTGAATTATTTGGTTACACAAAATCATATGAGTGTTGCTGTGTCTTGTTCCAGCGTGATTCCTTTAGGCATTTCAAAGAAGCTATTCGTAATAACCCAGTACAGATTTCAGATCAAGTTAAAGGAATGTTTCTACTCCCTTGTCTTTATCTAGCTCTATATCTAACATAACTGATGTAGTATCAGTACCTCAGTAAAGACGCTAAAGTCCTGTTACCCGATTTTATTATTGCTCATCAACTTTTCCCACAGCCTTTTATGTTATGACCCTATGAACTTTCCTAATTTGCTGGCTCTAGGTGTTCTCTCACGTGCCCCGTTTTTCCCCTTCCCCTGAGGAGTGAGTGGGGAGGAACTGGCAATATTATGTAGAAAAACCTCAGAGCAACAGATCTTTCCTCTTTCCAGCAGCTATTTTAAACACTCCTTTTCAGGATTAACATTACTAATCATTTGATTGGAAAGATTTAAAAAATACTGAAAAGTCATTCACTTAGGCTCAGTATATCCAGCACTTTAAGTAATATTTGGATGTTGATCCTTTGTGAATCTTGTGTATGCATATCAACAAAATCTTATGTTTATTTTACACTGTCTATGTGCTGCTTTGTAAAGTTTTGTTCTAAAGAGAAGCAATGGCCTTAATCTCCAGGGTCTGGGCCTGCCCACTGGAGGGCGCTCGGGGTGTGTTCCCAGCAGTGCAGGCGGCTCTCCCGTGGGACTGACAGCTGTTCAGTGACGGGGCAAGTGGCGCAGCGCCATCAGCACCACCCTTCATGGTTGGCCCTCTTTAAGGAGAAACCCTTCCTGTCCCCATTAATGCTCTATTCTAAGGACACAGATAAAATGGAGGCATTGAACTTTTCTGGTATACTCTCCTATAACCTAATTAGGATGTCATTTTGTAGTTAAAGTATTTTAACATGAAATTTTCTTATCTCAAATTAAAGTTACCATTATTTTTTTATGGGACATTACAACTCCCCTTTAAACTTTTGTGGATCTCTTGTCTTCAATTTGGAATGACTACTCTTAAGATTTGCAAGTAATGCTGATCTTACACGAGAAATCAAAATATAGCTTTAGAGGAAATCTTAGAAGACATAGGGAAATTGAGAGAAACTTAACTGGTTCTGGTTCCGGAAACAGATGTTCATTGGGCATCATTCCAGGTGCAGAACAACTAGGGATGCGCAGGACAGAACTCTCCCCTCACCCTGGCCGGCGTGGCTCCGTGGTTCGTGCACCGGCTGGTGCTCTGAAGGGTCCAGGGTTTGTTTCCCAGTCAAGGGCACCTACCTGGGTTGTGGGTTCGATTCCCACCCCAGTCTGGGTATGTGTGGGAAGCAACCATTCAATGTGATTCTCTCCCATGGTTGTTTCTCTTCCCCCCTCTCTCTTTCCCCCTCCCTCCCTCCTTCCACTCTCTCAAAAAATCCATAGAAAAAATATCCTTGGGTTAGGATTAACAAAACAACACAATACAATACAACCCCCCAAATTCCCCTTCCCTCAGGCCCTTTCATTCTAGAGGAGCTGGGGGCACACAGCACAGGAGCCCTCAGGAAAGGCAGGGTGGCTGCAGACAGCCGCTGTCCTGCAGCGACACTGAGCAGTCCCGGACACGAGAGGGAGCCAGGGGTGAGGGTGGGGGTCAGGCTCCCTGCAGAGCATCTCAGGGGGAGAACACTGAGCACAGGAAAGAGCAGAGAGGCCCAGGGGTGGCTGCTGCACAGCGAGAGGGACGCCTGCAGGAATGTGCTGGGTGAAGACCGTATGTGCCTCCTGGGCCTCGACAGAAACATGAATTTTAGCCTAGTTGTAATGGGAATCCATTGGAGGATTATTTGCTAGGACATGAGGTGAATTAGGTGAATTAGACAGAGAAAGAGAAAGGGAGTGGGAGGGAAAAAGAGAAGCTACTGAGTGACAGTGTGAGGATAGGGTGGCAGCGGAGACACCAGTTAGTGGCTGGTGCAGTAGCTCAGGGGAGAGCCAGCAGGGGCTTGAACAAAACAATCAATAAGGGCCTAAAATAGGCCGACTCAAAGAAACTAAATTAATCTGAAGCTACTGACAAAGATATGAACACACAAGTCACTAAAGGAATTGCAAATTACCTTTAAGCACATCTACACATATAAGAGAAATGTAAATATAAATACACTGCATTTTTTCAGCTATTGGGAGAAGATCCATAAACTTGACACTTAATTTTTTGGTAAGGTTGAGAATAAACCGCTATCTTTATGTATTGCTGGAAAGGAAAAACTGTTTGACCCCACGAAGGGACCGCTGACAGAACCTCACCTCAATGCAGATGCATTGATAAAGAGATCCTACTTTTAGGATTTTATCCCAAAGACGTGGTCCATACAGATAAAACCAGGAATTCACAAAGTGTTTGTTGCATTATTTTCAAAAGGAAAATAATGGAAATAACTCATGTCCAGTGAATGACTGGTAAAATAAACTGTTCCACCCACACAGTATAAAACTGTGGAGCTATCAAATCATCAAGGTAAGTCTTTACGACTATGTGCTGATCTCCAGGTTAGGTTATATATATATAAAAAAAAAAAGACAGAGGCGGTGCAGTAATGCGCTTGACACTGGCAGGGGAAGTACATATTTCTTTATTTAAAAAAACACCCAACCCACTGGGAATAGTTCTTGCTAATCATGTAACTATCATTTCCTTCCCTTTAGCGGGTACCCAAAACATATTTAATAAAGATGCCACTGAGAAATTTAGAATGAGTGCACAACTCAGACACTTTCCAATAAAATATTGAATGTTCACATTGTGCTTTGAGTCAATTTGGAAAAGCTTTGTTTTGCCATTTTTGTGCTTTAGATACAGTATATGGATTGCGCTTGCATTTTATCTGATCTTCACAAATGTTTTGAGTTAGGTGGTATAGAAACTATATCTGTTTTACATGTGAGAAGATGGGTTCTGAGAAGAATGAAAGGTGTTGTCTGAGACTTGAAAAACGAAACCTGATAGAGCAGAAATGTAAACTCCCGATACATGACACATAGGAAAAGAATTTATAGAATGACCCATCATGTGATCAGCTTTTAGGATACTAAATTTGTTTCACTCCCATTTTTTTTAACGTATAAAAATAATTAATCTTAGGGTTAAAATAGCAACCACTACAGAACGTAAAATAAAATGGAAGTAAGTTGCAACTCAGAAATGTTCTTAAAAGTCCAAGGCACTGAGCAAAATCCTCTTAAGAAATACATCAAGAAAGGTGTGTTTTACTCTGTGAAATGTCACATCTGAGCCCCAGTGAGGACAGCATGGATTGAGGAGTTAAAAATAGGCAAGACTGAGAACCAAGTTAGAGGCAGCTGGAGAAGCGGTTGGGAAGCCAGAGTTGGGATGGTCAGAGGCCCTGAGGGCAGCATGGAAGCCGGAGCGGCAGCAGCCTGGGGGCTGGGGGAGGGAGCTGTGTCCCTCCGCTGAGGCAGAGGCCAGCTCAGGGCCATCAGGGAGGAATTAGCTGACTGCGGAGGAAAGTGGGGCCCGGGAATGGAACCTTGATCTCCTGGTTCCCAGGTCGATGGTCAGTGGCTGAGCCATGCTCAGCTGGGCCACGTTCCCTTTTAAAAGTAGAAGCATTACTGCGTGGTGTGGAATCTAGCGCCTGAGCCATTCATGTAGGAGGACCTTGCTCCACTTTCTTACCCGCTGGGTGAAGTGGTTTGACATGCACATTACTGAGGAGTGTCACAGGGTTATATTTTTAAATGACAGCTTCATTCCATATGGTGCACACTGTTGTATGAAAATCTGAGGGCCTGGTTTGTATTCCTGCCTAAGTAGAAGATTATCCCAGCTTGGTGTAGGCTGGGCTGCAGGCAGACCACCCTCTACATTGGTGTAGCTAAAGTTTTTTACAAATAGCCTGTGATTAGCTCCAGAAATAAGTCTATTTGAGGCCTAAAACTAATCAGGTGGCATGGAAGGAAGAAGTGACACCTCAGCTTTGGAAATACAGGACAAGAGTTAAAAACCACTTCTTCACAAGAATTAAAAATCACTCTGCGGGAAGCGTTCTGGGGGTTAGAACAGGGAGGTTCCATGCTAATATTTAAATTTGTCCCCTGGAATAGCCCCACAGTGAACCACAGGTCACCAAATAAGCCCGTTTGTTGAATAGAGTTAGAATTAGCCTAAATCGGCGATTTTCAACTGATGAGCTGTGAGAACTTTTAAAACATGCCATACCTGACTATTTAAATGGGGCGCTGACCTCTTTTCCCTTACGTTGCCAAATTAAAAACATGACAACAGCCAACAGGTAGAGAGAGAGGGGAGACAGTGAAGGGAAAGCCCCCCATGCCCCTGTCCCTGCAGTCATGGGGCTGTGTGCCCCCGATGCCCGGCCCATGTTACAGGAGGAGCGTGGGAAACAAAGTCCAGCCCAGACCCTCTTCGGAGCTTTTATTCTCCTTCTGGCCTTTGTGAGAGCAGGATGACTTGTGTGCTGCAGGAGTGTTCAGTGAGGCGAGCTCACTCATTTCAAATTCAAGTTTAGAGGTTACTTATGAATGGAGTAGAAACCCATTTATTTGTTTATTAAGGTATTTTAATTGATTACCAATAAGTGGTTCAGGATGTAGCCATGGATGCTGATCCATCTAGGGATCAGTGCCTGGCCTGAAACTTGTTCTTAGAGCTGCCAACTGTGAGGCCCTCGTGACTCAAGTGAGGTGGGTATAAATCAATGTAGGATTAGAAACAACTACTGGCTGGAGACCCAGATGTGCCACAGGTAAATTTGTCTCTTAGGTAAGTTCCTCACCTGCTCCGATGTGCTTTGCTGTTTTCTTCTGTACTTGGATGTTCTTTCATTTGCGTCTAACAGGGAATATCTGTTTTTTCAGAAAGTAAAGCTAAGTTTTTAGATTTTACTTTATGGGACTCATCTTTCCAGGTAATTTAAATGATAAATTTTGTCAGATATTATAAACAATGGAATAGCATTTTGTATCATTTTGTATGTTAGTAATCAATCTGTCAGATAATCAGCAGCTTTTATTTTTCTGTGGCATTTGGATCAGAATTGATCAGTTAATTTTTTTCTCTTCTTAGGGCAAAAGCAGAGGAAGATCAATGATGTAATTCATGTAAGTGAACAGTTGAAAAGTTAAGAAATGAGTGGTTTGATTTAAACGTTGTCTGCCATGATTCGTAAAAAATAAAATGGGCTTCTTTTTGTTGATTTTCTAAATCTCTTCTGTTTCTCTAAAATTCAAACATACGTATTCAGGAATGCCTTTGGCTTAGTAATGCGCCCCCTCCCCCCTTTATTTTATAAAGGTTTTTGACATTTAGGTTAAATTTCTTTTTTTAAAAACAGTTTTTATTGATTTTGTGAGAGAGGAAGGGAGAAGGAGAGATAGAAACATAGAAACATTGATGAGAGAGAAACATCAACATCAACACCGATTGGCTGCCCCCCACACACACCCTGCTGGGGGTCAAGCCCACAGCCTTGGCACTTGCCCTGACTGGAATCGAACTGCTGGCCGCCTGGTGCCCGGGTCGATGCTCAGCTACTGAGCCACTCCAGCCAGCCTGGCCTAAATGTCAATGACATGGTTGTGATATAAAGATCTGCCTTAATGTGTTTTGCCTTAATTTTTTAATCTTATTTTTTAACAAAAGTAACAAAAGTATACTAGCTCACTTAATGCTTAGCACGGTCTACTGATTTCCTGTCCTAGCTGGTGCAAGCTTAGCTTTCTCACTCCACCGTGCCCTTATTTCCCTCCTCTGTTCCCTCCCATGTATCACAATTTTATTGAATCAGAATCAATGTTACATTATTATGCCCGTGCAAATGTTTTCCCCTGCTGAGCCATGTAGTTCTGTGGCTGTGCCTCTTCCTTGTATACCCTTTATTGTCTTTCTCAAATTTTACTGACATCTAACACTCCCCACTTAGCCAGGATCATTCAGTCCCCCTCTTTCGAGCCAACATGATGTCACATAACCAGATGCAGTAAGTAGACTGGTCTTCCTGGTGGCAGAAACAAACTTTTGTACTTAACACTCTAATAATCAGGGACAAAAAGATGACTATTGGACAGAAACACTCCATTTATGCTACACTAATTTAATATTTAGGAATTGCTCATTTGTCTGTGTGTGTGGAATTAATTTAGTGACTATTCCCTTGATTGTTTGGAACAGCTGTTTTCTCTCGAATTATTCACATTTTTCACATGCCTATTGAAAACATTTTCCATCTATGAAACACTGTTTTTCCCGGCCTGGCTTGGCTCAGGGGTTGAGCATCTACCTAGGATCCAGGAGATCGAGGTTGGATTCCTGGTTAGAGCACATGCCCGGCTGTGGGCTCGATCCCCAGTTGGGGGCGTGCAGGAGGCAGCCGATCAATAACTCTCATCATTGATGTTTTTCTATATCTCTCTCTCCCTCTCCCTTCCTCTCTTTGAAATCAATAAAGACATATTTAGGAAAGAAAAGAAAAGAAAGAAACACATCTGTTTCATATTTTTCTTGGAAACAGCCTTCCCGGCCTTTTGTTATCCGACCCCAGCATGACTGGTTTCCCCTAGGCCTGCTCTGGGCCGTTTCCCCAGCTTATCTCTTGGAGTCACCTGGGATCTCGCAGAACTGCTCTTCTGGGTTGAATCTTCTCTACTCTAGTCCATGTTGCCCTCGGTCCCGTTATACTCCGTTGTTTTCCTGGAGCACATTTTCCTGGGAAATGGTACATAGGCAGACATTTCTAGAGATGTCGCCTCACTGAAATGCCTCCTATTTCATAGGATATAGAATTCTCGGTTGAAACTGACTTTGGGAGTTTTCAGACGTTTCCACTGTTTGCTCATTTAGTGTTGCTCTTAAGTCTGTTGTCATCTTCTGGTGCCTTGTACAGGACCCATTTTAGTCATTTTCACCCCAGACCTTTCGTCTCTTAGGACCTCAGAAGCTTTTGGTACCTTCCCTATCTCTGGGATTCTGAAATTTTATGATATAGTTTGTCATGTAGCTTTTTATTTTATTATGATCATTAAGTCTGCAGATCTTCTCTCAGCGAATTTGTTTTTGTTTTTTTGTTACTTTTTCCACTTACGCTTTTGTCTAGTGACTCTTCTTACTCAGAAGTTGGAGCTCTTAGGCCAGTGTTCCTGTGTGGATGCCTAAGTGTTTCCCCTCCTGTTTTTTATTTTGTCTGTTTCTACTTCCTGGAGATTTTCTATTTTATGCTCCAGCCCTTCCATTGAATTCTTTGTTTGGTCTGTGTTGTTTTTAATTGAGAGAGTTCTTTGATATCCTGTCATTCTTCTTTTAATGGCATTTGGTTCTTTCACTTTTGGCCTTTCTAAAGCTGAGTAAGGATTCTATTGGTTTTAGGTTTTTATTTGCTTCTGAGTTTTCTCTCTCCCATTCATTGTATTCTTCCTGTTTTGATCTGTCTTACTAGCTGGCTCTCCTTAGATGTGCAGTGGCCCCTGCTTGTCCCTTGGGTCTAATTGGAAGCACCAGGAGTGGGCAGGACTTGTGTTAAGTGACAGGCGTCACTGCAAGGATCTGGGGGCGAAGCCTCTGAATTCTGAAGCTGCCTTGAGTGCTCTCAGGAACACCAGCTCTCAAATTCCTGCCCCAGCCACTATTTGCAGGCACCAAGGTTGTGTTTCCTGAGTTCTGCCACAGCAGTTACCACTGCTCTGTCTGGTTTTCAGCTTTGAAACTTTAAAAGTCATCTGATGCATATACTATATTATGAAAAACCTTTTTTATGTCTCTAAACTTTTTTATTTTATTCCTCACTTTAGGATTTTTCCCCCAATGCATATCAGAGACAGCGAAAGGGAGAGAGAAAAGAGACAAACATTGATGTGAGAGAGACACATGGATCGGTTGCCTCCTGCACGTGCCCCGACCCTGACAGGGCCTGAGGTGGAGCCTGCAACCCATATCCACAGCCGTGACAGGTATCAAACCTGGGACCCTTCAGCCTGTGGGTTGATGCCCTATCCACTGTGCTAAACTGGCCTGGGCTATGTCTTTAATTTTCATGAGATCTTTCTAAAAGGAAGAGGAGAGGGAATGGATTTGTGGCCTCCCTGTTTAACACACACTTAGAAACTATATCTGAAGTGTAAATCAAAGTTGAAAGGTTTAATTCCACATAAGTCATAATATTAATTCAGAGAATATTTTTGGTTATACCTGTCACTAGCGTACTACACTTTTTTACTAAAGCCTTGATTAAGAATTCTCTTAAAACCACACACCCTGCCATTGTGTCCCTTTAATGTGCAACAGAGATGGAGCAGTTTTCATTAATGCACAAAGGGTCAGATAATTTTAGGTTAAGTAATTTATTAATTCGTACTATGCCAAACTTGTCTTGTGAAAAATAGAGACAAAAAAGTAAACTTCAGCTTTATTTCTTATTGGGTTAAGATGAGGCAGTGGGCACAGTGGGTGGGGTAGTTTACTTTACCTCTGATTGTACAGCTTGTGATGTGACTTGTTAGGCTTCTAGTATGATTGTTTTTCTAGCCTTTGCCAAAGAATCTTAAGTCTACTAAGCATTCCCTTTCTTTTCTTGTGCAGATTGAGAGCAGGGAAAACACCAAGCATGGCCTGGAAACATCAGGGAGCACCGTATCCTGCAAGTTCGCAGACAGCTGGCCATGCTTGGATGAGCTCTACATCAGGTCCTTTTTTGAGAACTTGAAGAAGCCAAGGGAACTGCGATCTGTGTTCCCCTGCAGCTCACTCACCCCACGGGGGCATTATGGTGGTAACAAGGATGTGCAGCTGACCCCCAACTCCTGGTTGCTGCCCCAGCCCTCCCAGAGCAGCCCTGGAGAGGTCAGCATCAACGGGTGGCCCCTGGAGCCTCCAAAGACCCCCAAGTCATCGAGCCCAAGCTCTTTTCCACCTGCAGCTCCTTTCCGGTCTCGGGCTCCTCTCTGCTCCTGGGAGGAGCTCAGTGAGAGTCGCGAGACCACGAGGAAGCTGCTGCCTGCGTACACACCCGAGCAGGAGCCTTGGGAGGAAGAGCTGGAGCTGAGCAGGAGCGCAGTTGTGTTGCGAGGAGCCCTGCGGATTCTGGAGGCCACTGGCTCTCACCACACAGGTGCCCACACCTGGGCCACAGGCAGGCTGAGCCCCAGGGGAGAACCCGCTGCTCAAGTTTCTCCTCCAGAAGCTGAACACGGTGCTCAGCCTGCGGCGGAAGAGAGGAGTGTTGATAATATCTTGTCCGAGCTGAGAGATAAGTTCCAAGAATTAAGGAAGATCAGAGAGAATATGGAGAAACACCTGGAGAAAGGAGAGGGGGTCCTCAGAGATCTAGGGGAGCTGCTGGAAAGAGGCCCGAAGAGCCCGAGCCCCGCTTGGGATGAGAACGATGATGAATGAACACCGTCATTATTGAAGACCAGCTGTGAGAGCAAGCTGGTCCCCCGTGACCCCACCCGTCTGCCATGTGTCTGTAAACACCCCGTCTGGAATGCACACCCCGAGTGCTCTGACGGGCCTGATGCTGATGCTAGAACCTCCTTCCATGACCCTCCCTGGCCCGGGCTCATGCCGCAGCGAAGCAGATGCAGAGGCGCCCGAGTGGCTCCTGGCAGGGGCCGGGCTCTCCCAGCACTGCCGCCTCCACAGCACCCTAAACACACTCCCCCCTCCGGGGCCTCACTAATTTCACCTTATTTCCAGCTGCAAAGATTCTCTGATGCCCTTTGAAGGCCTTTGGTTCCAGCGCAGTGCTCTGGGGGCCTGAGGGAGAGTCTGGGCCCCGGCCGGGAATCTGAGGACACCCCACCTCCACCCAGTCCAGCCACAGGCGCACCCTGTCGTCGGCTTCATGTGAACACTGATGGTCAGAGTGTCCCCTGCACTTGGAGCGATCACGTAGACTCTCATATGTGGCTAGTTGGCCACTTCAGAAAGTGCATTGTCCTGTCTTACCCCTAAGACAAAGCTGCACTGGAACTTGCCAATAAAATGCACTGTCTCTTCCATGTCCCTGCCGCCGGTGAAGACAAATGGAGGAGATGCTGGGAGCTGGCGTGGATGGGTCGTTTGACTTTGTCAGGCCAACGGAAACCCTGAGCAATGCTCGGAACTTTAAAGGGCATCAAGGAGATGTTCCCTCTGCCCCATCTTTTGTGTGTTTGCGGGGACACTGATGGGGAAGAATGACAGCTCGATGAAAACGAGTTGATAGGAATAAGAGGAGGCCAACCTACCTGAATTCGTTTTAAAAACATACCACAAACCCGAGCATTTAAAACTGTTGGTATTCTGTGTTATGAAAAAGCGATATTACTTTCAGCTTCTTACAGGGACTGGGATTAGGTATTGGCTTTCTTTAAGGAAGAGAATTGTGCTAACGTCGTGTAGGCTATTTCGGTTTTGATCCTTGCTATAGTGTTGTGCTCTCTACAAATCAAGGGACACTTCAAAAATCAATGGATACTTCTAAGCTGGGCTAAAGATAGTTTATTTTCTAGAGGTTCTCAAAAAGTTATTGTCACCTCTCCAATACCGCTACAGAGGAATGTGAATCTGTCTCTGTAGGAAGATTGCCCTTTCCGTTGTAATTAAGTTTAAATAATGTGTCAGACACTTGTTGAGCTCCAGGCATGTCCCAGATTGTGGCTCAGCAGCTGCAGGGAGGAGAGGAGGGAGTCCTGCCTTCCCTAGAGAAGCGCCCTGTTTATGGGGGAGGCCCCGGTAGCAACTGCTACCTTGTAGCAGGTGGGAACTGAGACCTGCGAGTGCACAGAAAGAGAGGAGCTTGGTATTGGGCCGCTGGCAAAGGTATCCTGCAGGTTTATTGGGGTGCGGGAGGGGCGGCTTGCCGGGGCAAGAAGAAAGATGAGGGCGTTGTGGGCAGAGAGCAGCAGGAGTGAGGCGCGGTGGTGATGGGTGCCACATGGGTTAGAAAATAAAGTTAATATTTAGAAATGAATGGAAAGTATTCTCTGAGGTTCCCCCTTGAGTAATGTAATTCCAATCTCATTAAAGCATGAAGTGAGAGTTAACTGGTTAAAGTTGTTCTGTCTGTTTTTTGGATCTGAGAGAGTCTTTTCCACCGCTCTTATTCAACAGATGACAATACTGAGGCCCAGAGAGACAGCGAGCCCCCAGCTTGTTCTCAAATGGGCAGCCTGTGCTCACACACACCTTTCCTGGAATACATTTGTTTTGTCACACTGTCTCAAATTTGACAAATGTTTATTATTGGCTTTCATTTACTGCAATAAAATGCTCATCCTGCAATATTCTATAGGGCATTACATTTTATTGTAGTAAGTCAATAATAGGAATAGAAAAATCTTAGCTCCTTTTTATTGCTTAAGAAAATAAAACACTGAAATCTTTTTTTTAAAAAAAAATACATTCTCATTCATTTCAGGGAGAGGAAGGGGGACAGAGAGATAGGAGCAGCAATGATGAGAGTGTCATTGACCAGCTGCCTCCTGCATGCCCATCGCTGGGGATCGAGCTCACTACCCGGCCTGTGCCCTGACTAGGAATCGAAGCGTGATCTCCTGGATCCCATGTCGACGCTCAACCGCTGAGCTATGCTGGCCTGGCAAAACACTGACGTGTTACATCAAACTTTTAACATTATTTTAAAGGTCCTTTATAATAGGTCTTTACAGGGTTTGATTATAGGTATTATATTAAGGACAGCATTGTAACCCATTCCTCAAATCTCATCACTACAAGTTGAAGTATCTAAGGAATTTATCATAGAGCTGCACATGACATTACACTCAAGCAGCTCATGGATCATGAGAAAAATTATAATGCTTAAGTGATTGACATTTTAAGTAAGGAAAAAACACACTTTTATAGGAACTCACTGTGACATTTTCTTCTGTTTCTCCCACCCTTCCTGTAGTCCCCAGGAGCCTTACTATACAGTGTATCTCACACTCAATAATATTTCTAGATGACAGCACAGTCAACCAGCCTGATCGTAGAACCACAGCCCAATGGTGAGGACAGCTAGGCTGCCAAGGGTTGAGTGACAGAGCCCCTCATGCTAAAAGCACCCTAGCCACACATAATTCCAGCCATTTTTTAAAATTTATTTTTAAATTTAAAAAAAAATTAACAAAAATTTCCAGTCATTTGATTGTCCTTTTCAGTGATCAGATTGGTAAACTAGTGTCAAGTATATATTAATGTCAAAGACCTAATCATGAATTTTTTAATTTCCATTTTAACCTTTGAGTTGCTGAAAGAAGGGAAAGCCAGTTAGCAAACAAGAAATCCCAGAAAAAAAGTATTTGCTTCTATTTGCTGAATTTCTGGTGTTAAGATTGTTGAATATAAAGAAAATAAAAAGTGCCTTTATTGGATGTTTCTGGGGGCGAAAAAAAAAAAAAGCCTTCATCAGCCATCAACCTGGAAGTTACTCTTGGAGGAAGTGACACTGTGTCCCCTACTGGCATTAGAGTGTATCTGCATTTAAATTTAATTGGATTTTGTTAGAATTTTCCTCATTGGAAAAACTCCTCCTCCTAATGTTTGCAGAGGCCAGGACAAGAACACAAAGAGAGACTCATGGACCACATGTCTAAATATTTAAAGTTATAACAGCAGCTAGCATAGTGTTCAATAAAATATATTCTACTCTTCTGCATAACAGATATAATTTCATAACACATAGAAAGATGTGAAAAGTGGTGGTTCCCGTTAAGTGAAAGTGGGCCAAATATCACAGGTGACTGTATTTGTGTGATGCAGGTGTAGGTGTTCTACTGGGAAAGGTGGAAAGAATGACAACATAAAGACATACCTGATCCATAAATTCTTAGAAGTGTATTGCACAAACTATTTTTGTGCTTTCACTTAAGCATAATTACTACTTGTGTTGTTATCAACATTTTCACATAACGTGTTGTAAAGATAGTAATGAGCTAAACAATTAAAAATAAACTATGATTATATTCAAAGTGTAGACAATTTGATCACACATTCGATTTTTTCTTTTTTAAACTTTTATCTATTTTTTATTAACTTTATTGGGGTGACATTGGTTAATAAAATTACATAGGTCTCAGGTGTACAATTCTATAATACATCATCTGTACATTGTGTTGTGTATTCACAACCCCAATCAGGGCTCCTTCCATCACCATTTATCCCCCCGGTACCCTCTTCTACCTTCCCCCACCCCCTTCCCACTGGTAATCACCAGGCTGTTGTCTTTGTCTCTGAGGTTTGTTTTCTTAATCCCTTCACTTTTTTCACCCAGCCCCCAACCGTCCTCCCGTCTGACAGTTGTCAGTCTGTTCTCTATATCTAGGAGTTTGTTTCTCTTTTGTTTGTTAATTCTGTCCATTAGATCCACATAGGTGTGAAACCATATGGTATCTGTCTCTCTCTGGCTGGCTTATTTCACTTAACGCAATGCTCTCCAGGTCCATCCAAGCTGTGACAGAGGGTAAGATTTCCTTTTTCCTTATGGCCGAGTAGTATTCCATTGTGCAAGTGTCCCACAGCTTTTTTATCCACTCGTGTATTGATGAACACTTGGGTGCTTCCAAATCTTGGCTGCTGTAAATAATGCTACAGTGAACACAGAGGTGCATATCTTCTTTTAAATGAGTGTTTCAGGTTTTTTGGGTATATTACCAGAAGTGGAATCTCTGGGTGCTAAGACAGTTCTGGTTTTAATATTTTTGAGGTAACTCCAGACTGTTTTCCACAGTGACTGCACCAGTCTGCATTCTTACTAAGAGTGCACAGGGGTTCTCTCTTCTCCACATCCTCACCAACTCTAACTGTTTGCTGATTTATGGATGATAGACAGGCACCATCTTCAGTATGTTTTTAAAATTGATTTTAGAGGGAGAGGAAGGGAGAGAGAGAAACATCGATTGGATGCCTCCCATACCTTCCCTACCCAGCATTGAACCAGCAACCTGGGCATGTGCCCTCCCTGGGGATAAAACCAGTGACCTTTCAGTGGGTAGGATGATGCTCAACCAACTGGGCCACACCAGCCAGGGCAACAGGCACCCTCTTAAAGGGCCAATGCACAAAATCTCATTTGCAACTACTCACCCTAGGCTCTGGTGGAGAAAATGAGGAGTGGGTAAAAGCTGAGTGAGGAGAATATGGGGTTTGTGGCTCTGGGGAAAGATCTGAAGGACATCCACCAGGACCTTTGTGCTGAGTTCTTCTCCCATGCAGCAGATGTCATCTTTCTCGGGTGGAGCACTCCCCTGCATGTGGCATCAGCCTGAGGGAAAGCAATAGTCTCGCCCTCTGGACTCCCTCTGGACTCTCTCTCACCCCACCCTGTGGAGCTTATGCCCAGCTGAAGAGTCAGCTGCCTTGGCCATGGTGCAGAGGTCTGGGCAGACTCAAGGGGAGTAGTGTGGCTTTAGGGTGGGTGGCCCTTCTCTCCATGATTTTGTGAACTTTTCTGGTGCTTCCCTTTCATGGGAGATCTACTAACTGCACCCTCCAGCAGCTCCACCTGCATGACAGCTAGTGGCTCCATCTTGCTGAGGTGGGAGCAAAATTTGGGACAGACTGAATTGTGTGACTCTCTGGTGGGGGCCACATCTCCCACCTCTCCCTCATGGAAGATCTACTGACCCCATCCTCCCTATTCCTGGCAGCCACACCCTGCTGAACTCTGTTTCCTCCAGACAGAATCTTGGACAAACTGACTTGTGTAGCTCAAGGACAGGGGTCATTCCTGGAGCATCTAACACAGGTCATCAAAGAGACTGCACCACTAGATCCCACAGGAAACCTACTATATAAGGCCACTTAAAAAAGACTGAGTGGCATAGCAGCTCTATGTAATACATAGAAACAAACACAAAGGGGCAGCCAAAATGGGGAGACAATGAAATAAGCCCCAAATGAAAGAAAAGGAGACATCTCCAGGAAAGGAGACATCTCCAGAAAAGGAACTAAATGAAATGAAGGCAAACAATATATCAGTTATAGAGTTCAAAGTAATGGTTATAAGGATGCTCAACAGCATGAGAAAGGACACAGAAACCATAAAAAAGAACCCATCAGAAATGAAGAATACAAGATCTGAAATGAAGACTACACTGAAAGGAAGAAACAGTAGGCTTGATGAAGCAGAGGATCAAATCAGAGATGTGGAAAAAAAGTAGAAAATAAAGATCTATTCAGAGCAGAAAGAAGAAAAAGAGAATTTAAAAAATGAGGATACTTTAAGGGACCTTGGCACATCATGAAGAGTAAGAACATGAGCATCATAAGGGTACCAGAAACAAAAGGCTAGCAGTGGGTTGAGAACCTATTTGAAGAAATGATGACAGAGAAGTTCCCTAACCTGGGGAAGGAAAAAGACACCCAAGTCCATGAAGCACATAAAGTCCCAAAGAGGTGAACTCAAAGAGGCCCACACTGAGACACATCATAATTAAAATGGCAAAGGTTAAAGACAAAGAGAGAATCTTAAAAGCAACAAGAGAAGGACAGTTAATTACCTATAAGGGAGATCACATAAGACTGTCAGCTGATTTGTCATCAGAAACATTTCAGTTCAGAAGGGATTGGCATGAAATATTTCAAGTGATGAAAAGCAAGGACATACAGCAAAGATTACTCTATCTAACGAAGCTATCACTGAAAATTGAAGGAGAAATAAAGATCTTCCCAGAGAAGTAAAAGCTAAAGGAATTTGTTACCACCAAACCATTCTCACAAGAAATGTTAAAGGGCCTTCTTTAAGAAGAAGGAGAAGGAGAAGGGGCACGAAGAAGAGAAGGGGGAAACAGGAAGTGAGAAACATGTTTAAACGAATAAAATGCAATAAATAATAAATACATACCTATCAGTAATCACTTTAAATGTGAATGGCTTAAATGCTCTAATCAAAAGACATAGGGTAACTGAATGGATCAGGAAACAACACCCATATATATGCTGTCTACAAGAGACCCACCTCAGAACGAAAGACGCCCACAGACCAGATGTCAAGGGATACAAGAAGATATTTTATGCAAATAGAAAGAACAAAATAGCTGGGATGGTAGTACTCATATCTGACAAAATCCACTTTAAAACAAAGGCTATAGGAAGAGAGAAAGAAGGACTCTACATAATCATAAAGGGAGCAGTGCAGCAAGAGGATATACCCTTGTAAACATTTATGCACCCCAACATAGGAGCACCCAAATATGTAAAACACATATTGATGGACAAAGAGGGAGAGATTGACCGAAATACAGTCACAGTAGGGAATTTTACACCCTATTGTCATCTATGGATAGATCTTTCAGACAGGAAATCAACAAGAAAATGACAGCCTTAAATGACACACTAGATCAGATGGATGTAATTGATATCTTCAGAGCATTTCACCCCAAAGGAGAAGAATATACATTCTTTTCAGGTGCACATAGGATAGACCACATGTTAGGACACAAAACAAGTCTCAATAAATTTAAGAAGATTGAACTCATATCAGGCATCTTCTCTGACCATAATGATACAAACCTAGAAATCAGTCACAAAAAGGAAATTGAAAAACAAACAAAGATATGGAGGCTGAACGACATGTTACTATACAACGACATGCTACTTAACAATGAGATCAAGAAAGAAATAAAAAATACATTGAAACAAATCAGAATGGGAACACAACCAACCGAAATGCCCAGGTATTGAATAAGTGTGTTGAAAGAATGGATGCAGCAGTTTCCAGAAGGGATGAAGGACGCAAAACAGACATACATTGGGTAGCAGGTTAGAGCTTTTGAAAGGTTCTAGAGAACAATCACGAACCAGGCCCCTAAAAACTTACTGATCACTCGGGTCACTTAAAGAAATGTTCAAAACTGAAGTACCAGAGAGAATAGAGACAGACTCATAAATAGAGAGCAGGCCCACAGCTGGGGTGGGGGCGGGGGGAGGAGGGGTTGAGCAAAATAGAAAGGAAAAGGAGGGAACTCATGGCCATGGACAGCAGTGTGCTGACTGCAGGGGTGGGGGCTGGGTGGAGGTGGAACAGGGCAGAGGGGATAAAAGGCGATGGGATAAAAACTTTCATAGCTTTGTACACTTTAGAGTCCCAGTAAGAGTTACACATCTAGACTTCTGTCACTCGTGTGTGGATGGCCCCCTTTGGAAGCCTTATCACCCAAGAATTCAAAACCTGATTAGCCTGGGAAGAACACTTGTGGCTCTGGGACTTTACAGCATTTCTTTGTCTAAGGAAGGGAGTAAAATGAGGGAACTCTTAGTGCTGGCCAGGCCGGCTTTGCCACCTTAGCTCTGTTTTGGGTCTTCAGAGGGACTTTCAGAGGTCCGGGAACACTCAGGCGGCCTTCACAATAAACCAAACCGAGAAAAAGAAAAAGGGTAGAAAGAAAAGAAAATTCAGAAATACGGTTACACCATTGGTAGTATATATATTTTAGAATTTTAAGAGTTTATTTGAGCTAAACTGGGAACATTTGCTGGGGAGCAAGATCTCAAATCCTCCTCTGTGGTGTATTTGATTTGATTTTAAATTATTGTTGACACTATTGCAGGTGTCCCTCATCCACTGCCCCTTGATATATTTTATTTTTTCTTTTTAATATGTTTTTATTGATTTTTAGAGAGAGGGGAATGGAGTCAGGGAAGAGGGGGAGAGAGAGAGAGAGAGAGACAGAGAGAGAGAGAGAGAGAGAGAGAGAGAGAGAGAGAGACAGAGGTACCCTGACTGGGAGCAAATCTGAAACTGTGCCCCAACCAGGAATTGAACTGCCAACCTTTTGGTGCATGGGACGCCAGCCTACCAACTGAGCCACACCAGCCAGGCCCCTTGGTATAATCTAAATGTCAATATCTAAGAAGTAAACAATTCAACCCACACATGCAACCCGTACACATTTGGTTTACTGTAATTACACTATTTCCAAGGCGATGAAGGAAGCTATCAGAGGAGTTGTTAAAAGTGTTGGGCCATAGTTCATTACAGATATGGCCCGGTAGTGAGATACCAGGTATTCACTTAAGTTGGACAGTGATATCATCTTTGTGACAACCTGCCAACACTTCTCTGTAACGATAGGTATGATCTGCGGGCACTGAAGCCCTTGTTGACAGTGAGGTCTCAGGCCAGCGGCCCTACTGTTGTTGCTCTTCCTAGACCCTGGGCATGTAGGTTGTACTCAGCTTATAGAAGCACCACTTCCTGAATGTTTAATGTCAGTTCCTAACTGTGGTCAAGTGAGTGGATCAGCCCAAGAGTCTGGGCTGAACTGGCACACTTACCTAACGCAGGGTTTTGAAATTTGTTAAATGGGTCCATTGCTCTTGGAGAAAGAGAACCAGTTTGGTCTTTTGTTTCCAAGGAACAATAATAATAATAATCAAAAGGCGGCCTATAGAAGAAGGACAGGTAAATGTTGATGGAGTCAATAGGCCTTGGGTAGGGGCCTGTGGAGGACATGGAAAGACAAGTAGGAGGAATAAATGAGTTGTTTTGAATATGTCGTTTTAAATATGTCTTTATTGATTTCAGAGAGAGGAAGGGACATGGAGAGAGAGAGAAAAAAACATCAATTGATGAGAGTTATTGATCGGATGACTCCTGCACGGCCCCTACTGGGGACAGGGCCCGCAACATGGGCATGTGCCCTGACCAGGAACCGAACCATGACCTCCTGGTTCATAGATTGAAGCTCAACCCCAGAGCCATGCTGGCCAAGCAGTACATGCATCTTAGGGAAGTGACTGATGAGGGCTCTTTCCATAAGAATGGAGCCCTCAGCATCTTAAGAGGGCTTTGGACACTAACGAAAGCCTTCTGAGAGGAGCATGCTGCTCCCAGTTTGATCCAACACTGAACTATGTTTCTGCTCATGCAGCCATAACCTGTGATTTGATAGTACGTTGGGAGTTTCCAGATTGGGCTGGATAGCCATTAACTTTGTTCCCATAATTGACTAATAGAGATTGCCCACTTTCCTGAAATGTTATTTGTAGATATCAGAGGAGGCTTTCATTTTTCCATTCGCCAGGAATGGAAGTGGGGAGAGGGAGAGAAAAAATAACTGATAGAGGAGGGAAGGGGAGCAAGAAAGGAGAGTAAGGTGAAATCTTGGCAGTTGGCAGTTGGAACCAGTTGGCAGTTGGTAGCAGTGAGGCTTGAGTTGGGGTGGATGGCGCCTCAAGACTGGGGACTTGGGTGCAAGACATAGAAATAGAAAACAGACATCAGGGAGGGGATGGGGGAGCAACCAGTTGGCCTAAAATTTGGGGAAGAGATGTCGACTGAATGATCCTTTGGTAAAGGGCTCATGGATCAGCCTGAGGCTTGTTTAAAATGACATTTCATTTAGTTTATCAGATGGGTCATTAGGATGGCCAAGTGGGAAGGCAAGGGTACCAAGAAGGCTTCGGATTTGGGGCCAGGGCCCCTGATAGTCCTCCTTTGTTTCTTACTCCAACCCTTTAAGATGTCCTGATAAATGAGTTTATATCTATTAATAAGAGGTTTGCAAACATTTTGATACATCTAGTCTAGGCTTTACACAGGAGCCAAGGACCTTTGTTAAAATATCAAGTTCAGTGGTTCTCCATGATTGTCTTGCTCCTCCAGGCTATGATGTGAAGTCCTTTCCAAGGCCTGCAGGGTACTTGAGGACCCCTCTTCTGACCTCATCTCCTGCCATTCTGCCCTCACACACACTTCCAAGCATCAATTGGTCTGTGTTTCCAGAATAAAACTCCGACTCTTTACACCAGAATGTACTTTGGGGTCAGGCAGACCAAGGTTTGAGTCCCAGGTTAAAGTACTTTCCCAATTTGTGGCCTCAGACCATGGGACTCTCTAAGCCTTCGATTTTTTTTATCTGCTGGACTCACTGAAGGCGGGAGTGTTTCACACATACAGTGTCTGGCACATTGGAGAAACTTACTGTTGAAAGACAGAAAATATATTAAAGATCCACATTAAAAAAAAAAAAAATCCTGATAGAAAGTCCTTATCCCACGTTATCTGGAATCATATCCTGGCTCCACCCATGAACAATCATGTGACCCTCAGAAGCTTTACTTTACTTCTGTGTCTCAATTTCATCTGCAAAGTCTGTAAAATGAGGATTGTTTTGGATGGTTAAATAGATATCTCACTTGAAAGAAGATTGGGAGCACAGTAGGTGTTTGCCAAATGTTACCATCATTTTCATCGTCTTCATCAAATCAGGATAGTGGTTCCCCACTTTGAGTTTCTCAATTTGGAGTGAGAAAATCGTGCTTTAAGCTTTATTATTGGCAAAGAAAGAAAAACTGGAAGCTCTCTTTGTGGTAGGGAGAAACAGAAATGAGAAAAGCAAATCGGTGAATTCCTGCATGTCTGAACTGGGAGGGATGAATTTGGTTCCTATTCTACCCCTGAGTAAGTGGAAGGGTAAGGCATCTTTGAGCCTCATTTACAGTCTGTTTATCAAGAGTAGGCCCGGGGCTCCAGGGGTTGCTATGGTCAAGATGCAGGTGAAAACTAATAGTTTGTGGAAGGAAAAGAGGAGGAGCATTTACTTAGGAAAGTGGTCAACAGGGTGTAAATAAGTTTGGTGAGAAACACATCGAAGTACTCAGTTGTCAGACCCAAAGAAACTGAGTTGCTAATGACAGCGGCTTGCTTGCATTAGCAAATGCCTTCTGTACTTTGCACAAAACCTGAAAGTTCCAGGCAGCGTGCAATCATGTAGGGTTGGGGAACCTTTTATCTGCCAAGGGCCATTTGGATATTTATAACATTATTCTCCCGCCATACAAAATCATCAACTTAAAAATTAGCTATTAAAAATGTTCCTAGATTTATTGAATTTCAAGTTCCACCTGCGGTTGACGTGGCAGGGCCAGATCAAATTATTTCTCAAGCAGCATACAGCCAGTGGGCTAGACATTCCCCACCCCAGTAATGAATGGAAACCTGAGTCTGTGGCACATCTACTGATGCAGTGAAGAAGAACAGAAGTCTGGACTTTGGGAGGTGGAGAGCAGGGGACAGGCAGTGTAAAACATGTTTTTTATTTTTCTTTAGAGTTTTTATTATTTCAGAGAGAGGAAGAGAGAGGGAGAGTGAGAGAGAAACATCAATGACGAGAGTCCTTGATTGGCTGTCTCCTGCAGGCCCCTAGTAGGGATGAGTCTGCAATCCAGGCATGTGCCTTGATTGGGAACCCAACCTCCCTCTCCTGATTCATAGGTCAATGCTCAACCACTGAGCCATGCCCACCAGCCAATCATATGCTTTTTCTGTGAGGCGGGCACATAGCGAGAATTCTGCGTGATTGGTCTCTGGTAGCCAGGTGACCACGGAATGTGTTCTGGTTGGCTGGTCCCAGCCAGGAGAATGCTCTTCAGTTGAGAACTGGCTGCGAAGGAGGAGGAGATTTGGTTGTGTTCTCTTCTGGAAGTGGTTGTAGTTCTCAGTGTTAGTCTGTTCCCTACCCCTTTTGAATTAGTTTGGTTGGTCGCCATCCTCACATACTAGTCAACTAAAAGGAGGCAGTAGCAGCAAAGCAGAGGGTGTGTGGCAGGGGCCCTGAGCCCTTGTCGGGCCCTGTGCCTGGCAGCCAGGCCATCAGAAAGCTAGTTTGTGCCTGCTTGAAGGGTGCCAGGTGTGTCATTGTTTTGGAGGAGAGACTGCTAAAGGCAGGGAAGGTGGGTGACAAGTAAAGGTGGTGACAGAATTGAGGAGTGAAGGTACACAATGGGCAATAAGCTTAGCTGCTGCTTGAAGCCCAATGCCAGCCTGAAGCCGAAGCTCAGGGCCAGTAGAACCAGACTACGAGTCTGAAGTTTATAAGGTGGCAGCTGGAAACATGGTGGCTGTAGCAGCATCGCCCACATCCATGAAGGCCAAGTTGGATGTTGGAGGCAGTGAGCAACAACATCGACAGCAGTTCACTGACCTGCTGATGCTCCAAGGTAAGGAGGTGGTGGGCGGTGTCTGTTCTCAGGTGTACCTCTGGATTTAGTTGCCCCCTGGGTCCCTTGGGAGGGATCTATGGCCTGAGGCTCCTTTTTGCCTGACGCTGACTTTTTCAGGGCTGGCCACCAGGGACCAAGGCTGGCTAGGCCTGGCACCCCACTCCTTATTCCGCCCCCCTCGAGTCTAGTCGGTTTCTTTCTGTACTGCCTGAATGCTCAGGTCTTTCCCTTATTTTCATTTTTCATCCCTGCCCGGGTCACTCCAGTCCTCAGCCATCCCTGTTTATAGCCCTACTTAGCTTTTCGTGAGATTTTATGAATAGTTTTAGGTATGTTTTCTTCCTTTCTCAATGAAAACTTGAATACCTCACCATTGGAGTATCCATTTTATGTATCCACTCTTAACTTTCCAGATGGTCCCTAAGTGAAGGAACCAGATAAAAGCTTGGTGGTACCCTTGCCCCCACCTGTTAAGGTAGTTGATACTCTGGACAGTTCAGGAGCAAACAACTTTGAATTTGTTCTTTAAATTCAAGGTAGACACTGACACAGGGGTCTATATGGTGTTAAGTGAGCTGTTTTCATTTTTATGGATGGAGCTGCCTCAACCTTTCCAACTACAATTTGAACACAGAAGGAAAGAATATTGTGGAAAATAAAATATAAAATAAGTGAACAATGTGAAATGTCACCCTTAGCACTGTAGATCATAATTTTTATTTATTCATTTGTTTGGGTTTTTTAACCCAAAGGAGAACCCATGGAGTTCGATTACTTGAAAATTTCTACTTTTCCACTTTTAGTCTTTAGTGACTTAAGAGATTTTGTTTTTACATTGCCTCTTCTAAAGAGAGGTGGTGTGGTTCATAAGATTGCTTGTTGTTCAACCTTTGCAAAAAAGAAAGAAACAAATTTAGACTTTGATTTGTAATTTAAAATTTTTGGCGTTAAGATGTCAGATCCTGTCCAAGAATGTATGTCTCCATGGTTACCTCTGACCATCCCCCCATCCCTGCTTTCCAATAGAATCCTGTTAGACTGTTGAGGTGAAAGTTTTAAAGACCAAATGGGTGGTGTTGGGGGGGGTGGGGCACAGAGAAGATGGAGGAGACAAGGAAAAGAGAGGAAATGGTTGATTTAAAATAATTCTGGGTAACAATGTGGCTCATGAACACTATTCTTTGAAGTGGAAACCATTCTCTCATAAAGTTGTGAAAATATATTTGTCCATTTGTTTCATTTAAATGCCAGATTCGCTCTGGCCCCTGTGGCCCAGTTGGTTGAGTTTCATCCCATGCACTCAGAGGTTGCTGATTCAATTCCTGGTCAGGACACATGCCTGGGTTTCAGACTCCATTTCCAGTAGGGGGTGTGCAGGAGGCAGCTGATCCCTAGTTCTCTCTAAAAACTCAATAAAAAAATCTTTGAAAACAATAAATGCCATATTATTTCATTAGTTCATAGATGAAATGTCTTAAAGCTCTTATTGTACTTAAACTTTAGTTAAGCTCTTAATTTTATTAAGATTTGTAGTAATGAAGCCTATGGATTGACCCAGATGGTTCATGGGACTTTGTAACTGGGAAATCCGCTTTTTTATAACAGTTAAATATTGTGAAAAAGTGACGTGAATTCATTAACTGTAGCTTTAAACAGAAAGGGAATAAAAATTTGGAAAAACATGTGCCCTGCATGGTGCTGTATGTTAAACCTTAACATAGATGGGAAGTGTTAGGAGATAATAGTGCCAGAGACCAGTATAGGACCTTTATGAAATTCTTTTAAAATTTACAACTCCCTTTGATGGATATATCATGTGGCCCCTTTAACTACAAGTGAGGCCCATGTTAACTGTCCCTATATTGCCGCTGAACAGGCCGGGCTGAGAAATGTGAATCGCGGTGGAGCACAGCTATGGAGTAGGAGGGGCTGACTTGCAGGTGACACACACACCAGATGCAGTTGTCGGGGTGCTTACAGAACTTTAGAACACAGCTCATATTTTAGAATCTCCCCATAAAGCGGGTCTGTCTTAACCTACTCCAGTTTTGATTATTTCCATCCAAAATGACTGTGCAGGACTCAGAAGCAACACATACCTCTCAGCCCTATGTTTATAAGCTCATTGGAGTGAATAAGAATAAAAGTAGAAGTCAGGAAATAGTGTGAATTTACTAGCTAAACAAATTGCTAGATTTTAATGAGTTTGTCCTGATGATTTTCCTTTAAAGCCGAGAATGCCCTGGACAGAGGAGCTTCAGGAGACCTGGGCCTGGCAGCAGGTGAGGCAAGTGGAGTCAGCCCAGGGCTGTGATAAATAGTGTGCGGTCAGAACAGTTAACAAACAGGCTTTACGAGAACAGAATTCACCTTCTTATGTTGAACATGATAGTTACACTCTCATTTCAATTTGTTTTGAATATTTAGGAGATATTTGATAAAGTAATACAAGAAGCCTCCATTTCAGCATTTGCCTATGAAGTTCCCATAGAAACAAGGTCACAACACTAAAATATCAAGTACAAGCACATTGAAAGTTTGCTTTGAATGTCTTTATTTCAGACAATTTTATATCAGTTTGTCTGGAGACTGAGAAATACCTACTTCGATGTAAAACATTTCTGATTTTCTACAATAGGGCACTGAATTATTTGGTCACACAAAATCATATGAGTGTTGCTGTGTCTTGTTCCAGCGTGATTTCTTTAGGCATTTCAAAGAAGCTATTCGTAATAACCTCGTACAAATTTCAGATCAAGTTAAAGGAATGCTTCCACTCCCTTGTTTTTATCTATCTCTATATCTAATATAACTGGTGTAGTATCAGTAGCTCAATAAAGACGCTAAAGTCCTGTTACCCTATTTTATTACTGCTCATCAACTTTTCCCACAGCCTTTTATGTTATGATCCTATGAACTTTCCTAATTTGCTGGCTCTAGATGTTCTCTCAAGTGCCCGGTTTTTCCCCTTCCCCTGAGGAGTGAGTAGGGAGGAACTGGCAATATTATGTAGAAAAACCTCAGAGCAACAGATCTTTTCTCTTTCCAGCAGCTATTTTAAACACTCCTTTTTGGTAATAACATTAATAATGATTTGATGGGAAAGATTTAGAAAATATTGAAAAGTCATTCACTTAGGCTCAGTATATCCAGCACTTTAAGTAATATTTGGATGTTGATCCTTTGTGAATCTTGTGTATGCATATCAACAAAATCTTGTTTATTTTACACTGTCTATGTGCTGCTTTGTAAAGTTTTGTTCAAAAGTGAAGCGATGGACTTAATCTCCAGGGGCTGGGCCTGCCCACTGGAGGGCGCTCGGGGTGTGTTTCCAGCAGTGCAGGCGGCTCTCCCGTGGGACTGACAGCTGTTCAGTGACCTGGCAAGTGGCGCAGCGCCATCAGCACCACCCTTCATGGTTGGCCCTCTTTAAGGAGAAACGATTCCTGTCCCCATTAATGCTCTATTCTAAGGACACAGATAAAATGGAGGCATTGAACTTTTCTGGTATACTCTCCTATAACCTAATTAGGATGTCATTTTGTAGTTAAAGTATTTTAACATGAAATTTTCTTATCTCAAATTAAAGTTACCATTATTTTTTTATGGGACATTACAACTCCCCTTTTAAACTTTTGTGGATCTCGTGTCTTTAATTTGGAATGACTACTCTTAAGATTTGCAATTAATGCTGATCTTACATGAGAAATCAAAATATAGCTTTAGAGGAAATCTTAGAAGACATAGGGAAATTGAGAGAAACTTAACTGGTTCTGGTTCCGGAAACAGATGTTCATTGGGCATCATTCCAGTTGCAGAAAAACTAGGGATGCGCAGGACAAAACTCTCCCTTCACCCTGGCTGGTGTGGCTCCGTGGTTAGTGCACTGGTTGGTGCTCTGAAGGTTCCAGAGTTATTTTTCCCAGTCAAGGGCACCTACTTGGGTTGTGGGTTCGATTCCCACCCCAGTCTGGGTATGTGGGGGAAGCAACCATTCAATGTGTCTCTCTCACATGGTTGTTTCTCTTCCCCCCACTCTCTCTGCCCCTTTTCCCCCTCCTTTCAGTCTCTCAAAAAATCCATAGAAAAAATATCCTTGGATTAGGATTAACAAAACAACACAATACAATACAACCCCCCAAATCCCCCTTCCCTCAGGCCCTTTCATTCTAGAGGAGCTGGGGGCACACAGCACAGGAGCCCTCAGGAGAGGCAGGTTGGCTGCAGACAGCCGCTGTCCTGCAGTGACACTGAGCAGTCCCGGACACGAGAGGGAGCCGGGGGAGAGGGTGGGGGGACAGGCTCCCCGCAGAGCATCTCAGGGGGAGAACACTGAGCACAGGAAAGAGCAGAGAGGCCCAGGGGTGGCTGCTGCACAGCGAAAGGGACGCCTGCAGGAATGTGCTGGGTGAAGACCGCATGTGCCTCCTGGGCCTCCACAGAAACATGGATTTTAGCCTAGTTGTAATGGGAATCCATTGGAGGATTATTTGCAAGGACATGGGGTGAATTAGGTGAATTAGACAGAGAAAGAGAAAGGGAGTGGGAGGGAAACAGAGAAGCAACTGAGTGACAGTGTGAGGATAGGGTGGCAGCGGGGACACCAGTTAGTGGCTGGTGCAGTAGCTCAGGGGAGAGCCAGCAGGGGCTTGGACAAAACAATCAGTAAGGGCCTAAACTAGGCTGACTTAAAGAAACTAAATTAATCTGAAGCTACTGACAAAGATATGAACACACAAGTCACTAAAGGAATTGCAAGTTACCTTTAAGCACATCTACACATATAAGAGAAATGTAAATATAAATACACTGTATTTTTTCAGCTATTGGGAGAAGATCCATAAACTTGACACTTAATTTTTTGGTAAGGTCGAGAATAAACCGCTATCTTTATGTATTGCTGGAAAGGAAAAACTGTTTGACCCCACGAAGGGACCGCTGACAGAACCTCACCTCAATGCAGATGCATTGATAAAGAGATCCTACTTTTAGGATTTTATCCCAAAGACGTGGTCCATACAGATAAAACCAGGAATTCACAAAGTGTTTGTTGCATTTTTTGCAAAAGGAAAATAATGGAAATAACTCATGTCCAGTGAATGACTGGTAAAATAAACTGTTCCACCCACACAGTATAAATCTGTGGAGCTATCAAATCATTATGGTAAGTCTTTACGACTATGTGCTGATCTCCAGGTTACGTTACATAAACACAAAAGAGAGAGAGGCGGTGCAGTAATGTGCTTGACACTGGCAGGTAGTACATATTTCTTTATTTAAAAAAACACCCAGCCCACTGGGAGTACTTCTTGCTGACCGTGTAACTATCATTTCCTTCCCTTTAGTGGGTAGCCAAAACATATTTAATTAAGATGCCACTGAGAAATTTAGAATGAGTGCACAACTCAGACACTTTCCAGTAAAATATTGAATGTTCCCATTGTGCTTTGAGTCAATTTGGAAAAGCTTTGTTTTGCCATTTTTGTGCTTTAGATACAGTACATGGATTGTGCTTGCATTTTATCTGATCTTCACAAATGTTTTGAGTTAGGTGGTATAGAAACTCTATCTGTTTTACATGTGAGAAGACGGGTTCTGAGCAATATGAAAGGAGTTGTCTGAGACTTGAAAAACGAAACCCGATAGAGCAGAAATGTAAACTCCCGATACATGACACATAGGAAAAGAATTTATAGAATGATCCATCATGTGATCAGCTTTCAGGATACTAAATTTTTTTCACTCCCATATTTTTAATGTATTAAAATAATGAAACTGAGGGTCAAAATGGCAACACTGAACAACGTAAAATAAAATGGAAGTTGCAACTCAGAAATGTTCTTAAAAGTCCAAGGCACTGAACAAAATCCTCTTAAGAAATACATCAAGAAAGGTGTGCTTTACTCTGTGAAATGTCACATCTGAGCCCCAGTGAAGACAGCATGGATTGAGGAGTTAAAAATAGGCAAGACTGAGAACCAAGTTAGAGGCAGCTGGAGAAGCGGTTGGGAAGCCAGAGTTGGGATGGTCAGAGGCCGGGAGGGCAGCATGGAAGTCGGAGCAGCAGCAGCCTGGGGGCTGGGGGAGGGAGCTGTGTCCCTCCGCTGAGGCAGAGGCCAGCTCAGGGCCATCAGGGAGGAATTAGCTGACTGCGGAGGAAAGTGGGGCCCGGGAATGGAACCTCGATCTCCTGGGTCCCAGGTCGATGGTCAGTGGCTGAGCCATGCTCAGCTGGGCCACGTTCCCTTTTAAAACTAGAAGCATTACTGCGTGGTGTGGGATCTAGCGCCTGAGCCATTCATGTAGGAGGACTTTGCTCCACTTTCTTACCTGCTGGGCGAAGTGGTTTGACATGCACATTATTGTGGAGTGTCACAGGGTTATTTTTTAAAATGACAGCTTCATTCCATATGGTGCACACTGTTGTATGAAAATATAAGGGCCTGGTTTGTATTCCTGCCTAAGTAGAAGATTATCCCAGCTTGGTGTAGGCTGGGCTGCAGGCAGACCACCCTCTACATTGGTGTAGCTAAAGTTTTTTACAAATAGCCTGTGATTAGCTCCAGAAATAAGTCTATTTGTGGCCTAAAACTAATCAGGTGGCATGGAAGGAAGAAGTGACACCTCAGCTTTGGAAATACAGGACAAGAGTTAAAAACCACTCTTCACAAGAATTAAAAATCACTCTCCGGGAAGCGTTCTGTGGGTTAGAACAGGGAGGTTCCATGCTAACATTTAAATTTGCCCCCTGGAATAGCCCCACAGTGAACCACAGCGCACCAAATAAGCTCGTTTGTTGAACAGAGTTAGAATTAGCCTAAATCGGCGATTTTCAACTAGTGAGCTGTGAGAACTTTTAAAACATGCCCTACCTGACTATTTAGATGGGGCGCTGACCTCTTTTCCCTTACGTTGCCAAATGAAAAACATGACAACAGCCAACAGGTAGAGAGAGAGGGGAGACAGTGAAGGGAAAGCCCCCCATGTCCCTGTCCCTGCAGTCATGGGGCTGTGTGCCCCCGATGCCCAGCCCATGTTACAGGAGGAGCGTGGGAAACAAAGTCCAGCCCAGACCCTCTTCGGAGCTTTTATTCTCCTTCTGGCCTTTGTGAGAGCAGGATGACTTGTGTGCTGCAGGAGTGTTCAGTGAGGCGAGCACACTCATTTTAAATTCAAATTTAGAGGTTACTTATCAATGGAGTAGAAACCCATTTATTTGTCTATTAAGGTATTTTAATTGATTACCAATAAGTGGGTCAGGATGTAGCCAGGGATGCTGATCCATCTAGGGATCAGTGCCTGGCCTGAAACTTGTTCTTAGAGCTGCCAACTGTGAGGTCCTGGTGACTCAAGGGAGGTGGGTATAAATCAATGTAGGATTAGAAACAACTACTGGCTGGAGACCCAGATGTGCCACAGGTAAAGTTGTCTCTTAGGTAAGTTCCTCACCTGCTCCAATGTGCTTTGCTGTTTTCTTCTGTACTTGGATGTTCTTTCATTTGCGTCTAACAGGGAATATCTGTTTTTTCAGAAAGTAAAGCTAAGTTTTTAGATTTTACTTTATGGGACTCATCTTTCCAGGTAGTTTAAATGATAAATTTTGTCAGATATTATAAACAATGGAATAGCATTTTGTATCATTTTGTATGTTAGTAATCAATCTGTCAGATAATCAGCAGCTTTTATTTTTCTGTGGCATTTGGATCAGAATTGATCAGTTAATTTTTTTCTCTTCTTAGGGCAAAAGCAGAGGAAGATCAATGATGTAATTCATGTAAGTGAACAGTTGAAAAGTTAAGAAATTAGTGGTTTGATTTAAACGTTGTCTGCCATGATTCGTAAAAAATAAAATGGGCTTCTTTTTGTTGATTTTCTAAATCTCTCTGTTTCTCTAAAATTCAAACATACGTATTCAGGAATGCCTTTGGCTTAGTAATGCGCCCCCTCCCCCCTTTATTTTATAAAGGTTTTTGACATTTAGGTTAAATTTCGTTTTTTAAAAAGATTTTTTATTGATTTTGTGAGAGAGGAAGGGAGAAGGAGAGATAGAAACATAGAAACATTGATGAGAGAGAAACATCAACATCAACACCGATTGGCTGCCCCCCACACACACCCTGCTGGGGGTCAAGCCCACAGCCCTGGCACTTGCCCTGACTGGGAATCGAACTGCTGGCCGCCTGGTGCCCGGGTCGATGCTCAGCTACTGAGCCACTCCAGCCAGCCTGGCCTAAATGTCAATGACATGGTTGTGATATAAAGATCTGCCTTAATGTGTTTTGCCTTAATTTTTTAATCTTATTTTTTAACAAAAGTAACAAAAGTACACTAGCTCACTTAATGCTTAGCACGGCCTACTGATTTCCTGTCCTAGCTGGTGCAAGCTTAGCTTTCTCACTCCACCGTGCCCTTATTTCCCTCCTCTGTTCCCTCCCATGTATCACAATTTTATTGAATCAGAATCAATGTTACATTATTATGCCCGTGCAAATGTTTTCCCCTGCTGAGCCATGTAGTTCTGTGGCTGTACCTCTTCCTTGTATACCCTTTATTGTCTTTCTCAAATTTTACTGACATCTAACACTCCCCACTTAGCCAGGACAATTCAGTCCCCCTCTTTCGAGCCAACATGATGTCACATAACCAGATACAGTAAGTAGACTGGTCTTCCTGGTGGCAGAAACAAACTTTTGTACTTAACACTCTAATAATCAGGTACAAAAAGATGACTATTGGACAGAAACACTCCATTTATGCTACACTAATTTAATATTTAGGAATTGCTCATTTGTCTGTGTGTGTGGAATTAATTTCGTGACTATTCCCTTGATTGTTTGGAACAGCTGTTTTCTCTCGAATTATTGACATTTTTCACATGCCTATTGAAAACATTTTCCATCTATGAAACACTGTTTTTCCCGGCCTGGCTTGGCTCAGGGGTTGAGCATCTACCTAGGATCCAGGAGATCGAGGTTGGATTCCTGGTTAGAGCACATGCCCGGCTGTGGGCTCGATCCCCAGTTGGGGGCGTGCAGGAGGCAGCCGATCAATAACTCTCATCATTGATGTTTTTCTATATCTCTCTCTCCCTCTCCCTTCCTCTCTTTGAAATCAATAAAGACATATTTAGGAAAGAAAAGAAAAGAAAGAAACACATCTGTTTCATATTTTTCTTGGAAACAGCCTTCCCGGCCTTTTGTTATCCGACCCCAGCATGACTGGTTTCCCCTAGGCCTGCTCTGGGCCGTTTCCCTGGCTTATCTCTTGGAGTCACCTGGGATCTCGCAGAACTGCTCTTCTGGGGTGAATCTCCTCTACTCTAGTCCATGTAGCCCTCGGTCCCGTTATACTCCGTTGTTTTCCTGGAGCACATTTTCCTGGGAAATGGTACATAGGCAGGCATTTTTAGAGATGTCGCCTCACTGAAATGCCTCCTATTTCATAGGATATAGAATTCTCGGTTGAAACTGACTTGGGGAGTTTTCAGACGTTTCTACTGTTTGCTCATTTAGTGTTGCTCTTAAGTCTGTTGTCATCTTCTGGTGCCTTGTACAGGACACGTTTTAGCCATTTTCACCCCAGACCTTTCGTCTCTTAGGACCTCAGAAGCTTTTGGTACCTTCCCTATCTCTGCGATTCTGAAATTTTATGATATAGTTTGTCATGTAGCTTTTTATTTTATTATGATCATTAAGTCTGCAGATCTTCTCTCTTCTCAGCGAATTGTTTTTGTTTCTTTGTTACTTTTTCCACTTACGCTTTTGTCTAGTGACTCTTCTTACTCAGAAGTTGGAGCTCTTAGGCCAGTGTTCCTGTGTGGATGCCTAAGTCTTTCCCCTCCTGTTTTTATTTTGTCTGTTTCTACTTCCTGGAGATTTTCTATTTTATGCTCCAGCCCTTCCATTGAATTCTTTGTTTGGTCTGTGTTGTTTTTAATTGAGAGAGTTCTTTGATATCCTGTCATTCTTCTTTTAATGGCATTTGGTTCTTTCACTTTTGGCCTTTCTAAAGCTGAGTAAGGATTCTATTGTTTTTAGGTTTTTATGTGCTTCTGAGTTTTCTCTCTCCCATTCATTGTATTCTTCCTGTTTTGATCTGTCTTACTAGCTGGCTCTCCTTAGATGTGCAGTGGCCCCTGCTTGTCCCTTGGGTCTAATTGGAAGCACCAGGAGTGGGCAGGACTTGTGTTAAGTGACAGGCGTCACTGCAAGGATCTGGGGGCGAAGCCTCTGAATTCTGAAGCTGCCTTGAGTGCTCTCAGGAACACCAGCTCTCGAATTCCTGCCCCAGCCACTATTTGCAGGCACCAAGGTTGTGTTTCCTGAGTTCTGCCACAGCAGTTACCGCTGCTCTGTCTGGTTTTCAGCTTTGAAACTTTAAAAGTCATCTGATGCATATACTATATGATGAAAAACCTTTTTTATGTCTCTAACTTTTTAAATTTTATTCCTCACTTTAGGATTTTTCCCCCAATGCATTTCAGAGACAGCGAAAGGGAGAGAGAAGAGAGACAAACATTGATGTGAGAGAGACACATGGATCGGTTGCCTCCTGCACATGCCCCGACCCTGACAGGGCCTGAAGTGGAGCCTGCAACCCAGGTCCACAGCCGTGACAGGAATGAAACCTGGGACCCGTCAGCCTGTGGGTTGACGCCCTATCCACTGTGCTAAATTGGCCTGGGCTATGTCTTTAATTTTCATGAGATATTTCTAAAAGGAAGAGGAGAGGGAATGGATTTGTGGCCTCCCTGTTTAACACACACTTAGAAACTATATCTGAAGTGTAAATCAAAGTTGAGAGGTTTAATTCCACATAAGTCATAATATTAATTCATAGAATATTTTTGGTTATACCTGTCACTAGCGTACTACACTTTTTTACTAAAGCCTTGATTAAGAATTCTCTTAAAACCACACACCCTGCCATTGTGTCCCTTTAATGTGCAACAGAGATGGAGCAGTTTTCATTAATGCACAAAGGGTCAGATAATTTTAGGTTAAGTAAGTTATTAATTCTTACTATGCCAAACTTGTCTTGTGAAAAATAGAGACAAAAAGTAAACTTCAGCTTTATTTCTTATTGGGTTAAGATGAGGCAGTGGGCACAGTGGGTGGGGTAGTTTACTTTACCTCTGATTGTACAGCTTGTGATGTGACTTGTTAGGCTTCTAGTATGATTGTTTTTCTAGCCTTTGCCAAAGAATCTTAAGTCTACTAAGCATTCCCTTTCTTTTCTTGTGCAGATTGAGAGCAGGGAAAACACCAAGCATGGCCTGGAAACATCAGGGAGCACCGTATCCTGCAAGTCCTCAGACAGCTGGCCATGCTTGGATGAGCTCTACATCAGGTCCTTTTTTGAGAACTTGAAGAAGCCAAGGGAACTGCGATCTGTGTTCCCCTGCAGCTTGCTCACCCCACGGGGGCATTATGGTGGTAACAAGGAGGTGCAGCTGACCCCCAACTCCTGGTTGCTGCCCCAGCCCTCCCAGAGCAGCCCTGGCAAGGTCAGCATCAACGGGTGGCCCCTGGAGCCTCCAAAGACCCCCAAGTCACCGAGCCCAAGCTCTTTTCCACCTGCAGCTCCTTTCCGGTCTCGGGCTCCTCTCTGCTCCTGGGAGGAGCTCAGTGAGAGTCGCGAGACCACGAGGAAGCTGCTGCCTGCGTACACACCCGAGCAGGAGCCTTGGGAGGAAGAGCTGGAGCTGAGCAGGAGCGCAGTTGTGTTGCGAGGAGCCCTGTGGATTCTGGAGGCCACTGGCCCTCACCGCACAGGTGCCCACACCTGGGCCACAGGCAGGCTGAGCACCGGGGGAGAACCCGCTGCTCAAGTTTCTCCTCCAGAAGCTGAACACGGTGCTCAGCCTGTGGCGGAAGAGAGGAGTGTTGATAATATCTTGTCCGAGCTGAGAGATAAGTTCCAAGAATTAACTAAGATCAGAGAGAATATGGAGAAACATCTGGAGAAAGGAGAGGGGGTCCTCAGAGATCTATGGGAGCTGCTGGAAAGAGGCCCGAAGAGCCCAAGCCCCGCTTGGGATGAGAACGATGATGAATGAACGCCGTCATTATTGAAGACCAGCTGTGAGAGCAAGCTGGTCCCCCGTGACCCCACCCGTGTGCCATGTGTCTGTAAACACCCCGCCTGGAATGCACACCCCGAGTGCTCTGACGGGCCTGATGCTGATGCTAGAACCTCCTTCCATGACCCTCCCTGGCCCGGGCTCATGCCGCAGGGAAGCAGACGCAGAGGCGCCCGAGTGGCTCCTGGCAGGGGCCGGGCTCTCCCAGCGCTGCCGCCTCCACAGCGCCCGAAACACACTCCCCCCTGCGGGGCCTCACTAATTTCACCTTATTTCCAGCTGCAAAGATACTCTGATGCCCTTTGAAGGCCTTTGGTTCCAGCGCAGTGCTCTGGGGGCCTGAGGGAGAGTCTGGGCCCCGGCCGGGAATCTGAGGACACCCCACCTCCACCCAGTCCAGCCACAGGCGCACCCTGTCGTCGGCTTCGTGTGAACACTGATGGTCAGAGTGTCCCCTGCACCCGGAGCGATCATGCAGACTCTCATATGGGGCTAGTTGGCCACTTGAGAAAGTGCACTGTCCTGTCTTACCCCAAAGACAAAGCTGCACTGGAACTTGCCAATAAAATGCACTGTCTCTTCCATGTCTCTGCCGCCGGTGAAGACAAATGGAGGAGATGCTGGGAGCTGGCGTGGATGGGTCGTGTCACTTTGTCAGGCCAACGGAAACCCTGAGCAATGCTCTGGACTTTAAAGGGCATCAAGGAGATGTTCCCTCTGCCCCATCTTTTATGTGTTTGCAGGGACACTGATGGGGAAGAATGAAAGCTCGATGAAAACTAGTTGATAGGAATAAGAGGAGGCCAACCTACCTGAATTAGTTTTAAAAACATACCACAAACCCGAGCATTTAAAACTGTTGGTATTCTGTGTTATGAAAAAGCGATATTACTTTCAGCTTCTTACAGGGACTGGGATTAGATATTGGCTTTCTTTAAGGAAGAGAATTGTGCTAACGTCGTGTAGGCTATTTCAGTTTTGATCCTTGCTATAGTGTTGTGCTCTCTACAAATCAAGGGACACTTCAAAAATCAATGGATACTTCTAAGCTGAGTTAAAGATAGTTTATTTTCTAGAGGTTCTCAAAAAGTTATTGTCACCTCTCCAATACCGCTGCAGAGGAATGTGAATCTGTCTCTGTAGGAAGATTGCCCTTTCCGTTGTCATTAAGTTTAAATAATGTGTCAGACACTTGTTGAGCTCCAGGCATGTCCCAGATTGTGGCTCAGCAGCTGCAGGGAGGAGAGGAGGGAGTCCTGCCTTCCCTAGAGAAGCGCCCTGTTTATGGGGGAGGCCCCGGTAGCAACTGCTACCTTGTAGCAGGTGGGAACTGAGACCTGCGAGTGCACAGAAAGAGAGGAGCTTGGCATTGGGCCGCTGGCAAAGGTATCCTGCAGGTTTATTGGGGTGCGGGAGGGGCGGCTTGCCGGGACAAGAAGAAAGATGAGGGCGTTGTGGGCAGAGAGCAGCAGGAGTGAGGCGCGGTGGTGATGGGTGCCACATGGGTTAGAAAATAAAGTTAATATTTAGAAATGAATGGAAAGTATTCTCTGAGGTTCCCCCTTGAGTAATGTAATTCCAATCTCATTAAAGCATGAAGTGAGAGTTAAATGGTTAAAGTTGTTCTGTCTGTTTTTTGGATCTGAGAGAGTCTTTTCCACCGCTCTTATTCAACAGATGACAATACTGAGGCCCAGAGGGACCGGGAGCCCCCAGCTTGTTCGGAAATGGCAGCCTGTGTTCACACACACCTTTCCTGGAATACATTTGTTTTGTCACACTGTCTCAAATTTGACAAATGTTTATTATTGGCTTTCATTTACTGCAATAAAATGCTCATCCTTCAATATTCTATAGGGTATTACATTTTATTCTAATAAATCAATAATAGAAATAGAAAATCTTAGCTTTGCATTGCTTAAGAAAATAATACTGAAATCTTTTTTTTTTTTTTTAAATATGTTTTTATTGATTTTAGAGAGAGGAAGAATGACAGAGAGAGATAGGAGCATCAATGATGAGAGAGTCATTGACCAGCTGCCTCCTGAATGCCCATCGCTGGGGATCGAGCTCACTACCCGGCCTGTGCCCTGACAAGGAATCGAAGTGTGATCTCCTGGATCCCATGTTGATGCTCAACCCCTGCGCCATGCTGGCCTGGCAAAACACTGAAATGTTACATCAAACTTTTAACATTATTTTAAAGGTGCTTTATAATAGGTCTTTGCAGGGTTTGATTATATGTATTATATTAAGGACAGGATTGTAACCCATTCCTCAAATCTCTTCACTACAAGTTAGAGTATCTAATGGATTTACCATAGAGCTGCTCATGACATTGCACTCAAGCAGCTCATGGATCATGAGAAAAATTATAATGCTTAAGTGATTGACATTTTAGATAAGGAAAAACACACTTTTATAGGTTTAACTCACTGTGACATTTTCTTCTGTTTCTCCCACCCTTCCTGTACCCCCAGGAGCCTTACTAAACAGTATAGCTCACAATAATATTTCTAGATGACAGCACAGTCCACCAGCCTGATCTTAGAACCACAGCCCAATGGTGAGGCCAGCTCGGCTGCCAAGTGCTGAGTGACAGACTCCCTCATGCTAAAAGCACCCTAGCCACACGTAATTCCAATCATTTGTCTTTTTCAGTGATCAGATTGAGAGACTGTTGTAAATTATATATTAGTCTCAAAGACCTAATTATGAATTTTTAAATTTCTATTTTAATGTTTGAGTGGCTGAAAGAAGGGAAAGTCAGTTAGCAAACAAGAAATCCCAGAAAAAATGTTTTTACTTCTATTTGCTGAATTTCTGGTGTTAAGATTGTTGAATATAATCTGGTAAAAGAAAAAAATAAAAGGCTTCATCAGCCATCAACCTAAAACAGTACGTACTACCTTGGAAGTTACTCTTGCACGCAGTGACAGTGTGTCCCCTACTTGCATTAGTGTAGCTGCATTTAAATTTAATTGGATTTTGTCAGAATTTTCCTCATTGTACATTTTTTTCCTGTAGTATTTCTAGTAAATTAGCTTCTCATTACCAAAAGAGGGGGAAATGCATCAGTCCACTCTTTAGTAACAACTTTTCAAGCTTGCTCTCCCTTCCTTTCTCTAAAAATCAAGAAGCGATCAGATCCTTGGTTGAGGATTTAAAAAGCACACAAAGCCCCCAGCAGGTTTACAATAATAATGTAACTTTCTTCCCCCTTATAACAATAGTTGAGACCAAACTGTGCTTCAGCCAAAACTGGGCTTTGTCCCTCTCTAAGGTCCTGAGTTTTGGTGCCTCTCCTTTCCTGTTGGGGGTGGTGCTCCTGCTGCAGGAGAGGCCGCCGGCTCCTCCCCTCCCTGCTCAGCTCCGGTTGGCTGGTCGCACCAGTCCCCCCCTCAGACCATCTACTGCGCAGACCCCAATGGCAGCCTCCGCTGGTCTGTCTGTGGTGCACGCCGGGAAGGTGGGAACCAGTTCCGCAATCAAACTCACAAAAGCACAAAGCAACACACAGGCAGAGAGTTCGCCCTGCAAGGTCCCTCCGCCCTTGCTCCAAGGCCCCCAGCGGGAGGGGACCCAAAGTCAGCTCCACGCAGCTCTCCACACTGCTCCTCTGAGCAAAGCTGGAGCGGTTTCACGCGCCACCATGGGGCCCCTCAGGGCCGGTCACAGATCCCAGCCTCTTGGCACCCAGGAGCTCAGGGCGGGAGGACGCCCTCAGGGCTGGTCGCAGAACCCAGCCTCCCTGCAACAGGCGGCACCAGGAGCTCAGGGCAGGAGGGCTCCTCCCCTCCCCCATGCCACACAGATTCAGCTCTTTCTAGGGCTCAACACAGTGCCCCACAGGGAGGCAGGGGGTCCCCGTGTGTGGGTGCTCAGCGCAGTCCTCTGGGCCATCACTACTTGGGTGCCACAGGCCTTGGGATAGCCTTCCCTATGGTCCGCACCCCCGAGCACCAGAGGCCAGATCACAGCTGCCCCTAGATGCTTTGTGTCCTGGGAACGCGCCTTCTCCTCCCGGACTCACCGCTCACCTGGGTCCCTCTGCCCTGTGCGCGGGGCGCTCCTTCTCTCTGCCCCGGGTGTGGGATCCCTGCTTTTGGATGCTGTCCGCTGGGCTTTGCAGCTCCAAGCCTTCAGGCTCGGAGCCCAGCACAGGCTTCAGGGGGACTCCCCTTTCCAAGGGCCCCCTCTCTTACCGGACTCTGATGGTTCCTCAATGCTCCCCACTCACACTTTGTCCACTCAGGTATGTTTTCACCCAACATTCTTAACAAACCCTCTGATAGCTTCCTTCATTGCCTTGGAAATAGTGCAATTACAGTAAACTAAATGTGTATGTGTTGCATGTATGGGTTGAATAGCTTGCTTCTTAGATATTAACATTTAAAGTATACCAAGGGGCCTGGCTGGTGTGGCTCAGCTGGTAGAGTGGGGCCCCTTGCACCGAAAGGTCACCAGTTCAGTTCCTGGTCATGGCAGTTGAAGGTTTGATCCCAGTCAGGGAACTGCTGTCTTTCTCTCTCCACTGTTCCCTTCCCCTCTCTTTAAAAATCAATAAAAATATATTAAAAAGAAAAAATTAAATATATCAAGGGGGGAGCAGATGTGGAACATCTGCAATAGTGTCAACAATAATTAAAAGTAAAATTAAAAATAGCACAGAGGAGCGTTTGAGAATTTACTCCCCAGAAAATGTCATCAATTCAGCTCAAAAGAACACATAAACTTCAAAACAGGACATACCTCAAATGCTGTAACCCTATTTTTGAATTTCCTTTTCTTTCTACTTTCTCTTTTTCTTTTTATCGGTTTGGTCTATGGTGAAGGAGGCCTGAGCGTTTCTGACCTCTGAAAGGCCCCCTGAAGACCCGAAACTGAGCTAAGGTGACAAAGCCTGGTTGGCCAGCACTAAGAGTCCCCTCATTTTACTTCTTTACTTAGACAAATAAATGTTGGAGAAGTCCCAGAGCCACAAATGTTCTTCTCAGGCTAGTGAGGTTCTGAATTCTCAGAGGAAAAGCTTCCAAATGGGGGCCAGCCACACACGAGTGACAGAAGCCTAGATGTGTAACTCTTACGAGGACCCTAAAGTAAACAAAGCTATGAACACTTTTTCCCATCACCTTTTAGCCCCTCTGCCCTCTTTCCCCTCCACCCCCCACCCCTGCAGTCAGCACACTGCTGTCCATGGCCATGGGCTCCCTCTTTTTCTTTTCTATTTTGCTCAACCTCTCTCCCCCCATTCCCAGCTGTGTTCCTCCTCTCTATCTATAAGTCTGTCTCTATTTGCCTTGGTACTTCAATTTGAACATTTCTTTAAGTGCCCCAAGTGATCGGTATGCTTTTAGGGGCCTGGCTAGTGATTGTTCTCTAGAACCTTTCAGAGCTCTAACTTGCTACCCCATGCATGTTTGGTTTGCATCCTTCATCCCTTCTAGAAACAGCTGCATCCATTTATTCAACACACTCATTAAATACCTGGGCATTTCGTTGACCAGTGAGGGGTTCAGAACAGGCTGGACCCCTGGTCCTGGGGGTGTGTTCTTATCCCTGGTTGCACATTAGAATCACCTGGGGATCTCTGAAAGCTGCTGGAGCCCACGCCCTGGCCTGGAGGCTCAGTTGCTGTGAGCATCATCCCGTACACCAAAATGTTGTGGGTTTAATTCCAGGTCAGGGCACATACCTAGGTTGCAGGTTATCTTCCTGGTTGGGGCACATGAGAGGCAATGAATCAGTGTTTCTCTCTCCCTTCCTGTCTCTAAAATCAGTAAACATATGCTATGGTGACAAAAAGAAAAACACACACAAAAAATACCAGAGTTCAGGTTCCACACCTGGTTAGTAAACTCTAAATCTTGGGGAGGACGTGGATGGGGGATGGGAAGCAGCAGTACTTTAAAGCAGCTCCGGTAAAGCTTATGTGCAGCCAGGGTCAAGAGACAGACATGTAGAAAAAAATAAAATTCCAATATGGTACAATGTGTGCCACAAGGGTCCGTGACAGCCCAGGGTTTGAGAGTCATTGATCGGTTGCCTCCTGCATGCTCCCTGCTGCGAATCAAGCCCACAGCCTGGGCATACACCCTGACAAAGAATCGAACCAGGATCTCCTGGATCCTAGGTCAGTGCTCAACCTCTGAGCCACACCAGCCAGGCTTTGGATGCAATCTTTAGGGTTCTCTATATACAAAAGCATGTCACTTGAATATGACAGATTTATGTCTTCCTTTCCATTTGGATGCCTGTCATTTCCTCTTCTGGTTTGATTTCTGTGGCTAGAACTTCCAGTACTATGTTGAATGTGTTGGTGAAAGCAGACACCCCTGTCTTGTTCTGGATCTCAAGAGAAACAGTTGTAGTTTTTGCCCACTGAGTGTGATGCTGGCTGTGAGTTTGTCATATGTGGCCTTTATTATGTTGCGGTATGTTTCCACTTTGCTGAGAGTTTTTATCATACATGGGTGCTGGACTTTATCAAGTGATTTTTCTGCATCTACTAATATGATCATGTGGTTTTTATCCTTCATTTCACTTATGTGGTGTATCACGTTTATTGATTTGCAGATATTGCACCAACTTGTATCCTAAGAGTAAATCCAACCTCATCATGGTGTATGTATGATCTTTTTAATGTATTGCTATATCTGGCTTGCTAATATTTTCTTGAGGGTTTTAGCATCTATGTTGATCAGGAATATAGCCTATAAGTTTCTTTCTTTGTAGTCTCTTTATCTGGTTTTGGAATTAGGATAATGCTGGCCTCATAAAATGAGCTTAGGCGTTTCCCCCCATTTTGAAATTTTTGGAATAGTTTGAGAAGGATACTAGTTATTTCCTCTTTGAATATTTGGCAAAATCTACCTGTGAACCCATCTGGTCCATGAATTTTCATCTATGGTGAGTTTCTTTATTATTATTATTATTACTATTGCTTCCATTTCATGAGTTGTAACCTGTCTATTCAGATTTTCTGATGCTTCTTGATTCAATTTTGAAAAATTGTTTCTAGGAATTTATCCATTTCATCCAATTTGTTCGCATATAGCTGTTCATATTTTCTTAAAATCATTTGTATTTCTTTGGTATCAGTTGTTACTTCTTCTCTTTCATTTCTGATTTTATTTATCTGGGTCCTTTCTTTTTTACTTGATGAGCCTAATTAAAGATTTGTGAGTCTTGTTTATCTTTCAAAGCTCTTAGTTTTATTGATCTTTTGTAGTGTTTCTTTCTTTACTGTTTTTTTATTTGTTTCTGCTCTGATCTTTACTAGTTCCTTTCCTGTACTCACCTTGGGCTTTGTTCGTTGTTCTTTTTCTAGTTCGTTTAAGTGTAAAGTTTCATTATTTTTTTTAAGAATTTTCTTGTTTCTTGAGGTAGGTTTATAATGAATGCTATGAATTTCCTTCTTAGGGAAATTCTGCTTTCACTGTGTCCCATAGATTTTGGTGTGGTTTGTTGTGTTTTCATTTTCATTTGTTTCAATGTATTTTTTATTTCTTTCCTGATCTCATTGTTGAGTAACATGTTTTTGTTTAGTAACATGTCTTTGTTTAGTAACATCTTGTTTAGCCTCCATATCTTTGTGTGTTTTTCAGTTTTCTTGTGACTGATTTCTAGGTTTATATCATTATGTTCAGAGAAAATGTTTGATATAATTTCAATCTTCTTAAATTTATTAAGTCTTGTTTTGTGTCCTAACTTGTGGTCTATCCTAGAAACTATTATATGTGCTCTTGAAAAGAATGTATATTGTGCTCCTTTGGGGTGAAATGTTCTGAAGATATCAATCTGATCCTTCTGACCTAGTGTGTCATTCAAGGTTGCAATTTTTCTTGTTGAGTTCCTGTCTGAAAAATCTATCCATTGATGACAAAGGGGTGTTAAAATTCCCTACTCTGTCTGTATTACTGTCAATCTCTCCCTTTATGTCCATCAATTTGTGTTTTACATATTTAGGTGCTCCTATGGTGGGTGCATAAATGTTTACAAGGGTATATCCTCTTGCTGCACTGCTCCCTTTAGGATTATATAGTTTCCTTATTTTTCTCAATATAGCCTTTGTTTCAAAGTCAATTTTGTCAGATATAAGTATTACTACCTCAGCTATTTTGTCCTTTCTATTTGTATAACATATCATTTTCTATCCCTTTGCATCTGGGCTGTGGGTATCTTTCATTCTGAAGTGGGTCTCTTGTAGATAGTATATATATGGGTCCTGTTTTCTTATCCATTTAGTTACCCTATGTCTTTTGATTAGAGCATTTAAGACATTTACAGTGATTACTGATAGGTGTGGATTATTTATTGCATTTTATTCTTTTAACCATGTTTCTCAATTCTTCTGCCCCTCCCCTTCATCCTCCTCCTTCCCTTCTCCTTCTTTTTAAAGAAGGTCCTTTAACATTTCTTGTAATCATGGTTGGGTGGTAACAAATGCCTTTAGCTTTTTCATCTCTGGGAAGATCTTTATTTCTCCTTCTATTTTCAGTAATAGCCTCGATGGAGTATTCTTGGTTGTAGGTCCTTGCTTTTCATTGCTTGGAATATTTCATGCCAATCCCTTCTGGACTGAAATGTTTCTGTTGACAAATAGCTGACACTCTCATGGGAGCTCCCTTATAGGTAACTAACTGTCTTTCTCTTGTTGCTTTGAAGATTCTCTCTTTTCCTTTACCCTTTGCCATTTTAATTATGATGTGTCTCGGTGTGGGCTTCTTTGGGTTCACCTTTTTGGGACATTATGTGCTTCCTGGAGTTGTGTGCCTTTTTCCTTCAACAAGTTAGGGAAGTTCTTTGTCATTATTTCTTCAAATATGTTCTCAACCCCTTGCTATCTTTCTCCTCTGGTTCCTTTATGATACTGAAGTTGTAACTCTGCATGTTGTAACCAAGGTCCCTTAAAGTATCCTCATTTTTTTCTTTTTTCAGCTCTGAATAGACGTATTTTTTCTACTTTTCTTCCAAATCACTGATTTGACTCTCTACTTCATCAAGCCTACTGTTTCTTCCTTCCAGTGTATTCTTCATTTCAGATCTTCTATTTTTCATTTTTGACGAGTTCCTTTTTATGCTTTCTGTGTCCTTTCTCATGCTGTCGAGCATCCTTATAACCATTACTTTGAATTCTATAATTGATATATCATTTGCCTTTATTTCATTTAGTTCCTTTGCTGAGTAATGCTTGTTCCCTTTTACTTTTTCTCTGAAACACTTTGTGCAGCCAACCTCTAAATCTGGTTTGATTGGGCAGATTAATTCCATCCTCATGACTTGGATGATGTGGATCCCAAGGCAGAAGTCTTCCAGTGTCAATGCCCAAGTCTCAACACTCAAAGACAGCAGGTGCAGTACCTCCCTTTTCTCCCCTCTTCCAGTCTCCCTTCCTTCTTCCCAAAACTTCTCAGTGAGTGCCCTTTTCATGCATGGTCCTGTGCCCAAAACAGAACAGCACAGTGTCTAGATCTTGGGGCTCAAACCTCAGGTCTTCTGCTTACAAGCCATGTGACCTTAGATAAGTTACATAACTTCTAGGAAACTCAGGTATCTCATCTGTAGAATGGGGATAGTAATAGTGCACACTTTATGTGGCTGATGGTGCATTTAGCACAATTAGTATAAAGAGTGCTTCATATACTGAACCTATTAACACATTTTCAAATTCTTCTGTGCCTAATTATATGTCATATTTATAAAACAGAATCATACTATTTTATTTTTCTTACCATTTGTTCTCTAACATGTCATGACTTTTTTAGTTTAATTCGAAATCCATCAACAATCTTTTTTTGGATAACATTTCCATATAAGGATGCAACAGTCTCTTGTCAAGTTCTGTTCATTTTCTGATTAATTTGAATGCAAGTGTTTTTAAAGATATGTGCTATCCAAATATGTTCTCCTGGCCAGAGGCTTTTTATTTCATTTTATGAACACTGTCATTCACAGAGTAGGCATTTTCAATTTAATAAGATCTAGATTCAGCAAGATGGCAGTGAATTAGGTGGCAGCTACACTAACCACCTCCCAGGACCAAAACGGAATTACAGCTAAATTATAGAAAAATCATCCTGAATAACCAATTGAAGATGAGCTGGAGAGAAGCCTATAACCAAGGGCTTACAGGGGGAGGCACATCAAGACTGATAGGAAAGGAGGAGGAACCAGAGAGCTGGCCAGGCTCCCACAGGTGGCCGCTGATGTTCAGTGAGAATCTCTCAGCTGTGGGGGGTTCCCCCTGAGAAGTCTGGGGTTTGGCCCCAAGCTGGGCTCCCCAGCCTAGAGCACCAGAACCAGGAAAGGAACCTATAACATCTGGCTGTGAAAAGCAGTGGGGTCTCTGCCTACCAGGGAAAGATGGCTAGAGATGCAGGCACACTCTTCAAAGGCTAGCACACAAAATTTTATTTGTTGCCACTTAGCCTGGGCTCTGGCGGATGGAAGGCAGAGCCCTGTGAGGAGAGTCTGCAGCTGGTGGCTATGGGGACAGGGCTGAAGTGTCAGCCACCAGGATCCCTGTGCTGAGTCATTCCCCCATGCAGCAGAAGCCACTTTTCTAAAGCAAAGCACTCCCCTGCAAGCAGTACCAGCCTGGGGGAAGTAATAGTTCCACCTGCTGGAATCCCTTGCACCTGACCCTGTGGAGCTTACAGTCTGCTAAGGACTACAGAGAGGTTCTTTCAGTGACTACGCCTAAGAGGGAGCCTGAAGACACAGGTGACTCTTGGGGTGCTTTGAGACTTTTGCTGACCAGCCCCCAGACCCAGAGCTGCTATAAGCAGACCTTGGTGCATAGCTTGGTCCTCTCTGCATGCACCAGGGGCCACAAGGCAGAGTTACAAGCTCCAAACAGGTCACCTAGTGCCAGTCACAGGCAGAATCTGACATTGGCCTGCACCAGTGTCCCTCTGAAAAAGCCCAGAACCAATATACTCAGTGGCCTGATTCAGAAAACAATATTGATTTTCTCAGTAAAACTTTGTCATCAGTAGTGAATTACTGAATTATCATTTCCAAAACTTAATGAGAACCAGTTAAAAGTAGACTAATTTGAGAAGAAAAACCCCAAAACAATCCTACTTGTCTGAGCAAGGTTAATCTTTAAAGCTATTTTGAATTAAACTCTGTAACATCAGACTTTTGAATTAAAAAGAATGGACACAATGCAGCCAAATTTGACTGTTGTTTTTAACTTACGGATTTTGTGTTCGTTCAATAAAACATTCAGTGATTACTCAATAGTTGCCAAAACTCATGACCTTAGAGAGTGATGAGGCCCAGTTTTTGCTGAAGCACAGTTTGGTCTCATCTATTGTTATAAGGGGGAAGAAAGTTACATTATTATTGTAAACCTGATGGGGGGGGGGATTTGTGTGATTTTTAAATCTTCACCCAAAGATCTGATGTGGTCTATTGATTTTTAGAGAAAGGAAGGAAGAGAGAGCTTGAAAAGCTGTTCCTTAAGACTGGAGTGATGCATTTCCCCTCTTTTGGTGATAAGGAGAGGCTAATTTACTAGAAATAGTGAAGGAAAAAAATGTACAATGAGAAAAATTCTGACAAAATCCAATTAAATTTTAATGCAGATACACTCTATTGCCAGTAGGGGACACACTGTCACTCCTTCCAAGAGTAACTTCCAAGTTAGTATGCATTGTTTTAGGCTGATGTCTGATAAACGCTTTTTTTTTTTCCCCCCAGAAACACCCAATATAAGCTCTTCTTATTTTCATTACATTCAACAATCTTAACACCAGAAATTCAGCAAATTGAGATAAATAATTTTTTCTGAGATACCTTATTTGCTAACTGGCTTTCCCTTCTTTCAGCCACTCAAAGGTTTAAATAGAAATTTAAAAATTTATAATCAGGTCCTTGAAATTAATACATAATTGACACAAATTTCTTAATCTGACCACTGAAAAGGACAATCAAATGTCTAGAAGTACGTGTGGCTAGGGTGCTTTTAGCGTGAGAGGTCTGTCACTCATCCCTTGGCAGCCTAGCTGTCCTCACCATTGGGCTGTGGTTCTAAGGTCAGGCTGGTTGACTGTGCTGTCACTAGAAATATTATTGAGTGTGAGCTACACTGTATAGTAAGGCTCCAGGGGGTACAGGAAGGGGGAAAAATAGATGAAAATGTCACACTGAGTTAACCTATAAAAGTGTGGTTTTTCCTTATTTAAAATGTCTATCACTTAAGCATTATAATTTTTCTCATGATCCATGAGCTGTGTGAATGCGATGTCTTTTTCAGCTTTATGGTAAATCTATTACACACTCTAACTCCCAGCGATGAGATCTGAGGAATGGGATACAATGCTGCCCTTAGTATGATACCTATAATCAAACCCTGCAAAAACCTATTATAAAGCACCTTTATAATAATGTTAAAAGTTTAACATTGCAGTGTTTTGCCCAGCCAGAATGGCTCAGCGGTTGAGCATCCACCTAGGATCCAGGAGATCATGGCCCGATTCTTAGTCAGGGCTCATGCCCTGGTTGCGAGCTGGATCGCCAATAAGGGGCATGCAGGAGGCAGCTGATCAATGACTCGCACATCACTGATGATCCCCTCTCTCTCCTTCTCCCTTCCTTTCCCTTAAATCAATAAAAACATTTAAAAAAAAAAAGATTTCAGCCCTGCCGGGCATGGCTCAGCAGTTGAGCGTCGACCTAGGATCCAGGCGATCAGGGTTCGATTCCCAGTCAGGGCACATGCCCGGGTTGTGGGCTGCAGCTGATCAATGACTCTCTCATCATTGATGTTTCTATCTCTCTATCTCCCTCTCCTTTCCTCTCTCTGAAATCAATAAAGATACAAAAAAAAAAGAAAAAGATTTCAGTGTTTTATTTTTTAAGCAATAAAAAGTAGCTAAGCTTTTCTATTTCTATTATTGATATACTAGAATAAAATGTAATGCCCTATAGAATATTAAAGGAAGAACATTTTATTGCAGTAAATGAAAGCCAATAATAAACATCTGTAAAGTTTGAGACAGTGTGACAAAACAAATGTATTCGTGGCAAAGGTGTGTGTGAGCCGGGGCTGCCCTTTTGCAAACAGGCTGGTGGCTCGAGGTCTCCCTGGACCTCAGCTTTCTCATATGTAGAATAAGTGTTGGAAAGAGTCTCTTATATCCAAAAAACACACAAAACAACTTTAACCATTTAACTCACTTCATGCTTAAATGAGACTGTCATTACATTACTCAAGCAAGAACCTCAGAGAACCCTTTCCACTCATTTCTAAATATTATTTTCTAAGTTATGTGACACTCATCACCACCATGCCTCACTCCCGCTGGTCTCTCTGCCCACAATGCCCTTTTCTTTCTTGTTGTCCTGGCAAGCTGACCCTGCCCCACCCCAATATCCCTCCAGGATACTTTGCCAGCAGCCACACTACCAAGCTGCACCCTTTCTGCACATTCGCAAGTCTGAGTTCCCACCTGCTACAAGGTATCAGTTGCTACCAGGGCCCCCCTTATAAACAGGGGGTTTCTCTAGGGAAGGCAGGACTCGCTCCTCTCCTACCTCCAGCTGCTGAGCCAGAACCTGGGGCATGCTCGGAGTTCAACAAGTGTTTGACACATTATGTAAAATTATTTACAATGAAAGGTCAGTCTTCCTACAGATACACATTCAAATTCATCTGCAGTGCTACTGGAGAGGTGACAATACCCTTTTTGAGAACCTCTAGAAAATAAACTATCTTTAACCCAGCTTGGAAGTATCCATTTATTTTTGAAGTGTCCCTTGATTTGTAGAGAGCACAACAATATAGCAATTATCAAAACTGAAATAGCCTACACTACTTTAGGACAATTCGCTTCCTTAAATAAATCCAATATCTAATCCCAGTCACTGTCGGAAGTTGAAAGTAATAGCATTTTTTCACATCACAGAAACCAACAGTTTTAATATGCTCAGTTTTGCTGTATGTTTTTGAAACTAATTCAGATACGTTGTCCTCCTCTTATTCATATCAAATAGTTTTCATCCTGCTGTCATTCTTTCCCATCAGTGTCCCCCACAAATACACAAAAGATGGGGCAAATGGAACATCTACTTGATGCCCTTTAAGTACCGAGCACTTAAAATTGCCAGTAGCCAATAATCAGAAATATCCATACATAATGTAAAACACTATTTTGCTTCTTTCAGACATTTTACTGCAAAGTCACTTATTCTTTAGCAACAAAAAATTCTGGATAGTATATTTTTTAAAAAGCATCAAACATTATTTTGAAAAATAAAATTTCCTTCAACCTAGAAATATTTTCAATATAGCTAAAACTCTATGCTCTCTAAGCTATGCAGTTACCATGTAACTTAATTTTGAGATCTCAAAAAACAAATATAGAATAAAAATCGTAATACTTTCATTCTAAATGGAAAGTCATCTTTTAAAATTTGTAAAATTAGGGAAAGAATCTGTTTAATAATTATAATAATGCAGCATGGGTAGTCAGCACCAGGGTAGTCCGTGGCATTTCCGTGAAGGGTCCCTCTGGCTGTAAGTGGGGAATATGTGTGTCCTGGAGCAATCAAGTGAGGGACAGCAACAAGTCCAAAGAAAGCCAGGAGCTTTTTGTCATCCCAGATGCCCTGGTGCAAGTGGACAGGCACACACCACACAAACACAATGCATAGAGCTTCCAGTGTCACATCTCAGCATCCTGTGGAACTGAAGTGCTTCACATCTCAGGAGAGGGATGGCTTCCTCTCCTTGTCCATGAAAGGTGAGACCAGGTCAGTGACCCTCAGAGTAAACAGTGCCCTTTTCTGCCGTCCCCATCAACTCCCAACCCTGCAGAAGGTCACATGGAGATATGTGTGCAGTCTGTTTAGAAAATAGGGTAGGTTTGCAAAAAGAACTGCCTTCAGATGCATTTTCTCTGCTCCCTAAAGAGCTTAGTAAAATATTGGATACACAGGAAGAAAAAATAATGCTTCACACATGTATCTCAACCATCACTCCATCAGCGGAAGGGACAGTGATAACTATGATCATCACAGTGTTCGCACCAAGCTGACAATATGGTGCCCCTGTGGCTGGACTGGGTGGTGGGTGGGGTTTCCTCAGATTCCTGGCTGAGGCCTAGAATCTCCCTCAGTCCCCAGAGCACTGTGCTGGAACCAAAGGCTTTCAAAGGGCATCAGAGTACCTTTGTAGCTGGAAATAAGGTGAAATTAGTGAGGCATAGGAGTATTTTAGAGTGCTGTGGAGATGGCAGTGCTGGTAGAGCCCAGCATCTACTAAAAGCCATTTGGGAGCCTCTGCATCTGTTTTCCATGTGGCATGAGAATGACTCCTGGTTTAAGGGGCCAAGGAGGTTCATGGAAGGAAGTTCTAGCATAAGCATCAGGCCAGTCAGAGCAATCGTGGATGTGCATTCAGAATGGGGCATTCACAAAAACATGTCACACTGTTATACCCAGGTTACGTGAGACTAATTCACACAGAGACCAAATTGAGTGTGTGGAGATTTTTTAGCCTCCAGCGGTGGCTGTGAGGGGCGCTTGCCCTAAACAAACTCACTGCCCCAGTTTTTGCAGGGAGAATATAAAGGTAGAAAAAACAAACAAACTACATTCTATTTGGTGAAGGGGAGCAGTTCGGTCAAGGGGACGCAAGTGGTGGAACTAGTGAAGCAGTAGACAGAAGCTAAGATAAGCATTAATTAACTTTCTAGTTATCTATCCTCTGGAATTTTGTGGGCTGCAATGCTTTACACTGCACCAAGAAAGCAGAAGAGGTCACTGCTTCTACATAATAAATTTTGTTGCTGTTGTTTATCTTAAAGAAGTGGTTGTAAGGGTAGAAGATGGGGTGCTGTACTTCAACTGAAGCTGGGGTGATGGGTGACCAGCTTGGTCTCATGACTGGCCTGCCAGAAAGAATGAAGGACGTTCATTTCATTAGACATTGGTCTCATCTGGAGCAGGGCTCGAGCTCTTCACACCTCTTCTCACCAGAGCCCTCTAGGCCTCTGAGGGCTCTCTGTCCTTCCTCCAGAAATTTATTCATATTGTCCAAATTCATTTTTAGTTCTTTGAATTTATTATTCACCTTAGAGACCATATCATCAAGACTCTTCTCTTCTGTCACTGTCCGACCATTGCTTTTAGATTCTGGAAGCAAGACTTGTGGAGCAGATTCTTCCTCTGAGCTCAGACTGCGTGTGGGCCTCCTGTTAATGATGGGGCCTGGAGTGCTGTGCTGGGAGGGGTGGGGCAGCAATTGGTAGTTGGGGGTCAGCTGCACCAGCTTGTTGTCTCCATTTTGGTCCGATAGGGTGAGCGAATAGGAGGGAAACACAGATCTCACTTCCATCGGTTTCTTCAGATTCTGTAAAAAGCCTTTGCTGAACTGCTCATCCATGTGTGGCCAGCTGTCTGCATACTTGCCAGATAGGGTGCTCCCTGATATTTCCAGCCCAAACCTATTATTTTCAATGCTCTTAATTTGCACAAGAAAAGAAAGGGCATACTTAGTAGACTTAAGATTGTTTGGTAAAGGCTAGAAGAACAATCCTACTAGAAGCCTAACAAGTCACATCACAAGTTTAAAATCAGAGGTCAAGGGCCTATACAAATTCTGCCCCCACCCACTGTGCTCACTGCCAAATCCTAACCCAATAAGAAATAAAGCTGAAGTTTACTTTTTTCTCACTTCTTTTTCACACGACAAGTTTTGGATATTGAAAATTAATGACCCTTAATTAACTTAAATTTTTCTAACACTTTATGCATTAGTGAAAACTGCTCCATCTCTGTTGCACATTAATGGGATACAATGGCAAGGTGTGTGGTTTTAATCGAATTCTTAATCAAGGCTTTAGTAAAAAAAAAGTAGTAATTACAGGTATAACCAAAACATTCTCTAAATTAATATTATTACTTATGTGAAACTAAAACTTTCAACTTTGATTTACACTTTAGATATAGTTTCTAAGTGTGTGTTAAACATGGAGGCCTGACCACAAATCCATTTTCCCTTCTCTTCCTGTGGGGAGCCGCTGTGGCCCCAGGCACAGAGAAGCTGCCTGGGTGAGCTGCAGACCTGCTCTCCTGCTTCCTGACCCAGACCTTGAGGCACCAAGGTGGTACTAATTTAGCTTGCAGCCAGAAATTCCAGAAAGGCTTATCAGGAACTTGGTCCTGGCCTGAAGGGTCAAGGGACAGTCAAGCCACATACCAAGCCAAGGACTCAATCCTCCCCAAAAGTTCCCATTAGAATCCAAGATAAAGGTAGTTACCAAGGTCTGAGCTCCTGCAGGAGGCAGGCTGTTTACTCTGAAAGAGCATTCATACCGCCTTGAAGGAACTACTCTGTATGGGGCAAGGGGAAGGAATGTGGGACAGGGTGCTATTCAGCAAAATCAACAGTGCCTGTATAAATTGAGCTGGGAAAATAAAATCCGGGCTGGCAGCAGTCAGAAGCTGCAGTCCTCCCGATCCTATCTTTTTGGTGTATCTTTTCTTCATCCTCACCCCTTCCTCAGGACCATTTGACTTTGCCTGCAGGCTCCGGCATCTTCCTTTTAGAAATATCTCATTAAAATTAAAGACACAGCCTTGGCCAGTTTAGCACAGGGAATAGATCGTCAGTCCATGGGCTGAAGGGTCAGAGGTTTGATTGTCAAGGGTATGGACATTGGTTGCAGGCTCCATCCCTGGCCTCCGTCAGGGTTGGGCACGTGCAGAGGCAACCAATCGATGTGTCCCTCTCACATCAATGTTTGCCTCTCTTATCTTTCCCTTTCACTCTCTCTGAAAAGCAATGGAAAAAAATATCAAAGAGTGAGGATTGAAAAGAAAATTTAAATACACACAAAAAAAGTTACTCACAATGTAGTATAAACAGCAGATGATTTTTAATTTTTGAAAGCAGAAAACTGGACAGAGGAGTGGTAACTGAGGTGACAGAACACAAGAAGCAGAAACTTGATGTCTAAAAAGTGTGGCTGGGGCACGAATGAGACAGCTGGTTTATCTGAGAGCACTCAAGGCAGGTTCCGAATCCAGAGGATTGGCCCCCAAATCCTTGCAGTGATGACTGTCAGTGAACACAAGTCCTGCTCACTCCCTGTGCTTCCAATTAGACTTAAGGGACAACCAGGGACCACTATACATCTAAGGAGAGCCAGAGAGTAAGAGAGATCAAAACAGGAAGAATGCAATTAATGGCAGTGATAAAACTCAGAAGCAAATAAGAACCTAAAACATATATAATCCTTAGTCAATTTTAGAAAGACATAAAGTGAAAGAACCAAATGCTATTAAAAGAAGAATGACAGTACATAAAATAACTCTCTAAATTAAAAATAACACAGACAAAAAAAAAAAAAAAAGAATTCCATAGAAAGGCTGGAGCATAAATCAAGAAAATCTGAAGTAGAAACAGACAAAACAAAAAACAGGAGGGGAAAGATTTCGAGATCCATATAGGAACACTGGCCTAAGAGTCCAACTTCTGAGTAATAAGGATCACTAGACAAAAGGATAAGTTGAAAAAATAAGAAACAAAAGCAATTCGCTTAGAGGACAGAATATCTGCAGACTTAATGATCATAATAAAATAAAAAAGTACAAGCCAAACTGTATCATAAGATTTCAGAATCCCACAGACAGAGAAGGTACTAAAAGCTTCTAGAGATGAAAGTTCTGGGGTGAAAATGAGCAATATTGGTAATATACAACACATCAGACGATGCCAACAGACTGAAGAGCAACACTGCAAATGAGTAAACAGTAGAAATATCTTAAAACCCACAAAGTTAGTTTCAACCTAGAATTCTATATCCTATAATATAGGCATTTCAGTGGAGTGGGATCTCTACTAATATCGGCCCACGTACCGCTTCCCAGGGATATGCAATCCAGTAAAACAAGGGAGTATAACAAGACCGAGGGCAACATGGGACATAGTATAGAGGAGATGCAACACAGGAGAGCAGTTCTGTGAGATCCCAGATGACTTCAAGAGACGTGCCAGGAAAACAGGCACAGAGCAGGCCTAGGGAAAGCCAGTCATACTACAGCCAGATAGCAAAAGGCCGGGTAGGTTGTTTCCAAGAAAAATATGACACAGATGTGTGTGTTTTTAATTACTTATTTTTAAATATGTCTTTAATGATTTCAGAGAGAGAAAGGGAGAGGTAGAGAGAGATAGAAACATCAATGATGAGAGTGTTATCATTGATCAGCAGCCCCCTGTATGCCCCCAACAGGGATCGAGCCCCCAACCCGGGCATGTGCCCTGACCAGGAATCAAACCTCGATCTCCTGGATCTGATGTCAATGCTCAACTACAGAGCTACACCCGGCCAGGCAAAGTGGATGTGATTCATAGATGGAAAATATTTTTGATAGGCATGTGACAAATGTTACTACATTTGAGGGAAAAGAGTTTTTCAAAACAGGCAAGGGAATATAGTCCGGAAATTAATTCCACACACACACAAATTAAAGAATTACTAAATATTAAGTTAGTGTAGCACAAATGTAGTATTTCTGTCTAATAGTCATCTTTCTGTGCTTGATTATTAGATTGTTAGGTACAAAAATTTGTTTCTGCAACCAGGAAGAACAGCCTACATACTGCATCTGGATATGTGAGCTCATGTTGGCTACAAAGAGGGGGACTGAATTATCCTGGACAAGTGGAAAAGCGCCAGATGTCAGTAAAATTTAAGAAAGAGAATAAAGGGTATACAAGAAAGAGGCGCAGCCACAGAACTACATGACTCGGCAGGGAACAATATTTGCAGTCATAATAATGTAACATTGATTCTGATTCAATAAAGTTATGATACATGGGAGGGAGCAGAGGGAGGGAAATAAGGGTGCAGTGGAGTGAGAAAGCTAAGCTTTTTCTTGCTAGGACAGGAAGTCAGTAGATAGTGTTAAACATTAAGTTAGCTATCATGTCTTTGTTAAAAAATAAGTTTAAAAATTAGGGCAAAACACAAAAAGGCAGATATTTATATCACAACCATCTTACTGAAATCTTGCCCAGCCTGGCCAGTGTGGCTCAGTAGTTGAGCATAGGCCCATGCACCAGGAGGTGAGCAGTTCAATTCCCAGTCGGGGCAATGCCAGGGCTGTGGCTTCATCCCCAGAAGGATACGTGCGGGAGGCAGCCAATTGATGTTGATGTTGATGTTTCTCTCTCATCAAAGTTTTTGTTTTTATCTCTCCTCCCTTCCTCTCTTACTAAAATTGATATAACCATTTTTTTTTTATAGAAAAAAGAAATTTAACCTAAATGTGAAAAAACTTCAAACAAAAAAGGGCATTACTAAGCCAAAGACATTCCTGAATATGCATGTTTGAACATTAGAAAAACAGAAGACATTTAGAAAATCAACATAAAGAAGTCCATTATATTTTTTAGAAATCATGACAGATGTTTAAATCAAACCACTAATTTCTTAACTTTTAAACTGTTCACTTACATGAATTACATCATTGGTCTTCTTCTTCTCTTGCTCTAAGAATAGAAAAAATGTAACTGATCAATTCTGATACAAATTTCACAGAAAAATAAAAGTTGCTGATTACGACAGATTGATTACTAACATACAAAATGATACAAAATTTTATTCAATTGTTTATGATATCCAACAAAATTTATAATTTAAATTATCTGGAAAGATGAGTTCCATAAAGTAAAATCTAAAAACTAGGTTTTACTTTCTGACCAAACAGATATTCTCTATTAGATGCAAATGAAAGAACATCCAAGTACAGAAGAAAACAGCAAAGCCCATAAGAGCAGGGGAGTGACTTACCTAATAGAAAAGTTTGCCTCTTGCATATCTGGGCCTCACACCAGTAGTGGTTTCTAATCCTACATTGATTTCTACCCACCTCACTTGAGTCACCAGGACCTCACAGTTGGCAGCTCTGAGAACCAGTTTCTGGCCAGGCACTAACCCCTAGATGCACCAGCATCCCTGGCTGCATCCCGAACCACTTATTGGTAATCAACTAAAATACCTTAATAAAAACATAAGAGAGTTTCTGCTCCATTGAAAAGTGACCTCTTTAAATTTGAATTTGAAATGAGTGTGGTCACCTGAGTGAACACGCCTGCAGCACACAAGTCATCCTGCTCTCACAAAGAGTAAAAGCGCCACGAGGGTCTGGGCTGATCTTTGTTTCCCACGCTCCTCCTGTAACGTGGGCCGGGCATCGCAGGCGCACATCCCTCTTGACTGCAGAGAGGGGGCATGGGGTAGCTCTCCCTTCCCTGTCTCCCCTCTCTCAATGAGTTGGCTGTTGTCATGTGTTTAATTTGGCAATATAAGGGAAAAGAGGTCAATGCCCCATCTAAATAGTCAGGTACTGCAAGTTTGAAAAGTTCTTGCAAGACACCAGTTGAAAATTGCCATTTAGGCTAATTCTAACTATATTCAACAAACAAGCTTATTTGGTGAGCCATGGTTTACTTTGGGGCTATTCAACATGGCACATTTAAATGTTAGCATGGAACCTCACTTCTAATCCACAGCACACTTCCAAGATAGTAATTTTTAATACTTTCGAAGAAGTGGTTTTTAACTCTTGCCTTGTATTTCCAAAGCTAAGGTGTCACTTCTTTCTTCCATGCCACATGATTAATTTGGGGCTTCAAATAGAAGGCTTTCTGGAGCTAATCATAGGGCTATGTGTAAAAAGTGTTTGCTATACCAATGTAGAGGATGGTCAGCCTGCAGCCCACCTTACACCTGGGTGGGATAATCTTCTATTTAGGCAGAAATAAAAAGCAGGCAGATATATGTTCATAAAACAAAGTATAGACCATGTGGAATAATAAAGGTGTAATTTTAAAAAATAACCCTCTCTAATGATTAGCGAAGTAGAGCATTTTCTCATGTGTCTCTTGGCCATCCGTATGGCCTCTTTGGAGAAGTGTCTATTTAAGTCTTTGCCCATTTCTTAATTGGGCTGTTTGTCTTCCTCTTGCTGAGTGCTATGATTTCTTTGCACACTTTGGAAATTAGCCCCTTATCAGATTCATCCTTGGAAAGTATGTTTTCCCAGACCATGGGGTTCCTTTGTATTTTGAGGCTGTTTTCTTTTGCTGTGCAAAAGCTTTTTAGTTTGATGTAGTCCCATATGTTTATTTTTTCCTTTGTTTCTCTTCCCCTAGGAGATGTATCAGTGAAAACTCTACCACGTGGGATGTCTGTGACTTTACTGCCTATGTTTTCTTCCAGGGTTTTTGTGGTTTCATAACTTACATTTAAGTCTTTTATCCATTTTGGGTTTATTTTTGTGCATGGAGAAAGTTGGTGGTCTAGTTTCATTCTTTTGTATGTATCTGTCCAATTTTCCCAGCACCACTTATTGAAGAGACTGTCCTTACTCCATTGGATGCTCTTGCCTCCTTTGTCAAATATTAACTGACCATAGTGTCGTGGGTCTATTTCTGGGGTCTCTGTTCTGTTCCATCAATCTATATGCCTGTTGTTGTACCAATACCAAGCCGTTTTGATTACAGTGTCTTTTTAATATAGTTTGAAGTCTGGTAATGTGATCCCTCCCACAATGAGGTATCACTTCACACCTGTCAGAATGGCTGCCATCAACAAATCAACAAACATGTGCTGGCGAGGGTGTGGAGAAAGGGGAACCCTAGTACACTGCTGGTGGGAATGCAGATTGGTGCAGCCACTATGGAAAACAGTATGGAGGTTCCTCAAAAAATTAAAAATGGAGCTGCCGTTTGACCCAGTGATTCCACTCCTAGGAATGTATCCTAAGAATCCTGAAACATACATCAGAAAAGATATATGTACCCCAATGTTCATAGCAGCACAGTTTACAATAGCTAAGATCTGGAAACAGCCCAAGTGCCCGTCAGTAGGTGAGTGGATAAAAAAGCTGTGGGACATTGACACCATGGAATACTATGCAGCTGTAAAGAAGAACCTCATAGCCTTTGGGACAGTATGGATGGACCTGGAGAATATTATGCTAAGTGAAGTAAGCCAGGCAATGAAAGACAAATGTCGCATGATCTCGCTTATACATGGAATCTAAAGAACTTAACAAACTGATGAACAAATAGATTCAGTGACATGGAGGCATAGATGAGACTGATGAATGTCAGAGGGATGGACGAGGGAGGGTGGGTGGAGGGTGAGAGAGTAACCAAAGAATTTATTTGCATATATGCACAACCCAAGGACTCGGACAATGGTGGGGAGAGGGACTGGGGAGGGGGAAGGGATGGGGTAAATGGGTCACTGGGGAGAAAAAGGGACATTTGTAATATTTTAAACAAAAGTAAAATTATAAAATAATAATAATAATAAATAAAATAAAATAGCCCTATGATTCTCCTCAGTAATCTCCATCTCAAACCACTTAGCCCATCTTTAAGAAAGCGGAGCAACACCCTGCTAGATTAATGGCTAAGGCACTATTTTCCAGACCACACAATAATGCTTCTATTTTTCAAAGGGAATTTGCCCGACTGGGCATGGTTCAGCAGTTGAGCATCAACCTAGGAACCAGGAGATCGAGGTTCAATTCCCACATACCCGGGTTGGGGGCTCGATCCCCATTTGGGAGCATGCAGGAGGCAGTCGATCAATGACTCTCCCATCATTGATGTTTCTATCTCTCTCTCTCTTCCTGTCCCTTTCTTTCTATGAAATCAATAAAAATATATTTTTAAAAAGGGGGGTTGTTGGTCAAATCTAAATATGCTCTATCTCTGGTTCTTATCGGACCTAAATGCACCCTGATGTTAAAAATTAATCAATCAAGTAATGAATAATATCTACCAGCACTTCACAAATTTATCTACCTAGAATCCTTTTTTTCCTCCAAGTAATAGTTAGATTCCTGCACAAACCTAATGGGTGGCTCTCTGGTTCACAAGAATCTGAATGATTCATTTGAACAGAATCACCAGCATTAGATATGTACACACCAAACCAACTGCTTTGCTCTCCAAGGAAATCCCTGCACTGAATTTCAAGTTTATTAAACTGCTTGTGGAGAAATTTTTCTAGTCAAAATTTTTATGTAAAAGTCACAGAAAATTATTTTAAAGGTTTCTTACCACATACTTGAAAAGTGAAACCATGTAATCTATTTTGCAAATGGAATTAACTCAGTTGTACAAAAAGTGACAGCTGCCTTCTAAGTTCAGACTAATGAAAGGACTCAAGAATATTCCCTATAGAAAATAAAGCCAATATATTGCGTTTGAATCTAAAAGAGATCTAGCAGAATCCTTGCCATTGCAGCCATATTATGTATCAGTGCCTATGCATGAAAAAGTTTCATTAAAATTCTTCAATGGGAAGTGCAGGAAAAGTAAGTATGAAAATCCAAAAAGAAGTAGGCCTGCCCCTAGTAAGTTTGGCTCAGTGAGTAGAGTGGCTGCCCATGGACTCAGGGGTCTTGGGTTCAATTCCAGCCAAGGGCACATGCCTGGGTTGCAGGTTTGATCTGATCCGTTCTCTGACACGTTTGGGAAACAACATATCAATATGTCCCTCTCACATCTATGTTTTGTTCTTTTTCTCCCCCTCCTTCCTCCCTTCCTCTCTCTCTAAAAACAAAACAAAACAAAACAAGACAAGACAAGACAAAACAAAACAAAACAAAACAAAACAACCTCTAAGGAAAAAGTATCCTCAGGTGAGTGTTAACAAAATACCTTGAAAATCAGATGACTAAACCAAAAGGTTAAATCATTTTTGTGGCTGAATATATAATACTAACGTGCTTCCTAACTAAGGTGCAGGCATATTAGTGTAAAATACAACCTATCATACCAGTTTCAGGTTCTACTCCAGCTTTGGATCGTGAAAAAATGTCCTAGTGACATGAATCAGGAACCTGACAATACCTGCATTTGTGACTCTTTGATCACTGTTTGACCACAGCTCACAGTGCGTTTCCCCTTTGGTGAGTTGCCTGTCACTTGTATACAGCGGATGTATCCCACCCACTAGTGTCCTAGTATCTTCAGGTCACATGAGGCTTTCAGGAAATATTTTTTGTTTAAAGCCTACAGCAATCTTATCTATAACTGGCACTCTTTGCTAAGGACAACTACTGCACCATCACTTTTTATAGAATGGATTTAAGAAGCATATTTCAGAAAGACACTGATTTCAACATCGATTCTAATATATTCCCATTGAAATGTCAGCATGTCCTGGGGCAACAGCTGAGCCCCTTTTTAAGGTCCCTGCCTTTACTGAACTGCTCAATCATTCCCATACTATTCATGGTATGGACTATACATTGTATTAGTTTCATGACCCATAACACAAAATTCAGAATCTAAAGATCACCATATACACTGATGATTTTATCTGAGTCCACACTTTTGGCCCAGCCAGTTAATTTCCACTTGATGGCCTTGAGCTGGCCTCTGCCTCAGCAGAGGGGCACAGCTCACTCCTGCAGCCCCCAGGCTGCTGCTGCTCCAGCCTCCACTCTGCTCTCCTGGCCTCTGACCATCCCGACTCTGGCTTTGCTCTGAGGGCAGATGCTCAGGCAGACTGAGGACCTGATGCAGATTTTTCCATCTTGTAAACAGACATAACCCTACAGTATCTATAGGTACGTACAGTGCTGTGTGTTGTTCCTTCCTTGTGATGTTTTTAAGAATTTTTAAATTCATTTTTACAGAGAGGAAGGGAGACGGAGAGGGGGAGAGAGAAACTCTAATCGATCAGCTGCCTCCTGCACAGCACCTGCCAGGGATCCAGCCACAGCCGGGTCTGCGCCTGACCAGGAACAGAACCCGCAACCCTCTGTATGTGGGCGGTGCCCAACCCACTGAGCGGCCCTGCCAGGGCTGACTTTCATAATGTGTTCTTTTCTCTAGCTTACTTTATTGCGAGAATACAGTATGTAATACATATAACATACAAAATATGAGTTAATTGACTGTATATGTTCTTGGTGAAGGCTTCTGGTCAACAGTAGGCTATTAGTAGTTAAATCTGAGAGAGTAAAAAGTTGTATGTCAATATTTGGCTGCAGGGGGCTGGGGGTTCCCTAACCTCTGCACTGTTCAAGAGTCAAGTGCATATTCAAACACCAAATCATGATGTTGTACCCCTGAAAGTAATATACTGCTGTATGTCAATATTTACTCAATAAAACAAAAATATAAATAAATACAATAAGAACAACGATTTAAAAAATAGTCAATCGGTTAATTAGACATTAGTGGTAAATATTAAGAAAGGTGTGATAAAGATAAAAAGTTAAGAAAACAGAAGCATATATCAGGTTGTACATATTTTAGGGTCCTGTTGGGAAGTATTTTAGTTAGATTGAGACTTTCTTGGTGAACTCACAGAAGAGAATCGATCACAACAAAGGGAACAAGTGAAAACTGGTTGCTTTAAAGGAATGGTTTTAGAACTGTAATCATTTGATCTACAGAGGGGAAAGCTAACAATGCTAGTTATTATAAGTAGGTTTAATTATAATAACATAAAAGCCCCAATGATTTCCTTCTTTTACAAATTTCTCTTAGTCAAAGTAAAATATTTACTTAGTTTCTAACGGAAAAAAAAAAAAAAAAAACCTAAAAAAAACCCTCAAGAAGCCCTGTTAAAACAGGGAATACATTCATTACCTGGTAGTAGAGCACACTGGTCAACAGCAGCTACTCACAGTTCAGTAGGAAGCAGATCACAGACCCACCAGGAAGCCGCTTCAGGGCTCCCTGGAAACAAGCCAGGGTGAGTCTTTTCCACAGGGAAGGCTGCGAGGGCGGTGGCAAAGATGGCAAAGGTCTGGCAGCAGGGCTCTGCCCAGCAGGGCATTCCTGGGGGCAGAGAGGGAACAGTGAGATGCTGCAGACCAGTGCCCAGGAAAGGGGGCCTCTGGCAAAGTATACTCTCCTCACCTACCAAGGTAAGGCCTTGACTCATCTGCAGCATCACTGTTTCCCCTCCTGCCCAGCTGCTTGGGGACAGCTGCACAGGATGGAAGCACTAGGCTGGGAGTGGGCTTGAAAAAATTCTACTTCCCATTCTTTCCTAAGATAAACCCAAGGCAACAGTCCTCAAAGGGATGATGCCAACCTATTCTCTGACATTGCGGTGTAGTGTTCCTAGAATGCTCTTTTACTCAAGCCAGGAGGTGCCTGGAGCCCAAGGGAGAACTTCATTGTGTCTTTTCCAACTTGGTCTTGAGATTTCTGGCAGGGCTGTGGTCCCATACAAGCTGCCTTCTGGAACAGTGACGCTTTAGATGTCAACACGGGGCTCTCTTGGAGAGATGAGGGGCCAGTCAGCCTGCACATGGCATCTGGGCATCTGGAAATGCCTTTGCAGATACTGCTAAGCTTTCTGGATGCCTTTATTTTTAGTAAGACATTTCTCAGTCATCCCGGTGTGCAAATTCCAACTAAACTTTCATCCACTACCTACTCTCAGAACCCAGGCTCAGGCATTCAAAAGAGCGCATCCTTAGTTGTAAGGCAGTGAGATAACAGTGCCTGACTCCCAGAGACAGGACGAGATGAGGTGCGGTTTCCAGAAATCTACAACCCGGGAGTCTGCTCTCTATGGCTCTCATGGTACATGGCCTTTGAGTAACCATTTCTGGCTCACTTTTCTCAAAGGCAAAGTAATAACAATAATTCAAGGGGATGCCATTTTGCTTTATTTCATTTTTCAATGCTTATGTTTATGTACTGTTTTCAAGCCCCTCAATGTTGAGGGAAACAAGTGCATTAAAATGAGAATTGCAATGATAATAAAACCTTATTCAATAACACATGGAAAATAGAAGGGTGTAGGCAATTGGTGAGGCTTCCTCATAGCTCATCAGGGTGCAGCCCACACCCATTCAACACGTAATAAGACCAGGCCTTTGAACATTTGTACCAAATCTCTGTCTCTGTCCATGTACAAATTCCAGGCTAGTGCGGGGCAATCTCTGCAAAGTGACTGTGCTTTTCTCATAATTTATGTTATCTTTTCACTCTGTGTGGGATGAACACAGATGTTTGCAGGAGTATGAGTTTGATGAAGTCACTACAGACTCTGGCCTGTGTGGGTGGCTCTGTGCGGTTCCTGCCTGGGCTGGTGTTTCCAGATCCCGCTGGTCAGAAGGGCTGAAGGAGGGAAGCTCTCAGTCTGTGCACCAAAAAGAGTGTGACAGCCCAGCTCCCAACCCCAATAACCAGGGATAAGAGTGATCCTACATTCCCTTAACCACAGCAAGCTCTTTTATATTCCTCTGTATGTCTCCATTTCTCTCTCTCTCTTCTGTACATACAAGCATTGTTCAAACAGAGCAATGTTTGAAAAGCTACTTACCAAATGTTAACTTTTGGTAATTTCCAGGTAGTAGGATTTTGAGTGTTAATTATTATCTTGGACTTTAAATTTTTTATATGAGCAGATATCATTTTTATAAACATAAACTTTTACTTCTAAAAAGGCAATGAACTCTGTTAGTACCAATTTCACATATGTCATATATAGCTACAGAGTAATAAAAACTTCATTCTATTGAGTGTGTATGTCAGTCTGTAAAGAATAATTAAAATCCATTCAACATGCTCAACTCACCAGGAAGTGCCGCATTACTGATAAGACTCCGTGAGCAGAGCCAGTTCCTGGCAGACCCGGCGCTGACATCCTCGCAACACAGAATGGCTTGTGTGGCATCGGAATGTGAAATGATAACTGCAACACCTGAGCCAAGAACAAAGGAGGAGCAAAGACACAGAGGCAAGAGAGTAGAACATTATAAATTCTGAAGCAAGAAATTCAATGTAATGAAGACGAATATTAGACAAGCAATTGTCTTTTGTGCTCACATAGTTCATTTCTTCAAGTAGCAAACATTTACCTAAAATTCTTAAGGGGTTATTTCAGAGTCAAATAATTTAGCGTAGCTCAGTTGGTTAGAGTGTCGTCCCAATATGCCGAGGTTGTGGGTTTGATCCCGTTAGAGCACACATGGGATCAAATGAACACGTAAATAAGTGCAATCACAAATCAATGTCTCACTCCCCCCATCTCTCTAAAAGTCAATCAATAAATTTTAAAAATTGATATAGAGGCTACTATATAAGAATATAACTTAGAGCTAGTATATGAAAAATATCATTTGACCCTTATTTATTTTTGTCCAAATGGAACTAGAACATGAGTTTTAAATAAGCAGATACTAAAATGAGTTATTGAAGTTGCTCTATGACAGCCTGACTAGTGCGACCTGTGGACAATCACATAAAAGCTTTTGTTTACTTCTCCTTTGGATAAAGGGACTGCAATAAAAACTCTGACCTTCGAACTCTGCACTTCCACCTGACATTCACAGTGAACCACCATGGAGGATGCCAGTTGTTTTCACATACTAGTCTCAACTTTTTCATAAATGCTTCACAGAGATGATGACCAAACAAGCTGAACATCTGAATCACTCAGGAATTGTGGCCCCTTTATTTTTTAAATTCAGAGTCCTGGTCTTGGCCGATAATCACTGGACGTGGAACACATTAATCTGTATTTTTCAAAGACGCTCCTTAGGAGATTATGCTATAGTCAGTAAAAAACTGGTATTAGGGAACCAATGTCTTATACCGCAATGGCTAACTTCTACTAAAACATGTTAATCTTAGAATAGAAGGCAAGGGAAGTCTTTGAGTTTCAAAGAACTGGCTTGAAAGCCTGGTATGAAAGGGGAAGGCTGCCACCTAGACTGATGGAGTATAAAGTGCCATGTCAGACACAGCAGCGCTCCATCTTGGCGAGGTCAGCCTCACCTAATGGCAGGAGAAGCAGACAAAACTACCATAAATTACTCAGACACATTTGCTGAGAGTATCACAGTTATAGAGCAATAAACTAAGACTGTAGGTTCATAATGATGAGCCTAATTAATCTGTGAAAGGCTAAAAGAGATATTGTATTATTAGTTTAAAGAAATAAAGAAATACAGGTGTCCCCCAAAAATGTATACACACTGGAATAGCTGAGAGCTCAATTTTAAAAATGAAATGCATTTAAAAAAACACCTCCCTTTATACTTATTCAAAGTGTGTGTATATAGATTTTGGAGGGATACCCTATATATGTATTTTTGAAGGTTTCACCAAAAAACAATGAAAATAAAACTAATATCTGGTGCTCAAAACTTTTTCATGAGTTCAAAAATTCACTTACTTAAATCCGTTCAATCTCTAAATAACAAAATGTGGTGTATCATCTATCTTTTGTATTTTCTGCCAGGCCTAACATAGTGTATAGCCTCCTATCAATAAATACTGGTTAAATTACATTTTAGAAGCCAACTTATTCCTATAACGGCAACAGCTCCCTTTTACTGAAGAACAAATTCAGATCTCCTGCTTTCTATCTAACTGCTCTATTTATTAGCTGTGGTGTTCCATTCAAACGGAAGTATAAAAACAGGCTGATGAAGTGCAGAGTAAAGTACAGCAGCCTGCTTTCGATACCGGGGTGGGCCACAAACAGGTAACTATGGTAAATTCACTCCTGCTGCCTAGGTCTAGGCTTTCTGCATTTGCAACATGAGGATTTGGCACAAGCCTATTTCTATGCTAAGGTTCCCCTTACCTGCTCGGCTGCCTGCAAGTGCTGGGCCATGCTAGACGTGAGGACGACCTGGCACAAGCAGAGAGCTGGAAGAAGAACCTGATGGTACCGGTCAACCGGAGTTGAGCTGAACACGGGGGGGCGGGGGCAAACATGCTTCATTCCTTTCCAACAAACAAGAAGAGAGCAACAGTGCAAGGGTTAAGGCACACTCAAACGTCGCTGACCGTCATCTCCATGGTAAACCACCGCAGGTGGCTGGTTAAGGTACAGAGCTACTGATGAGTACTCTGCATCCCATAGACACACAAAAAGCACAGAAGTTACTTACATTTTGAAAAATCTTAGGAAGAAAATCTGCTTAATTTTTAAAGACAATGCTTGAAATTTCCTAAAAATATTTATCCTATTCTAAATGTTCCTTTGGGCCATACAGACTACAAGTAAGAAATGGATAAAAACAAGTCCTTCCCCAAATTCCCCTCTCCTGTACCCAAAGCTACAAAGGAATCTACATTTGTAGTCCATTTTATTTTATTTTAAAAAAACTTTAAGTTAAAATGTGGTTGTAAAAATCACTTAGCTTTTAAGATTAAGTCTCAGGTCATTCTATTAGTAAAACTATTACTTACTGTAAATGTTTACATTTGGAGTTTTAGACTAAAGAAATTGGTTGCCTGCTGAAGAGAAGGGAATAATAGAAGCAGAATATGAAAATAAAGGGAAATAAAATAAGAGAAAGGCTTTGCACAGACAAGTGCCATGATCTCAGCAATAAAATGAACTCAATGCTCTTCACATAAGGTAAAAATAATAACTCTCATGTTTAAAACTTAAAAGCAATATTAAAAAAATTTTGGAGGTAAAATAGTTCTACAGTTAATCCTGAAAACCTCAAATATTCAACTTGACACTGGATTTTTTGAAGAAAATTAGCGAAACTGACCTAAGCATTGTTTGCTATAAGGAGGGCAGGCTATTTGCCTAGTAATGTTGCAGCCACATAGACAAAAAATAAAACCCATATTCAAACTGAACTGGGAAGTCTGCTAAGAAGCCTGAAACTTAAAATAATTTGATCGGAAGCTTTCAAATTAGCAAGCAGCTGGTAAAATGAGAAGATGAGAAAAATATAAACTGCTATTCCAGTCATCAGGAATACAAAATCCACAACAAATTATAATTTCATGATGGTACTTTAAAACTGAAAACATGTATTTCTACTGAGCAAAACAAAGTTGGGGGGCATTTACTAACAAAATTGTCTCCCATTTCCCTCTTACATCACTGCTCTGAAATGGAAAGCTTTTAGGTCCCGGACCACTTTTACCCTCATTAGCAACTTGCATTCATTAGTAAATGGCAGGGATGTATGATCCCCCAGCCCACCCAAAAGTCATCAAGATAAAAGAGCACTGCTCAGACAGAATTATAAACCAGTAGCAATTACAGATGCTGTAAATCGGTACAACCTACAATTTGGAAAATGATTTGGCACCACATGGCCAAGGTGAATATGCATGTACTCCAGAGGCTGGGGGACATACATAAGGATTTCTTTAAAGTGTTGTTTACTAGAAGAACAGCAGAAACAACACAAACAACCTTAGTGACTGGTAAATAGTAAAGGTTTTGGTATCACTATACAATGTAATACCATGTAGCAGTGAGTGAGGAAACAAGAGCCTCACATCCACAAAGGTAAATCTACATGGTGTCCTTTACATCAAAATTCAAAACAAGGAAAAACCAAACAATTCGCTCTTCAGTGATACATACAAAATTGTAAAACAATGAGTAATAAAAATAAGAGACTGATTTACTGCAAAAACCTGGACCGTGTCTATCTGGGAGAGGTGGGGATATGAAGATACAGTCAGGAAAGAACACCCAGGACAGAAAGGGGACTAGCAGCACCTATTTTTTAACCTGGGTCCAGCTAACATGAATATTCTAATCATTATTCTTCACACTGTGTCTATGTGTTTAAATTTCATAATTTAAATTTATGACACTTACATTACTCATATATAAATTTCACAACTGATAAAAGAGCCAGCCAACACAGTACACATTTAATATAATGAAACTTTACAAAAATTTGAGACTTAACTAAGCACGAGTATATAAAATTCAAAAGTACATCATTTGTAAAACTTTAGATTCACCCTTTTTTAAATCTATCTACCCCTACTCATTAAAGGTTCCCCATCTGTGCTGGGTTCCCAGTGGCAATCCACAGAATGGCAGTGAGTCCTAGACCTCCAACTTAGGGCCACCAACCTAAACTGGAGACTTCATTTTCAACTCTTAGAAAAAACCTTCTGCCAAAGCCTACAGACAAGAAGTAATAAATATTAAATATCAAACTAAAGCAACATTACAAAATCGTACCTAAGGAGGCAGCCCTACAAAAGCACCAAAGGCTGCTTCTTACTTATCCGAACCGCTCCTGTGTCCAGCACCAGGTTTCCACTGCCTTCCAGGACAGCATGGTGTCTATCTTCTAAAACAGGGCACAGATTTTATTTTACAGTCTGTGCAATTTACAAAGTGTAACGATTTTCAATTTCTCAAAAAAAGTGATTGCATTTACCTCCACTGGTGCTGCATCCTTTGCCTGTATGTTGGTGATGGAGCCAAAAATGAGCTGGGTCTTATCATTACTCTCTTGAAAGTTTACACAGCTAAAAATTAAATTGAAAAAAACACCAAATATTGACACATGCAACAACTTGTACTGATCTCAAGGGTATTGTGCTGACTGCAAAAAGCCCATCCTAAAAGGTTTCATACTGTAGCATTCCACTTATATAACACCTTCAAATGACAAAATTATAGAAATGGAGAATAGATTAGTGGTTGTGAGGAATTAGTGATGGAGTGGGTGTGGTGTATGTGACTATAAAGAAGCGCAAGGGAGATCCTTGAGGAATAAAGTAGTTTTGTACCTTGATTGTGATGCATGCAGAAATCTATACACATGAGAAAACTTCCTGGAATCAATCAATCAATCAATCAATCAATCTCTCTCTCTCTCTCTCTCTCTCTCTCTCTCTCACACACACACACACACACACACGAGTACATGTAAAACTGATAAAACCTGAATAATGTGTGTAGATTGTAATGGTGTCTATTTCCTAGTTTTTCTTATGTACTAAATCATTTGCTAAAGTTATGTAAGATGTTACCTCTGGAGCAAAGAGTGCAGGGTACACAGGAATCTCAACTATGTTGCAATTTCCTCTGATTTATAATTATTTCAAAATAAAATGAAAAATAATTGGGCAAAAACATAAATACATATTTCACCTAAAAAGATGAATAAATGGACAGTAAGAACGTGAGAAGACGTTTAACTTCGTAAGTCATTAATGCAATGCACATTAAAACCCCTTCACACCTAGGAGAATGGCTATAACCAGAGACTGACAATATCCAAACTTGTCCCTCAAACGTGGCTGGTGGGAATGTAAAATAGTTCAACCTATTTTGAAATCATCTGGCAATTCATTAAAAAGTTAAAAATGAATTTACCACTGACCCAACCATTCCACTCCTAAGTATCTACCCAAGGACAAAAAAGTCATGTATGTCTATACAAAGATTTTAGACCCAAGGTTCATAGCACAGCAACTCACAATGGTCAAAAAGCGGAAACAGACCAAATATCCATCAACTGCTGAGGGATAAACCACACATGGTGCATCTGCACAATGGACGACACACAGAGAGGACTATAGCATTAACACATGTGATGACATGGTGGGTCCTAGCAAACATTATGCTAAGTGAAAGAAGCCAGCCACAAAATGCTACATTTTGTATGATTCTATAAAATGTCCAGGAAAGGCAAATCCACAAAGGCCAAAAGCCCACAAAGCAGATGCCTGAGTTTGGGAATGAGACTGACTGCACATCATGCACAAGGGATCTTTTTAAGATGAAATTTTAAAAACTGGATTGTGGTGGCCCTGACCAGTGTGGCTCAGTTGGTTAGAGCATCGTCCCATGAACCAAAAGGTTGCTGGTTCAATTTCCAGTCAGGGCACATGCCCGAATTCCAAACTCGATCCCTAATAGGAGGCATCCAGGAGACAGCAGATCAATGTTCTGCTCTCACATTGATTTTTCTCTTTCTCTCTCACTCTCCCTTCCAGTCTCTCTAAAAAAATCAATAAAATATTTTTTTAAAAACTTGGACTGTGATGATGGCTGCACTCTTCTGTAAATTTACTAAAAGTTGTTTAATTTTACACTTAAACATCTCAACTTTACGGTATGCATATTATTGCAATAAAGCTGGGAATGAATAAAGGGAGGGAGAGAGAGAGAGAGGGAGGGAGGGTGGGAGGGAGGGAGGGAGGGAGAGAGAGAGGGAGGGAGGGTGGGAGCGAGGGAGGATGATTGAGCAGCCCTGCATTTATGCAGAATCAATGGGAATATGCACTTACCTTTAACCGGAGATAGGTCTCTACTAAAAAGCAGAATTTTTGCTCACAGAGGTCAGATGTAATGAACACTTTTGAGGCCTGTGAATTTTTCTCCCTGCAATAGATACATAAATGCAGTAACTGTCAGCACTGGTTCAAAAATCTACCAAGGTAACTATTAGAAGTATTACAGTATTCTGTAAAAAAACCCTAAAAACTACATGGGCCAAGCAATAACCTTGAAGACCCAAAAACACTTCTAGGATTTCAATTTCATGATGCTGAGATTCCTTTCAGCTATTTGCATCTGAGTCCACTCCACAGCTTTTGGGGGATGAAAATCACAATAAATTTAATCAACATTAATCCACTTTCCACTTCCATAGTACGAAAGTCACCTGCTGCTCAAGTAACACAGATGTGAATTCCTATCCCTTCAAGGAATCAGACCTTCCCCAGCATGCCCTTCCTATCTCTCCTCTCTCTCAGATTGGGTTCTACTTCCTTACTCTTTGTCAAGCCATACCTCTAACTGCCAAAGATGTCTTCCTAGAATGGTGCAGAAAACCAGAAATCTGTAAAATAGGGATCTGCAGTATATTCAACTTACCAATAGGTCTTAAAAGGTTGGAAATTTTTATTTTATATATGAGGACCGAAACAGAGAATCTACTTCAACAGTGTATTCTCACCTCTACTTTCCTCCAAATCCCCTCTAAGAACATGCATTTGCCTCTGTCTCAGACAAGAGGCTCAGCCCCTGCCTGTCTGATAAACATTGCCTTTTCTCCCCAGGCCAACCTCTCCACCTGTGCCCCTTGCTGGTTCCTTACCCATCGGCCATTTCCTCTCCTCTGTATGTTCAATGCTTTCCCTGCTTTGGGTATGCTCCTTAAAAGCTACTCTCTCATATTCAGATAAAAGTCTTAAAATATGAAGATGGGCTATTAGATGACATGAAGGACTTACTGTTAATTCACTAAGTGTAACAATGGTATTATGGTTGGGTAAGGAATTGTCCTTACATTTTAGACACACACACGGAGGTACCTAGTCATCAAGACAAACTTTCTGTAAGTTGGTCAGCATAAACAAAGCTCTCCCTTGACCCAAAGACTCTGGCTGGCTGGTTTTGTATCCCCATGGCCATTCAAAGGCAATCTCCTTAAAACAGTACCTACGTCTATGTTCACTTCCTCAGCCCCACTTACTTCCTCCACCCCATTCAACTCTACCACCTTGCTCCCCAAGTGTTCTAGCCAAAGTCACCAGTGAAATCACTGCCCTCCAGGTATGTCTTAAGCCACACTTCACCAGCAACAAGCAATATTGGCACTTTCTTTGTAAAGCCTCTTTTCTTGGGTTCCATGACATTTCTCTCCTGCTGCTTCTCCCACCTGACCTCTCTTGCTTTGCTCTCTGCAACAACTCTCTCTTTTCTTTTTTTCATCTCCAGAAGTTTAAGTCTCTAAGCCTTCAGTCCCTAGCTCTCTTCTGATTCCACATCACCAGGTTTTAACTATATGGAGGTCACAGACCCAGTATGAGATTCTAATGAATGTGAAACTCTATCCTTAGGAAAAGGCCTACACACTACACATACACACAACTACTATGCACAGTTCTAGGGGTTTACCAGACCTTCTGCAACCCCAACCTCATCCACAGGCCCCCAGGAACCTGACCCCTACAAGCAGCCTCCATCCCCAGTAGGGGGCATGCAGGAGGCAGCCTGCCAATCAATGACTCTCACCATTGATGTTTTTCTCTCTCTCTCTCTCTCTGAAATCAACAAAAACTTTTTTTTTTTTTTAAAAAACCCCTTCCTACAGCTCTTATCAAAGGGAACAGCCCTAAAGGGAATCTCTTTCTGAGTATCTCCTCTTTCTCTCGGCGCTGGCACAAGCAGCGTGAACACATCTGTGGTTTCCTGAACATTCCAAACACTCCTCCTTCTGAACTTCTGTTCTGATGCCCTCTGACCTCTGTGCCTTCTCCATCTTTCCAAAGCCCTACCTGTAGAATAGGGAATGTCTCCTGTGTCACCAACCTTCCATGTCTGAGGACATGGACAGTGACTAATCTGCCTGCTAACCCACAGCCACTAGCACACACACTGAGACTGGCAGAATTAAAAAATGCATAGTTAACGAGAACATAAAAAGAGAAAGGTCACACGGAACAGACATCTGAACTGTGTTTCCTAAAAGGAACAGACAATTCTCAACTAACATATTTTTGTTTTTAATGCTTTTTAACTGCCAATAATAAAAAAAATGTTTAATGTATTGTTCAGTCATAGCCAATGTTTTCAAATGATGCTGTTTTGCTGTGCCCACCAAACATCAGAAAATGAGGAAGCATTTTCCAAAGGGAGACTTTTGGTTCTGAATTTCTATAAACCTTGCTGCCTTTTTTGCCCCTGTGTTTTCTCAAAGGTGCTTTCATATCCCTACATTCCTTGGTCTGTATCTGATTCTTGTGAACTCAGCAAAGATTCTTGAGCAGTGCTAGGATTTAAAAGGGGCCTTAAATAGCTGAATATAACATAGCCTCCTACTTGAAGGGGCTTAGGCTTCAGAAAGTATGGATAAAACAAGCACATTATATCTATGGCAGAAATAGAAATTATGGAAGACATGAGTATGGCCCAGTGTGGTGTTGGGAATTTGGAACTAAAATGACAGTACACCTATTTGGGGAAGATTGCAGAGAACATTGTGGAGGAAAAAAAAAGCATTTGAGACGGGCTTTGAATGACAGTGTGTCGTGGCTTGTTAATAAATGCTTAGTGAATGTCTAAAAAAAAAAAATGTTACCAAAACCCCAAGTTCCCTACTCTACAGAAATTAGTTGGTTCTCCCTATACCATCAAACACCTCCATCTGAGAGATTATCACTAAGTTAAAAAAATAACAAAAAAATTTATTTTTAAGATCACTTTAATATAATTTATGACCTCTCCTGAAAAAGAGGTGACTTCAATACATGTCTATATGTTTTTAAAAGTATTAATAACTGAATATACTAAGAGAGAGTTTAAGCAAAATACCAAGTATGTTCTAAAACTTTTAGCAACATTTTTCTTTGAATATAAAAATATGTACTCCAAACCTTGTATTAGTAATCGCCTCTGTCCATAAATGGTCAATACAAAGTTCAGGGACAATTCGCTCAGTTTCTGGTGCAAGAAGAGAGCTATTTGAATTACCATCTAGAGAACGAGAAATACTGTGTCTCCATGGAGATTGATTGTCTTGAAAGGTTGAAGCTTTGCACCCTGGTCAAAGAGTGGACTCCTAAGGCAGGGGAATGATCACAACTACAAAACAAACAGAGAGAGAGCATCACAGCCAATATAAAAATATTTCTGCAACCAATATTCATCAAACTGCTGCCACTTAGTACAAATGAGATAACCAATTTTATGACAAACGCAGGCAGCCTCCAAATATGACTCCTTGAGAAAGAGTAACAGTACAGACCTGGAAGTCTTACTAATACAACTGGAGTAACAGGTATCTTCCCCATAAGCTACCCAAGGGCAAGCTACAGGAATTTCAAATCCCTCAAATCTAAGAGAAAGTTTCAAAAAGGTTATCTTCTTCTTGGGCTATCTTGGTAAAACTAGGAAACACCCCACACTGGATTCCCACATTGGAGCCACCATGTTGTAGATAGAAGGAGAGCGAGAGTGCAGATGGGGAGAGGAGGTGGAGCGACTCTGACTGGATGTTGGAGTCATTCTGGAAAGGGGAGGTCACGGGGAATCTCCTTTGAAGAGGCTGCTGAGGTTCCCTGTAAGGGAGCTAGTCAGGGCCACATTCTGAGGAGTTCACCCAGGTTCAGAGAATTTTAAAACAGCATTCTCCTCAAGACAAAATGATAAGGGAGAAAAGATAATAATTAGATAAAAAGGGCAATTTCCTTGTGAAAGTTACAGGTAGATTCGAGTTGTTACAGACGCAATCTTTCTTTTTCCCTAAGAAGCTCTATTTCACAAAAATATGCCAAGGGTTTCAGTATTAACTACCATTTATCCTTACCTCTGCTTTGACTCTCCGGAGAACCCACGCAGAATGCAGACTCTAAACAGTGTCATAGGTCATTACAATGGAGGGGTCAGTGCTGAGATAAACTATTTTCATTGCATGGTCTACAACATATCGCACCCGTGATGAACCAAAAAGACCTTAGAGATAAAATAGAAATGGTCAGATTTTGAACAATGGACTTTACAAAACTTTCTTTATAAGAAGACTTCTTGCAATTCCTAAAGATCAAGAGAAACCAGGCCAATGAAGGCACAATATCCACTACTATATTAATTCATTAACCCTGTATTGTTAATATATGTACTTTGGACATCAACTTCTTCAGAATACACTAAAGATGAGAGTGCTACCAGTTTCAATTTCACATACACGCTATTAAAAGGTGAAGATGTGTGCTCATCCACCATCAAATTTATGAGCCATGGGTAAACGATCCACAGCTCCAATAACCAACTTATTTACCAATTTCAATCAACTATTCTTCAAATTTTGACTTCCTTTACTGGTTCTCTTCTTCTGTATGAAGTCTGTCCTCTATAATCACCATTCGAACAGTGCTGAATAGTACACCTGTTCCTGCTTTTGTGACTATACACGCAAAATAAGGCTTTCCTAGTGAGCTCAGTTTATCCCTCTATAGTACCATGAATTGACTTCTCTGTCCCTATCTGACAACCTAAATGTTCCCCTTTTAGTTAAATTAGAAAATAAAAATATACAATTATTTTATAAAACTAAGTATTTCATTAAAAAGCTTAAAATCACTCATAATCCCACCATCTCAAAATAGCCACTTCTTAGGTCTTTACAAAATCAAAATCGATTTGTATTGTTTTATATCCTACTTAACATTATGAATAAGCAATTCCTAAGGATATTAAATGTTATTCAAAAACATGATCAATAATGGCTACATACAATTCAGTCACAGGTGCTAACATGTTTATTTAGTTTGTCTATAACAGTTAGCAATATAATATAGAATTATCAAACTATTTTCTGTAAAAGACCAAAGAGTGATAACTAGTTTAGGCTTTGTGGACCACATACTGACTCTGCTGCAGAATCTTTTCTGTTGTTTTCTACACCCTTTAAAAAGGCAAAAAACAATCTCAGCTCTTAAGCCTTACAGGCCACGGTTTGCAAGCCCTGACATAGAAGACAAACACCTCTGTGATATTCCAGAATATGTGCTTGGGATAAAGTCCTAAAAGTAAGAGTAAAAACATGAATTTTTTTTAGCTTTCTATCCTTGTTAGCCATGATTATCTATCATATTTGGCCACAATGAAAATTTTCAAATACACATCCAAAAATACCTGCAGCAAATATTGAAAGTTCTGAGCCCTAGGAAATCAGGGTATTATGAGCAGGGAAAATGAAGTATTAACATTTACACACTATAGGCCTAAGAATCTATTCAAAAAAAGTAACAAAGAATTTTAATTTGTCTAAGTATCATTCATTCACTTATTAATCACTGAAGAACTGAGTCTAGCAATTAGAAACCTACCCTCTCAAAAAGAAAACCTCTATACTTTCTACATACTGTTTTTCACAGTCTCTTCTACTTCATTCCTAGAAATCCCTCTTATGCAAGAGATTCTACACATACACACACCCAGGGGAATCAATGCAGCCCAGGGAACAGCAGAACCAATGGGGTAATGGGCATAAGGCCGTCTGTTTTTTGTAACTTCTCTTAGGAGCACTATGTGTTTGGAAGCTAAGAGACCAATTTTGTCTCCTATACCTATTTACACAGGAGTGCATTTAAAAAGAAAAAAAAAAAATTCAAGTCAATAAAGAGTATGCATGTTTTTAAGGAGTGGTTGAAAAAGGGAAAGGGGCAGGCCTTCTACCTAAACACAGAAAGAAATTAAAATCTGTAAGCAATTTTCTAAAAATATAGCATGACACTGTTAATGAGGCACTGTATGCCCCTCCCCTTCAGTGACCTCATAACTGATTCCAGAGGCAGGAAAACATACCATCAATGAGCACCTACCATTTCTTGTGCTTATAATGCCTACTAAGCCCCGTATCAAAGGTTATACACATTAGCTCATTGAATCCTTCATAAATTCTAAGAGTTGAGTGATAGTATTTCTTCTTTTTTTTTAATCCTCACCCAAGGACCTTTGTCCATTTACTTTTTAGAGTGTGGAAGCAAGGAAGGGGGCGGGGGAGAGACATCAATATGAGAGACACTGTGCCAAACAGGCCAAGACAATGATAGTATTTCTGTAACAGATAATGAAACTAAAGCCAACAAAGCTCTAATGTTTTACTCAAAGCAGCACAAGATGGCAGAACAAGAACTGAGTATTGTTACCTTTAAGCCTTATGCTTGTTCAATTTTGCAACTTGTTGGGAAAAGCTGTAGATGGCTCAGTATCAAGTGAGGAGTAGAACTCAAGAGTGTGCATCACTGAGATGAGGGAAAATGGCATAGGTCTACTTTGGTTCCATGGAAATTATCATCATCTCACACTCATAGGGAAGCATTTTCACCTCAAAACCAACACAAAAAAGCCCAAGTAATAATACTGGGAACTGAGTAAACTGGATACCTGGGTAGACCTGAGGTACCTCATGTGCAGAACTGATTCGTTCGAACAACAATCCATATCTGGTGGGTCAAACATTTGCAACCTGCCAGGTAAAAGGGTGGGAAAAACAGAAGTAAAGAACGTTACTCTTTGTAACATGTTTTCAGGAAACAATATAGAACATTAAATGTTCTTCCAATTTAATAAGAGCTTCACAAAATAACATGACCATTAACTATAGCATTTTTAAAAAGTAATTCTAATGAGCAAATGTAAGACAAAATCAAATCTAAGGAAAAATTCAATCTAAATTTCCTGCCAGAGTCAGCAAGTATCAGAAACAAAGTGACAATGTGATAAAACTTCAACATTAGCCCTAGGTATGAAAAAGGTGATGAGAAAGAGGAAAAAGACGAATACTGTCATGTGCTTACTATAACCAAACTTATTTCCTATGAATCACTTCAGATGAAAAGAAACCTCAGAAAAGACTTCATAATTCACACCACTAAATTACTTTTTCTGCAAATGGAAAAATGGTAAGCACTAAAGCTGCTAAATTTCGTTAGAGAAAAATTACATTCTTGATAAGACATAATACTAGCAAAACTTCTGAAATCAATTAATTCAAGAATATTCTCCAACCAAACACAAAAACATGGAAACACTCAAGTTTACCTGAAAACGTAAAGAAGCTACGTAATCCTTTCCTTCTATGCTATGCATATTGATACATGAGTTTATGCATGTTGATACATGAGCTTTGCAATACACATATACATTTTTCTACTTCAGCACTACCTGCAAGAAAGGATATAACAAGGTGTATGCTTTTTCCCCCCTCACAAATTCCCAGCAATCACAAAATACACTTCCCAATAACACAAATTCTTTAATAAGCAATAAAAAATGCTTTGGCAAAACCACTATTATTAGTGGCTACTTATTTTGAACAAACAAACAAAAAAATGAGATACACATTGGGAATCAAAAAGTACAATAAAATTTCAAAAAGAAACTTACTGTAGGCTTTTTCAGACTTATCCAGTGATATAATGAAGTAACACCACAATGCCTAAAATTAAAACAAAATTCTTACCTAAGAAATCTGTATATAAATAATAACCTATTAATGAATGATATCTAAATAATAATGACAACTACATAAAAACTGTCTCCTCATCAGCTCAACACATGCACATAGGAACAAAAAAGAGCAAGATTAAATAAAGGTAGACTAATTAATAATAATATAAGGAAAGATAAACTATGTGTGCAATAAATTTTATGAAAAGGGAAGGCTTCTGTGTAGTAGATAAAAATCTACAAATGTGACCTCAAACAGTGGATCAACCTGTATTAGACTGTATGTCTTATATAAAACTAAAGATTATCAGAAGAGCTATTTTATAATCTCCAGACTTACTTAATGGTCTTATCATTCTTAGACATTCCTAGGCTCACTTTAGAAAAATATTTAGAGAAACTAACCTTTCCCTTTCACCTTACAAAATATAAACTGGGAGATGCCATTCACTTTCACTGGCATGCCTGACAAGCAATTACTAGTTATTTCATGGCATTTTATGGGGGGTTTTTAATTGTGGTTAAAGATACATAACATAAAATTTACCATTTTAACCATTTAGGTGTACAAATTCAGTAGCATTAAGTACATTCACGAAGTTGTGCAACCTGTTTGCTATCCATTTCCAGAACTTTTGACTGGCTGAAAATACTAATAAAATAATAAAAGCCTTTTAAACATTGATTCCTCTCTAGAAGAGTTCTGATCAATGATTTAATGGACCACTTTGTCTCATTCCCTGGAGACTCCTCCACCAGGAAGCAGTAACCTTCTCTAGAAGGACAAGCACCGTAAAAGGCAATGCAAATGAGCATCTCACTTTGTTTCTACCAAGTAACAGCAGTCTGACACTGGGTAGTTTACCTAACCCTTCTCAGGGTTACATCTGGTTCCCAGCCATATATAACCAACAGCCTTACCTCCTGAGGACCAGACGCCTTATACCATGGAAAGGGATTTGCCCAAAGTAGTTTAGCTGGTTCCATAATCGCCTATGCTATGGTTCACAGACAGAATTAACCTAGTTATTGCTAGAAGTAGGACACTTTGGCCCTGTAGCTTCTTTGAGCATCCATCCTTCAGCATCCTCCAGCTTAGATCAAGGACCCTGAGCTGAAAACCACAGGGAGCAAGTTGTCACCTCCCTGTGAGGAAGGGGTCTGTAACAGGGCCAACTTAGAGTCCACGGGTGCTGGTTGAACCCGAGTTTACAAGAATGAACCCAAAACCTAAAGACCTTCTATGGGCTCTTACTGAAGGCTGTTGCTGTCAATCAGTTTCTAAGACATCCCGACATATTCATTCTTTGGATGAGATACTTGAGGTTCCTGTCCTTCCCCAACAAATCCCCTACTGTCTGGATCGTCCCCTTTCCAATAGTTGCATAACAAATGACCACAACTAGTGGCTTAAAACATTTACTACCTCACAGTCACCCCGGGTGATACGTCCAGCTTGGTTTTACCTGGTTCTCTGCTGGGGGTCCAATACAGCTGAAATATAGGGGTGTCCAGCCAGCTCGTACTGGAGGGTCTATGTCAGAAGCCACCTCCAAGATCCTGAGCTGCGGGCAGGGTTCAGCTCCCGGTCAGAACTGAGGTCGGCACTGCTGGACCTGACGACTGCCCACCTTTCTCGCCATCATGGCCCCTCCATCTAAAAGACAGCTTCAGGGCCCCCTGGCGTGTCACAGATCCTCATGGCATGGCACCCCCTCCCGGGGTGGCACCTCCCAGTGGGTCAGAGCTCTGACCTCCTCTGGAGCCCGCCAGGGAAACCCCGCTTCTGAAGGCCCCCCGGTCCTGGCTCAGGGCCACCCAGGGAACCCCTGTACCTCAAGCTGAACGCATTTGGGACTTTAAGCTTTCAAAACCTTCCGCAGCAGGTTTCTGTGCAGCGCCGCCTCCAGGACGCCCCCCCTCAGCTCACGGGTGGGGCACGCCGCTCCTTCCCGGGCGTGATTTCGGCCATGCCCTGGCCTGGCCTTTCCTCCTGGAGCTGCCCAGATGTAATTGTTCTCTCCCTGGGAAGTGCCTGCGTCTCCGGAAGACCCCTGTTCCCTCAGGCCCCACCCTCGGGCTCCCCTGACCCGCGTTCCCCACAAGCTCTGAAAGGAGCCACTGAACCAGCAGGTAAGTACAGGCGGGACACTTCAGGGACTGTACCTGAGTGGAGTCCTGTGGGTCCGGCTTCAGGACAGAAGCGCCGCTGGGGCCAGGCCGCAGGGCAAGGCCAGGGCGAAAACGGAACCGCAGGGAGTGGGTCAGAGGTCGCGGGAAGTGGGCCTCCGGAAGTGAGCCTGCGCCCCTGGCGCCAGTCAGGCGAGGGCGGGCGAAGGGTACCCCCGAACAGCCAGCCCCCCCAACCGCCCGCAAGCCTCCCTCTAGGGTTAGCCCTGCGCCTCCTCACAGAAAGCCACAGGCCCTTTCACACGGCGCCTCCGCTCCGGCCCCTGAGGCGCAGGGAGAAGCGTCTCCGTCTCTGTTCCCCGCCAGCCGGGAAGATCCTGCTCCCTCAGGCTCAGCCCCCGGGCTCCCCTGACCCCGTTCCCCACACACTCAGAAGGGACCCACTGAAGCAGAAGGTACGTACACGCGGGACACCTCGCGGTGTGTACCTGGGTGGAGTCCTGTGGGTCTGGTGTCAAGGCGGAAGCTGCGCTGGCGCCGGGACAGGGTCAAAATGGCGCCACCGGAAGTGGGCCAGGGGTGGCGGGAAGTGGGCCTCGGGAAGGGAGCCTGTGGCGCCCGGGCTGCAGTCAGGCCGGGGAGGGCGTGGAGGCGCTTCCAAACCGCAGCCTCCGCGCTGGCCCAGGAGGGCGGCCAAGCGCTGCTCCTCCATCCTGAGGCCCTATAACCGGTGGGTTTTTCACAGAAGGGGCCCTTTAAACACCCGGCCCTTTCAGCAGGTGGGCCATTTAAGCCGTGGGCCCCTTAAATGCGGGGCTCTGGATGCTCAGCCTCCCAGCGCCCTGCAGCCCAGCTCGGACTTTTCTCATTTCCTGTGGGCAGAGCCGCAGGCTTTCCGAGCCAGGTGTTTGGTCAGTGCCTGTCTCAGGGGAAGGTCTCACAGGTCTGCTGTTCTACCCTTTGCTCTCCAGGCAGCAGCTCCGCAGCTTGGGACTTGGGTGGGTTCTGGGGAGATCTTGCCCCTGCCCCGCAGGCTCCCACGCGGTGTCCTCCCCTCACTCAGGGGCAGGATCCCGGGTGCTGCTGCTGGCCTTTCTCAGGGGACCTTGTTCCCGTTTTAGCAGTGGGTGCCGGGCGGCCTGGGAGCAGGTGAGCTCAGCCGGAGGGGAGCCCCTTGTTATTTGCAATGTGACTTTGGAGGAAAACACCCGTGATGGAAACGGGGTTGACACCTTCTTACTGCACCTAACACTCGTTCTGCAGCACGTCCACCTAGCGAGGCTTTTGAATGCACGTCAGATACGTTGGTTCGGGGCTAAGTTCGCACTAATCGACTCCTTGGCTTTTGCACACAAGTTGAGAAATCCTAGTCGCAGACCTTGCTCTGTGGACCTTTGTATTTCCAGGCAGTTCCCCAGTGTCTTCTCCCCGCTTTGAGTTCCACAGTTACCATTGCACACACCTGAGTAGCATCCTCCCCGGAGCTCAGAGGGGGATCCTATTTGAAAGTACAGTGTTTGCAGATGGCATTAGTTAACACTGATTAGTACTGCATTAGGCACAGTCCTCTGTCACTGCCGTCCTTAAGGGAAGGCCTCCTGGGGACACTTAGACTTGGGGAAGTTTAGGTTCCAGACTTGGCTTTGCTGACAGGGCTGAGAGGCGGAGCCCAGGCTTCTCCGTGTGTTTGTGTGGACGCGGTCGGTTATTGTCTAAAAGGTTTCTCCCTTGTTAGGCTATCCCCTTCCTGATCCTTTGCTCAGGGAGAGCAGTATTTCTTGGGCCTATTTTTTTAGCTGTTCCTATGATGAGATTGTGCCTGAACTTACCTGAAACCCAGAGCCCAGTCTGAAACCCGAATGGTGTTACAGAGCAGTGTTTAGTTCTCATATCTTTTACTGTGTCCTTGTTGTTAGTTTCACACAAGGAACTTGGGCCTGCCCAGGATTTCATGCACATATTTAGAAACTCCTTTTGTCCATTTCCTTCCCTCCATTTCCCCCTTATGCCCTTCAGCACGCAGGTTGATGCTCTTAACTACTGAGCTAAATTGCCAAGGCATGGTACAGATGTTTTTGTTGTAGTAATTAGTGGGAAGAATAGCATGGAATGTTCTTACTCCATATTTTCATTAGTGGAGTTCTCTGATAGCTTGTTAAAAACATTATATGTATACACTGTGGGACAAAAGTAGACTTACAGTTGTTCGTACAGAAAATAATACAATAATAAATAAAAATACAAAAATAAACTTTATATAATCACAAGTGTAAATGTACTTTTACAGCATCCTGTATGCATGAGTTTTCATCGTCATTTTGTTTTTTAATTCTATGGATATTCTTTGGGCACTTTTGGGATTTTATTAGCTTTGGGGAAGCATATTGACATAGATATGTATATTGATAAAATTTCTCTTTAGTTTTGAGTATTTTCCCCTAATTCAAAAACATATGTGAGCATAGCTGGTTTAACTCAGTGGTTAGACCCTTGGCCCCAAAACTCAAGGGTTCCGGGTTCGATTCCAGCCAAGGGCACATCCTTCAGTTGCAGGCTTCACTCAGTGCGAGGTGTGTGAGGGAAGCAACCAATTGGTGTGCATCTCTCACATCAATGGTTCACTCTCTCTTTCTGTCTCCTTCCCTCTCTTCCACTCTTTCTAAAAAGAAAGGAAAAGAAATCCTTAGTTGAGAATTTAAAAATACAAAATAGATATATGTATCCCTGTGTTTACTGCAACGTTATTTACAATAACAAATATATAGAAGCAACCTAAGTGTCCATTGATAGACAATTGGATAAATAAGATGTGGTACATACACAATAGAATATTATCCATCCACGAAAAAGAATGACATTTTGATATTTGGAACAAAATAGGTGGTCTTTGAGGGCATGGTGCTGAGTGAAATAAGTCAGATAGAGAAAGGCAAATACTGTATGATCTTGCTTATATGGGGAGCCTCAAAAATAAACAACCTCATAGATACAGAGAAGAGATTAGTGGCTGCCAGGGGTGAGGGGTGGTAAAAATGGGGAAGGGAGGGAAAAGGGAAAAAAGTACAGGGCATTACTGAGCAAGAGCAGAAAATCTTACTATTGGCTAGTGATTTGTGACAAAACCCAAAAAATCTGTCAAAGAAGAAAAACAAACTCAAATGGGGTGTCAGTTACTTATATTCTGAAACTAGGCAGTGGCACCAGAGCCAGACCTCAAGTTCTAAAGGTACCTGCCAGGAAATACATAAGTTATCCCCAGCAGTTTCCCTCCGTCCTAGAGTCAGAGGGCACGTAACCGCCTGAATGAGGGTTCTAAGGAAGGGCCCTGGCAGGGTGATGATTTTTTAAAGGGAACACAGGAAACTTGGATTAACTTCACATCATATAAACTATTGAACCAGTGGGTGTGGGTCTCTGATAGTAATTATCTCTCTCCATAGTCCAATAGCTTGAAAGCTGTAGCATACATACTGGGCCTCATGGAAACCCAGAGAGCCGCCTGTTCCTGCACTGATGGCAGTGTGCCATCCTTTCATTTCTCTAAGGCAGATTCATCCATCTGTGTAGTGTGGGAAGGACAGGAGAGGAGCAGGGCCCCCAGGTGGGCCCCAGTGGCCGCTGACAGTTGACAGTTGGACAAAGTTCTGAGCAGGAAAAACCATGGAACAATTGAACTTGTTCATTTATCTGCTTATCTATCAGGGAGACAAGGCTTCCTGAGCTGTGCTGTGGACGTGACATGGCTCTTTCCATCACACGTATCACTCAGGGGACTCAGCACCAGCTGCCACATCCTCAGCCCGGTGAAGGGAATTTCAGGAGCAATTTAACTGGATGGGGTTGCATGTCACCAGGAGCTCTGTGAGTACAAAGGAACCCCTGTGCTTCACTTTATTTTCTGTGAAAAGTGTTTAGTCTAAAGTGAACACTAACTTTGTTCCTGTAAAAGGACCTGGTATGTGCTTATAAAGGTGACTGTTTCTGAGGCTGTTCTATCTAAGTTTTCATTTCCCAGTCAGCAGGTGAAAAGGAGAATGAAGCTGTGGGTATTCCTTAAACATTTTGATGCCAGAGGGATTCCTGATCCTGTAAAGTAAGTTGGCTATATGTTCCTTCCAAGTGGGTAACTTGGTAGAAATTCAGTCTTTAGGATCTAGATACCTCATCTTTGCCAAACATGCTCTGATAGCATTTCAGTAACTTGTGGGGAGAGGGCTTTCAATGCTGATTTTATGGCCCCTTAGGCAGTGTGTGAAAACAGCATGTACAGTCTCATGCTAGGGCAGAGAAGTGCCACATGAAAAAGGGATGTAGAGAGATGTTTGCACCACTGTCTGCTGAGAATATTCTCAGTGGGATTAGCAATTTTCATGGCACTGAAACAGCCCAGTTCCCTCCAAAGAGAGGGAAAGCTAAGTTGGAGTCCCGAGGGCCTCTGTGACTCTGCCTTTCTTCTGTAGGTGGGATGGTGACATTGTCATGGCAGCCACTGTAAGCAGATTTAAAAGTTAGGCCTGAAATTCAAACTTGTAGCAGAAATTTTGCAATTTGTACATTACAGAAGATTTCAATCCCTGATATAAAAAGAGCCCTCAAATATTGAAGAGACGATCTAAATTCTAAAATGAGCACACACAGAGACATCTATCTGTAAAGTGGGCACACACACAGACATCTAAGTCTAGGATATGAACAGGAAACTCAAAGGGATATGGGTGGGCACATGGGAAGAGAGTGATGAAGATCCAGATTTGCATAAAATTCAGGGCTCTAGTTTCCCTGGGTGTTTTTATCTCAATCCCCAAGCCCCAGTTTTCCCAATTACAGAATGGGGATTATCATAGTCTCTAACCCAAAGGTTTAATTCAGGTCATTCCCTCCCTTCACCACTGCTGAGGTCACAGGGTGGATGGGACCTCATTCATAAATGATCCTGTTTAGTCATCTCTTGCTGTGGAGCAATATCGCCACTAACCTAGTGACAATACACACTCCTGCCTATCTGACAGCCTCTACAGCCAGGAGGAGGGCATGGCATCAGTGGTTCCACTGACTCGTGTCACACAAGACCATGATTTGGCTGAGAATGTGCTCCCTTCTGAGGTCTACGAGGCAAGGAGAGGCTTCCAATGCCCCTACGGGTGTGGACACAATCTAGTTTCCTGCAGGTGGAGGACTGAGAGTTTGGATTTTTTGCTGGATGGGGCTGCAGGCCACCCTAAGCTCCCAGAGTCCACAGGAAGCTTCATGACTCATGGGGCTCCCCAATATGGCCACTTGCTACTCCACAGTCCACAAAGGATGGGGCCAGCAACCCAGCAAAATGGGCTCTGCAGGGTTTGTGAGTGAACCTCGTCACTGTGTCAGTGCCATCGTGGGGCACATGTGCTTTCCTGCTGGCTTCAGATGTGTTCCTGGGCAGGGTGAATGGGTTCAGGTAACTGGGGTGGGTTCTAAGGTATCTTACCAGGAGCCACCATTGGGGTTGAGTGACAGTGTTTGAGGAGGGTGTGGGCATGAGGTGCCCGTGGACTTTGAAGCTTGAGGAGTAGCTGCCCAGTTGTCATTTGGATGATCTCACTGGGTCTCTGTCCTGCAGCTGACCCAATGCTCTGAAAGTTGGCAAGTAGAGCAGGGTCCCAGGACAGGAAACACTTACTGAGCTTTCTCCCCAAAGGCCTTGGATGCGATCCCAGTGTCACAGTCCATGGAAGCACTAGGGAGAAGGTGTGTTCTCCTGAGATCTGGGGCTGCATCTTGAATTGTTGGGGGCAGGAGTCCTGTAGCTGGTCGGTACATGGTTTGGGCTTCCTCCAGGTCACACTCTAACGCCCAGAAGAACTGTCCCTGACCCAGGCCTTCATGGACTTCAGCCCTCTGCTTTGTCCACAGATGCATACCCAGGCCCAGTGCAGCCCACTCCAGGTCCCTGGAGCCACCCCAGGGAAGTTCCTGTGCCTTGGAGAGCAATGGGTGAAATATTTCTGCCTCAGCTCCAGGGGCCAGGGATGTCTAGGACATGTCCTCCCAGATGGGTATCCATGTGGCTACAGCTTCTGAGAGGTCCAGATCATTAGTTTTAATAAAAAATAATTGTGGGGAGACAACAAGATGGCAGCTAGGTAACTGCAGAACCCACCGCCTCTCGCAACCACATCAAGATTACAAGTAAAATACAGAACCACCCTCACTCAGAATCTCCTGCTATCTAGCTGAACAGAAGTCCTACAACCAGGGAACTGAAGAAGCATTGAGAACAGTCAGAGGGGGGAGATGCGGGCAGATTGGGGCTGAATCCAGGAGAGGTGCCACAGGCGCACGCAGGATGCCTTGGTTTAAAACCAGGAGGGACAACTCAGTTGTGGAAGTTTCCTGGATGAGTGGGGATCACAGCCCCATGCCAGGTTTCCAGCCCAGGGTTCCAGGGCTGAAAAGAGGAGTCCCACAACTTCGGTCTGTGAAAACCAGGGGGGAATGTGGCTGAGGGAGCAGAGGCTGCGGGAGTCCCAGACAGTTCTTCTTAAGGGGCCTAAACACTAACTCGGACATGCTCCCTCTGAGCTCCAGTGTCATGCAGAAGCTGGAAAGAAATCTGGGACATTCAGGGAGGAACTAACTTGCCTGGAGCCAGGGGGAGAGGTGGAGGGGCAGCTTGCCCCCAGGCAGAACAGCTGGCAGAGGCCATTGCTCATTTGGCAAGCCCTCCCCCCACAGAGCCAGCAGGCAGTCAGGCAAGCACTTCTCTGAATCTCCAGCACCTGACTCACAACTTTGGCCCCACTCTGGTGATTCCCAGAGACTCCGCCCCTCCCCACTTGCAAGCTCATCCAAGCCATTTCCAGTGGCTTTTCTATGCAAGTGACTTCTCTAGCCTCATTTTTATGACTTTCTTAAAATCTCTCAAACAAGCAACAGTGGGCCTTTGTGTACCCCATACCTCTCAATAAGTGACCCCAGGCCTGGCACTAGTGGAAGCCTGCACTGGTTCATAGCTTGGACTCTCTTGGACACCTCCAAGCCCAGCACAATAGCAGCCATCTACAGCTTGCTGTGTAGCTCAAGTTGAGTGGCCCTGATCAAGACACAGGCAGAGGCCAACTTTGCATCTCTCAGGAGGCCCCAGAGACAATGCACCTGGTGGTAAGCTTTGACCATGCTACAGTACAACCCTACCACATTTATGAGTGACACATTCAAGGGGTGGACTCAGTGAACACCAAAGGTCCACTGAAGTAAATCCTGCTCTATAGGTGTGTGTTCAGCACACCAGCTCTTCAGCTGTAGCTGCAGATTGTTCTCAAGGCCGATTGGCCTGAGGGTGAATTCCTCCCAGGGACACCAATAGCAACCAAGGATCAACTACAGCAGGAAATTGCACAGAGCCCACACAAGAAAGCACCTAGAAGGGCCAGCTTAGGTAGCTGGGGAGGCTAAGCCACTGGACCCTACAGAACACCTACTACACAAAGCCATTCTACCAATTTTGGGGGATATAGCAGCTCTTCCTAAGACATAGAAACAAACACCAGGAAGTAGCTCAAATGGGGAGGAAAGAAAGATGTCGCAAAGGAAAGAAGCGAAGAAACCTCCAGAAAAAGAACTAAATGGAGCCAGCAAGCTACTAGATACAGGGTTCAAAATAATAGTTAGAAGGATGTTCAAGGATCTTAGTAAGACTATTAAGAAAACCACTGAGATCATCAATGACATAATAAAGAACCAGTCAGAAAGGAAGGGTACACAAAATGAAATGAAGAATAATTTATAGGGAATCAACAGTAGGGTAGAGGACACTGAATATCAAATCAGCAATTTGGAATATGAGAAAGAAAAAAACACCCAACCAGAAGGGCAAAAATGAAGACCATTGACCCTTTCCGCCTGCCTCCCACACCCACCCAAGGCCTTCACCACATATGAAGATAGTCTAAGGAATCTGGGAGAACTTTAAGTGGCCCAACATTCACATTATGGGGAAGTTGGAGAAGAAAGAGAGCAAGAAATCATATAGCTATTTGAAAAGATAATAACAGAAAACTTCCCTTAACTGGCAACAATGAAATAGACTTACAAGTCCAGGAAGTACAGAGAGTCCCAAAACGAGGAAACCAAAGAAGCCCATACCAAGACACATGAGGAAAATACTAAAGTTTAAAGACAAAGAGAATGTTAAAAGCAACAAGAAAAAAGTAGTTAGTTACCTACATGGGAGCTCCCATAAGACTGTCACCTGATTTCTTAACAAACGTTGCAGGCCAGAAGGGAGTAGCAAGAAATATTCAAAGTGATGAAAAGCAAGAACATACAACCAAAATTACTCTACCCAGCAAAGCTATCATTTAGAGCTGAAGGTCAGATAAAGAGCTTCAAAGATAAGAAAAAGCTAAAGGAGCCCATTACCACCAAAGCAGTATTACATGAAAAGTTAAAGTGTCTTCTTTAAGAAGAAGGCAAGGAACAAAAGAATCTGACAAACAAAATAGACCCAGAGATATTGAAGCATGCAACAGATGTTTATATCTCAGAGGGAAGAGGGAACGTGCTTGGGAGGTGGTAACACATTAATCAAAGAAATTATATGCATATATGCATAACTCATGGACACACAGACAATAATGGGATGAAGGCCTGGGGTGGGGGTGGGAGTGAGGTGTTGGGGTAAATGGGGGGGGGTGGGACACATAATACTTTTAACAATGAAGTTAAATTAAGAAATAATAATAATTGTAGCCCAGCTGGCACTGCTCAGTGGTAAGCACCGACCTTTGATCCAGGAGATCATGATTCGATCCCCGGTCAGGGCACATACCCAAGTTGTGGGCTAGATCCTCAGCAGAGGGAGTACAGGAGGCAGCTGATCAATGACTTGCTCTTATCATTGATGTTTCTTGTTCTCTCTCCCTCTCCCTTCCTCTCTCTGTGACCAATAAAAGCATATTTTAAACATAATACTTGGGGTTAAATACATGTAATACAAAACTGATCATCTTAGTCATTTTTAAGTCTACAATTCACCGGTATGCAGTATATTCAATCTGCTGTGCAGCCATCATGACCCCCACCTGCACAAATCTTTTCATCTTGCAAAATGAAACACTAACTACCCATTCCTTCTCCTCCCATCTTCTGGCAGCTTCCCTTCCACTTTTCATGCCTGGGACTGTGATGCAAATAGGATGCCATGAAAGTAGGATCATCTGTATTTGTCCTTTTGTGGTAGGTTCACTTCCCTTAGCATAGTGTCCTCCAGATGCATGCATTCGGTCCTGGCGTCTATCCGAATTCCACTCCTTTTAGGGCTTAGTAATACTGTGGGAGAAAGTAGTTTTAAGGTGGAGAGGGTGAAGGGGCTGGCAGCTGCCTCCCCACTGAACCTGTTATGGGCTCCTTCCTTGGGGGCTTCGGTTTGCTCCTGCAGGGATTCAGGTTCCCATCCAGCAGATAAAGATCCTGGTCTGGGTATTAGGAACAGAGCTCCCGCTCCCCTGGGAGAGGAGGTCCTTGCTCTGGGCCCCCTGACAGCCCTACAGCTTTCACTCAGCTAGTTTAAATATTAGGCACATGTGTAATTTTAAACAAAAGTTGAATTTCTAGCATCAAAGGGGGTCATTTAAATATCTCTGCCCAGGTCCTTCCATGTGGCAGGAGTAGCTGGTGAAATGGAACCCAAAAGTCTCCTCCTAGCCACTACCTGTTCCATCTGAGCATCCTGGGCAGTGTCTGATTCCTTTCTTGGTTTCCAGGCCCAGGGCTGGGGCAGGTTCTGTCTTCAGCTCAGTGCTCCTGCCCTCCCCCAAGAAGGCTTGGTTGACCCTGATGACCACCCCCACCCCCACCCAGGGGGTCCCACCTTTCTCCATAGGTCCTTGGGACCCTGAGAAGTTCTGGCCTCAAACCATGAACAGACACACACAGATCTGTGGTCTGACCCAGCTGTTCACATGGGCGATGTGAAGCCAGGGCAGGAGGGAACGTTTGCAAGGCTTCCAGAGTGTCTCCCATTCATGTATTCATTGTATGTTGAGGAGTGCTTCCTACCTTGGGCCAGGCGCTAGTCCCCACCCTAGGGTGCTTCCAGACACTGGAAGAGGAATGTTCAAACTGATTTATAACATGTAACCACCACCCTTGTGATTTGCCAGGTGTTCCCACCATTAATTCTTAACACTTTCCATAACCTCAGAGAGTGTAAAGTTTTTATTATTGCTGAGTTCAGATGGGAAACCGAGGCACAAATAAGACTGCTCTCAAATTTGCATCTGTAAAGTACAAGTATTGACACCTCATAACTGCTATGGACCAGGCTTCTGGGCACGGTTTGGTGGGGTACCTCTGCCTCAAGGTCTCTGTGAGTCAGGAGATGGGTTTCAACTGCAGTTCGACTGGGGAGAGATCTCCCAGGATCACTCGCCTGGTGTTCATCAGGGTGCAGTTTGGACTGAGAGCCCGGGTTCCTGCCTGTTGGCCTGGACCCTCCCTTGATTCTCTCCTAAGGGGCCTCTACATAGGGCAGCTCAAACCATGGGTGCTTTCTCTCCCTGTTCCAGAGATATGACAGACAGAGACAGAGAGACAGAGAGACACATCCAGAGAGGAAGTGAAATAGAGGCTGAGAGAAAGGAAGGTAACTCAAGGATGAGAGTACAAGAGAAGTGACAGGACCTCACATCCCATCGCCTGGGTTGTGCTGTATGTTGTTCAGAAGCCAGTTACTGAGCCCTCAGCTGATACACAAGGGTGTTCCTACCAAGAGGCTGGAATCACTAGAAGCCGCTGTGAAGGCTCCACCACATGAGAGCCTCCGAGTAAGTCATGAGGCACTTGGTCTGATTCTGGGCCTAACAAGAGGCCACTGGAAGGTTTTAAGACAGTGAATGACAATGTCTGAATTTCCTGTCATTTCAGCCTCTTAAAGGAGCAGACTTGAAAGTGAGGCCAAAGTGGGCAGTGACTCCCCCAAAACCACAAGCTAGACCCAAGGCTGTTTGGCGAGGAGTTCCGTTCCATGTCCCCTCATTCATGTCCCTCTTCCACCTCTCCACTTTGCAGCAGATTCATGGGAGACCAGCCCACAGGTATTAAGGACATTATGTCATCCACACCTGATGGTGTCCTTGGGACATGGTGTTTAGCGACATCCTCACTGTGTGGGTTGGGAGACTGGGGAGGCCCTGAGAGGCAAAGAGGCTTCCCCAGGACACGGAACTTGGGGGGAAAGGAGCTGCGAGCTAAGATTTCTCCTCCCAGCCAGGCCCTGGCCCATCCCCAGGGAGCTGTGGTAGGGCTGGGTAGGTGCTGGTGTGCAGGTGTGGACATGACATGTGCGAGGAAGGTGAGTGGTCAGAAGCCCAGAGGGGCTTTGGATGGCTCTGATTGGAGGAAGGGGCCCAGGTCACGGAACCTTGAGAGGTGACCTCACTTCCTTGGTGACAGGTCCCCAATAGTATGTAGGGCTCTGGTAACCAGGTACCCACATTCTAGAGACAACTGCCTTTCCTACTCACTTGACTGGAGCAGTCAGGAGACTAGGATGTCTCTCTGTTGTTTCCCGTGCTTCCGAGGCTCTGGGCACAAAAATGCCCAGAGTAAGAGATGTTTCTGTTGCTGTAGAAATTGGTGCAAGTGCCACTGCGAACACTCCTCACCCTCTGGCCTGAGGCACCCTCAGGTAGCCAGGGACAGCCCAGGGCAGGCCCATCCAGGCCAGTCCCCAAGTGGGTTCCCACCTTGGGCCCCACAAATCTTACCCCTCATCCTGGGTATGTGTGTGTTTCGGGGGTGGTGACGGGTGCTCATCCTAAGCAGGAGCAGGTTGTTGGGTGTTAGAAGCCTCGAGGGTCTGTCATGTTCATGGCCCAGGTCATGGCTGACAGGAAGGGAAGCTGAGAGCTGTGGACCAAGCTCCTCTACCCACTTGTTACTCAGAAGTCCTCCAGGGGTCATCGTGCTCCCTCCCATCCTGGAGGTCTTTGCAGATGGCACTCTGTGCCTGATCTGGGGAGCAGCTTTTGTGGTAGGCATGTCCCCCACTGGCAGTGCCCTGGGAGGCCCCTCATGCCCCTGGTCCGGGACCGGCCTCTGTCTCAGCAGAGCTTCACGGAGGGTGCCATAGAAGAGCTGGCTGATGGGTTCACTTATGCCATCAACTGGTACCAGGTTCAGGAGCACCAGGCTAGGAAAACCATCCAGTGCCAGTGCTGGTCTGAGGTGAGAGCTGGCCCACACCCAGGGCCTCCAGGTGGCTGGGGTGGGACCAGAACCCAGGCTCAAATCTGGGGCCTCAGTGTTTCCACAGGCCCACTCCCAAAGACATCTGTACCTCCAGCCCTCCCGATCACGTCTCTGGTAGGGTAGAAATTCAGGCTTCACGTATTTCCTGGAGTAGTGGAGAAAATATTCTTCTGTCCTTGCTTTTTGCTCCTTTCGTTGTTTAACTGCCTGCCCCAGGGATCCTGGGGAGCAGTCAGCACGACTGTCCTTGGAGACTGTCTCTGAGCCTCACACATCATCACACTGACAGATGCTGTGTATTTAAACAAATGGAAAGGGATGCAGGCACTGCATAGATTTCTCTGCCATTTGTCATCTCAGAGAGCACGGCCAACCAGTGGAGGAGGCCAGGTCAGGAGCTGTGGCCTCACTCACTGCCCTCACATCCCATTAGGAGGGAGTTTTCCTCAGTGACCCAGCCTTTCACTGCTGTTAGACCTTGACGGGATTCAGTTCTTGCTAGTGCAGCAGGGCTGTCAGGAACATCCTCACTGTGTCCTACAGACTGTGTTAGTTTGCCAGGACTGCCGTTACACAGGACCACAGATGGGGCTGGAGGTTCCTGATGCCTCCTGGCTCAGTTCCCGCTCTGTCTTTGCAGAGCTCCGAGGATGACACCATCGAAGTGCTGGACCACGGGCCCCACTACACCACCAACTGGGTCAGGGTGCAGGTGCACCAGGCTGACAACCATGTCCAGTGCTGGTCTGAGGTGAGAGTTGGCCCAGGTTGGTCTCCACATTCAGGACCCCAAGATGACCAGGGAGGGCCTAGAACCCAGACTCACATCTGGGGGTCTCCAGGGCTTTTCCTCCAGAGTGTCCTTAGTCCCATGACAAAAGAATCCGGACCTACACTCCTCCCTCCAGCAACATGGGAGAGTGAAAAATCTCTCCTCACATACTTGTAGGAATATTAGAGAGAGAAAATCTGTAGTTTCATTTGCCAGTAGGCCACAAGCACATTTACATTTGCTGTTTTCTTGTTTGAACTCTCTGCCCAAGTACCCTAGGGAGCAGTCAGCTCCAATGTCCAAGGAGACCTCTGAGCCTCACACATCATCACACTTGACTGGGTGGTTTGTCAAAAAGACGGGAGGAACAAAGTATTGGATACCTTTCTCTGCAACTTGTCTTCTCCCAGAGCTCAGCAAAGTTCTGTAGGCCGGCTGGTCAGGAGCCGTCACCTCACTCATCTCCCTATCACCCCATAAAGGTCGTAGTTTTCCTCAGTGACCCAGCCTTTCACTGCTGTAGACCTTGATGTGATTCAGTTCTTCCAAGTTAAGCAGGGCTGAGGGGAGCATCCTCACTGTGTCCTAATGGACTGTATCAGGTTGCCAGGGCTGCTGTGAGATAGAACCACAGAGGGGCTGGAGGGTTCCTGATGCCTCCTGGCTCGGTACCGGGCTCTGTCTCTGTAGGTCTCCAACAAGGACATTGTCAAAAAGATGCTCCATGGGTTCAACTACTCCACCTCCCTAGACCAGGGGAAGGTGCATCAGGCCACAGACACCATCCAGTGCTTGACTCAGGTGAGAACTCACCTCAAAGGTCTCTGCACCCACAACCCCGAGATGACCTGGCAGTGCCCAGAACCCAGACCCAAATGTTGGGACTCCCAGGAGCCCAACCAGTGCTCTCGCTAGAGTGTCCACAGTCCTATGACAAAGGAATCCGGACCTCCACTCCTCCCTCCAGCTACATGGAAGGCGAGAAAGACACTCCTCACATATTTGTAGGAATATTAAAAAAGAAAAAAACACTGTTTCACTTCATAGTAGAATATGAGCCCATTTGCGTTTTGCTGATTGTGTTGTATAAACTACCTGCCCCAATATCCCATGGAGCAGTCAGCTCCACTGTCCTTGTCCAGTGACGGAGGTCGTTTGTCACAGGGATGCAGCCTTTCAGTGCTGTGGACATCGCCCTAGTGCAGTTCAGCTGCCAGGTCGGCAGTGCTGCCAGGGACACTTCAGTGTGTCCCTGTGGACTGTGCTAGGTGCTCGCACTGCCAGGACACAGGACCACACTGGGTGGTGTGAAGAGCAGACATTCATTTTCTCACAGTTCAAGAGGCTAGAAGTTAGGGCTGAGGACATCAGCAGGGCTGTTTCCCTGAGGGGTCTTTTCTGGGCTTGTCATCGGCCACCTTCTCTCTCTGTCACATGGGCTCCCCTCTGTGCTTCCACGTGTCCCCCCTCCTCTTCCAAAGACACTGGTCCTATTGGATTAAGACCCACCCCACTGAACCCACTTAACCTTAACTACGTGCTTAAATTCAGGCATGTTCTGAAGTTCCAAGGGTTCCAAAGTCATGGAATTTGGGGGACATAAGTCAGAGCACCATGTCTACTTTGCCCCACTGGAGATAGATGCCCCCTGCTGGTGGAAGAACATGCACATGTAAAACCTGCCCAGCTGCAGGCCGATTCCAAATCCAAAGGGCTGTGGCAGAGATGTTGTCAACAGCACTCTGTGATGATGGCCGCTGCCTTGCTCGCAGCTGGCCCAGGGATTTCTCACTAACTGAAATTTTTATCTATCCCATAACAAGTTGTCCAAGGCTAGTGCAGTGCTCCTTCATTGGCAATGGCCTCCCAGGGACTTTGGCTCACCTGGCAGCTTTGCACTGGCCACCTGGATTTGCGCCTTCCTGAGTCACCTGCTCAGACTCCTACCTGGTGATCGCCTTTCTCCAGTCTGGGGTCTCCATAATGAGGGTCCCAAAATGCCCCTGCATGTAAAATGAGGAGAAATAAGTGTCTTTTTGGAAGTCAGTGCTTTTCATAGGCCATGTCTAGCGTGTACACTTTCCCCAAACTGGGGGGGACAATATTCCCAGGTGCTTTTTATCCATGTGAGGAGTAGGTAAGTCTCAGCTAGCTGAGTGGGGATGTCACCCAGGGCATTTCTCAGTTCTGACCTGCATGATCTTGGGACAGTTGACATCCCTAAGCCTCTGTGACCTCATCTCTATAATGGGGATGTTTCTTGAGGACTCACAGGGACAATGCTCTTCGTACAGCTATTGATGCGAGGAGGTCTGATGTTCCTCAGCTAAAAAAATGAAAACACGCCTAGAAGGTAACAGTTGTATGAAAATCCCCCCACACACCAAACTTAAGTGGTGCTTTGAAAACCTAGAACCTCGTTCAGCCTGGGCACTGCTGTCCCTCCTCTTGCTCACATACCTGATGGGCTGGGACTTCCTGGGGAGCTCCAGACCTCCATCCTACTGGGATTCATGGTGATGTCACTGACTGAATCTCCCTCCTTGTCCCACTCAGTGTGTGGCTGAGTTAACTCTTAACCTACATGAGGCCTGCAGGATGTGGGCCTTCCAGGAAAACATCCTGGAGAAGTTGACGACATCCACGGCACAAGTTTTCCCAGGTGGAAACATCCCCCACTTCTGCAGCTTCATGCCCGTGCACCCGGCCTTCTCCAGAGCCCAGCAGTTCCTGGATGATCTGTTTGCTAGGTAAGCATGTGCCCCGTCTTTGGCAGAGCGGTGATTCTGCCCACTGCTAGCTGTGTGTCTTGAAAATATCACCACATCTGTCTGAGCCTCAGTTTGTTCCTCTGACAAGTGGGGTCATAGAGGATGAACCTCGTAAGGTGCTTGTAGGGACTACTGTGGGAGAAGCCATGGCTGGTCTTACCTGCTGTCAGCTCTGCAGAAAGGGCTGCTGGACATGCTGCAGTTGTTCATGGCAATTTCTTTCCTGTCCCATGAATAGTCCCCTGACTCACCCATCGGCAGCCTGTGGCATCTGAGTTTGGAAAAGCACATAGAAAAGAGCCTGCCAAGCAGTTTGAGATTTTGCCTAGCTGGTCCTTGTCCTGGTACTTGGTGAAGTCAGATTAGGGACCTCTAGGGGCAGATAGTAGGGGGCCCCAGGCCCACTCAGACATTTGGGATGGTTCTGGTTAGAGTTCATTTACTGGACAATGTGTATTAGGCTCTTACTATCAGCAGGCACTTTTAGAGACACTTAGCCTAACTCAGTGAATGAAGCAGACACAATCCCTGGGCCTTAGTCCAAGTCAGCGAGTCAGACAGTCACACTGCACATCATTCACAGGTCCCGTCCACCATCCGTCAGATCGGATGTCATCAAGGTGTTCACCAGATGTGGAGATAAAGAACCATATTACAACCAGAGTGACACACCAGAGGAACAAATAAAAAAGTGAGTGGCCCTTGGGTCCAGAAGAAGGAGGCCTCCTGTGTCTATGGGATTGGGGCTTAGGGTGAATAGTCCTGGCAGAGCCCTGATCTTCCACATCAGCTGATTCCCAAGGGAGGGATGAGGTCTGGAGGCTTCTACTCCAGGAGGACAGGGGTCAAGGAGAACTGTGAATTGGGTCTCAGCTTCCCTAGAACCATAGGCGAGGCTGGAATGAGTTGTCCCCTGGACTCCGATCCCAAACACAGGCCCATCCAGCTCTGCCTGTCCCTCTCCACATGCATCTCTCCTGAGGGCCATGGCCAGGACAGAAGAACACTCTGGTGTGCGGGCTGCTCACGTGCCTGTCTGAGTCATCAGCCAGATGCCCAGGGGCATGGAGGCCTGAGCTGGCAGTGTACAGGAACTTCAACCCAGCTGTCACTGGGAGGGAGGGACTCACAGACTCGGCGTTAAACTTGCTTGGTCACCAGGCTGCTACTCTTAGGACAGTCACACAGGGGTTGGAGTAGCAAGGGGCTGGCCCATGAATGGGTGGGAGCAGCCATAGAGGCTCAATCCCAAACAACAGTGCCATGGGAGGGCAGTGTGGAAGGAAAAACCAGGACTCTGTCTCTTCTGCCCACCTGACTCTCTGCAGGGCCATAGCTTCTGTGATGGGAACCTGGCCAGACCAGGAGCAATGTTTCAGGCAGCCCCTACATTTTCCTTGGTTGACCCTGAAGCAGGCCTTTGTGCAGGAGAAACACGCTGTATCACACCTGGTGCACAGCACCCAAAGTGACTGTGTAGAGTTGGAGCATCTTGAGCCCACTGAGGCAGAGTTGGAAGGTGAGGGAGCTGCAGTCTGGGAAGGTGAACTGGGGGTTGTGGGGTCAGGGTTTCATGGGCTGGAGGACCCTCAAAGGCAGTGGCATCTTTCCTGTCTCTGGGAAGACACTGGAAAGTGAGGCATGTGCATGAACCAGTCTCTCTAACCTGCTTCAGAACCACCTCCAGAGCTCCAGAGTACTCAGGAGCCAGAAAAAGGGCCTTCTCCAGGGCTAGAGCCTGGTCCAGCTGTGCCAGTGCTGGAGCCAGTGACACCTCCATCAACCCCTCCAGACATGGAGCAAGAACCAACCTCAACTTCAGCCCCAGGGCCAGCTCTGGAGGTGGAGCCACCTAGGCCACCAGCTCTAATCTTTGCTCCAACAAGCACTGAGCTAGCTTCAGCCCCAGCACCCAACTTCCCCCGGTCTGTGACCACAGAACACCTGGGAAGGGAGGGGAAGTGTACCATCCTGACCTTCCCTCCAAGGCTGGTGGCAGAACAACTAACAGCTATGGATTTGGTGAGCAGAAGGCTCTCAGGCCGGGGTAGGAGGGACCCTGCCTTTCCCTGATCTGAACTCCTGTGATCTGGATGCAAATCACAGCTCCATCTATTACCACCCATGGGTCCTGGACAACCTTCTAAACCCCCAAGCCTTTGCTGTCCACCTGCGGACAGTGAAGGTAGACACTCAGGGGACCAGCTGCACAGAGGGGCTGTGCAGAGTAGACGAGGGGGATCACAGAGAAAGCTGGGTGTGGCCTGGCCAGGTGGGAGGGGAGCTCACTGTGTGTAGCCAGGTGCGTGGTCGCCCATCCCTATGCCCATGAGACTCAGCGACCTCAGCACTTATTAGGCACCTGATATGTGCTTTACTACAAGGGAGACAAACAGCCTGTGGTTGTAGCTGCTACAGGGGAATATGCACAGAATGGGGATTTGGATGAGATTGGTGATCAGGTCATGTTTGATGTCCCTTGGGGTGAGCAGACTTAAGCAGCATCCTGCAGCTAGTCATTAGGATGGGCTGGAGGCAGGGGCTCGCGTCCCTTCCCTTCCAGTCTTGGGTCCTGTGCAGGGGGCCCTTTGTGAATAGAGAATGAATCCCAGGGACCCCAAGGCTCAGGGCACATCCTCAGCTTCCTAGCCTTCAGTCCTGACCAGTGGCTCCTGAAAGAGGTTAGGGACCCTGACCTGGGGTGTGGAAGGGCTGGGTGACACTCCCTTTTCTCCCAGGAGCTGTTCAAAAAGGTGCTGCCATACCAGTGCCTGGGCTCCATCTGGTCCCAGAGGGACAAGCCTGGCAACGAACACACGGCATCTACTGTGCGTGCCACAATCACACAGTTCAATTCTGTGGCGGCCTGTGTGATCACCACCTGCCTTGGGGACCCAAGCATGAGGGCCCAGGACAGGGCCAAAGTCCTGAACCACTGGATTAAGGTGGCCAGGGTATGTTATGGGAGGCCCAGTGGAGTCCCTACATGGAGCCTTGAAAAAGGCCTCTACTGCTTTGTCAGCTCTCAAGACTGAGGCCTCAGGTCTGAGCCCCAACAGTCTCTAGGTCCTCTCTGCCAGGGGCATGCTGACCTTGACTCTCAGGTCCCAGTGGTGGGAGGCTCACTTCCTACCTGGCTCCTTCCTTGGATTGAGCTAAGACCCTCCTTTCTGTGAGTGTTGGTCTTTGGGTGCTAAACGTGCCTACCCTGAGCATCTGACTCACCCAAGAGGGGGGTGCCAATTGAGGGGGACTGAAACTAGAGCTCCAGTTCCCCACCTCACAGTGCATCTCCCCCCTTCCCAGGAGTGCCGATCCCTTAGGAATTTTTCCTCCCTACATGGGATCCTGTCAGCCCTTCAGAGTGTGTCCATCTATCGTCTGAAGAAGACATGGGAGAAAGTTTCCAGGTGTGTAGGCTTCTCCCATCATAGGCCCAGAGTGGGGGGGGGGGTGTCTCCCATATGTCTCCAAATGTACCCTCATATCCTGGAATGCAGGCAACCCTCAGGGCAGGGGTTTGTTGGTGGGCAGAGTCTCTAGGCCTCCCTGGGACCTCAGGCCACCAGCTCTACTTCAGGAGTCAGTTTCCTTCAATGTCAGAGACAGCACTGAGCCAAATAGCAGATTGGCAAGTGTTTCCAGAAACAGAACCCTATGCCCAGCTGAAACCAGAAGTGGTCAAAACTGCTCAGTAGCAATGGGAATGGGGGCCCTGGTGACCAGCATGAGTGTTTCCCAAGTTCCATGGAGACTTTTCTGCTCAGAGGAAGCCATCAAGACCCTCACCTTAGGAGTTTGAAACTTTAGATTGTCAAAAGGAATTTGCCCTCAGTGCCTCTCTCCTATCATTCCTAGACATGTCTTTCTTCTGTCCCTCCCCTCAGGAAGAGCAGAGTCACACTAAAAAAACTATGCAAGGAGGACAATCCAGCGAGCAGGGAGCAGCTTATGAAGGTAAAGCAGGGCTGGAGGTCTGGAAAGAGAGGAAGGGGTGAGGGAAGCGGGGATGGTGCAGGATGTGGCTTTGGTAGTTTGTTCCCTAAAGATTCTCTGAAAATTTTCACCCTCTGTCATGATGAACAGGAAGATCTGTTTGGTCCCTGGTCAGGTGGGGGGCAGTTTCAGGGGCAAGAGGCCCAGTCACTGCACAGAGTGGTGGTGGCTGGGCTGCTCCAGAACAGGGTGCAGGGCTGGCAGACTGAGTGCATCTCTGGCTTTCATTCGGGTCCATTTCACTGGGACTTAGTTTCTTCCAGGCTGTGGGGTGAATGGGGTGGGTGGGTACTTTTTCTCCCCAAACCAGCCCAGCCTGTCCTCAGGAAGCCAGGGCCTGCTGCTCCTTCTGTCTTCATCACACCTCCAAGGAGAGCGAGCCTGCCTGCCCCAGGGAGGGGCCCTGCTGGGGATTCCCAAGGGGCAGGTGAACAAAAGGTCTGGCTGGCCTCGGGCCCCAATTGCTGGACTAGAGACAGAGAGGTGTGCATTCTGTGACTTCCCACTGCCCCCTGGAGCACTCACTGCCAGCCAGTCCCTGTCAGGATTTTCACCTGGTGCCTGGTGGGCACTAACACGGGCCAGGGTGCTTCTGAGAAGTGTCTGGGGAACTGGGGCATTGTTAGTGGACCCTTCCTGCACAGACCTCAGATCCTACATGTCAACTAGGAGGCAAAGTGCCCTGACACCCACTACCCTGCCAGTCAGATGGGGCACCTTGAGGGTCCCTATTTGAGGATGGAGAAAGACTGCTGCCCAGGGGAAGGTTCTGGGCATTTGGGGAGGTGAAGGCTAGGCATGGTCTTGGTTCTGGTCTGGTGGACAGAGACTCCAGTGGGGTGGGGCAGGCAGGGCAACTCCGCCAGGTTCCCGAGACACATATTCGTTGACGGCTCGGTCCAGTGGGGACCTGCATACAACCTGAGAGCCAGAGGACTGGGTCTGGACAGTGATGGGGCTGGGGGTGAGATGAGGGCAGAAGGGACAAAGCCTCTGGCTGGGAGAGACAAGTGGTGTCTCCTGTGTGGGCCCCTGAGCCAGTCACTGTTCCTCTCTGGGCCCCTTGCCTGCTAGTGAGAGAAAAGGAGGAATGACCACCCTGTGTTGCAGGCATCACAGGGTGCTCACGAGGTTCAGGAAAGAAAGGCCTTTGCAGAGCCCCCTGCACTGCTCCATCTGGAAGGGTAGGGCAAGATCAGTGATGACAGTAATGACACTGAGTCCCTAAGAGGACCTGTGAGTTAGGTGGAGGTCTCACACTTTGAGAGGAGGAAGCATGTCAGAAAGGCCATGCCCCTGCCCAAGGTCACACTCTGAGTGCGTGTTGTAGCTGGGAGCCGTCTAGAATCAGACATGCTGGAGGGACAGTAGCCCTGGTACCAGTTGGGATGGGTCACATGTCCAGGGTCTGAGGTTGGGGTGGAGGGGGAAGTGGGGTGGAGAATGACCTCAATGACCGTGTCCTGGACCCTGGCAGAAGCAGCCTTCCAGGCTTGTCACTCTGATGCTGACCCTCTGTGGAGCTCAGAAGAGGCTGCAGCAGAAGGTGAGTGAGCCTTTCTGGTGAGTGCTCCAGGGGCAGTGGACAGGGGGCGCTGTCCTCCCAGCTGAAGGCCACCAAGTGAAGAGAGGGAGGTCTTCCTCCTGCATCTGCCCCATTCCCACAGAACCCAAGGCCAGTCATTAGAGGTGACCAAGAGGAGGGACTGGGACAGCTGGGTGCAGCTAGGATATGGGGTGGGGCTGGCCTCTAACCACAGACCTTTGATTTGCTAAACGCAGGCCCTGGCAGGTGATTAGGAGGAGTTCTTGGAGAGTGAGGGAAGGAACCATTGAGGGGAGGCTCTAACGGTCCTTGTGGGATCCCTGGGGTGGGCCAGGAGACTGAGGGTGGCAGGCTCTGAGGGGAGGGTCTGTGAGGACACCTGAGAGCAGGGGTTCATCCCACTTTTACTCTGTTTGCCCAGTGTGTCCCCTTCCTTGGGAAGTTTCTGACTGACCTGCAGATGCTGGACACGGTGATGGAGCATTATATGGAGGTAGGTGATTGGAGCCAGGTTGGGATCGCCGGGATTGACCTTTGGGGAGAGAGCCCCAGTACTGAGCCCTGAGTTCTCAGCAGAGCCGCCCTTTGAAGCTGGGGTGTCTTCCCCATCATACCGATCCATGTGCCCCTCCTCTGCAGCTCAGAGACTGGGCTGGGTCCAAGTCCAGACTTTCCATGTTTCCCACCCCCTCCTGGGACCTGGTAGTAATTCAACATAAGAAGGGGTGGGCACAGGGGTAGCCATGGATGGGGAGCTCTTTCTGATGGACTTGGGATCTCTGCCTTATAGGGGAGTCAGATCCACAAAGAAAACCAGAGGAAGGTGAGCAGCTGTGGCACTTCCTGGGGACAGGGAGGGGTGAAGATCAGGGACGCCCAGGCCAGCACACTCCTGGGCTCCATCCCCTGCATCTTACATCTATTGGGAGGCTTTTATAACAGAGGTGGGAGACCCCTCCAGTTGGTGGCTGAGGTAGGGGGATGGCATCAAGGACAGCTTTCTGGAGGAAGGGCTGTCCATGCTCATCTCTGAGCCCAGGTAGGGCCTGGATGGAATTAGGGGAAGGACAGTGCCCATGTCAGCAAAGACCCAGGACTCTTCCCTTGCCCCATTCCCCGCCCCCAAACGGCACTGTGTCTGCACCCTCTCCCTCTGGACCCAGGAACTGGAGGTAATGCAGGAGATCGTGGAGCTGCAGGAGGCTGCTGAGAATTATGAAATAGAGCCCGAGGAGCAATTCAGGACCTGGTTCCGGACGCTGGAGCAGCTCAGCGAGAAGGAGAGGTGAGGTCTGGCAGGAGTTGGCGAGGGCAGGGGTGGGCTTTCCCTGTGGCCAGTCCAGGGAACCTGTGCCCATGGCTCGTGGTCAGCCCCAGGCCTTGTTGTGTAGCACCTCCTAGGGCACCTGACACTGGGAGGGACACCTGAGGTGTGGCTCCAGGGAGCTCACAGGTGGCACTCTGTCCTGCAGTTACCTCCTGTCCTGCCAGCTGGAGCCCCAGTCCTAGTTGGCCAGCTGAACACTCAGAACTTATTCTGAGACCAAAGGAAGCCAGTGAATGACAGACAGCAAAAGAGGAAATGAGTCTTAACAGGATCCCATTTTCATGGGCTTTGCCCTCTCTGAAAGCACAGAAGGATGGAACAGACGCCATGATCACAGAGGGAAGGGGGTGGGGGTGGGGGGTGAGAGATTAAGCAAATAATTTATTTGGAGACGTGTAACCTAAGGATCCAGACAACACTGTGGCGAAGGCCTGGGGGGGATTGGGGGCAGGGGGAGGCATCATGGGTGATATAAGGGGACCTCTGTTATAGTGTCAGTAATAAATTGTTTTACAAAGTAAGAAAACATGTTTGAATACAAAATCTCTCTTCACGGAAACTCTTAGGTCTTAGGTGGAAGTTTATTAAAGTCAGACAACACAAAAATTCCTCTTACGAGCAGCACAACACGTAGCAGACATTTTGCCTGATATGTGTCCATTCCTAGCAGTGAAATTGTACAAAGGAAACGTAAGAACTAAAATAAGTGGGAAGCTGTGACTTTTTATAGGACATAAAATGAATTTTTTTCTCAACTATGTTCCAATGAGATTTAAAGACAAGAAAAACATGAAGAAAGAATAGCAAGAAGCTTAAAAATGGACAGACAAGGTTGGATACAGTGGAGATAGAAATAAATATAAAATAGTAAGTGGAGAGCAAGGCACAGAGGATCCTAAAACTATGCTGAGAACCAAACAAAGCAGACAAACCTGCAGAGAAATGAGAAAGCCTGCGAGGGGGTGAAGGAGGGACCAGAACCCAGGGGTCTGTGTGTCTGTACTTTGCTGCACTCATGTTCTGTCCTACAGTTAGTCGAGTGTATGTACTTCCGAATCGGGTTTCTTGCCACAATGCAATTTGCTTGCTAGGCATGTGATTTATTTCAAGTAAATTTGGTTCAGATAAAATTAAAACAATCCCCAACTTTCAGGCAAAACCGAAGCTGCTTGTCTTTCCAGGTGAGTTGTACTGGACAAAATTTTCTGTCCCCACCTTCAATACACAAATGCACACAATTCATAACCTTTACAATAAAGCAATTGGAACTGATTTTACTTTTCAAAAAGATTTTTTTTATTATAAAAATAACTCAGGGTTATAGGCAGAAAAGGTAAAGGTTTAAAATAAGTAATTATGCACACACTAAATTGGAAATAATAGTACAGATCTTTATATATTCTTTCATATGTGCTAGTCATGAAGGTGAATATACACCTATCCATATTTGTAATATATCTGTTGTATTTTTATGTGACAATATATTCTACTTCTAATATTAAAAATATTTCTGAAAAAGAATCTCTCCTAGTGTCTTTTCTCCTGCTGCGTCATGAATTACGTTATTTGGCTAGAGTTAATGGACTTAATGTTATTTAGCTTTCTGCTTTAGGAATAATTCTCTGATGATCATCACTGTATAGGTGTGTCGCTGAACAGGTATTCAATCATTTTTTAATAATTTCCTGCAAATAAAATTTGTTTAAAAAATACACACATTCTAAATTTTAGTATGTATGAACTTTGAGTCACTGGAACGAGTTCCCTTGGAATTCCAATTGGGATCTCCTTAAATTTGTAGATTGTGTTAAGAGGATGTGGTGCACTCCCTCCCCTAACAGGTGTGTGCAGAGCGCCTCCTATGGGCAGGCTCTAGAAGCTCAGTGCTCAACCCAAAGGGCTTGTGAGGATGGCGAGTTTGCAGGAAAGAGTCACAGCAGCCAACACATACATAACGTGAAGTGAGGACATGCCGGGGCTCTGAACAAAAAGTACAGAGAGAGACAAGTGGGATGAGTCCATGCTGGATATAAGATGATGTGCAGGTTTGTGTGGTCGAGGTGATCGTTGGGGCCAACCCGGGGATGCGCACAGATGACCAGCAAGATATAAACATCCCCAGCTGAGCCCCCTTTTGGGTTCCGGGTCTGAAGTGTTCTAGGCAAGTCCCAACTGAGAGGGAAAGTGTCCCCAGTGTCCTTACAGAAGGGAAGTCAAAGACCCAGCCCCGGGCCTCTCTGGAGCCCTTACCATGAAACATCTTTCACTGTGCTGCACATTCTCACCTTACTGCTGGCGCCATTGTGTCCCCGTCCTGTAACTAACTGGGCAGCATGTGTCCCTGTATAACTGGCCTTAGTTAATCAAGTGCAGCGCACCGTGTTCATTCCATGCTCTAAAGGGGCCACCTGCCTGCAACAGGGCCATGCACCTGTCCGCCCAGGACCCGGGCCAGCACTGCGAATGGGGGCTCTTCCAGACACCGCCTGTGCTGCCCAGGAAACTACAATTGTTGTGCTTCCCTTGAGATCGGGGCATTTGAGTGGACTCTCCCACGGGCACCATCCCAGCCCCCAGCTGGGCAGGAGCTGGGCACTGGCATTTCCATCGTGCTGCCCTTCACTGAATGGAGCCTGCGAGGCCCAGAGGCTGAGAATCTGTAAGTGCTGGAGGGTCATGACAGGCCCTGAACCAAGGGTTATGACACAGATGGGGTAAAGGGGGTGCCAGCGATGCAAGTACTGAAATCGTCAAAGACGAGAGAGACCCAGGGTTCTGTGGGTGCCCGCAGCAGGCAGGGCTGGTACAGTCTGGGAACATAAGATTTAAAGATGGAGACATTGGGGTGGAGCGACACGGAATGGTCTTAGGCAGCAAGGAGAACCAGAACTCCAGGCTCTGGGGCAGGAGGGCATGTGCATGCGGGAGTCGTGGTTCAGCTGAAGGACACCGGAGTGCTTGACTGCAGAGCCCTGCCGTGGCTCCTGGGTGGCTGAGAGCCAAAGTGGTCAGACCCTTGACTGGCACTAGGGTCCTTGACGGAGGTGCCATGCATTGGCTCAGCAACATGTCCCGGGTCCTGGTCTCATGTGTGGATTCCAGCACATGCTGTCAGTCTCTGCAGAATGGGAAATGAACGCATGGCCCTCTGGCCCTGAAACTGGGATGAGGCCACTTCACGGCACACTGTCCGTCACAGGGTATCCTGGGGCCAACCAGGTGTCTGAATATTGGGCAGTCTGTGCGAAGTCAGAGTGGATGGGAGGGGGCCAGGTCTGAAGTGGGTCTGTGTGGTGGACTGGGGGCAGGGGGGGGGAAGCATAAGCCACTGCTGGGGACAAGGCTGAAAGGGGCAAAAGGGGCGGGGTGGTAGGAGAAGAAAGCGTGATGGATGTGGGTTAAAATGGGGTCACTGAGGACACTCTACACATTTCACGTGTGCTCATAGGGCCTGCAATGGGAAGTCTTAAATCCTGTCACTGGTATGTTGAACCGGATGGACTGTAAAAACAATGCCATTTGGTTTGGGCATAAGCCCTTCTGCACTTGAATCAGTGGGCGTCATGTTCCTGAGCCACTGCAGGCCCTGGACAGTCCCTCTTTTTGTTAAAAGTGAACAGTATCTAACAGTGTCTTGGCAGGTCCTGGAGAGGAAGCCTGGTGGTCCTCTCAGCATGGGCTCTAGGTCACTGTTGCCCTGCTGAAGTTGAATAAATGTAGCCTTTTGGGGTGGAGGTCTTACCAGCATGGAAAGAGATGTAGAACAAGGGATCTGAGGAGGGCGTGTTTTTGCTCACATTTTTCTTCCCATATTTTGATCACATAAATAATTAAGATATTAAGTTTCAATGTTGCCAACCGATACGGTTCAGTGGTTGCGCATCAACCTATGAACCAAGAGTCACTGTTCAACTCCCAGGCAGGGGGAACATGCCCAGGTTGAGGGCTCCATCCTCAGCAGGGGGAGTGCGGGAGGCAGCGAATAGATGACTCTCGTCCTTGATGTGTCTCTCTCTCTCTCTCTGAAATCAATAAAAACATATTTTTAAAATAATTACAATGTTATTTTGACACAGGTCAAATATGAAATTAATACAGTGGAGCTGATACCCTTAATTTTAGCTAAGTTTTATTGTTTGTGGAAGTTATAAAACATAACTACAAATTCTTTGACACATCCATCAACAAGAAACAAAGATGAAATAAGAAATACCTTGAGACAAAAGGAAATTCAAATGTAAAGCTCGAAAATCTATGAAATACAGCAAAAGCAGCTCTAAAGAGGAATTTTATAACCCATACAGCCGACCTGAAGAAGCAAAAAGAAGTCTCAAGTAAACAATGTAACTTTAAACCAAAAGAAACTTGAAAAAGAAGAACAAAGTAGAAGAAAGGAAATAAAGATCAGCATGGAAAAAAGACAATTAAAAATTCAATGAAACTAAGAGCTGCTGCTTTCCAAAAAGTTTACAAACCTTTTTCTAGACTAACTAAAAGAAAGACACAAATAAATAAAATCATAAAAGTTACAACTGATATCAAAGAAATACAAAGAATCATACAATGCCACCATGACCAATTATACACCAACAAACTGAACTATAAAGAAAAATCCTAAATACCTAAAAACATATATTTTCCTAGACTGAATCATGAAAAACGCAGAAAATCTGATCAGACTAATTACTAGTAAGGAGATTGAATCAGTAATAAAAAAATTCGTTACCAAAAATATATCCAAGAAGAGATCCAAAATGGTGTTAGAGTAGGTGGAAGCTATACTCATCTTAAATAATGAACTGAAGACTAGATGAGGAGAACTTTTATAACCAAGGGTTTACAGAAAAACCATATCGAGACTGTTAGAAGCGTGGAGACAAAAATGGGCTGGCCCCATTCCCATGGGTGGTGGCTGAGGTTCTGGAGGGATATCTCAGTAGAAGGAGTACCCCGAGAAGCATGCAGTCTCAACCCCATGCCGGGTACCCCGGCTATAATACCTGAGCTAGGAAAAGGCACCGGTATAACCTCTGGCTGTGAAAAGCATGGGGTTTCTGTCCTTCAGGGAGAGAAAGGAGCCCACCAGAGACACAAATACCCTCTAAAAGGGCAAACGCACAAAATCTCATTCACAGGCACTCACCCTAGGCTCTGGAAGAGGAAGAGGCAAAGCAGACTTGAATCCCATGAGGCAAGACTGGAATTTGTAGCTCTGCGGAGAGAGCTGGAGGAACAGCCACCAGAAGAGTTCCCTGAGAAGAGTTCCTCTCCCACACTGCAGACTCCATCTTCTTGGGAGGAACACTCTCCACCATATGACATCAGCCACATGGAATGCAACAGCTCTACTCTCTGGACTCCACATTGGCCCACTCTGAGGAGCTTGTGGCCTGCTGAGTAGTCAACCCCATGGGCTGGGGTGTAGATGTCTGGGCAGACTCAGGGTGTGTCAGTGATTGAGTTGTGTGGGTTTGAGGCAGGGGCCATTCAATCCACTTTCCCGTGAACCTGACTGGTACTTAACCTTCATGGGAGATCCACGAGCCTCACTCTATGGGCTCCTAGTGGCCTCACTTTCTAGATTCCTGCTGGCTCTGCCCTGCCTAGATCTGGACAGGATCTTTGCAGAGTGACTTCTGTGGCTCTGGCAAGCAGGCCACTCCCCTCACCTTCCCCATCCTGATCAGCACTTCTCAGACATAAGAAATCCAGTGGCCCCATCCTCCCAACCCACAACAGCTGCTTCTAGCTCAGTATCTACCCAGCACAAGTTGTGACGTGCTGAGTGTATGGCTCTAGCATATGGGCCATTTTTCCCTTGCAATGCAACTGGAGCAGAGCCTTCCATTCGCATGGCCAAATCGTGGTCTCTTTGGGCCTGAAAAACTCTGTTGGCCTCACCCTGATCACTCTGAGACCTTTCCCCAACACAAAGGCGTGTAAGCACCCAGCAGGTGGCAGCTGGGTATAGTATACTCTAGGACATTTGCTGAGTGGCCTGAGACCCAGCACTGGAACCAAGTTTGATCCTGAATCAATCTGGTGAACACCATTCACCCCTACCTGGTCACTCACTGAGAACCTAACTCATGCACCTCAAGTAGTACCAGAGGCTCTTTCAATGTCTAAAGCTTAATAGGCAGCCGAAGGCAGAGGCAGGTGGAGGTGAATCTCAGGGTGCCTTAAGTCTTTTGATAACCTGCCCTCAGGCCTAGTTCTGATAAAAGCTTGCCTTGGTGCAAAATTGGTCCTTCCTGCACACATTCAGGCCAATCAGAGGCCAGAACAAACTACATCATTTGTTGTTCCAAAACGTTGTCCATGGCTCGTCATAGGTGGCATCTAACATTGGCATGCAATACAGTCCATCCCAAGAGGCCCCGGAACCAACACAACCAGTGGCCAGATTCAGATGACATCAGAACAGCATCCAATTAGTTTCGCAAGTGACAAATCCAAAGGGAGATCTCTGCAGGCAACAGACCCTGCTGAGGTGAATTCTGCTACATGGAATCAGTACCTGCACAGCATGTCCTAACTGTGGTCAAGGCTGATCCTCAGTCATCCAGACTCAGGGCTGACACCACACATGAATGAGCCAATAGCAATCAAGGCTCAATTACAACAGGAGGGCTCACATAACCTACACAAGGGACATTCCTGGAGCAGCTAAGGTGATCAAGAAAACTGCACCACTAGACCCACAGGATACCTACAAAGTAAGACCACCCTCCCAAGACTAAAATATAGAAACAAACACAAAGATCCAGCCAAAATGGGAGACAAAGAAGCATGCCACAAATGAAAGAATAGGAAAAATCACCCCAAAAAGAGCTAAATAAAATGTAGGTAAACAATTTATCAGGTATAGAGTAATAAAAAATAGTTATGAGGATATTTAAGAAACTTAGTGGAACTGCAACAACATGAAAAAGGACATAAAAACCATAAAAAAAGAACCAGATATTAGGAACACAATATATAAAATGAATTAATTTCACATTCATTCTAATACTAGAAGAAATTCAGATTAATTCGTAACACTGGAGGGAATAAACAGTAAGTTGATGAAGCAGACAATCAAGTCACTGATTTGAAAGAGAAGAAAAACCAGCCAATCAGAGGAACAACAAGAACAACAAAATTTTTTAAATAAAACTAGTTTAGCCTGGTCGGGTGTGGCTCAGCAGTTGAACATCAGCATAGGTTCCAGGAGATCAAGGTTCGATTCCTGGTCAGGGCACAGGCCTGGGTGCGGGCTTGAACCCCAGTTGGGGGCGTGAAGGAGGCAGCCAATCAACGACTTTCTCATCATTGATTTTTCTCTCACTCCCCCACTCCCTTCCTCTCTCTGAAATTAATAAAGATATATTTAAAAGAAAAAAAAGTGTAATGATTCTTAGAGACAACATGAAGTGTAACAACATTCACATCATGCTGGTGGCAGAAGGAAAATACAGAGAGCACAGAAGGGAGAAACTATTAGAATAAATGACTGAAAATCATCTTTCCTGGTGAAAGAAAAAGACACACAAGTCTAGGAAGCACAGACAATCCCAATAAGATGAACCTAATTAGGCCAACAACACCACCACATCATAATTAAAATGGCAAGCTTAAAGACAAAGACAGAATCTTAAAAGTAGCAAGAGAATAAAAGTTACTTACCTACCAAGGAGCTCCCATAATACTGTTAGCTCATTGCTAAACCGAAACAAGTCAGGCCAGAAGGGAGTGGAGTGGTATATTCAAAGTGATGAAAGGGAAGGACCTACAAAACCTACAAAAAGACTACTTTACCCAGCAAAACTAGCATATAAAATAGAAGAAACACAGAGCTTCCAAAACAAATGAAACCTAAATATTGCTTTGTTATGACCAAACCCGTATTACAAGAAAGGTTAAAAGGCAAAGAAAGAGAATGAGAAAAAAGCAAAACGCAAAGACTCATAGTTTAAAAAAGAAATTGGCAATAAATACATACCTACCAATAATTATTTTAAATGTAAATAGTGTAAGTTCTTCAATGAAAAGACACAGGGTAGCTGAATGAATAAGAAAACAAGACCCATATATATGCTGTCTACAAGAGATGCACCTGAGAACGAAAGATACACATAGACTAAAAGCAAAGGAACAGAAAAAGATATGTCATGCAAATGGAAAGAGAAAAAAAAGCTGGGATACCGATATATCTGACAAACTGGAGTTCATTTTACTTTTATTTGTTTTGGTTGATTTCAGAGAGAGGAAGGCAGAGGGAGAGAGAGAGACAGAAACATTGATGAGACTGGCTGCCTCAAGCATGCCCCATACTGACGATCAAACGCACAACCAGAATGTGCCCAGAATGGGAATGAACCGGCAACCGCCAGGTGCACTGGACAGCACTCAACCAACCGAGCCAAACCAGCATGGCTGACTTTAAAACAAAGGCTATAATAAGAGACGAAGAAGGACATTACATAATGATAAAGGTAGCAATCCAGCAGGAGGATACAGTCCTTGTAAACACGTATGAAGGCAACATAGGAGACCTTAAGTATTTAAAGCAAATACTGATGGACATAAAAGGACAGCGTTATACTAGGGAATTTTAACACCCCACTTATTTCAATGGCTAACTCTGCCCAGACAGGAAATCCACAGGGAAATGGAGGCTTTAAATGACACCACAGATCAGATGGATTTTACTGGTATCTCTTGAGCACTTCACCCTAAAGTAGAACATACAGTCTTTCCAAGAGATCATGGGATGTTTTCTAGTATAGATCACATGTTATGACACAAAATAAGCATCAATAAGTTTAAGAACACTGAAATCATACCAAGCATCTTCACCGACTGTAACAGTATAACGTAGAAATCAGCCTGGCCAGCATGTCTCAGCGGTTGAGCAGCAACCTAGGAACTAGGAGAACGCGGTTCAATTGTCGGTCAGGGCACATGCCCAGGCTGTGGGATCCATTCCCAGTACGGAGTGTGCCGGAGGCAGCCGATCAATGACTCATCAGTGATGTTTCTATCTCCCCCCTTCTCTCTGAAATCAATAAAAATATATATTGTTTAAAAACATAGAAATCAATGAAAAAAATGTTGAAAAATACAAAGACATGGAGACTAAATAACATGTTACTAAACAATGAATGGGTTAACAAAGAGATCAAAAAAGGAATCTAAGGATATGCTGAAACAATAAAAGTTAGAATAAAACAACACAAAATCTATGAGAGTCAGTGAAAGCAGTCCTCAGCAGGGGGCAATTCATAACATTACAGGCCTACCTCAAGAAACAAGAAAAATCACAAACAATCTAACTTTTCATGTTAAGGAACTAGAAAAACGACAACTGGTAAAGTGAGTAGAAGAAAAGAAATAACAAAGATCAGAGCAGAAAAAAAGAAAATAGAGTTTAACAATACAAAAGATCAATGAAACCAAGGGCTGGTTCTTTGAAAAGATAAACAAGATTGCCCTAGCTAGTGTGGGCGTCGTCTTGTGCACCAAAGGGTTGCAGATTTGATTACCAGTCAGAGTACATGTCTGGGTTGCAGACTCAATCACCATGTTAGCGGGAGTGTAGAAGGCAGCTCATCAATATCCAACACTATTCAGCTCTCACATTAATGCTTCTCTTTCTCTTCCCCTCTCCGTTTTTCTCTCTCTCTAAAAATCAATAGAAAAATTTTTTCAAAAAAGGTAAGACTGACACACCTATAACCAGACTCATCAAGAAAAAAAGAGGACCCAAATAAATAAAATTAGATATAAAAGAGGAGAAGTAACAACTAACTCCAAAGAAATACAAAGGATTTCATAAAAACACATTATGAAAAACTATATGCCAACAAATTGGACAAACTGGAAGAAATGGATAAATTCCTAGGAGGATACAATCTTACAAGACTGAATCAAGAAGAAACAGAAAATCTGGATATAGCGATTACTGCTAACAAAACAGAATCAGTAATCAAAAACCTCTCAACAAACAAGAGTCCTGGACCAAATAGCTTCACAGGAAAATCTTACCGAACCGCCAAAGAACGAACACCTACCCTTCTGAAACTAGTTGAAATATTCAAGAAGAAAAAAGGCTCCTAAGCTCTTTTTACAAGACCAGCATTGTCCTGATTCCAAAATCATATAAGATACTACAAAAAAGAAAATTACAGGCCAATATCCTTGATGAACACAGATACTAAGATCCTCAACAAAATATTAGCAAATTGGATCCAGCAATACATTAGGAACATGCAACATGACCAAGTGGGATTTATTCCAGGGACACAAAGCTGGTACAATATTCACAAATCAATAAACACGATAAATCATTTAAAAAATAAAGGATAAAAATCATATATCATTAGATAGCAGAAAAAGCATTCAACAAAATCTAGCACCCATTTATGATAAACACTCTCAACAAAGTGGGAACAGAGAGATCACACCTCAGCATGATAAAGGTCATGTATGACATACCTATAACCTACATCATACTCAATTGGCAAAACCAGAAAGTGTCTCCCTTAAGATCAAGAACAAGACAGGAATGTCCACTTTCATGACTCGTATTCAACATATTACTGGAAGTCCTAGTCATGGCATTCAGAAAACAAAAAGAAAAGTCATCCAAATTGGAAAGGAGGAAGAAAATCAGTCATTATTCGCAGATGACATGATACTCTATACAAAAAACCCTAAAGACTGCACCAAAAGACTGCTAGATTTAATAAATAAATTCGGCAAAATAGCTGAATACAATATTAACATCCAGAAATCAATGGCATATTTATACACCAATAATGAACTCTCAGAAAGAGAAACTAAAAAATAATCCCATTTACCACTGCAACAACAACAACAAAAGATACCTGGGAATCAATCAAGGATTTAAGAGAACTGTACTTGGAAAAGCATAGGACTTTGAAAAGGGAAACAGAGGAAGATACAAACGAGTGGATGCATATACAATGTTCATGGGTTGGAAGAACTAACATCATTACAATGTCGATACTACACAAAGCAATCTACAGATTTAATGCTATTCTTATTAAAATACCAACAGCATATATCACAGACCTAGAACTATTATTTCAAAAATTTATATGGAAATTCAAAAGGCCCCAAAGAGCTACAGCAATCTTGGGAAAGAAGAAGTTGGAAGGAATCATAGTACTGGATATCAAGTTATACCACAAAGCCACTGTCATCAAAATAGCCTGGTAACTGGCACAAAATAGGCATATAGACCAATGAAACAGAACAGAGAGCCCAGACATCAACCCATGCCAATATGGTCAATTAATATTTGACAAAGAAGGCAAGGACACACAATGGAGTAAAAACAGTCTCTTTAATAAATGGTGCTAGGAAAACTGAACAGGCACATGCAAAAAAATAAAACTAGACCACCAACTTACCCCATACAGAAAAATAAAATCAAAATGGATAAAAGACTTAAATGTAAGCGATGAAACCATAAAAATCCTAGAAGAAAATGTAGACAGTCAAATCTTAGACATCACTTAGAGTAGAATTTTCACTGATAGATCACCAAGGGCAAGAGAAACAAAGGGAAAAACAAACAGATGGGGCTACATCCAACTAAAAATCTTCTACACAGCAAAAGAGACTACCAACAAAATGAAAAAGGAACCCACTGTACGGAAGAATATATTTTACAATGATACATCTGGTTACGGGTTAATTTCCAAAATATACAAAGAACGCATACAACACAACATCAGGAAACAATCCAGTTAAAAAATGGGCAAGGGAACTGAAGAGATACTTCTCCAAATAGGATAAACAGATGCCAGGAGACGTATGAAAAAATGCTCAATGTCACTAATCATCAGAAAGACTCAAATTAAAACTACAATGAGGTATCACCATACACCTGTCAGAATGGCTACCATCAATAAATCAACAAACAACAAGTGCTGTCAAGGACGTGGAGAAAAGGGAACCCTACTACTCTGCTGGTTGGAATGCAGACTGGTGCAGCCACTGTAAAAACAGTGTGGAGTTTCCTCAAAAAATTAAACATGAACTGCCATTTGACCCAGTGATCCCACTTCTGAAAATATATACAAAGAAACCTGAAACACCAAGAACTTATGCACCCCTAAGGTCATAGAAGCGCTATTTACACTAGCTGAGATCTGGAAGCAGCCCAAATGCCCATCAGTAGATGAGTGAATAAGAAAGCTGTGGTACATTTACAGATGGAATACGACTTGGCCATAAAAAAGACAAAAATCTTACCCTTTGCAGCAGCATGGATGGAGGTGGAGAGCATTATGCAAAGTGAAATAACACAGTTAGAGAAAGACAACTACCATATGATTCCACTCACACGTGGAGTCTAATGAACAAAATAAACAAACAAAATAGAAACAGACTCATAGATAGAGTATGGACTGTAAGCTGTCAGGGTTGAGGAGAGGGATGAAATGTGTACAGATATTAAGGGGGAAAACTACAACTTATAGCCCCAGCCAGTGTCGCTCTGTTGGTTGAGTGTTTTCCTGTGCATAACAAGGTCACCAGTTCGACTCCCAGTCAGGGTACATAGCCCATTTATGGGTTTGATTCCTGACTGAGGTGCATATGGAAAGCAACTGATCAATGTTTCTCTCTCACATTGATGTTTCTCTCTCTCCTTTCCTCTATCTTTAAGAAAAATATCAATGAGAAGAAAAACATAAATTTTAAAAACACACACAACGGAGCTTATACTCAAAGAAGACATTACAGTGAATATCGGGGGAAAGTGTAGTAGGGGGAAGTAGAAGAGGGTGCAGGGGAGTAAATGGTGTTGGAAGGAGACACTGTCTAGGATGGTGAACACACAATACAATATACAGATAATGTATTATATAATCATACACCTGAAACATGCGTTTTTAATAAGCAATGTCACCCCAATATATCCCAAAAACATTTTAATAACTTTTTTAAAAGTCCAGAAACAGCTGTGGCTGGTGGCTCAGTGGTTACAGCATGGGCCACACAATGAAGGGCCTCGGGTTCAAGTCCCAGTCTAAGGCACTTAACCTGGGTTGCAGGTTCCACCCCTGGCCCCAGTGGGGGCTCATGCGGGAGGCAACCAATCAATGTGTCTCCCTCATATTGATGTTTCTCTTTCTCTCCCATCCCCATCCTTTCCTCCCTTCCACTCTCTAATAATCAATGGAAAAATATCCTCAGGTGAGGATTAACAAAAAATAAAAATAAAATAAAAAATAAGAAGTCTAGGAAGAGATGGCTTCACTGATGAACTCTCTCAAACATTCAAAAAAGATTTAACACCCATGTTCCTCAAGCTCTTCTAAAAAACTGGAGAATAGAAAGTTTACAAAGTCATTTTAGGAGGCCTAAATTACTCCGATTATAAAACCTGAAAAGGACACCACAAAAAAGAAAAGTACAGGCCAATATACCTGATGAATACATTTGTAAAAATCCTCAGCAAAATATTAGCAAAATTAGTTTAACAATACATTAAAATGATCACTCACCATGATGAAGTGGAAATTCCAGGGAATCCAGGATGGGTCCACACACACAAATTAATCAACATGATCCACCACATTAACAAAATAAAAGACAAAAATCACATGATGATATCAAGCATTTGATAAAATTCAACATCCATTTACAAAGAAAATGTCTTAATAAAGTGGGCACAGTTGAAACTCACCTCTACATAATAAAGGCCTCAAATGGCAAGCCCACACCTACATCAGAGTCAATGCTGGAAGGGTGAAAGCTGTTTCTGTAATACAAGGAACAGGACAAGGATGCCCACTCTTCCCGGTTTCATTCAACATAGTGTTGGATGTTCTAGACAGCAATTGGGTACAAAAAAGAAATAAAATGCACATAGACAGGGAAGGAAGATGTAAAACTGTCACTATTTATAGATGACATGTTTTATAAATACAAAACCCTAAACACCACTATAAACTGTTAGAATAAATAAATTTGGTAAAGTTGCAGGGAACAAATTCAAAATGCAAAAATCTCTTCCTTTTTTATACATTAACAATGAATAGTAGCCAGAAAGAGAAACTCAGAAAACAAGCCCATTTACAACTCCAATAAAAGAATAAAATAACAAGGAATAAATTTAATCAAGGAGGTGAAAGACATGTACTCTGAAAACTGTAACACAATGATGAAAGAAACTGAAGACACGAATAAATGGAAAGATATTCCATGTGCATGGACTGGAAGACTTCATAGTGTTAAAATAGCCATATTACCCCAAACAAGCTACAGTCAATGTAATCTCTATCAAAATTTCAATGACATTTATCACAGAAATAAAACAATCCAAAATTTTATGGATCCACAAAAGGTCACAAGTAGCCAAAGCAATCTTGAAAAAGAACAAAGGTGGAGGCATCATGCTCCCTAATAATTAAACTATACTACAACGCTATAACAATCAAAACAGTATGGCACTGGCATAAAAACAGACACAAATAAATGGAACACAATAGAGGCAAGAAATAAACACAAGAATATATGGTCAATCAATTTAGGACAAGAAGGAAAGAATATACAATGAAAAACAGACAATCTTTTCAATAAATGGTATTGGGAAAACTGAAGTGCAACATGTAAAAAAGAAAAGAAAAAAAAAGGAAAAAGGACCACTATCTAACACCACAGACAAAAATCAACTCAAAATGGACTGAAGACTTGAACGAAAACCTGGACCCTTAAAACTCCTAGAAGAAAATACAGGCAGTAAGCTCTCTAATATTGGTCTTGGCAATTATTTCTGGGATCTGACTCCAAAATATATGGCAACTAAAGCAAAAATAAATAAAATAGGGTTTCAAACTAAAAAGCTTCTGTACAGCAAATGAATCCAACAATAAAATGAAAAGGATACCAACAAAAGGGGAGCTATTTGCAAATCATATCTCTGATAGGGGATTAAATACAAAATATAAAAAGAATTCATACAACTCAGTAAAAAAACACACCAACCAATTAAAAAATCTGCAGAGTATATGAAAATGAATAGTTATTTTTCAAGAGAAGACCTACAGATGGCCAGCAGGGACATGAAAATATGCTCAATGTCACTAGTCATCAGAGGAATGAAACTCAAAGGCACAATGAGGTTTCACCCATACCTGTCAGAATGGCTATTCTCAAAAAGACTGATAAGTGTTGGGGAGGGTATGGAGAATGGTTGTGCACTGTTGATGGAAAAGTAAACTGGAGCGGCCACTGTGGAAAATAGTATGGAGCTGCTCCCAAAATTAAAAGTAGAAACACTATGTGATTAAGCAATTCCACTTCTAGGTATTTATCCTAAAACAATGAAAAACACGAATTAAAAGATATATGCACCCCTATGTTCACTGCAGCATTATTTCCAATAGCCATGATATGAAAACAATAGATGAATATAAAAAGAAGTTGTGGTGCATATATACAATGCAATACTACTCAGCCATAAGAGTGAAATCTCACCATCTGTGACAACAGGAATGGGCCCTGAGGGTATTATGCTAAGTGAAATAAGTCAAGCAGAGAAAGGTAAATACTGTGTGTGATTTCACTCATATGTGGAATCTAAAAAAACAGAACGAAAATCATACATAGAACGCACTGATGTGTGTCAGACGGGAAGGGGGTTTGGGCTTGGGTGTAATGGGGGCAGGGGTTCAATTGCACATGGGATAGATGTTAACTACATTCACTGTGGTGATCACTCCGTAGTGTACATAAATACTGAATTATTAAGTTGTGCACCTAAACTGATAAAATATTATGTGCCAAGTTTATCACAATTTTTTTAAATTACAAAGAATATCAAGAAAGTATCAAAGAGAATTCTATAATTCTCAAACTTAAAGATATCATGTGTGTAAGCCATTGCCTTATAGGGAAATAATCTAATTGATTCACTTTTCACAGATAAATAAATATTATTCTCTAAATAAAATGATTGCTTGTGGACAGATTATTTTTTTAGGGGGGACAAACATAAAGCCTGTAGTGGGTTATTTCTATTTTTTAAAGCTTCAATTAAAATCTCAAATTATGCCAGTCATTGAAGGCAGAAATTCTGGCTCTCATCCCATGGAATTATACAAGCAGCATAATTTCAGCACCAAATCATGGCAAAAGTGATTTAAAGCACAAATAAGAGTATTCTGTAACTAACTGAATCTGTTAAAAATACAATTTTTATTCCAGTAAAAGCTGACATTAATAGTTTTTCTGACTACATATAAGCTACCAATGAAAGACAAGAAGGAAATGAATAAACACATTTTGATTATAAAAAAAAATACAGAAACTTTAATGAATGTTATCAATTTTCTTTTGTAAACCTCTAAGACCCAACTGTTACTCCAGAAACATAGTTCTCCAAATACAGTCAAGGAAAAAGTCGTAGTGCCTGAAGCTCAACTGTTTAAGACAGAGAGGAAAATTGCAACAGAACCACCAACGGAAACGGTGAGGAGAAATCTTCTTTGCAATCTGATTTAAATCAAGTTCCCACCGTAGGACACAATTCTTCACTGCCTCACTCATTACCTGGACTGAATTCTGAAAACTTCCTGATGTATTTTGGTGATAAAAGCAAATAAATGGCTCAACATGATATCACAGACCATAACTTCTTATAGAACTTAACATATGGTACTTGGTTTTATACCCTCTAAAATATTTTCTTGCTTTGGAAATAAGTCTCTTAGAATAATTAATATAGGCTAGAAACCATCTGACCGCCTTGCAAAAGTTAAGACACAGGCTCAGCCTCACTTAAATGTAATTAAATTGCTGGAATTTAGGAATGCACAGGGTTTAGAAAAGAAGGATTTCAACAGACCCAGACCGTCTCTTCTACCAATGTTCTGACTACTTGGGTATTACTCAAATGGGGAAAAACAAAAACCTTTATATAGACATTGGCTTAGATCATCATAGTTTGTAAGAATCAAACTCACAGAGTCTTTAGAGGAAGAACTTTTTAGATAGGATCTTTGGTTGGGCTTCACAAAGACCCCTGAAAAAATTAATTAAAATAAATCCACACATGCATCTACACATACATACATACATACATACACCCATGATCTTCCGCGATGGAGAGAATCCATAGCTTTCATCATAAATCGTTCTTGACAGCCCTGGCCAGGTGGCTCAGTTGGTGGGAGCATCGTCCTGATGCAAGAGCGTTGTGGGTTGGCTGCCCCATCAGGGCACATCCAAGAATCAACCAGTGAATGTACACAGAAGTGGAATAACACATCAAGGTTTCTCTCTCCCTCTCTTTCTTCTTTCCTCTCTCTGTCTCTAAAATAATCAATTAAAACAACTTCTAAAAGAAAAACAGTTCTTGACAAGTAAACTATAGAAAAACTGTCATTCACAACAGACTAAAATCTGACTGACTGGAAATCCGACAATTAAGGAATTAAAAAAGCAGCCACATCAAGACTGGTAGGAGGGGCGAAGATGTAGAACAGGCTGGTTAGACACCCACCTGCAGTGAATAAAAATTGGGAGGGATATCGCAGTTCCACAGGTCCCCCCCTAAAGAATAAAGGGTCCCAGGCCCACACCAGGCCCCCCAGCCCAGGGTTCCAATTCCAGGAGAAGTCCCCAGAACTTCTGGCTGTAAAAAACAGTGGGAAGTGTGGTGAGTGAGCCAGACGCTTCAGGAGTCCTAGGCAGTTACTTCTAAAGGGACTAATTCAGACTCACAGCTGTTGAGCTACAGCACTGAGAGACAGCAGCTTGAAAGGAACCAGGGACATATGGGTAGGAACTGAGTTGTCTGGCATCAGGGTGAGAGTTGGGGGGGCAGCTTTCTCCCAGATAGAAGTGCTGGGAGAGGCCACTATTCCTTTTTTGAGAACACCCCCATAGAGCTGGCAGGCAGGTTCTATATCAGGTTCTATAGCCGTCAACATGGCTAACACTGTTTGCACCTCTTTGGAGATTCCCTGAGGTCCCAACTTGCCCAACTTTCAGGCCCACCCAAGCTGTTTTCAGTGGCTTTTCCATATGAATGGCCTGTCTTGGCTCATGCTTCAGATCATCCTAAAATCTCTCAAACAAGCAGTATCAGCCTCCTATCTCTTGGTAAGAGACAGGCCCAGCAGTAGCAGCAGCCAGTCTTGGCTCACTGGTTTGACTCACCAGGGCACCTCCAAGGCCGGCACAAGTCACAGCCATCTGCAGATCATTTTGTAGCTCATGCTGGATGGCCCCAGGCAGAACACAGGTGACGGCTGACCTTGGCCTGCACCTACAGAGAGGCCACAGAGCAGGTGTATCCAGTGGACAGTTTTATACCATGTTAAAGGACCCCCTCAACCACCTCTATAAGTGACATGCTCAGGGGGCAGACTAAGTGGGCACCAGAGCCTGGCTGAAGTAAGTACTGCTCTGTGGGTGGGCCCCTGTACTGCTGATCCTCCACCACGGTCTGAGGACAGAGGTAGGTGGTTGCGGCCAGTCCTTGCAGCTGATCAGTTCACACGTAAAGGCCTCCCACTGACATGCGAAGAACAATCCAGGCTCAATAAGAGGAGAGTGTACACAGCCCACACAGAAGGCACACCTTATGAGCTCAGCTTGGATGATCAGTTAGTCTCTGTCATTGGACCTTACAGAACATCTATAAGCCTCTCTACCAAGATAGAGACATAGAAGCTCAAGCTAATACATAGGAACAAACAGAGGGACACTGCCAAAATGAGGCGGCAAACATGTTCCAAAAGAAACAACAGAACAAAACTCCAGAAAAATAACTAAAAAAATGGTGACAAGTAATTTACTAGATGCAGAGTTCAAAACGCTGGTTATAAGGATGCTCAATGAACTTAGTGACAACCTCAACAGCACAAAAAAGGACCAGTCAGAAATGAAGGATAAACTAACTGAAATGAAGGATAATTTACAGGAAATCAACAGTACAGTAAATGAAGCCATGAAGCAAATCAGTGACTTGCAATATAAGGAAAAAGCACCCAATCAGAACAGTAAAAGGAGAAAGGAATCCAAAAAAAATGAGGATACTTTAAGAGCCTTGGGACAGCTTCAAGCAAACCAACGTTCACATCATGGGAATGCCAGAAGCAGAAAAGAGAAAGCAAAAAAATCAAAACCTATTTGTAAAAACAATGACAGAAAACTTTCTTAACAAGGTGAAGGCAATAGACATCCAAGTCCAGGAAGTGCAGAGTGTCTCAAGCAAGATGAACCCAAAGAGCCCCACACCAAAACACATCATAATTAAAATGCCAAAGTTTAAAGAAAGAGAATCTTAAAAGCAGCAGGAGAAAAGCAGTTACCCTGTAGTTACCTAAAAGGGAGCTCCCATAATTATGTCAGCTGATTTCTCAACAGAAATTTTGCAGGTCAAAAGGGAATGGCAAGAAATATTCAAAGTGATGAAAAGCAAGGACCTATAACCAAGGTTATTCTACCCAGCAAAGCTATTACTTACAATCAAAGGACATATAATGAGCTTCCTAGACAAAAAAATCTAAAGGAGGTCATCACCACCAAACCAGATTATATGAAGTGTTAAAGGGTATTCTTTAAGAAGAAATAAGATTACAAAAATGAACAATAAAATAGCAATAAATACATGCCTATCAACAGTTGAATCTAAAAAACAAAATAAGCAAACAAGCAGAACAGAAACAGACTCGGAGATATAGAATATTTTGATGATTGCCAGATGGGAGGAGGTTCGGAGATGGGTGCAAAAGGTGAAGAGATTAAGAAATACAAATTGGCTGTTACAGAATAGTCATGGGGATGTAAAATACAGCATAAGGAATATAGTCAATAATATATATATATTTTTTTAATCCTCACCTAAGGCTGTTTTATCCATTGCTTTTCAGAGAGAGTAGAAGGGGGGAGGGAGAGAGAGAGACAGAAAGAGAGAGAAACATTAATGTGAGAGAGACACATCGATTGGTTCCCTCCCGTGCCCTGGGGATCAAGCCTGCAACCAACTGGCTAGGGCTAGTCAATAATATTCTAATGACTACGTACAGTGTCAGATGGGTGCTATATTTATCAGGATGATCACTTAGTAAGCTATGCAATGTCTTATTGCTGGGGTGTACATCTGAAACTAATATAATAATGTATATGAGCTGTAATAAAAAATAAAAAATAATAATTTAAAATAAAATAGTTCTTAATTGCAAAAGAAAAAAAGGTTTAAAAAACACTTCATCCAAAGTTTAGAGTAAAAATTTACCTTGTGGTAAAAAGGTTCTTGTCTTGACAGTGCCCTATATTTATCATACTACGGAATTACTCAGCTGAGATAAACATATAAGACATAAACCTTTTCCTAAAGCAAAACAAAAAGTATACATACCTTTTTTCCAAACCTCTTATTTTCAAAGTGGTTCAACAATCTAAAACAAAAATAACTGGTATCAGTTCTAAAGCAAAAACACAGTGCTCCACCACTTTCCCCTCACTCTGATGTTCCAGATAGGCATGGCAGATTTCAATTCCTCCAATAATTTGCTTCTTGTCTGAAATTAAGTTATAACACTTCAATCACAACTCTAAAATCAAGAGAGTTAAATGCACATTGGAATTATTCTCCATAGATGCATAAGTCTCTGAGAAAAATAATCTTTTTACTTTCCCAACTTACTATGAACAATATTAAAGGTGGTTCAGGCTCAAAAAATAGGCAGCTCACCACCACTGGTGTCTTTTCAGAAACGAAAAACCCCCTAATGGCTGCCCACAAAAGCTTAACATCTTGCTTCTGCATATTATCTCCAAGGGATCAGCTCCAGCAGAGAAATCACAGGCTATGAGGCAATCCCCATCTATGTGTGTTAACACCATGAGCTTGGACAGAACAAGGGCTTCCCCAGGAATCCAGCACCTGGCTTCAAATGAAAATGAGGAACTCCTCATCCCCTCCCAGGTGCACGGTACAATGGCCTATCCATATCTACACTTACTTGACTAAAACATAAGAAATTACTTTAAAATAGAAGGTGTATTGCCAACCAGAGGAGCTAGCTATCAGTGAGGGAGGTGTGTGACTTTCCCATCTGTGCCTATGGACACCCTGAGTCTGAGCATCTGAGATGGGCATTTTTCCTTATAGCATCTGCTCACGTGAGTGAATGCTGGCACTGGCCTCCATCCCTTGAACAGGTAGGTAATCACTTCCCTTGCTCTAAGAAATTCTGGAAAGGTTCACCCAAAAAAATCACATAAAAGTTTAAACTCCTTTTCCCTTTAAGACTTATAAAATGGACAAAGACTGACACAAAGATGTATCTGTAGCATAACAAGAATTATTAAGCCTCCTATTAAATAAGGGAGCAGCCTGGCCGACATGGCTCAGTGGCTGAGCACAGACCTATGAACCAGGAGGTGACAGTTTGATTCCTGGTCAGGACACATTCCTGGGTTGTGGGCTAGATCCCCAGTAGGGGGACTGTAGGAGGCAGCCGATCAATGATTCTCTCTCATCAGTGATGTTTGTAGCTCTCTCTCCCTCTCCCTTCCTCTGAGAGGAAAAAAAAATCCATAAATAAGGGATCTTTTTTTTTAACCCTTACCTGAGGACATGTTAGAGAGTGGAAGGGGAGAGACAGAAACATCGCTATGAGAGAGAATCACTGATCAGTTGCCTTCTGTGTGTGCCCCAACTGGGGATCGAACCAGTAACCCACGTATGTGCCCTGACTAGGAATAGAACTGGCAACCTTTTGGTGCACAGGATGACACTCAACCAACTGAGCCACTGTGGCTGGGCAGGGATCATTTTTGAGAGATTGTCTCCAAATCGTGGATAAGCATCAAGCTGCTACAATAAACACATCAGTACAAGGAAAGCAACAAAAGTAGATAATATATAGAAAAAATAGAATCAAAATATGGACGAGACTAACCTCTTCAATCTTCCTTTCAATTTTTATTTCACCATTTTCCTGGATGGACCTGTTGAATAGAAAGCTACAAAGCTGAGATTAATTGAAAGGCTTTATGACTTTAATAGTTATTTCTGAACAAATTTCCACAACACAAATCAAAGGCTGCAGACCACCTCCCTATCCTTCCCAAATATCAGTCATATGTGCCAGTTCCCTCAGGAAGGGGATGCACTAGTGGAAAATAGGTCAACCAGGGAAAGGAAATACCCTAAATCCATCTCGCATGCTCACTACTGCCTTAGTGTTATTTCTATTAAATAAAATAATCTTGCTTTCACATAATACCCTACAAGGGATTTCAAAGCAGGGGTGTGTCTACAGGAGTACAATTCTGACTGCTGGGCTTTCCTGGGATTTAATACAAAATGGAGTTTTTCCAATTAAATAAACAGAGAGCCTTTAAATGGGGTGGGAACAACCCACCTAGCCACACACAGAAGCCTTAGGAGACAAACACAAGCCCTGGTACATGGATCAGCTCAACAAGGCCCTGTCTGCAAAACCAACCCAGTATGAAGGCGTGGCCTTGTTGAGCTGATCCATGCACCAGGGCTCACCAACTTGCCATAGTGATGTTAGTGTTTACTGAATGGGGGAACCCATGGGGGACTCGCCTTCTTTTTTCTGTGTTTCCTAAAATCTGTCCTCACTCATCTACCAGCCATCCACCTAATAAAGTTGGTGCCTACGGATGCACGCAGGGTAAGACCCTGAGCAAAAAACATCATGCTTGTGGTAAGCAACATGCATGTAAGGTGCAGGGAGGACCCCAAGAGCAGTTGCCAGAAAAGACTGATCCCAAAGGAGGTAAGGCGTGGGTGACTAGAAACAGTAGGGGTCCACCTGGGACTACAGGGAAGAAACAGCTTAACACCCCCACCCCCCCAGCAGGAAAAGGTGGGGCACTGGACACCAATGAGACACTAGGGAACGTGACCAGATCACAAAGATATAGTCCTTCCGGATGGGGAGCAACGGCAGGCTGCACAGTGGTGACAGAGACAGTCACCCCCACAAACACAGGTCTCTTTTTCAAAATGGGAACACTTATTATTGAGTCACTGCCAGGGGCCACATAGCCTGTGGTGTTACAGCAAAGGCTCCTAACCCACAGTGCCCTTTAGGTCGAAAAGGCTCTCAGGACCTAACAATGCCAAGAATGAGGTGAGGGTGGAGCAGTGCAGGGGGGTTCTGCATTCTCCAGTCCCAACTGATAAAACCCAGGCAGGCCTCCTCATTCAGAATCCCAGGACAGGGGCCAGGGCTGTCAGTATTCTTTAAGTGTCCCAGGTGACTCTGACACCTGGGGAAGATGAGACCCTTCCACCCTGAGGGATGTAGTAACCAGTCACAGCCACACCTGACTCTCCAGAGCTTATCACCTGTGTAACCATCCATAAATTTTCCCAATTTGTCTCCACTTTAGTTTTCTCACTTCTAAATAGGGAATAATCACAGTACCTACTTCCTAGTAGTGTTGAGATAATTAAATGACACAATGAAAGAGACTCATGCCTGCACATACACGGGAAGCACTAAGCAAATTTTGGTAGTATTATTGTCATAACAATAATTAGGCAGCTTTAAGTGGTCTTTCCCCTCAGGTGCCAGCTCTCTTAAAATTGAACACACACTTCCTCCCTTGCAAACTACCCACAGCTAACACCCACCCCAGCCTGAAACCTTGCCTAGCAACCAGAAGCCCTGCTAGAGTCCTCAGCTCCATCTCCCAAGCAGCTGGGCTCCACTAGACAGACAGGGTCTAATCACACAAGTCTTCCTAGTGCTTTCCCAGGTCCCCTCTCACCTCTGGAATCAGATCTTGTAACTCAACCCATTAGCAGGTGGTTTTATTTCAGTGTGTGTCCCGTGACCAGGATTCAAAGAGCTCACATTGGGAGCTACTTCTGGTTCCATTTTTGTACTTGGTAAGGTATTAATAACAACAATTAAAATATCCTCCAATCAAATAGATGTTTAAAATAAACTCCCATCAAACAGCTCCTAAATTTTAAAAAAACACAACGGTTTCTGCCTCTGAGACGCAGGGTCCAACAGCTGCCCTAGCTCGGGTGCCACCCTGAGTGACCACAGCGATGAGAACCGCACATGGGGAAGCGCCTGCCCGCTGGGCAAGGAGAGCCCACAGCGGAGCCCCTGAACCGGCGCCCACACACCTGGGAGCTGCTGCTGGCCGGCGAGGGTCAGCAATACTTGGCTCCCCAACAGTTAAATGCTGAGTAATTTTCCTGCGGAGCAAAGTCTAGCAGGGTCTATCCCAGAGGCAACAGTATTTTTATCCTACTTAACCAGCAGGGCAGGGCAGCGCATTCCCCAGGGTGTCCCCGCGCAGCAGGCTCCCCTAGGGCTGGCAGACTCCCGGGCGATGGGGACAGCAGCCCCACGCGTGGGGGAGCGGGTATTTGGGGCAGTGGACTGGGGCTTCGGTTCACGAGGTTGCCCAAGGACAGCAGCGCCTCGACCAAGTGGGACCGCAGTCACTGAGCTCAGGACAGGGGCCCGCGGCCGGGCAGCCAGGAGTCCGCACTGGGCCTAACCCGTCGAAGGTCTTGACCCAAGTTGGACAGCTGCTTTGCCGGGAAAGTGGAAAGGACAAGAACCCAAAGCCCCCAGAAAAGGGTGGGAGCATAAAGCGCACCTCCCGGCGGGGAGGCCTCCGGGGCAGCAGGGCCACCCTTGGGGCCGCACACAGCGCTCCCACCCCCGCACCGCATCCGGTGGCCCAGGAATGAAAGAGCCCCCTCTCCCCTGCTGCAGGGGCTCACTCTCAGGCTACAGAGGCGAGCAGCGCGATGCCCAGGAGCAGCTTCCTCCTCCTGCGGTGCAGGGCACACTCCGGGCTCAGCAGCGCCTCGCTCACCCTCCTGCACAAGGCGCGGCCACTGCGGCTGCTGAGAGGCCCCGCCTCCGAGCCCGGGGTTTCCTGCAGAGGGAACCACTGCGGGGGCGCGGCTCCGCCCCCGACACGCCTCATTCACTCTTCAAATGTCCACCCTGCGCTTCCATCCCCGCAGGCGCACTGAGGGGTCTCGCTTCCTTTTTCTAAGAATGTAGCTGGAGGGGTGGGGCCGGCGCAGCGCATGGGCCTGAGGCGTGTTTCCCCAAGGCAGCTGTTGGTGCCCGAGCCCCGAAGGTGCATCTCCAGTCTGAGGGCGGCACCTGGGTCACCAGGTTTCCGAGCCCAACTCACCTGATGGCACTAGGTGGGCAGTCAAATGATGCCTGAAAAGAAGCATTTGTGCTAAATTAAGCCCTGCCTCTGATGGTATTTGCAGGCCTCCCCTCAGAGAGTTGAGCAAGGGATACAGAACCTTAAAAGTAATAATGACTGAAAACTTCCCAACTCTGGTGAAGAAAAAGGACACACAAGTCCAAAAAGTGCAGAGTCCCAAACAAGATGAACCCAAAGAGGCCGGCACCAAGGCACATCAAAATGAAAATGGCAAAGGCGAAAGACACAAAGAATCTTAAAAGCAGCAAGAGAAAGGCTGTCAGTTACCAACTGACTCATGGAAGGGCCAGTTCCCCACCAGAAGCCAGGTCAGCCCAGCACCCACGTGTGTCTGTGGGGGACGGGTTCCCAGGGGCTGTGTGGACAATGCTGGAAAACGCCATCACCTCAGCTCCGGCCAGCGAGTGACGAGGCTGCTATACAGGGGCCATCGCCCACTCTGGTCCCAGCCATCAGGACACCCCCACTGCAGGCCTGCACCCTCTACTTGGGTGACTCAGAGCCCCAGAGGTCACCTGCCTCCAGCTCACAGCCCCAGGCTGCAGGCACACCTCTCCAACGCTGCAGGGAACCCCATGACCTCCCTGACAGGACAGGGTCCCTGCCCAGGGCCTTCCCATGAGAGAGAATCCCCCACCCCCTGAAAAGGGCCTTAATTTAGCAGACACACAGAGTCCCAGCTGGGAAGCTGGGTGCAGGACAGCAGCCACTGCAGGAAGCCCAGACACAGGCTGGGGAGCCCTGAAAGCACCTGAGTAGGGCCATGTGACCCTGCTGAACAGCCTGTGGACTATACCTGCCACTGCAGACTTTGGAGACCGAATGATGGCCCTGATGGCCCGGCTCCAGGTGACACAGCCAGAAGATCGGGAGCCTGGCCGGAGCTGCCCTAGGGTCAGCCTGGACAGGGTGTAGGCAATGCCTTCCTTGGGCTTCTTGCCAGTCTACCATCTCCAGTCCCTCCCCCAACTTCTGATTGGGCACAGGGGAGGGTTAGGAGGAGTGCGGGATGCTTGGGGATGGGCCTGGAAGCAGGAACCCCATTTTCCGGCTCCACAAACATTCAGCTATCCTGAGGGTTCAGAGAGCCGGCCCACCTCACCCCAGTACAGCCTGTCTCAGGCACATTCCCAGGCCACACTGGCAATAACCAGGCTTCCTTCTAAGGACACCCAGTACCCAGCCCGGTCAACACAGTAGTGGGACTCTATGAGGACCAGGAGGCAGGGCCCACGGCATCCTCCAGAGAGCCAGTGCACATGTGCCAAGCATAGCCACCCTGGGGCACCTGGGAAGGGGCAGCCTCTCAGGCACCCTCTCCTGGTCTGAGTCAGGGCAGAGCAGAACTGGCCCCTCTGGCTGTGGGGGCATGGCCATCGGGGAGACACTAGGTGACCTTGTGTCAGACACGGAGGTGAGAAGGAAGGTTCGACAGAACCAGGGACAGCAGGCAGTCGGAGGGGGAGCAGACAAGGCTGGCAGGGAAAGGGGGCTGCCACGCATCTCTATGACATCTACATAGGGTCTACAAGGGCCTCAGCCCAGCTCACAAGGCTGCAGGCCCACTGTACGCTGGGCTCTGGGGGTCACAGGCTTTACACAGGTGAGAAACCACAATGCTGCCCTCAAGTGCTGTGCCACCTCGAAGTGGCTGGACCACCATTTTCACTTTTACTAGCCCTAAGCTCTGCCACTACCACCCCCTGGCCACTCTGCACCTGAGATGCTGGACACAGCCAGCCCAGGTCCAGGGACATTAGGCCTCTCTCCTCCATTCGAGGGGCCACCCTCACATCCCTGCCTCCCCGGCTCCACATTTGCTATGCTGAAAAACAAGTGATGGGGGGACAGTAGGTTCTTGCTCCCACCTGTAAACACATGGCATTCGTCCTGGCCTGCACCCAAACAGCAGAAGCCCCACACAGCACGCAAACCCTGATACCAGCCACATCCAGCCACCCAGCTCCCAACCTCTCCCTGACAGCCACCCCCCTCCCGGCCCCTCCTCTCCGATTCTCCTGTGGCCACAGACCACCAAGCTCCACACGCATCACTGATAACACCCCTCGGTGTTCTCAAAATTGGGATCCAGTCACCACACACTTCACCAGCAGCTGGTCTTTCCTCTAGAAGCCTGGATGGGACTCCTGGCTGTCAGCCGTCTCACCCTTCAACCACATGTGCTGTGGAGCTCAGGGATGAGGGGGCCTCTCTTGTCAGCCACTCCAGGGCCCTCAGGCCACCCCAACAAGGTGGTCCTGTGTGCCTGGGCTTCACTGGTGAGGGACAGGGTCCCACCAAGGTGGTGTTAGAGGTCACTTCCACCACCTGCATGGGCACAGCGGTCCCCTGTCGGGACCCCTGGCTTTCCCACCCTGAAATCAGAATCCTGCCTGGTGCTGTCCATGGGTGCTGAGTGGCTGAGCAACTGATCTGGGATCCTGCCTCAGCCCATCCTCTCTTGAGGGGACATCTGTGTGGCTGGAGCCTCCTCTCCCCATGCTGAGTGGCAGTGCAGACAAGTGGGGGGGGCACTCACTTCCCTCTGAACCCACCCAGGTCCCAGGGGTAATAGTTTGACTACAGAGGTTCTTGCCCATTTGGGCTATGAACCCACCCTGGAATGCAGGCTCACCTCCAAAGAGGGGTACAACAGGCCCCGTCTGTTACCAGAGCTACAGGTCTGGGAAGGCCCCTGCAGGAGTGTCTTCCGCTGTGCCCCAAACAAAGGGGCTATCTGGATCTCAAATAGCCACTACACGAGCCCTGGGAATGGGTGCCGGCCTAAGGGAGCAGAGGCCTTGCCACATGCCTACCACCAGAGGCCCCCCAAGGATATTCAGGCCCCTGGTGTGTGGCACTGCAGAGGCGGGGCAAGGCGGAGCACCCCAGACTTGCCTAGGCCTCCTGAGGGCCTGTGTTACCCCCTCGACCACGTACCAGTCGAGTCCTGTGGATGGTGCTGGCTGGAGGGAGCAGCAGGCAGAGGAGAGCAAGCTGGGCCTGGTTCTGGGGGCTTCTGTCCAGGCAGGGAAAGCGACAGTAGCTAGGAAGCAAATCTTGAATAACAAAGTAAGTGCCAAGCCTGGCACAGGACATGCAAGAGGCCAGGAGAAGGTCTGGACGGGCAGTTTGGGCAAGGGATCACCCCAGGACCCCTGCAAACCCCAGCCTCCTGCTGCCCCCACTCTGAGAGGCTGGAGGAGAGACTGCCCAGGGGTGGGACCTGGAGACTGAGGCAAGAAGAAAACAGCACTTGGTGCCTCATCCAGTGTGAAGGTGATGGCAGGTCCTGAGTGAAGTCACTTCCACAGCTAAAGCATCTGCGATGCTCAATACTGGGTCCCTGTGACACCTGAGGCCCTCTGGTCATTAACATGCAGAACAGGGAACCCCTCAGGAAGCTCAGCAGAACTGAGAGTGCGGGAGGAAGTCCAGCTGGACCCTGCCAAGGGCCTGGGCAACCACACTTTCTCATTCCTAAGGAAAGTGGCTATGGGACCTCCCACCTACGCTGCTGCACCTGCCCACACTCAGGGTTCTGCACTGTGCCTGCCCCCACCACCGGGCCCACATCTCCACTGAGAGGCAGCCCTGGCACAGGACAGGCAGACGACTCAGCTTTTGGGTGACCATGAGCCCAGTGCACTGTCTGAGATGCATTGGAGGGTCGTGGCAGCTGTCCAGCCCCCGTGGGTCCCTGTGGTGGTGGCAGAGGGATGGAATGTCAGTCAGTCCAGGGCCAAAGTGCTGAGTGTGCCCTGAGGCTGTGGAAGGGGAGGGATGTCTGTGAGCAGCCAGCCTCTGCCTTTTCCAGGGAGCCTTCTCCAGGAAAGAGGGAAACCAGGAGTGAATGTCTCTCCCTTGGGCCCAGGACAGGTACTCAGCCCCCCAGAGTCACTCCTTGTCTGTGCCAGGTGTCTGAGGACGACCTTTACAGTCACCCGGAGCCACCCCAGCATGTCCCATTCAGTCTCCCTGTCAAGAGCAGGGAAGTAGGAGGGGGGGCCGACACAAAAGATGGCCCCGAGCCCAGGCCTCAACTCAGATACCCCAGCTGATGGGCAGCCTCGTGTCCCTTGCGGGGACCTGCAGCAAGGCACCTCCCTCCACTGGATCACGGCTGCCACCCCACAGGGCCCAGGTGAATGTATCAAGTGCCCATCACCTGGGAGCGCCAGGTTCAGAAAGAGGGCTGGCTCCTGGCATCTCCCACCACCCACTCTACCCTCATTTACCAGGCCCCGCCCAGGGGACTCGCCCTGCAGATGACCCTCAATGGCAGATTTGGACTCCAGGTGATGACCACCAGGCCAGGAGGCACTGCTTTTACACCCTGGGCAATGCTCCCTCAAGTGAACAAGGGCTGATGTTCACTGGAGATGCTCAGAAACTCAAAGTAGACTTCCAGACAATTGTCAAGACAGAGGTGTTCTCACTGTGCGCTATGCCGTTTCCAAGTCGCCTGGATCACGGCCATACCCATGGTGCCACCTCTGGGGCAGGAGGAACCTGACTCTGAATTCGAGCAAGTGCTACTTTCAGGGCTGCTCTGTGGAGTCACTGTCCAGCGATGTGCCGGAGCCCACCAGGCATACACACTCCACTCCTGCACTGGGCATTCAGGAAATGAGGACAGTGAACTGGCCCTCAAAGATGAGATGCTGTAGCAGCACGAGTCCCACAGAGACCAATGCCCAGTTCAAGCACCAGGGAGGTGCAGACTGGCCCAGGAGTGCGCACAGCAATGGACAGAGGGTAGCAGTACAGCCAGGCCTCCAGTCACACTCAGCCCACAGGCGGTACACCCCAAATCAATGTCTTCAGTCTCTCCCTTGGGGCAGCGCCCATCCCCCAAAGGCTACCAACACCATACCCAGCTTGAACCCCGCACTCCACACCGATTCACTTGCCCCTGCATGCAGCCAGCCCAACCTCAGCTCCAGCACCCTTTTCCCAAACACACACCCTCAAAATAGATCAGCAATTTCCACATCCTGAACCCAACATCTTTGTTCAACTACAGGTTACTCTGCAGGAACTCTGGGCAGAAGGAGGGGTACTGGACTCCGCCCCTCAACGAAGCCCCTGCCTGCCACAGCGCCTTGCATACTGGCGGGGCAATGGGATGCAGATAGTTGGGGAGAAAGGGCTGAGAACTGCCCACTGCTCCAGGGACATGCAGAGCCTGCCCAGTGAGAAGGCTCCACATGTCTGGTCGTTGTTCTTGAGGTGGGGAGACAGAGAACAGAGTAGACACACAACTGAAGGAAGTGGCCGAGAACTTCCCAGAACTAATCAAAATGACCCGTCCACAATCCAGAGCCTAGGACATGGACACAGGCAGTAACAAGAGAAGCCACACACAGACCAGACAGAAAGGGCTTCCCAGAGCCGCAAAGGTCAAAGGATAGGCTTTCGAATGAGTCACACCTGTCTGATGCTTATTCTCAACAGCAAAAACCGAGAGCAAAGTCAAGGAGGAGCATCCTCCAGGTGCAGACAGTGAACCTGCACCTGGAACTCCACAGCCAGCAGAGCACCTGCTCATGCAGAGGGGACCTGCACCTGGAACTCCACACCAGGACACACTCCCAGGAGTGAGGTTGATCGTTTTCTGCTGAAAGAGCAGGTTCTCACTAAAGGAAACCCTGAAGATGCACTTTCATGCAGAAGGAAGAGGGATATGCCCCCAGTTTGGAGATGACAACACACACATTAAACAAAAGCCTATAAACATGAAGGGGCTGGTCAGAATGGCAAGCACCATAGTCCCTGTGTCATCCAGGAAGAAAGTAAAGACACAATTCACTTTTCAACTTAACAACCAGGACACAAATTACCATTTACAGAGTAGCCACTGAAGACAGAGATAGTGACACCTGTAGCTAATGGAGGGAAATGGAGTAAGAAAATCAATGCAAAATCAGGAGAGACAAAGAAAAACACACAGGATGGCAATGTAGATGTGGGGCCTTCTGTCACCAATTAGGTAAATGACAGAGGACTGAAGGTTCCGGGTAAAAAAATAAAGATCCTCAGACTGAGTAAAAACAGAATCTCAATTCACATCAAGTAACCAGACACATCTAGATGTGTAAGGACACAGGGAAGCTGACAGGTGGAAGGGAGTGAGGCCAGCGCTGTCCAGGGGCAGTGCACAGAGCTGCTGCCGTCCAGTCCACGTCCAGACACAAGGCGTCACGGATCGGGAGTCACAGCCGCTCAGGCTCACATTGGGAAGGGAGTGTAGTTCTAAACGTCTGTGTACCTGGTAACTTGGTCTCAAAGTCACAGAGCCGCCAGAAAAGTGGACAAACCTGCCGTCAGTGAGAAGACGTGAACACAAAGGATGCAGACAGAGGGGCACAGTAAACGTCGGGGGTCTTGACTGAGTGCAGACACCAAAGACCCGTCCTCGTCAATACGAACAGAACAGAGCAGAGCGCACATGGGAACCAACCTCCAGCTCAGCCACGGAGAAGGTCCAACATGTCTGAAGGACTTGGAGTCACAATGACCATCATCTCTGACCCCAACATAACTAAGTCAGAAATCAATAATGGAAAATGGACAAGCCACAAATTTGACACTGGAAAAATATCCAGGAAAAAATCCGTATGTTTGGATACACCTTGCTGGTTGGTCACGAGTATGCATGTGTTTTCCGTGTCCAAACGTTGCTGACCAGTCATGGGAAAACTTGTGCCTGCACTTATTTTAAGTAACTTTAAGCCCCTTGCTGACGGAAAAGTAGCCAGCCACACTAAGTAGCCGGTCAGCAAGGTGTTAAGAAACTTTGAAATATCTCATCACATTAAAGAAAGAATCATGGGGAAAATGTTACAATACTTTAAATGGAGCATAAAAGCATGTGAGGTGCAGCTAAAGCGTTACTTTGCAGCTACACAAGCATTTGCACAAGGAAAGGGGGAAAGACAATAAGCTGTGTGTGTATCCTAAGAAATTAGAGCAGGAGCAGCAAAGTCAACCTAAGGAGAAAAAAAAACTGGAAGGCAATAAAGGACTAATTTCATTTCAAAAGCTGATGAGCCCGTGGTGAGACCGATCGATTGCGGTGTCTACCTGCAGAAAGAGTCAATGTAGGGATTAAAGAGGACATCCCGGCCCCGCAGATACCTCAGAAATAAAACAACAGAACGGGTGGTTGAGTTGGTTGGAGCATCGGCCATATGTCAAAAAGGCTGCGGATTCGATCCCCGACCTGGGCACATATGGGGAGGCAGCTGACCGATGTTTCCCTCCCACATCCATATTTCTCTCTCTTCTTCCCTTACCCTTTCTCTCGATTCAATAAACATACCCTCAGCTGAGGATTCAAAAACAGCTTTATGCCAATAAACTTGAAAATCTAGACAAAGTGGTCAAATTCCTAGACAAATTTCTGAAAGTAACCCGCAGGGACCGAGAACATGCTCTACAACCAAAGCAACCGAATCCAGGGGCAAACCTCCCACAAAGCAACTCCCGGCTCAGGCTATGTTATAGGTGACTTCTCCCAAACACTCCTGGGACACACAATTACGATTTTACACAAATGACACTGTGGCTCAATGAGAGACGACACAGTCATCAACTTATTCCACAAGTTGTCCCGGCACCAGAATCCGACATGGGCAGATGACAGGGATCACAAACCCCAGACACAGACGCCTGAACAGACATCTATACCCTAAGGCCCACCAATGAATGCACGAGATGCAGTTATGCTTCCAAGAACAGAAGGCCAGTTTAAAACCAGGAAACCCATGTACGTAATTACCAGATCAGCAACTAAAGGAGCATCACGTGAGGTCAATTTGGTAAGTGTCTGATTGCATTCAGTGTCCATTCACAGTAAGCACAGAACAAAACCCTAAGGAGCAACCATCACACAACCATCAGAAGAGCTAGAATTACAAAGATGATGAGCCCTGACCTGTTTGGCTCAGTGGTTACAGCATCGGTCTGCAGACTGAAGGGTCCTGGGTTCAATTCTGGCCCCAGTCAGGGCACCTACAGGAGGCAACCAATGGGTGTCTCTCTCACTCATCAATGTTTCTCTCTCTCCGTTCCATGCTCCCTGAAAAGCAATGGAAAGAATATCCTCATGTGAGGATTAAAAAAAAATAAAAATAAAAAAGATGCTGACAAGGAAGGTAATATAGCTGGAGGCAGCGGATGGTGATGCCACCACTTTGAAAAATGGGGCAGTTTCTTATGACGCTGACAGCCACCCACCAGCCCTGTGGCCAGTTCTTGCTGAAGAGAAGACACATTCCCACAGCCTGTGCCGAATGGTCATAGCAGCTCTGAACACAATAGCCCCGACCTGGAAACAACCCAGACGCCTACCACCAGCAGCAGGTTTAAACAGAGTGTGTCTTGTTCCTCCAACGGGATGGCCTGCAGCAGGGAAAAGGAAGAGTCCCTGGGCTACAGTGCAGACAGGGCAAGGCCAGGCCCCAGAGCCCCCTCCAGCCAGGCACCTGAAGTCCCTGGACAGGTGAGACAGGCGGGACATGCTGGGGTGCTGAGCCGAGATGCAGACCTTCTGGCCTGCTGGGGTGGCCGATGGGCATGCAGCTGTCAACATCCACACCTCCAGCCGAAGACCCTTCTGTGTGTGTAAATGGAACCCCTATGACCTCCCTCAATGGGCGATGGGACATAAAGGAGGTTGGGGAAAACTGTGTGGGAACACCCAGGCCAGGGGGCTCAGTGGATTGAGTGTCGGCCTGTGCACTGAAAGGTCGAAGGTTCGACTCCTGGCCATGGCATATGCCCAGGTTGTGGGTCTCGATCCCAGTTGGAGTGCGTGTAGGAGGCAACTGATGGGTGTTTCTCTGTCAAATCGATGTTTCCCTTTCTCCCTCACTCTCTCTCTCAAAACATCAAAATATATTTTTAAAATGTGTACAGGGACAGTACGATGCAAACATATGTCCGACCTCAGAAACTAACAATTAACTTGTGACCCTCAGCGGCGGTAAGTGCAAGGGACTATATAAGTGACCCAGACCCTGCTGGAGCACAGGGACAAGGGACACGAGGCGGGCGAGGGTGGACCCTGGTGCAGGAGGCTCGGGGCCAGCAGGGAGGAACCCTGTGTCACCACAAGAAAATACACAAAACCGAACCACCCTGCCACCCAAGAGGGAAGAGCAGGAAGGAGTCGATGTTGACAATGAGACTGAAGAGGCTCAGACCTCGGGAGCATCACAGGCTGTGCAGCCAATGCCACCTCATCCGAAGAGGGGCCCCAACACATCTAGGCAAAACAGGGTTTCCACCCCTCAAACAAGCTGCTGAGACCAACTCAGCGAAAGGAGGCAAACCTGGTAAAAGAAAGGAAAACATTTAACTGATGAGGACAGACAAGTGGACTAAGTGGCCTACATTAGGAATCAGAGAGATTCAAATGAAAACCACAACACATCACACCTACCAGACGAGCAAAAATTAAAAGTCAGGCCGTGCCAGCAAAAATGCCCGAGGGGGCCGGAGCTGGCACAGCACCCTGGGGAGCTGCCTAGTAGTAACGCTGGGCACACCCCCCAAAACCCCACTGCCGACAGGTGTTCACAACAGGCCTGCCCACCCACCCACAGTAGGTGGATGTGAGGGACAGGGACCGAATGCCGAGGGCAACAAGATCGTCACTGGCCCAAATCTGGAAACAAGCCACAGGTCCCAACAGAAGCAGGCTGCCTTCTGATGGGGCACCAGGCAGCAGCGACAGACATCAGCACCGACACCACTCAGACACTTAGAGATCAGGCACAACAGAGAACAGAGAAAACATGACCCTTGCACACAAGTCCCCACAGGGCACAACTAAGACCACCCTGGAGGGACCACCTCTGGCAGCAGCGAGGGGGACTCAGCAGAGCCCACGTTCAGTGCAGTTGACCATCAACTCTGTTCCTGACCACTCCAACAGCAGCTCCCCGACACCCGGTGCTGAGCAGCCCCACATCCCCACATGCACACCAAGTGGGCTTCCTATTGCAGCTCTACGGGGGGCAGACCCCATACAGCCCTGGCCTCTCCTGCATTTCCCCTCTCCCAGTTAAACCTTCATGGTCTTTTGTGGAGCCCAGGAAGGTGGTGGAGAGGCACAGCACAGGTAGACTACAACATGCCTATGTGCACATGCCCAGGAGGGGGCAAGCACAGATGACAGGAGCGCTGATTGAACACAGCCTTGCAAAGGTCCATGGTGTTCTGATGACAATGCAGAGAGACAGACAGGAGAAGCCTGCCCAGGTGGGGGGAGGGCAGAGGGTCCAGGATGACCCCTGGCTGTGGGACTGCCCACCGGGGCAGCTGCCAAAACAGGAAAAGGAGAGGTCAGACTGGGGGGCAACTCCTCAGCACCACCACGACCCTGAGCTCTGGGCCCTGCACTCCAGGAATGCAAACCCTCTGCACCCCCAACACTTCACTCCAAGACACCTTCTTAAGGAGAGTGGTAGAGTGCGTGGCCGCCACGCTGCACACCAGCCACTTTCTGTGCCAGGGTGTCACTCCTGAGGTCCCGGCCAGTAGGTCTCCCCAGGGAGAGCTCCTTCCCGCAGCCCACCCCGCAGCCCCTGCAGCCTGCTGTCTATTCTAGAACCAGGCCCTGGGGCAAGAGCATGTCCCTCCCCCTCAGCCTGAAGCTTCATCAGCAGAACAACAGAATGGGGAACAAACCAGAAGAGCCAGGAGCCAATGGGAGAAATGGGGAAGTTGGGAGTCTGAGTGGAGGAGCTGGCCACAATGCTGGCCTGCGGATAAGCTTGGTCCAGCTTTAACCACCGGGTGAAGGGGCTTCCCCAAGTTGGGGGGCAGTGTCTTCTGCGATGACAAAATTAACAGCAGGACTCAGAGTAGTGGTTCTATGCAAGTAGATGTCTCTAAGTTACCAAGCACAGTGCACACGGGGAAAGGGCCCTGGCACCAACCAGAGGGCAGGCGGGAAGGCCCAGACCCCAGGACAGGGATGAAGAAGGCCCGGGCGTGAAGGAATACAAACATGGCCCCAGGTCCCTGTGTCCTCCGGACCTGAGTTCGCTCAGACCTCACAGTGTGGTGGGGTGCAAAAGGAAAGACGGGGTACCCAGTGGAAGGAGGAGACACCCAGGTCAACTTCGCGTGCACATCACTAGGCAGGAGCAAGGACGCCCGCTGGCAGACACCCGGGTGAGTGCCAGGGACAGCCCAGGAGATGTGGGCTTGGGGCACCTCCGTGCTCAGGGGTTACTCGCAGGGGCCGCGTGTGGCTGCCCAAGGAGGGGCACAGACGCCGGGGCCCGCGCCTGAGGTCCCGGCGGAGCCCTGGGTGGCTGGTGAGGGGGCAGTTCCCAGATGGCGACACCGGGTGGGCAGCCCAGGGTGGGGGTCCGGGCGCGAGGGCCCAGGTGGGGCCGGCGGCCGGCAGGTGGGCGGGAAGAAAGCAGCCAGTGGGCGCGACATACCTGGGCACGCAGCTGGGGCTGGAGCCGTCCACGTCCCAGGTAGCGAACAGGTTCACGGGCACCGGCGTGTTGAGCGCGGAGGGCGCGCGGGCCAGGTCCAGGCAGCGCAGATCGAACTCCCGGTCCTCGGCGGCCTGGGGCTGCGGCCGGGCCACGGACACGCGGCGGCGGTGGAGGCCGTGGTGGAGGCGGCAGGCGGGCGGCGGGCAGGCCAAGCACGCGGAAGGCGGCGGCGCGGACAGCCGGAGGATGCGAGGCTGGAAAGGCCCAGAGAGCGGCGGGTTGGTCTACTGGCGGCGAGGAAGCTGCGGCCGGCCCGCCCCGCGCTCCCCCACGCTCAGAGGAGGCAGCCGCCGTCGCAGCGGATTGGCTGGGCGGGCACGCGCTCACTACCTGAGGCCCAATCACGGCCCGCGGAGCGCCCGACGGGTGAGGTCACGCAACCCCTCTCAGCAGGCGCCAGGCCAGGCAGCCCCCCCGCGGCCCCGAGAGCCCGCGCACGCCCGCGCCTGCGCTCAGGCCCCGCCCCTCGTGCCCCGCCTGGACTGTTGGGAGCGGACTCGAGGGGGTACATAGGGCCGCCTGTGCGCTGCGCCCGCCCTGCGCGCTTCCCGGCCCTCCTGTTGCGCAGCCCCGAGGAGCACTGGTCCCCATGCACCATCCCGGCTTCTGCACAGGGGACAGAGAGTCTCCCCGTCCCCCGCGCCCTCCCTGGGTCCCCTGGCGCCCTCCTGTCCCTGTCATCCCCTGTCATCTCCCCATCCCCCTGGGTCCCCGCACCCCGCCTGTTCCCCGCAGGGCCTCGAGGGCGCCCCAAGATGGGGTACAATACAGGGACCGGGGTCGGGAGGTGCACAGCCTGCTCCCACCTCTGCCACCCATGGGGTTTCCAATTGCCCGGGCCCTGGGGCGCCCCCCAAGCTCAGGGTGTGGAATTGAGCCTCCGTAAATCCCCCCTGGGGTGTCTTTCTGCCGGACACTCCTTAATGTCCAGCAATGCCCTGTCTGCGTTTTTTACACAGGACAATGGAGCACAAATGCCTGGGCGCAGGGTGGGCTCCTGACCCCCCACCCAGTGACCTTGGGGACCCAGGCTAGTGGGAAGGAGGCGATGGGCAGAGCTGCCCACTGAGCCCACAGGATAGGGAAGGCGGGAATTCCCCCTCCCTGTACATCCCGGAGGGGTCAGGTGTTAGCCAAACTGCCCAGCCACTAGGGGCGCCTCCCCCGCCTCCCAACCCCGCTCAGCGTCCGCTCCCCCAGCCCCCCTCCTGCTTCCAGCCCCGACTCACAAGCCCCCGCCTGATAGCGGGGAATCCGGGCAGGACCTGCAGGACCCAGGTCTCCTGCCCCCTTCCCCAAACCCCGCCTGTGCGGCCAGACCCCCCGGGGCCACTCACCCCTCTCTAGAGCGGGGACCAGGAGCCCCTGGGCGGCACCAGCGGGGCTGCACCCTCGGGACTGTGGGTCTGGAAATTCCTCCCACGGGGCGGAGCGGACAGGGAGCCGCACAGTCCCTCCCCCAGCAGGCGGCGCCCCAGTGCGACCCCCAAGTGCTGAGCTCGGGGAGGGGCGCCCGGGACAGGAAGGGAGGGAGACCCAGGGGAGCAGAGCGGAGGTGGTTGTGTGAGGTTTGCTTGTAAGAAACTTACAAATGTTAACCTAGGTGTTTGTCCAGTGACAGGAGCAGACCGATAGTATAATTAGTGGACCTCACCTGGGAGTGAGCTTGCTTCCCAGAGCACGTGGGGCAATGTCTGGACAAAATGTCTTTTTGATTGTCATGATTGCGGGAGGGGTTGCTGCTGGCATCCAGTGGGCAGAGGTCAGGGATGCTGCTAAGATCCTACAATGTACAGCAGACCCCACAATGAAGAATTATCTGGCCCAGAACGTCCATAGGCTGAGGCAGGAAAGTAGTCTCAGTGGAGACACAGGAAGGGCCAGTTCAGGTGCTTCCTCTCTCTCAGCTCCCCCTGGCTGGGCGGCTGCAGAGCTGGGCTGAGATCCTGGCTACACGATTGACAGGCTGGCCTCTCTGAGTCTCAGTTTCCTCATCTGTGAAGTGGGGTAGCCATACAAATTCATGGATTTAAAAAAGCAAGGCTTCATTAACGATGGAAGGAATGAGTGAAAGTATTGGGAACCAAGCTTAGCACCTATTTGGTATTCAATATAAAAATAAGTAAAGCTTTGAGTAAAAGGAAGTTTAGAGAGTGTCTGTGACTTGCTGAAGGTCACCCAGGACATAAGGGCACTTGGAACGGGCCTGGTAACTCCTGCCTGGTGCTTCCTGCACCACCGGTCCCTCTCCCTGATAGTATTTAATGCTGAGGGGCCGGCTTCCACCCCTAGCCCCAAGGAAGCTGTTCTGGGTACCAGAGGCCCACCCTGGCCTGCAGAGGTCTGGAAACATGTTTTAGGCTGTTCAGCTGACTGGAGAGAGACAGGGTTGAGGGGAGGGAGGTGACCTGGAAGGGCCTGACATGCACCTTCCATAATCTCACATGCCCTGACCATTGATCTTTTCACACCGGCTCCCAGGGACCTTGAGAAGGGGTTGGCAGGTCACACCGGTACGTGCTCATGGCACTGGGAGGAACCACTCGATTGAAGCACCAGGAGTAAATCAATGGCCTCCAGGTGCAGTGTGCTGAGCTGTAGGTTCTCTCCCTGGGCCAGAGGAAAATCAGAAAGCTAGGTGTGTCCCCCCGGACCCTGCCAGTGGTGTCCTGGGAAATGATTAACAACTGGCTCTCCTGTTGTCCCCAGACTGCCGCCCCCCCCGCCCCCCCGCCACACGACTTTATAGGTTTATTGTAAATTTTACTGATATAAAGGATTCAAAGAACACAATTTACAAATAATGGTAAAATATACAATGGTCTTTACTCTAAATCCCATATAGCCAATTGGTGCTCACAAAAACACTTTTACTAATTATTTGCCTAACTTCATATCCATAGCCACCTTAAGGATGCAAATCCCGACATGAATGGGGATTGACATTATTTTGTCAGTGCCATGAGCCACTTCTCTGCAGAATCTGAATCATTTTCAAATACTGGAAGAATATTTACTCAGTCTGTTGTGCTGTTCACAATGCCCTAGACACAATACATTTTCACATTTAACGTGTATCACTACTGTTTTCTCCAATAGTTTCTGAAGTCTAGACAGGAAAATAGTAGATCAAGCTGATTTGTAACATTTGCTGATCTCAGGTGGCCAATGTGACATGGGGTTGGGAAGAACTAACAGAAACAATGGACGTAAATAACCTTAAAAGAATAGGTAATAGTAAAAGTTAGTGAAATAATGAGGAAGTGATGACTTCTGGGTATTTATTAACTTTGATGAGTATCATTTAATTATAAGCTTATATAATTTAATTTTAAATGACTGTGTCTAACAATCAGCTCACAACATTTCTAAAAATTTAAGAGTTGGGTCTTGTGAATTGGTGCAAGTCAGCTAGAGTGTCTGGTGGAGGGGAGGACCCCTTTTCCTGGCCTCCCTGCCCAGTCCCCCTCAGCAGCTCCTGACCTCTACAGCCAAACGCTCTCTTTCATAGACTTTCTTCTTTCTCCTAGATGCCAAGAGCAGAAATTCCCCGAGGTCAAACCTGAAGTTCCTCTTTGATAAGCTTAGCCATGCAAGCTCCAGTGCGGTAAGGACCTAGAGGTCTGGGGGTGGCAGGTGGAGCCTCCCGCATCCCACATGCAAACCTCCTCAGAAAGCCAGCCCTCCTTCTGGGGACACATCGCAGCTGGGGAAGGAAAGCTCTGCTTAGATCTGGGGTAATACTGTTGGTCCCGCATGGCGAAGGCATCAGCCTTGGGGTCGCCAGCCACCTCCGTCCCACATCCTATGTTAGAGCCACATCCTTGGACACACAGATATGAGTTGTGAACAGTTTGCTACTGGGCCTCTGGTCCCTTCCTGAGCTCACCAGAGAGTTGAGAGCTGAGTGCACAGAAGTTACAATGAGTAGGGTTTGTTTTGTCTAGTTTTATAAAACTCTTGTATGGATTTTTCTTGAAACAGGTTCACTAATATGGAAGAGGAGTCCTTCGCCTGTCAAAGGTGAGTCAAGTGTTTGTTCTACTGTGGCCTCATGGCCTGCTAACCTGACATCCTGACAGCAGGGGAGGGTCAGTGGCCTCTTCTGAAGCCTCTGTGTTGGGGCCCAGGATGGGGAAGGAAGCAGGTGGCCTCAGGTGTGGATGGGAAGGTTGTTTGATAATTTGGCCCAGACTCACTGAGTTGGTTTCTCTGCCCCAGAGTAGCTGGGTTGAGGGGCCGTAATGTAGAGTTTGCTTTCCTCCCCTGGAGGGAGTGTCCTCAGTTTGTCCCCTTGCCTTTCTGCTCTCGGCCACCTTTCCCTCCTTATGTCTTTGGCCAGGGCTCTGGGATGAGCTGTGCCCTCCCAGAGATGCCTCAGTGCCCTAAACATTGTGAGAGCAACCTGAGGGAGGACCTCTGCTCCCAGCCACAGGGGAGAAACATGTCGTTTGCAACTGATGAGGGCCTGGGCCCAGCTCCCCTCAAGGCCTGAGCTTGTGCTGGTGAAGTTAGTAGAGACCCTTCTCAATTCCCACCCTGCAAAGGGACTCCAGGGGTGAGAGTGGCAGTTGGAACCAAGGAGAGGGGCAGAGCTGAGCCCATTTCATATAAACTGGATCTATGGAAACCAGGAGAAGATGGGGATGCTGACACTCGCCTCCAGCTCCCATCCTGTACTCCAGATGCCTCTGTTCACCAGACTCATGTGCATGCCCAACTCCTCAGGCAGTCTGATGTCGGGCATCCTGTGTGGGGCACCCTCCTGTCCTGAGATATGCAGGGTGATGGCCATGGGCACCTGCGTTCTCCCTTCCTTCCTTCCCCCAGCATTTTATTACCCTCCCTTTTTGTCTTCTCCAGGGAAAGCCTCGATTCTGTCTTGGAGAAGGCTCCTGTCCTAGCAGTTTTGGGGTGCCGTTCACTGCTCTGACCATTGCAGGCCTGTTGCTCCACTGGCCACCTGCCCACCAGACCAGCTATCTCTCCCAGTGTCCCAACCTGGCCACAGCTCTGCCTGCTTCTTCACCAGGACACCCTGTGAGCACGTCCCATCTCTGGACAAGGCCTCATTCCTCCAGCCTCCCTGCTCCTGCCCCCCGATGTGCTATGCCTGGGTCATTTGTTAGCTTCGTTTTGTCTGCAGAGGCAAGCGTTGGGCAAGGGGGCATCTGGGTATTGGGTCCTCAGAGGCCTGAGAGGCAGAGAGTGTGCTGTGGTGGGGAGCCCACAGGGGGCTGCACCTGGGGTGGGGCCGCGCTGGGTCCTGGACCCGCCGGGCATTTCGTGCTGGTGGAGGGAGCACTTTTCTAGCGGCCGACTCTAGCTCCTTGAAGATGTCCTGGTAGAAATCGGCTCTGTGGCCCCATATCTCTGGGACTCCCAACATCTGTTTGCTTCTGTGCGAGAAACTTCTTCCCCATCTGCTGACAGCAGGCCCAGGGCCGCCTCCATCCCTGCAGCCTGTGTGTGGCCCGTAGAAGCTGAGACAGAGCTGGGTGTGTCTGGGAGCCGGTGCCACTCTCTTTCTCGTGGCCTCATTGACCACAGGCTACTGGTTGCTGTGGGAGAAGCCCCAGGTCAGTCTCCCCCTTGGAGCAGGTGTTTCTCCCAGGAAGGGGTGGGCAGCCAGGAGAGAGAAGGATTGGGAGAGAGCGAGCCCGTGAGCGCCTGGGCCTTGGCTGAGGAGACCCTGAGACCGAGGGCCAGGCCGGGATCCAGGTCTCTGCTGGTGGTGGAGGTTCCTGGGGAGTTACTTCAACCACCTCTTAGGGGAGAGCCAGAGAGGTGAAGTGGGGTGGACCCGTCAGGTGCAGCCCGAGGTGTGGGTGTGGAACTCAGGTGACGGGGAGGAGCGGCCTCCTCCTGCATGTCATGTTCCTGGCGTCTGTGGGGAGCTCAGTGATGCCTGGAGGCTGTGCCCTTCAGCTTTGTTGGGTCTCGATCCCCCAGTCCTCCTCTTCCACTTTCCCACTGTGGGTCCACAGGCACTTGCCATTCCTGCAACTTGGGCCCCAGCCGGGTGCAGTTGAGACACCACCTGCCATAGGCCCCCTCAGCCAGAGCCACCTTCCCTGGGATGAGCCAGTGTGCTGTCCTCCGAGCAGACCCCCTCGCTGTCACCTCCCATCTGAGTCTGCAGGTGGTTTCTGCTGACAGGCCCTGCAGGGTTAAGGCCTGGCGTCCTCCAGGTAAGACAGAGTCTGAAGAGCAGACCCTTGGAGGTGCTACAGTTTCAAGTGCATATGGGGCCTCCCTAACGCAGGGCTGCGAGGGTGACGCTGACTGGGCTCCTGCTTTATTGAGCAGGTGACAAGGATTTCCAACCAGATGCTCTATTTGCATTGCATCTGGGCTTTTTCCAAGTCAGGGCATATAGACGTTATACCTGTCCTTGACCGAGGTCACAGTTTCCCCATTGCTTTTGCAGAACCTCGATCCTTCATCCCCACTCACGTGGACCCTGTGGCACCCTGTTTGCAAGCTGGCGAAGCCCTCCCTTCACACTGTTTGGGGAATGTGTTTACTTCAGTTACTAGTCCAGTAGGAGTCATTCTATTTAGAAGCCCAACCAGTGGTTTAGTAATTGGAAATCCTGACGCATTGGGAAGCTGCCGCCTGTTCCTCCATACGTGGGGGCCGCTCTGTTCTGGATCCAGAATGAGAGCAGTGGCCTGTGCCCACGCGCACGCACACCAACACTCCAGGTGTAATGGCCTTGGGTGGGGTTGGAAACAAGGCAGCCCGGCCGGGCGTGGCTTGGCGGCCCCCAGGACTGTCTGTAGAGCTATTATTAGATGAGGGGACCCAGGGAAGTTGATCCCAGGAAGTGAGGTCACTTCCCAATAGAACTTGGAACCCCGGTTACCAGGCACCCAATTTCTAGCAACAGCCCAACAACCACCTCGCTTGGCGAGAGACATTTGAGAGTGCGAGACGTTCTCTTGCTGTCTTCCCAGTGATCGGGCTCCTGCTTCAAGAGACCCCGCAGAGAGAGTTCTTCTAGTGTCTGCCGACATTGGGTCAACCCTCACCCCCGACGTCGCTGGCCATTTTCAAGAAGATCGCCTGACGTAACACAGGGCAGCCAGGGGGAGACCAATCCAGGCCAGGCCGCCTCTGTGAGCCATCCCTGTGCAACTCACACACCCGCTGGTGCAGGAACAGGTTTCTGGGCGCTGGATTACCTAGAGGTCCTGTCACAATCACACCCCAGGACAGGGCAGGCGGGTGGGGAGGGGCTTCCCAAGGGGCCTCAGATCTGTGCCAGTGGGATCCTTGGGCCCTCAGGCTGTTAGACCTTTGCCTTTCCAGTGGAAGTCTGAGCAGACCATGGTGTGTGTGTCTGGAGTGGAGGGTCACAGGGGTCTGGAACCCGCAAAAGCAGGGCTCTGAGGCTTTCTGCCTGGTGACTGGGAACTGTCTTTACAGAGCTCCCCACAGGACAACCGACAGGAGCTGACAGATGGTGACCTCAACTCCATCCCCCTGCAGGAGGCACAGGTGCCTCACACATCCACAAGTGTGCAGCACAGGGTCAGGGGGAGTGTAGGTGCCGAGTTCACCCAAACTCCAGGACCCCATGCGGGCAAAGGGGCCCCCGGTTCCAGAAGCCACCCTGCTACTCCCCTGAGATCTCTCCTAGAGTCCAATTTCCAGAGGAAACTAGGTCCCTGTCCCTGCCCCCCCCCCCACTCATTCCCATGGTCCAGCCTCCTTCAGACCAAATGTAAAGTTGCTCTCCCCAAATTTTTAGGAATATTAAAAGGGAGACTTTTGTAATATTTAATTTAATAGCAATGAGGGGATTTGTGGTCTCTGCAGAGCAGTGCCTGTGCTTTGAGGGCTTGGGAAAAAGGAAAACTACTTTGAAATTTCTAAGATACGTTATCGTAGATGCAAAATGACAATAGACAGGCTCAGTTAAAGTAAAGATTGGCCTTTGTTGGGGAAGAAGCCAGTATAGGCGATGACTACCGAGCATAAACTGCTTTTAGTTAAAAAGATATAATTTCAGCTATAGCTGGTTTCTCTCTGTGGCTCGAGCATCGTTGGACTGAAGGGTCCTGGGTTCCATTCCAGCCAAGGGCATGTGCCTCCATTTCTGGATCCATCCCAGGCTCCAGTAGGGGCATGTGCGGATGGCAATCAGTGGATGTGTGTCTCTCTCTCCCCTTCCACTCTCTGAAATCAATAACAATATGTTTAAAAACAGAACAAAACAAAAATCACATTTACATACCAGGAACAAAAGCCACTGTATGGAACCAGTAACACCGTTTAGGAAGAGAACATGTCTAACACTAGACAAGGGCAAGGAGGGTCTGAGGGCAATAAGCAACCCAGACAACTGAAAACCCTTTACATGTAGTATCATAATTTTTATTAAGCTAATTATGTTTTCCTTGTTCACCCACTGTCACGTGTACCTTATCATATGTTCAGCCAGATGAATTAAGACACTACTATTTCATTTTCATAACCGATCATCAGAATATCATTGTCTAGTAGGTGGGAGAAATCAGCAGGTTCCCAAGTTAAAATCTAATAAGGGAGACAGATATTGCTTCCATCAGGAAACTAGAAGGAGATAATAATAATATAAAAATCATTTTATGTACATTTAACCAATACAATTCGGTGCTACAAGAACAAGGTTTGGGCAGCAGTAATTTGTGAGCATACAGCCCTCGTCGGGAGAGCTGTCTGCCTCCCTGGTCTGGGGCTTCTCGACCTTGAAAAGTCTTTGATCATGTAGATGGGGGCGAGTGTCAGAGACGGGGCCCGTGTCCATTGGCCGTTAGGCCCCTGATAAGGTGCAGTCCCTTTGAACACTGTTGGAGAGAGTCTTCAATTACTGTCTCTCAATGGACAAAAACCTCCTGGGAGGACTGGGAAATGACTGCTACTAATTTATCGGTCCCTACAACCTAGTTAGTGAGTCACTGATGACAATGTAGAATGTCTGCTTTTAGTTTTCCTTATATTTGGAAAACAAAAAGGTTTTAAAATCAGCAATATTTAAAACAGAGTCATAAGAACAATAATAATCGTCAGTTGATTTAGTCCCATCACCAGTTTTTTTTGTTTATCCTGATTATTTGCCAGTATTGTCAGGAATTCAGTTATTCCTTAGAGTTCTATAAATCTTCACTCAGTTCAGAGATCTGACCTGCTTATAATCCTGTAATTTAGAGTAAGCCAGGGCCCTTTTCATGGATTTCTCTAGAGATGTAACATATTTCTCAGTGCATGAGGGTAACACAGTGACTGTCTATGAATGACAAAGCGGCATGGTTAGAGATTTGACTATAATGCAATAGATAAAATCTTTTGTCTTTTGTAAGAGATAACATTTCAAGAGAATAAATTTTGGTAAATCATAATTACTGTGACATAACATAGAGAATAATATGAAGTCCATATCTGTCTGTGTGTATGTATTGAGATTCAATACACAATTTTAATATATAAAGCACAAATAATATGTAATATTCTAAACATTGTTTATGGCTTATTGGAAGTGTGTTTTGAGCACTGGAAATAATTCATAAACTCCCAATGTGTGGACCACAAATATCGGGAGTACAACTGCGGGATGTCCCCACAGGGAACCATCACTCTTGGCTTGCCTGGTGTCTCTGACAGGTCACCTGTTACCCTAAGAGTTTCCTGTTTGAACTTGGCTTTGAATCTTTGTACGTTCCTTCCTAGAGCAGGTGGAACTCTTTAGAACATTTATTTTAATAAAAATATAAGTACACAAACAGAGCAGTTCTTATTTTTGTTTGGCAAAAGTTCCCATGTAATTTCAAGCATGTTCAATATGCTTAATTTAGTTAAAAAATGTCCCTTTTATAAGGAGGGAGAATAAATCCTTGAGGTATCCAGGGCCCTTTGGAATAACTTAGTCATCTCTTAGTGAAAAAGTCTCTTAAAATTTAAAGTTGGGGAAGGTTGTCAAATATACTTAACTAAAAGTTTATATCATAATTTTTTGTCCATTTTGGTAAAACAAACACATTTTATGGTAATAACTCTAAAATACATTAATCAAACTTCAAAACAGTTTTAATATTAAATATTTTGTCCAGACTATAGAATTCTGCTTATTTATGTAACTATTTTCTCTTTTTGGGTTAATAAAAGATTATATCCTAGTAATGCTAGACAGAGGCTGGCAATTCACCACACATCATGAACAGATGAACACATATCACATAAAGACCATGCACAGAATTGGAATTACTACTTCTTACAGAGAAAAGGCAAGAATTTTTCTTTTTACTCCTTGCCTGAGGATATTTTTCCATTGCTTTTCAGTGAGAGTGGGAGAAATAGGAGAGAGAGAGAGAAACATCAATGTGAGAGAGATAAACCAATTGGTTGCCTCCAGCACACACCCCAACCCAGGCAGGGCCTGCAGCCATGGTACATGCCCATGGCCGGAATTGAACCCAGAACCCTTCAGTCTCCAGACTCATGCTCTACCCACTGAGTCAAAGAGGCTAGGGCAGAATATATAGTTTTCTAAATTCAAAACTTTCACAAAATTTTGTAGCCGTTAACAACCTTTTACACACTTTTCTACAACTTTCACCAACCTTCTCACCCATTAAGAAATAACTGTCCTTGGAACAACTCACTGTCTTCCATTTCCCAGATAAAAGACCCTTCACACCTAATGCTTTCTATTATAACACCTACTTGAATTTTATCTCTTACAAGCCTTAATTTCAAATGTTAACCAAAAAAGTAAACAACCAGCATTGCTTAGACTAATATTTATGAACATATTTTAAACACTCTCACTGTCACAAAACACACCTTCAACAAAGCACAAGATATTATATCAAGAGCTCCAAATCCATTTTACAGGCTTTCTGTAATAAAAATCCCAAAGCAAGCACTTAAGACTTGCCTATAAATCAGTGTTTCTGTATTTCATGTTATTTCAAAGTATCTAGATATTCAATAATTTTAAATAAAATTCACTAATTTGGAATAGTTGACATGAGTTAAGGTGACTTGCCTAGGTGGATGAGGGTGTGTTGTAATTTTTTTTCTAATTTGATAAGATTTACCTTGCAGAGATTTGTATTTTAAAAATTGGCCTAGCACTGGCTGGTGTGGCTTTGTGGTTAGAGCATCAGCTGGTGTACTGAAGGGTCCTGGGTTCAATTTCTGGTCAAGGGCCCCTACCTGGGTTGCAGGTTCTCTCCCTGCCCAGTCAGGGTGAGCAGCAGAGGCAACAGGTAGGCTACCAGGCCACTTGTCTCTCTCACATTGATGTTTTTCGCTCTCTGTCTTCTCTCCCTCCTTCCCCCCTTTCTTCCACTCTTTCCAAAAGGCAATGGAAAAAATATCCTGGGATGAGGATTACCAAAAAAATTAAAAATAAAAAAGCCCAGACTACATTCTTGGTGAAGTCGGGTACTTGCATTTCAAAGATCCTGGGACTTTGGTATCACAATGTCAATTATCTATAAGCCACTTGAGATGCCCTGGGCTGGTGGTGGGAAGAGAGTTGGGCTAGGTAGAAGGATTTGGTGGGCTTTGAATTGTTTCTAGAGCCACATCTCTGGCCCTGTGAAGACTTCAGTTATAAAAGAAGGAGAGTCATTTTCAATAGCTCAGGCACTGGGTTGCCATCCAAATGTTGGCAAGGGAATGACAAACCCATTCACAAACCCATGGTAAAATAGGACCTAGCTGCAAGACAGTATTAAAATGAGTGGTGCCATTAACTGACGAAACCTATTGCCTGCTTTGTATTAAGACCAGATCACGTTACAAAAAAAGAGTAGCCTTCTTCTTGAGGGGCTCAGGGTCATATTTCACCCGGATGGCAAGTATGTACCCCAAAAGGGGAGTCTCAAGGCTCTGTGGCCTGGCTTCCCATCTACGGAGAGATCTATGGAGCAATCAGAGAGTTAGAGGTATCTCTGCAAGTCTCTGGGCTCTTTGGGCCATTCTGAGTAGGGCGGGTGTCCTGTTAAGCTGTTTCTCAGGCTCTCATGGAAGATAATAATAAAGAAACGATGGTTAGCAAACCTTCAGTCAGTCTCCAGGTGTGTTTCCTCTTTGGAGGTTCCTTTGAAATCATGATTTCCCCCCTTTGGTCCAGTATCTGGTTCATTTAGTTCTAAAGACATATTACACTTCTGGTAAAAGCATAGGTGGGCATCACTGATTTCATTTAAAACACACACACCCCAAAACACCCATCCCACCCTGTCAGGTGAATGCGGCCAGATTTGATGAGCAAAGATAGATATATATCCCATAGCATTCCCTAGTTGGAAGGAAACAGGTTGTGATTTAAAAACAGACATTGGTTAAATATTCCTGATATGTGTACAGAAGCTTTACTCCAAAGGGAAGGCAATTAGTTGGGTGTGGGTAAGAGCGAATAAAGTAGCCCCAGTATCTACAGGGGCCTCAGTGGCTTCCCGTTTATGATAATTCCATCTTCTCCCAAACTGACCTGAGAAGAACCACCCTTGGAGAAGCTCTGAGCCTACTTTTGTTTTTTTCTAAGTCCTATTTCAGCCTCCAATAGTCCTTAAACTGGACAGATGTCTCCATGAAAGTTGTCTTGCAAACCTTATTGAGTCACCCTGTGCTTTTGCTCCCAGAAAGCAGTAGGTATATTAATTGGAGTAGGTCGGAAGAGCCAGGGTTACATGTCCTAACAGCTAACTTTCTTTGCGAACCTCTCTGATTCATGGAGAACATTGGGAACAATTGCTGGTTCCCCTCTGGCTGAGACCAGCTTTTCTCCAAAGGGAGCTGTTAGAATTCCCCTCCTCAGTTTCCCTTCAGGCAGTAGGGAGTGTAGGGAGGAGACCCCAGGGGAGGGAAAGAAGGGGAAGGGCAAGTAGGGAGAGGAAGCCCAGAGAATAGAGGGTCCAGGGAGGAATGTGGAAGTGGGGGTGGGCTGTTGGCAGATATTAGCTTCAGGAGAGTTCAGAGATTGTCCCTAAAGTTTATAATTACCATCCTTTTTAAAAGAATGTATTTGTGCTTCTCCTTGGAAGCTTCTAACTTCCAATGGAAGGCATGCTTTGCATTCATTCATCCATTTTCTTTCTTTTTTCTTTTTCTTATTTCAAGCTCTCATTTATTACACTAGTATTTACTGTGTATAATCAAGGGACAAGGAAGTCACTAAACAAACACAGGTAAAGAGAGTCATAGGGACCATATGCAGTAGAGGGTAAAACAATGAAATAGATTATTTTTATTTTTATTTACTTTTTTTTGTTTAAAATATCACAGATGTCCCTTTTTCTCTCCAATGACCCATTCCACCCCATCTCGTCCCCCTCCCCAGTCCCCCTCCCCACCATTGTCCGTGTCCTTGGGTTGTGCATATATGCATATAAATTCTCTGGTTACTATCCCCCTTTCCACCCACCAGTCCCCCTCCATCCCTCTGACATTCTTCAGTCTGAGGTATGCTTCCATGTCATTGAGTCTATTCTGTTCATCAGTTTATTAAGTTTGTAGATTCCAAATAAAAGCGAGATCATATGTTTGTCTTTCTCTGCCTGGCTTATTTCACTTAGCATAATTTTCTCCAGGTCCATCCATACTGTCCCAAAGGGTACGAGATCCTTCTTCTTTGCAGCTGCATAGTATTCCATGGTGTGAATGTCCCACAGCTTTGTATCCACACATCTACTGATGGGCACTTGGGCTGTTTCCAGATCTTAGCTATTGTAAATAATGCTGCTATGAACATAGGGATGCATAGATTCTTTCTGATGAATGTTTCAGGATTATTAGGATATATCCTAGGAGTGGGATCACTGGGTCAAAAGGCAGATCCATTTTTACTTTTTTGAGGAAGCTCCATACTGTTTTCCATAGTGGCTGCACCAGTCTGCATTCCCACCAGCAGTGTAGGAGGGTTCCCCTTTCTCCACACCCTCACCAGCACATGCCCTTTGTTCATTTGCTGATGGAGCCATTCTGACAGGTGTGAGATGATAGCTCATTGTGGTTTTAATTTGCATCTCTGATGATTAGTGACATTGAGCATTTTCTCATGCGTCTCTTGGCCATCCATATGTCCTCTTTGGAGAAGTGTCTATTCAGCTCCTTTGCCCATTTCCTAATTGGGCTGTTTGTCTTCCTCTTGCTGAGTAGTATGAGTTATTTGTACACTTTGGAAATTAGCACCTTATCAGATACATCTTTGGCAAATATATTTTCCAGACCATGGGGCTCCTCTGTATTTTGAGGCACTTTGTGTTTTCTTTTCCTGTGCAGAAGCTCTTTAGTTTGAGGTAGTCCCATATGTTTATTTTTCCTTTTGTTTCTCTTGCCCTAGGAGATGTATCAGTGAAAATTCCACTTCATGGTATATTTGTGGCTTTACTGCCTATGTTTTCTTCCAGATATTTATGGTTTCATGACTTATGTTTAAGTCTTTTATCCATTTTGAGTTTATTGTTGTATATGGTGATAGTTGGAGGTCTAGCTTAATTTTTTTGCATGTATCTGTCCAATGTTCCCAGCACCACTTATTGAAGAGACTGTCTTCACTCCATTGGATGCTCTTGCCTCCTTTGTCAAATATTAACTGACCATAATGGTGTGGCTCTATTTCTGTAGACTCTGTTCTGTTCCATTTATTTATATGCCTGTTGCTGTACCAATACCAGGTCGTTTTGATTACAATGGCTTTGTAGGACAGTTTGATATCCACCAAAGTGATCCCTTAAACTCTGTTATTTTTTCTCAAGATGGCTGCAGATATTCAAGGTCTTCTTTAGTTCCATTCACTCATCCAACTTGAAAGCCAACAGTTTTCTAATATTTTCATGAAAAAATTACTGTAAGCACCCAAAGACAACTGCATTTTGGCCATTTATAAATGAATATTTTCTAGTTAAACCTTCCCATTTCTGTTTCCTATTAGGAGTATTAATGAGGGCTGGGGTTTGAAAAGTCCCAGCCTTGGATGCACAAATTCTCATTTTAATTTTATTATGGTTTGCTTGTTTGTTTATTTGTTGTAATATGTGCAGAGGCTGAGCAAATTTTCTAGGGATGTTATGTATTGGGTGGAAATGGGCTGCTCATGGGTGGAGCTCCACAAAGATCCCCCCCTTGAGTTCCATTCAACCCTCTTATGTGCCTTGGTTCCTCTCTAGACTGTCTAAAACAACCTGAAGGGCTCGGGTTGTTCCTTGACAAAACCACATGTGCACTCCCCAGGAAAAGCCAGTCAGTTTAATTAGCGTCGAGCTGGAATTTCCCTAAGGGGTGCCTGCACATCATGAGGAATGACCTCTGAGACCTCCACTAACATTCTTAGTTGCCTATGAACACCCAATATGTGAGCTGCAAGAAGGATGTACCCCGTTATCTTTGGAGCTGAAAGGAGTTCACCTCTCATTTATAGAGTGAGTGTTTTTGGCCCAGATCCTCAGAAAGGATTTCCAATTGAAAAGCCACAGTTAAAAACCAGTCACCCATTTTTCCTTCTGCCTTGCCTTAGACTAGATTCTGTCAACCATAAACCTTAGTTCCACTTTGAGGATTTAAAATACAGCTCAGATAAAGTCAGACCCTCTACCACAAGCAAGGGAAGGTCCTGGATCCAAGAGAAAAGTCACCCAAGTTCACATAATGGGTGAAGAACTGGTGGGCTCAGTGGACCCATTGCTGGATCCTTGCAGCAGGTCTGGGTCTGCAGGGTGGTCCTGGGTGAACTTCTGTGGAATCCTGCCAAACTACACCAAGTAAATGTCAATGTAAAAAACATTCGAACCTGTGAAGAATTTTTGTGAGTTTATTTGAGCCAAAGTGTCGACAGTTGCCAAGAAGCAAAATATCAACACTTTGAGATAATGTTCTGGAAAATGGCAGTTTTACACCTTCCTTATTTTATAGTTTATAATCTAAAGGGGCGACATATGAGGGTTACACGAAATTCACTGCTGATGGATTAGGGAGGTGGGAGAAAGCAAAGCTTGGAAACCATACCAATGAAATTAGTAGTCTCTGTAGAGCAGTGCCTGTGCTTTGAGAGGTCTGGAAAAAGAAAAATTACTTAGACATTCCAAATATAGGTTTTCATAGATGCAAAAGGACTATAGACAGACTCAGTTAAGGTAAAGATTGTCCTTTGTCAGGGAAGGTGCTGCCATAAGATATGACTGCTCATCATCAATTACTTTTAGTTAAAAAGTTTTCATTTCAGACCATCCTTTGTGTTTACTTTAGGTCTCTGAGTTTGCAAGGCCACCATGCAGGCCTTCCCTGAGCTAGTCCATTTAGCAGGTGGCCCCTTTTGTTCACACACTCCTTCGATCACTTCTCTCCCACCTCTTGCCACCAATCACTAAGTGTTTGGGGCTTGGGTGTGAGCTACAGTCCCCAACCCTCCTGTCAATTCATGAGCTGCCTCTGATGGAATGTCCCTCTTCTGCCCCACAACAGGAGAAAGCATCATCCCTGAAGGTGCAAGAAGCTGCAGCTCCATCAACCCCCACGGGCCTGGCCAGTGCACCCGCCACTCTCCAGAAGCCAGTGCCCTTGAACCAGTTTGATCCCCGGGAGGTGGACTTCTCCAGCCCCACCTGTGTGCCCAGGTTGTGCACCCTGACCTTAAAGAAGCTGGTGGTTTTCGAGGAGCTGGAGAAAGAGCTTATGTCCATCTTGATTGCCTTGAAGATGCAGGGCTCCAAGAGCATCCTGAGGTCCCATGAGATTGTGCTGCCCCCCCAGTGGACAAGTGGAGACCGACCTGGAGCTGACCTCTCTGAAATACCCCCATTTCCTCAAGAGAGAAGGCAAGAAGCTACAGATCCTGTTGCAGGAGGGGAGGTGCTTTAGGAGCCGGACCATCCTGGGCTACAGGTATCTGGGCTACAGGACTCTGGCTGAGGGCACCATCCACATGGCCCAGGTGATGCAGTGACCTCCCCAGTGCAGCCAGGTGCTGAGCTTCTGCAGCAGCAATAAGGAGGCCTCCCCCAAGGTGGATGAGATTTGGATCTCCTCCCTGTCCAGCCAGCCCATCGACCATGAGGACGGCTCCAGGCAGGCAGGCCCCCAGGCCAAGTCTACTGATAGCTACTCTGAGGGGGAGTCTGAGAGCTTCTCCTCTGAGCAGGAAGCCAGCAATGATGCCAGGCAGTGGCAGGACCTGGACAAGGATGTCTTCCATGGGGGGAGCCACAGAAGGAGCAGAGTTTGAAAGGGAGAACAACGGCCATGACCAAGGAGCCAACCTTCAAGCAAAAGGTCATGGCATGGCCGCAGAGGGTCAGACCCCCTAAGGAGGTCCTGGAGTCAAAGCAGGAACCTGAGGGGTGTGTCTCTGAGGTGAAGGAGAACCTGGACCTTCTCTATGACACTCTGGAGAACCCCAGTGACTCAGACATGGAGGATAATGATAGTGCCATCAGCACCTGCAAGCCCAAGGGCAAGCCATATTTCAAAGGCCTGTCACATTCCAGCTGGCAGATGAAGACAGGGCGCATCCACAGTACCTGGAGCCAGGAGGAGCCTCAGAGTCTTGCAGATGTGCCAGAGAAGACCTGGGCCCCAGGTGGCAAGCAGTCCAGTGACAGACCCTCAGAATCGGTGGCCTCCAGCACATCCACCCCCCAGGTGGCCAAGATCTGGAGCTTCTCTCCGTTCAGCCAACACATCAAACATGAGGACAGCACCATCCAGGCTAGCCCCCAGGACAAGTCCATGGATCACTACTCTGAGGGGGAGTCTGAGAGCTTGTCCTCTCAGTAAGAGGCCAACAATGATGCCGGGCATGGGTAGGACCTGGAGAAGAACAACTTCCACCTGGAGGAGCCTAAGAATGAGGGGTCATCAATAAAAAGAAAGGCGGCCATGACCAGGCAACAAAATATCAAGTAAAAAGTCCTGGCCAGGCTAGACAGGGTCAAAGTAGCGGAGAAGGCCCTGGACTCAAGCAGGAACCTGCAGACCACATCCCTGAGGTGGAGGAGGACCTGGACCTTCTGTATGACATGCTGGAAAACCCCAGTGACAGTGGCCTAGACATGGAGGACAGCGACCATGAGAGTGTCCTCAGCACTCGCAAGCCCAAGCTCAGGCCATCCTTTAACAGCCTGACACATTCCAGCTCCCAGATGGAGACGGGGAGCATTCCCAGTGCCCAGAGGCAAAAGGGGCTTCTGCGTCTGTCCCATGTGCCCCAGAAGATGAGAGCCTTGGGTGGTAAGAAGCCCAGCAAGAGAGCCCCCAGCACACCAAACCCTGGGTCTTAGTAGGCACAGCCCAAAGGCAGCCCGGAGGCAGGGACCTCCACCAGAGACGTGTTCACCAAAAAGCAGCTTACCAAGGGGCGCATCACTCCCGTCATCCTGCACTCTTGTATTCCCCTCCACCAGGTCCTAGGGAAACAGGCAGGTGGCCAGGACCTGAGCACATCCCTGAAGGAGCAGCCGATGATGCGGCCACAGAACATGAGGGCCAACCGCCGGGACCAGGAGTGCTGGTCGATTCCACCGAGCCAGCTGCTGATCCCCAGGAAGACCCTGTACAACCAGCTAACCCTCATCTGCATCTCTGACTACCAGCTGCCCAAGAGCGTCATCCTTGTCAACACCCCGGACTAGCAGGGGCAGTGCCTGTGGGACATCCTGCAGCAGGTCACCGTGCCCGTGGTGTGCACCTGCTCGCCGCTCATGTCCAGGAGGCCTTCAGCACCATTGTCTCCTGGATACAGAGATGCAACTGCAATTCCCAGCCCCCGATGCCTTTGAAGATCGTAGTGTGGGGGGTGAAGCACTACTTCAGCTAGGAGCTGAGGCTTTTTGGGGAGCAGCTGTCCCAAAGGACGCCCCACTGGCTAGGCTACATGTGTTTCCTGGTCATCCCTCTAGATTCCCACCCCGTGGCCAGGTACCTGGGCTCCATGGATTAGCTCTACAACAACTTCTTCCAAGACCTGGCCTGGGGGCACCTGTTCAATGAGCTGGAGGGCCTGAGTGCCTTGCAGGACTTGGTGCACATCCTATCGAGAATCACACAGTAATTCGTGGTTGGCAACTGTGCCCTCCAGCTGCCCATTTTGGAGGCCATGCTCACCTCCAGGTGGAAGAGCCCCAACAAAGAGTCCTCACAGGAGTTCATTCCCTTTGAGGGGGTGGTAAATGTTGGAAGAGTGGAAACATCCTTGGCTATGACTCAGGTGGTGGGAGCCCCTCGGGCTCCAGCATTATTTCATCCACCCAGCCCTCCAAGGGAGCCTCATCCACATACCCTCCTCTTGGTAAGTGAGTCAGGGCCTGTTCTCCCCCAGGCAGGGCTTTCCCTCCAAGCTGAAGGGGTTGCAGGTGGATTACTAGATGGAAGCCCAGCTCACAGACATGAATAGAGACTCTGATAAGTAAGACCTGCCCACCAGCAAAAGCATGCTCAAGTGCACCTTCCAGGCTCTGCAGGTCAGCAGGCTGCGGAGCAGCAGCAAGGCCACAGCCACGCCCACCATTTCCATGACAGTGGTCACCAAGGGGAAGAATAAAGTGATGTTTTTTCCCAAGAAAACCAAGGACAAGGCTGTGCAGTCCAAAAGCCAGAACATGGAAGGCATCAGCCCCCTGGCCTGCATGGCCAAGCTCTCGCAGAATGTGCTGTCCCTTCTCAGTGAGGGTGTGGAGTGGGATGGTGTGAAGTCCTTGTGGCTCGCAGCTCAGTGATGCTCCCACCTCAAGCACTTCCTCATCTGCACCTTTGGACTCTCCAAGTCCACCTCCTAACCCTGCCCTTGTCCTTGCCCCTCCACCTGCTCTAGCCGGGCACTGGAGAGACCAGCTGCTTTTCTGTTAACATTTCAGTTCACTACAGAGACAGACTCTGGAAGCACAAAGAGAAACAGTCTTCAGTGAGAATCTGCTCATCATCCGGAAATTAACAGGGTGGCCTCCACTAGGAGCCCCCAAGTGCTCTGCTTATTAACCAGACCTCTCTGGTGGGTGGGATATCAAGCAGGCAGTGTTGAGCTAGGGAATCATGGAAGGTGCGTTTTGGACTCAGGACCCTGACACCCCAGTGAAAAGGGTTATTGCCTTTGGGACCTGCCCTTTCTAGAAGCCAGGGCTCTGCTTCCTGGGGGAGCCAGCTCTGGTGTGTGCCCAGACTCAGAACTGAGTGACCAGAGGCCAAGGTCTGGCCTCCCATTGAGGGCATCCTGAGCAGAATGGAGAGGTGGATCAGCCCAGCCCTGGGCCCCAGTGTCCAACCAGCCAAGTAGCCCCAGCAGCACCCACTCATGGTTCCCAATAAACTCCAACCTCACTGGAGAAGGGAAAGGATCTGTACGGTACAGCCTACCCAGGGACGGGAGCTGGACAAACTGGTTGAATACCTGGTGCCCACATTCCTGACCCGGGACCCTACCTTCATCCCCACCTCTCTGTGTTATCACAGAACATTTGCTACCACCCTACAGGTGTTGGACCAACTATTTACCAGGTGAGCACCCTGCCCCTCCACAGCACAGTGGCCATTCGGCCACCTGCTTGCTGTGAGTCTTCAGGCCAGTGCATCTCTCTGAGTGTTTGTTCCTCTGAACACTGAGTAAACCAAGGACCAACCTCACAGGGTTATTGTACACACTGGGTGGTTCTCCCTGGAGGTGCCCTCTGGGGTCCTGGACAGTGGGGAGGTCTGCTGGAGGCGCTGTGGTTGTGCTAATTCCTCATTTTCACTTCCTCATGTCAAATCTTCTGCCTCATTTGTGATTCTCCTTGGGCCTTGGCATGATCTCTCTTCTCATTTGACAAAGAGATTGGAGATTCCATTAGGGTCCCTGTCCTGGCTGAAGCCAGAACAGAAACCCCAGGACTGAGCAGTGGGGCTGCAGGCTCACTCAGTTGTCTCTGATGGGGCTGGTTTGAACTCTTTCATTCAGAAAATATCTTAGAAGCCAGACCAGCACAAACACATCTCTAGGCACTGACCATAATCCAGTGCACAGAGCAAACCCCAACCCTGCACCCCAGAGCTTCCTGCTCACCGGGAGTGATTCAGCCACACTAGCTGCACAGGCAGGCAATGTCCACAGGATCGTCCATGTGATGTCCTTCTGGCCTCCTCTACCAATGGCTGCATCTTTCCATGTTGTCAAGAGGACGGTGAACCTCAGGACCAGCAGAAACAGTGAGTGGGCTTTGAATCAGAGCTGTGATGGCAGGATGGGGACTGTGAATTAAAGGTGCTAGCAAAACCCTGGATGCCACACATCATGGGGTTTCTGCAAGAAAGTTGAGGTCTGAGGAGTTGTCCTAGAAAAAAGGAACGGAGTCAGAGAGAGCTGTGGGTGTTGATTTTGTGGTGTGGGAGAGCATGGGAGAGGTCAATTGGCACAGCCAGCCCCTCAGAAAATCCACCCCATCCCAGCGTAATCCCAATCCTGCCTCCACCCCTATCCAGGGACCCATACAGGGGGTGTGAGGAGCACCCTGCTTGCTTATCTGGTAGAACCTCCATAGTGGCAGCTTGGCTGGTGCTACCCACCCTGTGGGTGTTGAGTGTCAGTTGGAAGAGAAGAACCACACAGGAAAGCTGGTAAATTAGGCAGCATCATAGGTGCAGTAGCCAATGTTTGAGGTGTTAGGAAGGTCCTGGGAAGCCAAGGCTGGCGACAGAGTTAGTTTGTTTGCTCATTGGTCAGATCTTCCTGGAGCACCTACTGTGTGCCAATGAGTGCAATGAACAGAGCCAATGCCAGCTCTCCCTGCTCTCATGGAATTGACATTTGAGTGGAATGGGTAGTGGGATGGGGCAGGGACACTGAGGGAGCATGCCTGGCTCCCCTAAAGAGGGGACAGGTGGTCACCTCATTGGTCAAGGGATCTCAGTCACAAAGGCTTCCTGCCAGCCACTCCTGGGTGACTAGGTGATCTCTGCCAGGTTTGCCAGATTGAATATGGACAAAGAGTAGTTTTGGTTCCTGGATGGGGAGGAGCAGGAGGCACAGGACCCCAGGATCTCTGAGTGGTGCTCTTAGGGGTGAGGGGAATGGGAAGTATGGAAGGAAAGGCCGGTCTTTAGACTTGGCTGCCCGCCTATCTCTCCCCAGGGTCATCTCCTCCATCCTGGGCATCTGGATTTTCATCAGACCCAAGAATTTCCCTGCCTGATGATGTTCCTGGCTTACCTAGAGCTGCACTTTCCAGGCTCAGACATGGAAAACCAAGCCCAGCTTCTCCATTCACACCTGGAGCAACTTGAGCCCACTGAGGCAGAGACAAGGGATGGGGAGAACTTGGGGTGGGTGGTGTGAGTGAGTGGGGAGTGCATGGGGCTGGGTCACACAGAGAAGAGCTTCCAGAAACTGGGGTTAGGAAGGATCCAAGAGTCACTCACATCACTGTCCCATGGCCTGCAGTCTGGAGGACTTCCTGGGATGCGGTCTTGAACTGAGACTTCAGTGATGGAGATGAGAGGTCTCCTTCCTGTGGAAGGCACATAAAAGGCACTCATTGTGATAATCTGTTCTCTTCTTGGGTCTATAGAACCAGCTCCAGAGCAAGATGAAGGAACACCTAAAGAGGAAATGCCAAATTGAGGTCCTTCTCCAGAGACAGAGCAGGCTCCAGGATCAGCTTTCATTGAACTTCACGATGTAGAAGCAGCCCAGCCGGGAGTGGCTCAGCGGTTGAGCGTCGACCTAGGATCCAGGCGATCGGGGTTTGATTCCCGGTCAGGGCACATGCCCGGGTGGTGGGCTCAATCAATGACTCTCTCATCATTGATGTTTCTATCTCTGTCTCTCCCTCTCCTTTCCTCTCTCTCTAATCAGTAAAGCAATATATATATATAAAAAGACAGCTTTGTTTAAAAAAAAAAAGGAAAAAAAAAAAAAGATGTAGAAACACCTGTACTATATGAGCCACTTACTTCAACTTGTGTGAGGCCTGTGGTCCCTGGTCCTGGGCAAGAGCATGTGTCAGCAGCCACGGCAGAAAGGGCTTCCCCTCCCCGCTAATTGTACTTTGTAAAATTTTTGTGTTTATCTTACATACACTTAGAATTTTATTGTATTTTCTCTTATAATATTGAGTAAAACAAAACGTCTTTTAAGTAATATTTAATAAGATACTATAAGAAATAAATTTAATTTAAATCAAACAAGATTTAATGCCATGATCTTTCAAACTCTAAATTCCAACATCATTAATTACATTCACAATTTTGCCAGCCGTCACATCCCATCAGAAGCACTCTTTGGCCCCAGAGCATTTTCATCCAGAGAACCCCAGGCCTGGTCTTCCATCACTGCCCACCTTCCCCGCTAAATCCCTGACAGTCCCTGGTGTTCATGTGTCGCCAGGGACTTACCTATTACAAATTTTCATGGGAGTGGAATCCTAGCATGTGTGGCCTTTGGTGTCTGACTGTGAAATGGATGAGATGAGAAGACTGGTGGTGATGTGGTTCCATAAAAAGTTTTCATTAGGAGGGAAAATCCCAAAGAAGCACATATTATGTGTGGCAAAGAAACCCCAATATTAAATATTTGCATTAATTTGGGGGATGGACCACTCTGAGAATTATGACGTGAGAGTTGGAAATGGTATGGAAATGCCTGGGCCTCTGAGGCACCTTTAAAATCTTTCTTTTCCTGGACAGGCAGACTTGAAACTCTCCTACTGTACACAGTATAAAAGTTGTAAAGTCAGAAGTTTGTAATAAAATATTTAGCTTTTAAGGTTTTAGAAAAATTGTTTATTAGTTAAATAAGAATTAAATATAGGCCAGCCCGGCTGGACATGGCTCAGCTGTTGAGAACATCACAGGATCCAGGAGATCACAGTTCGATTCCCGGTGGTGGTACAAGTCTGGGTTGAGGGCGTTGTCCCCAGTCAGTCCTGCATGGAGACAGCCAATCAGTGATGACTCTCATCATTGATGTTTCTATCTCTCTCTGAAATCAATATATATATACATATATATATATATGCATATATATACGTATATATGTGTGTGTGTGTGTGTGTGTGTGTGTGTATAAAATATAAACCAAGAGAAGACACGGTCACTCCTTCTACCAGGAAATACTTGCAATGAAGCAGTTTCCATGTTTTCACCTTTCCGTCTCAGGGCTGCAGTGTATATTGGGTGTGAGTGTGGGGGAGATGGTATCAGGGCTGTGCTCCTCTGTGACTTGGTGTCCCCACAGGTGGACATAGCACATCCATTCTCAGTGACCATCACAGACTCTTTGACTTTTCAAGCTCATGGCTAAGCTGCTCCATGGTTATCACTGAGAGGCCCACCTCCAGGGTGCAACAGTGGAGGTTTGTGTTTGGGGCTGTGACAGACAGTGATAACCATGTCTTAGCTCTGTATACACAAGGGTATACAAAGGACTTATCTAAATGTTCACCCCCACACTTCATCATATCTCAAGCCCAGAGGCATCCACTCTAGTGCTGGCACCCTCAACAAACCCCAGGGCTCTGACCAAGGAACACTTTTCAGAAAACTTGAATGTCAACTTTGTACCCTAAGTGTTGAAGAGCATGAACCCAGCTCTTCAGGTCAGCATCATTGGATGAAAATGGGCCACTGGAAATATTTGCTAGAATAGATACTAAAGAAATAACCCGGAAAAAGTGGGTTACAAGGCTTGATGTCAATTCCATCTCAAAGATATTACCCTTTTTATGAGTATTTTTCCACTGACAAGAACATTCCCATGTGATGTTAGTTGTATCATATATTACCAGAATAGCTAGTAAATTCATGTGACAAGATGAAATGTGGCAAGAGTGCTTGGTAGAGCCTAAAACAAGAAAATAGTTCTGTGTTTACTGTCTTCTTTTGTCATTTGTCAGTAAAACAGTAATACAAGAAAAACAAAAATGGAAGTACCACTCTAGGTGTACATATAGCCACATGAATATTTCTGGTCATTTCTAAAAAGTGCATGTTACAACTACACAGACTAGTATATAGAATAAAATATAATCACTTGTGTTTATACTAAATCTTAAAGTGTGGCCATTGCATGGGTGTGTGTTAATTACAACATTAGAGTGACATTTGAGAACCTTGCACTGCTGATTCCATCCCATTTTTCCCTCCCCTAGGTAATTACTATCATCTACTATATATGTTTTTATGATTTTACACAAAACTTGTGCGCACACAGAAATAATTAGCATTGTCTTGCATATTTTAAATGTTTATTTCCATAGCATCACCCAGGGTGTATTCTGAAACTGGCTTTTTCACTCACATCATGCTGTGAGATTTGTCCATGTCTCTACACATACACACTCAAGTCTGTTAGTGCTACAGCTCTCATAGGTCTATCCTATAATTGGTTGATTCTGCTGTTGAACATTTAGGAGAGTTCTAGTTTTCACCATTATCAGCAATACTGAAGTGGACTTTCTTTTACTCTTCCTTTTGGGCACATGGATGACAGTTCTCTAGAGTGTACTGCTAAGAGTGACTTTCTGGGAGGAAGGCCCTGCACACCTAACTTTACTCGTGGGTGCTGTTTCAGAGGCTGCTTCAGCCATCCCCACCTCCCAGCTGCTCTGAATGTTGTATGCTCAGGGCTCATAACTGCCCTTTCCCTGGCCAGAGGGCTTAGGTGCTCCCCCTCCTTTCCCTGGGATGTAGGGGCAAAGCCAGCGGGAAATAACTGACTGGCACTGGGTGGACAAGACTGGCTCCTTACCTCCAAGTGGGAATGATTCGCTGGGTACAATTTGGGTTCCAGATCTCCTCTCAAGACCAGGCTGAACTTAATGAGCTGAGTCCACATCTCTGCTCATCTCCATCGTCTTCTGAGGTCATTGCTTCAGTAAGCACTTTTCCAGTTCCCACAAGTCACTCTGCTTCCAGGGAATCTGACTCAAGATGACTAATATTGCCAAAGTCTCTCCAAAACAGTTCTTCCAATTCCTACAGTTAGGGAGAGGCGTGAAGGTTGAGAAAGAGACAGGCGTTCTAGGAGTTGGGGTTGGGGGCTTTGAGATGAAAGAGCTTGTGATTTCAACAAGCTGAAAGAAAGCCAGGCTGGCTGAAGTTCTGGGGACAGAAAACACAGAATAATGCTGGTTGAAGCTGTACATTTATGTAGGAGCGAGACAGTAGGCCTCATAGGCTGGTGTTCATTTTTTCCCTAATTGTAATAGGAAGTTCTTGAGATGCTTTCTGCAGAAAAGTGATAGGGGGCAATTTAATTTGCGTCTCTTTGCAATTAGTGACATTGAGCATCTTTTCCTAGGTCTATTGGCCATCAGGATGTCCTCTTAGAGAAGTGCCCTTTTAGGTCCTTTGCCCATTTTTAAATGGGATTGTTTGTTTTTTGTTTTGTTTTTACTGTTGAGTTGCCGGAGTTCTTACCTATTTGGGATGTTAACCACTCATCAGATGTGAGTATCATTGGGGAACATGTCCTCCCATTCAGTGGGTTCTCTTTCATTTTGTTGGTGATTTCCTTTGCTGTGCAAAAACTGTTTAGTTAGATGTAGTCCCATTTGTTTATTTTTTTCCTCTGTTTCCCTTGCTGGGGAAGATATATCAGAAAAAAATATTACTAAGAGAACTGCCCAAGAATTTATTGCCTGTGTTTTCTCCTGGTATTTTTATGGTATCAAGTCTTACATTCAATTGTTTAGTCCATTTCGAGTTTGTTCTCCTATGTGGGGTAGGAAGGTGGTCTGCTTTTACTCATTTGTAGGTATCTGTCTGATTTCCCAGGATCACTAATGTAACAGTCTTTACCCCATTGGATGCTCCTGCTTCCTCCATCCCTTATTAATTGACCATCTAAGTGGGTTGTTTCTGGACTTTCTTCTGTCCCATGGATCTATATTCTATTTTTATGCCAGTCCCCTGTTGTTGTGATTGCTATGGCCTTGTTGTATTGGTTCATATCAGCTACTGTGTTTCCTCCAGCTGTTCTTTTTCCATGTTGCTGTGACTATTTGGGGTCTTTGGTTGATCCATATAAAATTTTGTATCATTTGTTCTAGTTCCCTGAAATACACCCTTGGTATTGTGATGAGAATTGCATTAATCTATAGATTGCTTTGGGTAGTATGGCCATTTAACATTGTAAATCCTTCTTGTCCAAGAACATGGTGTCTGCTTCCATTTTATTTATTTTTTGTCTCTTCAATTTCTCTCTTCAGTGTCTTATGATTTTCTGAGTACAGATCATTTACTTCTCTGGTTAAATTTATTTGTAGGTATTTTATTATTTTTTTGATGCAATTGTGAAAGGGAATGTTTTTCATTTGCCTTCCTGTTAGTTCATTATTGGTGTATAAAAATACAACCAATTTCTGGATGTTTCTTTTGTATTCTGCTACTTTACTGAATTCAGTTATCAGCTCCAGTAGTTTTTTGGTGGACTCTTTAGGGTTCTCTATATACAGTATCATGTCATCTGCAAATAATGACAGTTTTACTTTCACCTTTCCTATTACGATGCCTTTTATATCTTCTTTTGTTCTGATGAATTTGGCTCAGACTTCCAGAATTATGTGGAGTAAGTGTGGTGAAAGTGGACATCCCTGTCTTGTTCCTGATGCTTTCAGTGTTTCTCCACTGAGTGTGATGCTGATGGTAGGTTTGTCATATACAGCATTTATTACATTGAGGCATTATCCCTCTACTCTCACTTTGCTGAGAGATTTTATTATAAATGGCTGTTGATGTTATCAAAGGCCTTTTCCGCACCCAAAGACACGAGCAAGTGACTCTATCCTTCATTCTGTGTGTGATGTATCAAGTTTACTGATTTGCAAAACTTATACCGACCTATCATCCCCAGAATAAGTCCCACTTGGTCATGGTGGATGATCTTTATAATGTGCTGCTGGATCTGATTTGCTCATATTTGGTTGAGCATGTTTGAAACTATCTGCATCGGGGATATTGGCCTATAACTTTCAATGGACTATTAGTATTTCCAAATGCACAATGACAGCTATCTGCACAGAGCACATTTTTACCGCCCCTCTTCCAGGACTGAAATCTTCGTTTCCTGCACAACATCGCTTAATTCTTACATAGAAGATAGCTGAAGTCTTCTTTTCTTTTCTCTCTTTCTCTCTTTGGGTAAAACAACACACAACACATTCTTCAAATATGTCTTTCTTCCAGATACCTTACTGAATTCTCTAGTTTTCAGTTAATTTTTCTTGGTTTTCAAGTATAAATCATTTCCTGTGGAAAATGACTTTTTTTTTTCCTTTTCATTGTAACTGCTCCACCCCATGAAGTTCTTATAGCTCAGATTCTCCAGAACATCAAATGAAATCCGTGAAATCAGGGGTATTTGATTCATCTTGGCTTTAATAGGAAGACTTCTGGTATTTCTTACAGTGTGAGCTTGTGGTTTTCTGAGTCTTCATTAAGTTCAAGATTCTTTATATCCCTAGTTTACTGAGAATTTTATTTTTGTTTTGATTGATTTTGATTATTGACACTATTACAGATGTCCCCCAATCCCCCTCTTGCCTACCTCCACCCATCCCCTGCCCCCCAAACCCTAAGCCTAAAGTGAGCCCCCTTAACAACACTGCCTCTGTCCATGAACAATGCATATTTGTATATTCATTGTTGCTTTTAAACTCAGTAATTGATGTTAAATGTTTCCAAGTGCCTTTGCTTGTCTAAGGATCTGATGCACCATTGTCATTGTGCACTTTTCTGTTTATGTAAGCCTGGACTTAGCCTGCAAGTATTTCCTTTAGATCCTAGTATCAAATGCCGTCACACAGGACAGAGCCTGGGCCCTGAGAGAGGGCCCCTGGTGGCCGTGGGAAAGAATTACTTAATTTTAAGAAAGAGTATGAGGGCCTGAGACCAGCTTGCTCCTTGGTGGGTGGGGTGGGGAGATAGGGTCATCCTTTATTCTGAACTTGAGGAACACTAAGAAGGGTAGAAGGGCTGGATTTTGCATCTAATAAATGCTTGGGACCACTGAACACGGTGAGAAACCTGTGGAATTAGGGAAAACCCTTGGCTGCAGCTGGTGTGTGGACCTCCTGGCTTTTCTTTAGCTGGCCCTGGCTTTGGTTTGCTTCTCTGTGCTCTCTCACCTACCAGTGTTTGCAGATTACTGCTTACTGTACTTGCTGGGTACAGTATGAAATGTGTTTTGCATCTAAAATTAATGAACTTGAGAGCAGGGAAAGACTCAGGACTTCCTGAGTGATTCATTGTAGTTCTGCAGTCACAGTAGCAAGAATATAACTCCCTTAGGTGTAATATGAGTGATGGGGTTAATTGCCTGCAGGTAGGAGGGAGTATAGAAGGTTGGGCTGGAGACACACAAGTGTCCTGAGTGTAACTGAAAGTTCGGTTTGGCTGCCTGCCACAAGACCAAAGCCAAACTGGTGAGACAGCTGGTGGTGCAGAAAAAAGGAGGTTGATTCAGGTGCTGGGACCTGGGAGGACTCCCATGGCAAAGAGCGTCTCTCCTTCGTGCGCAACCACAGTTCTTACAGGGATAGGGAGGGGAAGGTGTTTTTGTTTGTTTGTTTATATCCAATTATATTCCTGGCTTTTGGAGCGCTCAGTCCCTATCCATTCATCTTTAGCCGTTGGCACACTGAATGTCAGAACCTTCCCCTGCCCCATGTGGAGACTCCCCACTGCTCCTGACTAGGCACCAGGGTCACTGTGTATGTGGGGGAGTGTACTGCAGAGCCTGCCATCAGGAATCCTGGAGATGCTGCAACCCTCATGTTGCCTCTCCACAGTGGACACAGTGCCCACACCTCGAGGGAAACCAGCTGTGGGTTACAGGGCACCCTGGGTCCCTGCCAGCCTTCCCTCAGTAGTGGACAGCCACTCACGCCCATTGCGCTGCAGGCTGCCTGAGCTCCAACTGTCTATGGTGTCACGAGTATTTAGTGAAATCTGGAGAAAACAGGAGACACTCATGCCCAGAAGGCCAGCTGCTGAGATCCCTTATCCTGGCTAAAATTCTTATCTAGCCCCAACTCCTAAGGAAAACAAGGCGGAATGTGAGACCCCATTTTAACTTCCACCCTCACTAAGCAGGAGATATGCAAAGAGACAAAGGACAATTAAATAGGGAATATCAGCTACAAACACAGTACAGACATTGAGAGCTACCAGCCATGTCAGAAGCACAAAATGCAGGAAAGTGTGACAATCAACATCATCAAAAAGGAAGAACTTACTTCCAAGGAAAGAGACCTAATAAAGCCCAAGAACAGGTTTTCAAGATAAGTGTAATGGTATACAGCAGGGTACCGCATTCATGAAATAAAGACAGTGGTTACGTAAGGGAACTGATTAGCGGTCTTGCAAATGAGCCCTGGTTGGGCTGCCTAAGGGCTGTGGCGACTCAGCCCCCGGCCCGCGGTCACTGAGCTCCGGGCAGGGCCCGCCGCGGGGCAGCCGGGCGTCCGCTCCGGGCCTAACCGGTTGACGGTCTTTGCCCAAGTTGGACGGCGGCTTTGCCCCGAAAGCGGAAAGGGCGAGAACCCGAAGACCCCGAAAAGGGTGGAAGCGGGAAGCACACATCCCAGCAGGGAGGGCGACCCGGCAGCAGGGCCGCCCTCGGGCCGCACACGGCCCTCCCAGCCCCGCACCGCCTCCCGGTGCCCGGGAATGAATGGGGCTCCCCCTGGCCCCCCGGGCTCCCTCACAGGCGACTAGGCGAGCAGCGCGATGCCCAGCAGCAGCTTCATCCTCCCGCGGTTGATGGCAGACCCGAGGCGCAGCAGCGCCTTGCTCAGCATCCCCAGGAGCGCGCGGGCCCAGGGCCCTGCCCCGCCTCCGCCGCCTGCGGCACAAAGCGCGACCCCGCGGCGCTAGGAGAGAGCCCCGCCCCTGGCCGTCCGCGAGGCCCCGCCTCCTCCCCGGGTTTCCTGCAGGCGGAACCACTGCGCAGGCGCGACTCCGCCCCAGCCCCGCCTCCCTCGCTCTTCCAACCTCCTCCTCGACCTCTGTCCTGGGGCGCACTGGGGCGGCTCTCCCCTCGGTTTCCTAAGAATGTAGCTGCAGGGGCGGGGGCGGGCTCTGCGCATGCGCCTGCGGCGTGTTTCCCCAGAGCAGCGCCTGGCGCAGGCGCAGGAAGGGGCGTCTCCAGGCTGAGGGCGGGGCCCTGGTCCCCAGGTTCCTGGACCCAACCCACCCGGTGGCCGCGGTGGGCACTCAAATGAGGCCGTGAAAAGAAGCGTTTGCGCCAAGTTAGGCCGCGCCTGTGAGGGCTTTGAAGGCTCCCCTCGGAGGGACCAGCTCCCTGGGCTGCTTTGTTGCTTCTTTAGTTACAGGAGCAGCGGAGAAAATCATTAATCCCCGAAAACCTGCTCACGGCAAACCCCGTGCACTGCTCTGTATCGGCTGCGATGTCTTTTAAAAACAAAGGGTTTACTGTTATTACAGAAAAGTAATGCTAGTGGTGGAATTAGGACGAACCGGGTAAGGGAAAGGGTGCCTCACGCTGCCCCTGGCTCACGGAGATCACTGACGGGGCTGCGTGTGGGTTCAGCCCAATTTGCCGAGTGGCTGTGTTTTAACAGCGAGGGGGCGAGTGATGGAGGCGCAGTGACTGCAGGGAGGGCACCTGGATCTATTCTTCAATTAGCATTTATTGAACGCCTGCTTCACTCGGAGCTGTGTCAGGGGCCCACAGACACCATCGCCCCATCCACAGACACTGGTCCCCAGGAGGGCAGAGAGGGTCCCCACAGATCTCTAGGTTGTCTGAAGAGACCCCAGGGGGTATTGGGAAGCTGCTGATGAGCCAGGCTGACCTTCCCCACAGGGAGAAAGCGCAGCGGGCAGCTGTGTGCAGACCTCTGAGCACCAGGCCGTTTGCTAAACTCAACCTGCTGCCCTTCGTCACCTTCATTAAAAATGTCACAGTGAAGCTGTAAGCAGATTCCAAGCCTATTAAGTTGTCGGTGGGAGTTAGTTGAAAGGTACCTATCAATTCAAGGCCAGAAATTGTGAAATGCATGCTATTTTGGTAAAAAAAACCCTAAAGCCCAGGTTCCTAGTGGAGCCCTCTTCCTGCCACCGCACTCTGTGGCCAACTTCTCCTGCCCCACTGGGTTAAGGATACGAAATACCATCAGCAGCTGCAGGTGGAAATGCTGCTGCTGTCGTCATTATCACCCAGAAGACTGTCGGTGACCCAAGACCCTGATTTCCAGTTCAACCAAAGCCAGAATTACGGAGTAAGCAACAGTAAGCATGTACCCCGTGGCCGTGTGAACCCCCGAGGGAAGGAGGTGCCGAGGACGACCTGCAGGCTCATCAGGGAAACCTGGGGCTGAGGCAAGTCCACACTCCGTGCTCTTCTCTCTTCTTCCAGCCAGCCCAGCGCACCCCACCCCTCATCAGGTTCTGGGCTCTCATCCGCCCCACCCTCACCTTGCTATCTACTTTATTCTCTCCATGGATGTGTTAACATTAATATTTTACAGCAATTTATGTTTCCACGGCACTGTTCTTGATACCTGGGGTAATTAAAAATGAATCATAATATGGCTTCTCTCCCAGCTTGTAAAAAGCCTAAGAAGGGTAGAAAACTAGCATTTATTAAACTTCTGTTTATGTGAGTTGGTTTCCCATGTGATCCTATTTAATTCTGTACCAGCCCTGTGATGTGGGGTTGCTGCTGTCTTCAACAGGTGAGGACATTGAGGCTCTGAGGATTCAGTGTCCACATTGCTGTGAGTGCTGGGCTGTCTTTTGAACCCGTGCCTTATTCCTATATGAGAATGCTTTCACTGAAGGTTTGTGCAGAAACAATTATAATTCATGGTCAAAAGTGGCGAGCGCTGTGGGACAGGCTCAGGTGGATGGCTAAGGAATTTCACAAGAGAGACATTGCTGCCAGGGAGTGTGCCCTCGGGGTCAGCTGGTACAGGCTCACCCGGGCTGAATGTTAGCAATTCAGTGGGAGTATTTACGTCACCCAACTCAAGGAGTGTGTCGCTTGGGGTGTTCCATTCAAGGAGACATGGTTGTCACCAGGTAATTTTATTTAATTCCAGCAAGAAAAGGAGGCGAATTCATACCCAAATCTCTGTCTTTAAGGGAGACTTAGCCATTGTTTATATTTGGTTAATTGCATGTTGATTTCTTTTTTGCATTTAGCTTAATTTATGCTTGAGTTCCCTCAAGCTTATCCTGTTTACAGCTCAGTCTGCAAAATACTGCTACATTTTAACATTTAGCAAGAACAGCATTTAGCAAGTGCTGCCCCGACCGAGCAGACCCTTGTTCTAACAGTTATCCCATGGAACTGAGCAATTGCTACAAATCAGATTTTTTTTTTTTTTTGGTTTTGGTTTTTACCAACACATCTCTGCTTCCAAGGCAGAACAGTGAGAGGAACGCCTTGCATAGCAGGAACCACCTGACTTGAATTTCAAAGCACAAGTACCTGTTTTCCTCATACACTTTGGGCTGGATCACCCTTAAGCACTTGCAAAAGCAGGGGCTCTGGAAAGGGAAAGGATCCCATAGGAAACACTGGGGATCTTTCTTTGGCAGGAGGACTGGGGAGCAAGAAGAGAAGATATAATTAATGTAGGAAAGCAAGATCCTGCTAGGCCCTGAGGATTAGCACAATTAGGACACCATGGATGAGGCTGCTCATTAGTCTTGATGGCAAAGCAAAGCTCTCTGTGTTCTCATGGCCCCTCCCCCCTTCCTTCTTGGATGGCTTTGCTAGGCTCTGCCCTTCTTCCCATGGCCTTTAGGACCCAAGATCTAAACATTTTTGAAGCAGTGTAAGGAGTTATGAAGCAAAGGGCTCCTGACTTGATGGAGCCAGGAAAGAATCTAGTTTCCAGAGACTGGTTTGTCACCACCTTAAAATAAGAAAAGTTCAGTACAAAGAATGTCGTTGATTCCCAGGGTTGACTCAAGGCTGTTCGGTGAAGTAGCTGAGTTTCGAGGTCTCCGGAGGGAGATGAGCTCCACAGACCTGAACCAAGTTGCTGTGTTTTGAAAGGACACAACGCGAGGCTGTTGCACAGAAAGGGAATTTTCTCAGCCTTTTAGAGTAAAATGTTCTCCTTTGTACTAACATGTGACCCCCTTTAGGACCAGTCCCCTTAGTTCAATGCCAACACTTTTCCTGTTTATTTCCTTTTTGAACTTTAATGTTTAGATGATACCACCTGCTGTTGAAGGACATGAACTGTGTTTTCTCTGTTTGTGTGTTGCTGGTTAGTCCAATATATGGTACCTGGGAAGCTCTTAAAAAATGCCAAAATAGCCTGGCTGGTATGTGTCAGTGATTGAGCACTGACCCCTGCACTGAGAGGTCACTGCTTCGATTCCTGGTCAGGGCACGTGCCTGGGTTTCAGGCTTGAACCTCAGTAGGGGGTGTGCAGGAGGCAGCCAATTGATGTTGATTTTCTTCCACTGATGTTTCCCCGTCTCTCTCCCTCTCTCTCTAAAATTAATGACAACAAACTTAAAAGATTTCTGGCTCTGTTTTCTAATATGGTGGCCCATGTTATACTGAAAGTAAATGCATGAGCAGTGTGGAATTTGGGCAGACATAGACTCCTGATAATTTCCAGGTGTTAATTACAGAGCAGAAGCTGTTCATTCAGGTAACAGGATTCTGGAGGAATAATTTTGCCTGTCTTGCAACCAAGCCACGTAGCTTTGTTAGAACAACAACAAAATAATTGTTGCTGCTCACTGAGGGAGGTACTGCCTTTCCTGGAAGTAGCTCCTCTTCATCCATTTATCAAAGATTTAATGAGCACCTACTGTGTGCCAGGAACTCTGATAGGTTCTGAGAATGTAAAGTTAAGTAAGACATGGTTCTTTCCCCCCCAAATTAGGGTGATAAATTAGGGTTAAAATTTTAGGAATTAAAAAAGTGCCCAGTTAAATTTGAACTTGGAAATTTATTTTAGAATATTTATAATATAGTATAAGCCACATGCATATTTATATTACTTTTTTTCTAGTGTATGTGAAATTCAAATTTAACTGGGTATCTTCTACTTTATTCTGTATTCCAGTGGCACCCACTGTAATGGTCACATGACTAGACTGTTGTTGGAGTTCAAGGGACAGGCCCTAATTCTGCCCAAGGGAGCCAGGAAAAATTTCTCAGTGATATTCAAATAGTAGGTGTCACTCAGTTGATAGCTCACAGTAGTTACTATGCTCTCATTTTCAGATGAGGACACAGCCAGAGGTTAAGTCCCTGCTGTGCTGGGGTTGATCACAGGCAACCTCAGTTCTTAGCCCTCACTGAACCACCATGCTGCTCTTATCCTGCTGCTCCAAGTCACCTGGCAGAATAATGTGTCCATGTTACTTGCCATTCAAAGCATTTTTGCGTCTGTCAGCTTAAATCTCTCACGTGACACATGGAGGGACTGAGAAACTCACTTGCAAGACACTAGCCTCTGAGCAGTAAGATGAGTGTATTTGTGCAGCAGGTGACTCCTGAGCCCTGCACACCTCACAGCAACCTTGTAAGAAGACCTGCTTGCTGCTGTTCCCCACCCCTTGTGTAAGTGGGGACACAGAGTAGGTAAATTTCCTTTCATGACAAGTTTGTTATCTTAGCCATGCCAGGGACTCCTAGGTGAGGCCCCAACCCTACAGCAGTTCTGCCTGATGGGTGCCTGTTTGTCTTTCAATAAAGTTCAGGCAAATGGAGGTAAATCACACTACGACGTGGAGATCTTAATATCCATCAAAGTGTAGAATCTCCTTTTTTTAGGCCTTTAAAAAAGAAAAATGACCCTCCTAGTGGGAGAAAGCATAGTGAAGGGCCTGGACGTCACCCTCGAGTGGCCATCAGGTTCCCCTGGGTGGCTGGCCCCACCCACAGTTTCTGAGTCAGCAGGTCTCGGGCCCTGAGAATGTGTTTCTGACCAGTTCTCGGGCTGTGCTGCTGCTGCTGGCCCGTGGGCCAGGCTGGGAGTGAGACCCACTTGAGCAGGGCAATGAACCTGTGAAGTCGGAAAGCCCGGGTCTGATTCCCAGCTTTTAGCTGTGAACTTGCCAATTTACGTAGCCTGGTTGAGTCTCAGGTTCTTCATCTTACAGGCTTTTGGAACCTTTCTGAGGGTTAAATGGCATAACGTTGATGCTAATTTCTCTGCCCTTCCTCCTTTGGGGACAGCACAGCTGTGCCCCTGTGGGTGCACGTGGGCAGTGGGCAGTGGAGTGCCCATGCTGACTGCCTTGCCTGCCTTTCTCTGAGGAAAGGAGCCATTGGACGTGGTCCCTGACTGACTGGGGGTGGGGGAAGTAGAGGAATCTTCTTTGGCCTGTTGCTCAGCCTGGAGGAGAGTCCCAGGGTGGCTGGGGTTGCACCTGTGTCCCTGCAGGAAGTCCCTGCGAGGTAAGACACTATACTCTTGTCTGGGTTTCCTGGGAGCAGATTTAGAGACAAGGTGCAAAGAGTTGTTTTCTGGGGTGACCCTAGGGAACCTGGCAGGAGAGTGGGGCCTGCTGGTCAGGGAAGGTGGCCCCGGGGTGCAGGAGAGCTCAGGAGCCACTGCTCAGCACTGGCACTGCCAGGAGGAGTTGCAGCATTATCTGGCCTCACATTATGTTTTAACACAAAAGGATGGTGATTGTCACCAGCTTAGAGACAGAGAAGCTGAAGCACTATAATCAGAGGCTTTTACATTTACCAGCAATTGAGGTTTTCTTCATCACTCTGTCACTCTAAACTCAGCACAGAAAAACTTCAGGCCAGCAAATGCCACCTCAGCTAATATGTGGACGGGGTGGGGGGAGGTCAGACTTTCTATTTACATGACCTGTCATTTGACTGTTTTCCAAGTAGAAAATTCCAGCCAACACTTTTTCTGCCGTATCCATGACTGTGTCCCAGCAGCCAGTGAAGCTGGCCTTCCGTGGGGCTCATGGATGATGCTTTGAGAGGACAGGGCCGGCATGCAGCGTGCTGAGCTTGGTTCCCTGCCTGTCCTGGTGCTGAGTGAGTGTTAAACCGCCGCTGGCTGAGTCCAGCTTAATGAAAGTCCACACCCTTCACCTAGGTGGCCGCGATCTGTTCAACCGAAGGCACCAGGCATCTGCACCTAAGGTGGGCAGTGACGGCAGATTTCTAGATGTGCAGATAAAAATACCCATCCCGTCTGTGTTTACACATATACGGTGAAGCCACGCCTCAGTTAGTTCAGTTTATAAGTAACAGCTGCTTTGATTTTTTTCAAGGGCAATCAGTTCTGTAACTTCCATTCCCAACAAGGAGACTTCTCTGTGGTCTGAACTGCTTAGAATTGAACTGATGGAAGAATGTTGTGAAACTATTTGGCCCCGTTCCATGTCTGCATGTGATCATTAAGAGCATAGGCCGAAGGTTCAGGGGACGAAAGATAAATGAATAAAAGAGCTGCAACTTGAATCGTTTTATTTAAGATTTTCTTAGAGAGTGAAAGTAAGGGATGACATCAGATGCGAGGCCTCTTGCGGGCTGAGTTACACTTTGCCACCTGTTTTCCCCTCTCTTACTTCTCACTCCTTGGCCCTGTGTGCAGGCTCCCACCTTCTCTTGCCTGGACTAGAATAGAGGCATCTTCACATATTTCCTTCTTACCCCAGTCTCTACCGAGGCTGTCACCCACTGCCAGACAGCGACTCCCAGTGCCGGGGCCTCCAGGGAGCCTGAGGTCACGACCTCCAGCCTTACCCCCCGAGTCCAAGGAAATGTTACCAGTTTTATATGTGACAGTGTAAGAAGCTGCGGAGCACTCCAGCCGTGTACCACTATAGAAACAGGCCCACATCATGTCACCTCTCTCCTCACGCTTCCCAAGGCTCTGGGCTGCTTACAGGCCAAGACTAGGCACCACTTTTCTCACCACCCTGGCGGGTGTCCTGGGCTGTGGCCAAGCATTTCACCTTGGAGCCTCTGTCAGATTCCTCCGTCCCCCCAGAATCCACTTATCTTATCCTTGAGGCCGCAACTCCGGCCTCACCAGCCCCACCACCATCCTGTGCTTTGAAGAACTGAGTTTTCCCTGATAACCTGTAGTCAACATGTGTGAGGACATTTGGAGAGACTGGCTTTGAAAATCGCTCCCTGGTCATCTTCAACAATGGAGGATTAGATCTCTCTTCGGGCTTTTTGTTTTGTTCGTTGCCTCCATCAGAAATCAAGTGTCTTTTTGAGCTGACCTGATAAAGCTGCTTGTAGATGACGCACCTGAGAGGCAACTGCAGGGCTTTGGTGAGGGAGGCCCCAAATTACATCATTTTATCCATTTGCTCTTAAAAAGAAGTCCATAAAGTGAATTTCACAAAATGAAACATGCTCACGGTAGCATTTATTATGAGAGCTATTTTTAATTTTTGTACTGTTTTTAAGAACTATGAAATATTCTAGGTGCTGTTTCCTGCATTCTTAACATACCTTAAAACACCTAATTAGAAACTGTGTATGACTCGTGTACCTGAGAATTCACAACCTGTATAAATTGTGTTTCCCTCACAGACCATCACATAACTGATCTTCAGTTAGTCTACAGAGCAAATCCAGACAAAAAGAGATTAATAACATTTGTAATGTTTTACTTTTACAAAGACAAGGCAAGAAATGGGCCTGAATGTCCACGGGGAAGAAAGTCTCAGTTCACTGCGGTGTGATGAGTTCAGGCATCACCTGAGGCATTTGTCAGTGTCCTCGGATAACGAGAGAGGACACGGGAGTCATCAGTGTTCTCTTTCTGAGCATTTTTCTGAATGATGCCAAAAACACTAAATGAGATGTGTTTGTTTAGCTACCTCAACAATCATTTAGCTACGTCTTTGTCCCCTACTACAGTGCTGTGAGGTTCAAAGGTGCCGATGCCACTGAGATGTGAAGTGTTCTGTTTTGGGGGACTTATGAAAACTTTTCCTTAACTCTTGCTCCAGTGCTGCAGAAATGCACCTGAAATGCACACACATGTGCACACAAGTGCACATTCACACACACACCCACCTGGGCACATTCAAACACACACAAACACTTTCCCTGCTGCAAAAAGTATCCCCCCATAGAAATGAGCAGGAGTATATTAGAAACAGGGAATTTCATCTACCCTCTTGGTGCCTGTAGCCAAACCCTCCTGAACACAGGGAGATGTGAGTGTAAATAATGCCTTAGTGTTAGATTAAGTTTAAATCATGAGGAGAACCCACTGAAGGAAACCAAGCCTAAGAATGCCCAAGTCAGCTTCCAGAGAACTGATCAGACAGAGGAGGAGACGGTTCTAATTCCACCTTGCATAAGTTAAGTTACTTTTGTCATTGAAAATCATATCAAACCACAATTTCATGACAAAAAAATAAACAGCCACGACAGTAACTTCGTGAATGCCCGAGGCGCACTGCTTCTGACATCTTTCTGGAGAAATTGATGCCTGAGCCTTGCTCAGCACTTTCTTACCAAAACAACCAGTTGCTTTTTGAACCCAGACCCAAGCCTCCTGTTATGTAGAAGGACTTTCCTTCTTATCAGACTTTCGTATTAACCACCCACTCAGTAAATGACCTCCTTCTAGAACAGGCTGCTCAGGAGCCCACAGAGCTGAAGCTGAAGCACAGGGTGGTCAGGCACCCTAAAGGCCGGCAGGAGAGGAAGGGAGACGAAAGAGAGATGGGTGGGGACAGGCGGGGGAGGGAGTCAGGGACTAGCAGGCAAACTCCCTAGAACACCTTTGGCTGCTCCGCATTTTAGAAATCCAGAGAGGCGTGTTGACCTCCCTCTCAGGTCACCAGTTGCCTAACCTCTGGGCCCACTTTGCTTTCCATGTGGCTGCCCATTTCTCTTAAGCCAAAAAAGGGTACCGAGCATGCTCAGCACAGGAGTCACATGCCTTCACTCCAATTCACCTTAAAATGTGTTTGCAAATTGCAAAAGAAAGTGCAATTAGCACGAGTATGATAGGAATTTCTAAACCCAGTGCCATTCAAATGCGGAAGAAATTACTAGTTCTATAAGAGGTGAGTCATTCTACTGGATTCCCTGGCCCAGCGTCCCAAGGTAAGTAAAGCGACTACAATGGGGACAGGCACTTGAGATTTCAGATTTAAAATGTTCAATAATGCAGTGAAACTATGATGCAAAGATTCAAACAGTTCAGAGTCCTTTGTCAAAATATTTATTTTCCAGAAAATAGCTTTTAGGTCACTTTTTTTCTGATGTGAAACGCCAAGAATAATCATTTCAGGATGAAGAATTTTAAATCTATTCTGCTACTTGCAAAAGTAAAATAAAGGGCCAAGTGGTCACTGTGTACCCACTGGCTTCCTGAAGTTAAACCCCACCTCACAGCAAGTGCGTAGTGACTAGGCCATCAGGGTACATCCTTGGCCTCTTCCCACAGAGCCAGCTCTCCCTAACCAAGCCCAGTTATGGTACGTTGAAGAAACTTTTAAGTCTTCTTACAAAAATGTGTTCGAATACTTGATGGTTGTATTAACATGTTCTAGAAATGATGTTGGAAGTTGCCATGTAGTAAGTCATTTTATTATGAACTACTGCGGAAATAGCAGGACTTCTCAGGTAACTGAAACCTAAACAATCTTTGCCTAATAAGAGAAATTTTAAATGTTTTCCTATAACATTCATTATAAGGGAAAGCACAAAAATCCAATGAAAATCTCACCTTTATTTTTTTGACTGTCATTTCTCCACTTAATTCCAAACTATTGCCCTTGGCAATAGCACAAAGAGTTTGACTGCAATCATATATTATCAATTTTCCTTTGCTTTGAGACATTTAATGGTAGGTTTTCTACCCTTCAACTCTTCTAGCTCAATATTTAATTTACCATTACTTGGGATTTCACTCACCCTCCAGACTAAATTTTTAATGTTAATTCTCTCTGTTCATCTCCACCCTTCTAGTAACTCATCAGTTGCACTGTATACAGTATGGTCCACATTTTTTTTTTTAATTATCTCCAATATGAAGGAGAATTTTTTATTTTTATAATTTATTTTTTTAAATGGATTTTGAGAGAGAGAGGAAGGGAGAGGGAGAGAGAGAGAAACATAGATGTGAGAGCAAAACATCAATCGCTGCCTCCTGCTTGCCCCCCACCAGGGATTGAGCCTGCAACCAGGACGTGTGCCCTGACCAGGAGGAATTGAACTGGAGACCTTTCTGTGGATGAGATGATGCCCAACCTCTGAGCCACAGCAGCCAGGGCACAGTCCATAGTTTTTATACCTTTCTCTATTCCATGAGTTCCTTGCACCTCTCCTAGAGATAAGACTAGGTGAGTGAGTAAAAAAATCTTCCATAAAACACATCCACCTCTGTACTTTGGGGGTACCTGACTAGGAGACAATTTATAATTTTCATGCCAGTTTTCTAATTCAACCCACTACTCAACCAATTCAGTGAAAGAAATAGCTTATCCTTCAGCAGTAGGTAGGCAAACCACTGGGCAGGTCCCCTTACCTTGCAGGTGTGGATTTAAGGGTGAGCCCGCGTATGTAACCTACCAAGGAAGGCTCTGTCACGTGTGACCGTAACAGTCATTCTGACTTACAGGCATTGCCTTGTGATCAGGCCTCCACACCTAAAGAACAGCCATGCCTGCCCTTTCCCTGCCTTGCCCTCCCCGCTGCATTGGGATTGGGATGGAAGGCCTCCACGTGGGCCCTGGACCTCTCTGGGGCAGCCCCCCACCCATAGAACCACATTTGATGGCTCTGCATCTCTTGATGGGAAGCATAGGATGTGCCTCTGGAAGGCCAGGCCTTTGCACACTTTACACAGCAGTTTAGCCTAATGGTTTCCTGAGGCCTGATTCTTGACAAACTCGAAGGACCCCTGAGGCATCTGAGTGAGAAATCTCAAAAGAGAAAAGGGCATGGCCCATCCTTCTGAACTGGCCTGACTCCACTACCCTGTTCTGGAGGGAAGCAGCAAGATGTGATGACTTCTTTGTAAAGTTTCCTTTACACTAAATCCAAGAATTCCACACTGAACTTCCCAAGTCTCCCTCAACACAAGGAAAATCCATATGACCAAACAGAACTACAGCATGGAACCTGATGCCTTTGGAAATTAGAAGAAGCTATAAACATTGTCAGTGTTATGCAGTTTCCCCGTTAAAATCTAAGGTTGGTCGGTTAATGACTACTCACTGTCAATGACTAATGGGATAAATGGGGTAGATTTTGTTACTTGAGGTAACTTAGCTGTCTTAAAACTCTCTCAAGCAGCAAAATAGATCCAGATACATGGAAGCAGGGATTCAGGAGAAGACAACTTGGTTCTCTTTGACAGAACCAATGGTCCTATTTCAGAACCTCCCAGGTCGGTATAATTGACTATAGACAGGCTTTCCAGATTATGATGGAAACGTCTGATGATCCCTTTGAAGCTATTCACAAAGTACATTCAGGTACAAATTTAAATTTAAGTCAGAAATAGATTGCTGTAGGTACACAATATACAGCCCAATTTGTGTCTAAGTTCCAATAGTTTTCTTAAATAAGACAATGCAATTTTATATTTGGAGCAATATTGCGATTCCCAGCACATTTTCTGATGTATTATCTCATGTCATCCTCATAAGAACCTGAAGGGCTAGACAGGCAGACACTGCCAACCCTTTTCTTATTTAAGTGGAGACAGAGGTTCAAAGAGACACAGGGTCTTGCCAAGGTGCCCAGATCACCTGCCAGCTTTCGGATGACTGCTGCCACCTCTGGTACTGAGAAGAGTCTGTAACTGATCTAACATATTTAACTTCAGGTTCTTTCATTTGGGTGTTGAATATGTTTAATTTTTCTGATGGCTGGTCCTTCACAGACAACCAAATCTATTCATTGAAAGAACATGGGTAACTACTATATGGGGGATGTGAACTCACACGATCTCCAATCTCAAAGAGTTTCCAGTCAAGGCAAAGGACAGACGTGTTTAGGACCTACTGTAACACAAGGCACCAGGTGCTGTGGGACAGAGCAGGAGGCAATCTGCCGAGAACACGGGGAGGAGGCTGCATCTGGAGGGCTTTATTGCGGGAGAGGCGGGCATCCAGCTCACGGAGAAGGCCTGGGAGCCTCCCAGGGGGTGCAGAAGTGGAGAAAGGCACCTATGCCCTAACTGGTGGTGGGGCCGAGGTGTGGCTTTAATGCAGAGAGCACGTTAGGGAGGGGCCCACAGCAGCAAGAGAGGAGGGAAATACGGCTGCACCAGCACATGGGCCACATGGGGAGTAAGTGCGCACAAGCGGGTCACCGGCAGGGCTCAGTGAGGACACCTCTTACTTGCAAGGCAGCAGCGGGTCACCTGAAGGCGTGTCATACATTTTAGAGTGAAAGCAGCACATGGAAATTATCTGGGTCATAGGAAGATAATATGAAAATAAGGGAGGAAGTCCTTAAAGACTCACAATCGCAGAGTTTTAAGAAGGAAATTCTTGGAAGCCTACAAACCATTCTCTAACTCATAGCATGAAATAGTTTGTGATCCAGAAAGACCACCACGATTTGAAGAGATTTAAAGAAGTCATTTCTAAGCAATTACGTGAACATCTATTTGGTTATTCGAATCATCCCTCCAGGTTGGATTATTTCATTATTCATATTATAGCAGACTTCAGTAATTGGTGGGGAATATATATATATATTCACCTGGTTCAATAGGTCTTTTCCCATCACCTCTGGCCTGTTGACCTCTCTGTCAAACAGAGAAGTTAAAGATGTCCACCGAAAACCACGTCTTAGTAACCTCTCCTCATCTGACTGACTTCTGCAAGCAGCTTTCCCTGTACAATCAGGATGTCCCTGTAACAGCCTCCCCAGCCCCCTAGGGTCCATGGCCAACCAGCTCCTTTCTGGGATGCAGACCTGAAGGCCGAACCTGTGTGCTGGGGCCTTTTCAGCTGCCACCAGACAGCTGCCCCTGGCCTTGGGACCCGCTCCCGCAATCTCTGCTTGTGGCTGTGGGTAAGTTACTAACAGACTGAGGAGCAGTTTGTTCATCTGTAAAATGGGGACAAATGCACCTGCCACATAAAGAACTGTAACAATAACTGAGCTGTGAGCTGCACAGCACTAACCACTGTGCCCGCAATGCCACAGATGCCCCCAAATGCTGGTTTTCTTGTACATAAAAAATCAAGAGGAAACAGTTTTAAAGAAATGCAAAGCCCTGGCCGGTGTTGCTCAGTGGTTAGAGCATAGGACTGCAGACTGAAGGGTCTCGGTTTGGTTCCGGGTAAGGGCACGTAGCTCAGTTGCAGGCTTGATTCCTGGTCCTGGTTGGGGCATATGTGGGGAGACAACCAGTCGATGTGTGTCTCTCACATCGATGTTTCTCTCTCTCTGTCTCTCCCTTCCACTCTCTCTGAAAAGCAATGGGAAAAGTATCCTTGACTGAAGATTAAAAAGAGAAATGCACAGAAGCCAAGAACAGGATGCTCTGCAGGCAAACTGGGAAGTGGGGGAGGCCTGTCCTTTGCTTGGTCCTACTTTCCGTTTTCCTGCGTGCAGCCTCAGAAACCCAGTGCTCTCGTGTTGGGGTGCCATCTGTCCTGTGTTGAAAGGAGACCCTGATTCCTAAGAATAGAGGGTGGGAAACCGGGGAGATAGAAGAAAGGAGCAGAGACTGCTTTGTTGCATCATATAGGCCAACACCTGCCACGCTCAGGTGCATCGCTGAGGCTGACCAGGAGCCCAGGTGAGCAGGACACACCAGAGGAGCGAGTGGCATGCAGCAGCATCAATGCGGGATGCGGTGACACAGAGGGGCACGAGGAAGAGGCCTGGAGGGGGCATGAGGAAGTGAGGCAGAGAAAATCGGGGAATAGCAAAGAGCAGGCAAACAGCAGAAAGAAAACAGTTAAGAAAGCATGTGCTTGTATTTTAAAATGCTGCTCTCCTTTCCTTCAGGAATGCACAGGCCACTCACATTGGTCTGAGTGCCCCTTGCTTGAACTTGGACAGCAGTCTGAATCTGCCCAGCTGCTCCACAGGCAAGAAGGGATTGAATGAAGGCAGTCACAGGGGAGCCTCGCTCGGGGCTTTTGGGGGAACAGAGCAGACAGTGAGTTTTATAGCGCTCTCTGCTGGCACAGACGGCTTTGCGCATGACGGTCTGTACTTTTATGAATAAAAAGCATCACATCAGCAAGATAATTATTCAAAACAAACCAAGACAGCCTTCTTAAATTTAAATGTTCACAGAATAAACAGAAAAGGACATTTATAAGTAGGTATGCATTCATGGGCCTGCCCCACCCCACCAAGTACTCCTTGAAAAGGAAATGAACTTGAATAGACAGAATTTGCTTTTCCTGGGTCATTATTCCAACTAATATTATCGAGAAGTATATCAGTTATGGGGGGAAATCAAATAAAGTTTTTCATGATTTTTCAAGGCTGCATATGAGCCACTACAGGCACCACCTGTCGTTTCAGCCAGGGCCAGCGGCTGTTTTCTGGAAAGACACAGGTAGCAGGTGTGTTCAGCCCGCAGGCCGTCCTCTGCTCTGCTGTGAGTGAGCAAGGCTGTGCTCCAATAAACGTTACTTATGGGCATGGAACTAGAATACAGTTTTATGTCACGAAATATCACTCTTCTTCAAAATTTGTTTAACCATTTAAAAATATTTTAAAAGCCATTCTTGACCCACAGGCCATCAGAACCAGGCTGGGGCCATATTTGGCCCTCAGGCTCTGCTTCACCCACCCCAGATTCAATCTGTTCTTTGTATTTCCTGCTAACTTCTATTTATAATGTTTGGAGAATTTTACTTTTGTCATTCACTTCTGGCTACTAATACATTAAGTCTATGAGAATGGATGCTTTAAAATTTATTTTATTTTAATTGCAATAGAAATTCACTTGTAGGGAGGGAAACACTATTAAAGGTCTCTTGTACAAAATTCATAATTAAGGCATTCCTCTCTTGGAGTGAATCTATTTTAATTTCTCTCTGCATATATTTCTGAAATTAAATGAGTTGACAATCTAAAGATCTAGCCCTGGCCAGTGTTGCTCAATGGTTAGAGTGTGGGCCCTCTCACTAAAGGATCCCTCGGGTTTGATTCCCAGTCAAGGGCACGTACCTGGGTTGCAGCTTTGTCCCCAGCAACTCCAGGCCCCAGTTTGGTCCTTGTGGGAGGCAACTGATCTATGTGTCTCTCACATATCTGTCTCTCTGTCTCTCTCTCCCCTCCCTCGCTTCGTTATAGAAAATCAATTGAAAAAATATCCTCAGGTGAGGGTTAGCAAGAGAGAAAGAGATCTGGAAGGTTTTAGGCCAGTGAATGACAGTACCTGAATTTCCTGTCATTTCAGCCTCTTAAAGGTGCAAACTTGAAAGTGAGGCCAAAGTGGGCAGTGACTTCCCCAAGACCACACGCTGGACCCAGGCCTGATTTGCAGGAGGTTCCCTGCCACGTCCCCCACATTCTTGTCCCTCTTCCACCTCTACACTGTGCAGCAGGTTCATGGGAGGCCAGGTGTTAGGGACATTGTGTCATCCACACCTGATGGTGTCCTTGGGAAATGGTGTTTAGCGTCATCCTCATTGCATGGGTTGGGAGACTGGGGAGGCCCTGAGAGGCACAGAGGCTTCCCCAGGACACGGAACTGGGGGGAAAGGAGCTGTGAGCTCAGCTTTCCCCTCCCAGCAGGGCCCTGGCCCATCCCCAGGGAGTTGTGGGAGGGCTGGGGTGCAAGTGTGGACAGGACCTGGCAAGGAGGGTGAGCTGGCAGAAGCCCAGAGGGGCTCTGGGTGGCTCTGATTGGAGGAAGGGGCCCAGGTCACGGAACCTTGAGGGGTGACCTCACTTCCTTGGTGACAGATCCCCAATAGAAATTAGAACTCTGGTAACCGGGTACCCACATTCTAGAGAAAACCGCCTTTCCTGCTCACTTGACTGGAGTCGGTCAGGAGACTAGGATGTCTCTCTGTTGCTACGCTTGCTTCCGAGGCTCTGGGCACAAAAAAGCCCAGAGTGAGAGATGTTTCTTTTTCTGTAGAAATTGGCGCAAGGGCCACAGCAGACACTCCTCGCCCTCTGGCCCGAGGCACCCTCAGGTAGCCAGGGGCAGCCCAGGGCAGGCCCATCCAAGCCAGGTCCCAACTGGGATCCCACCTGGGGGGCCCCACACATCTTCCCCCTCATCCTGGGTATGTGTGTGTGTGTGTCGAGGGTGGTAAGTGGTGCTCATCCTGGGCAGGAGCAGGTTGTTAGGTGTCAGAAGCCTCGAGGGACTGTCATGTTCATGTCCCAGGTCATGGCTGACAGGAAGAGAAGCTGAGGGCTGGGGACCAAGCTCCTTTACCTACTTGTTACTCAGGAGTCCTCCAGGGGCCATCCTGTTCCCTCCCTGCCTGGAGGTCTCTGCAGATGCCCCTCTGTGCCTGATCTGGGGAGTAGCATTTGTGGTCCATCTCCCCCACTGACAGTGCCCAGGGAGGCCTCTGACGCTCCTGGCCCAGGACTGGGCCCTGTCTTTGCAGAGCTCCAAGGAGGGTGTCATAGAGGAGCTGGCTGACGGGTTCACTTATGCCATCAACCGGTACCAGGTGCAAGGGCACCAGGCCAGGAAAAGCGTCCAGTTCCAGTGCCAGTGCCGGTCTGAGGTGAGAGGTGGCCCACACCCAGGGCCCCCAGGTGACTGGGGTGGGACCAGAACCCAGGCTCAAATCAGGGGCCTCAGTATTTTCAAAGGCCCACTCCCAAAGACATCTGTACCTCCAGCCCTCCCGACCAGGTCCCTGGTAGGGTAGAAATCCAGTCTTGATGTATCTGCTGGAATAGTGTAGAAAATATTCTTGCTGTCCTTGCATTTTGCTCCTTTCATTGTTTAACTCTCTGCCCCAGGGATCCTGAGGAGCAGTCAGCTCGACTGTCCTTGGAGACCTTCTCCGAGACTCACCCATCATCACACTTGACTGGGTGGTTTTAAATAAATGGGAAGGGATGACGGTACTGGATACATTTCTTTGCCACTTGTCCTCTCAGAGAGCATGGCCAACCAGTGTAGGAGTCAGGTCAGGAGCTGTGGCCTCACTCACCGCCCTCTATTCCCATAAAGGAGCAAGTTTTATTCAGTGACCCAGCATTTCATTGTGGTTGGACTGTGACATGGTTCAGTTGTACTGCTAGCTCAGCAGGGCTGCTGGGGACATCCTCACTGTGTGCTAATTGACAGCATGCTAGTTTGCTAGGCCCCTCATAAGATAGAACCGCAGGCGGGGTGGAGGGTTCCTGATGCCTCCTGGCTCAGTACCCTGCTTGGTCTTTGCAGAGCTCCCAGGAGGACATCATTGAGGTGCTGGTCCAAGGGCCCCACTACGCCACCTACCGGGTCAGGATGCAGGTGCACCTGGCCGAAAACCCCATCCAGCGCTGGTCTGAGGTGAGAGCTGGCCCAGGGTGGTCTCCTTACCCAGGACCCCAAAATGACTGGAGAGGGCCAAGAACCCAGACTCCTATCTAGGGACTCCCCCAGGTCTCTCCCAGGGCTTTCCCACTCCAGTGTCCACAGTCCCATGACAAAGGAATCCCACCAGCTACCCAGGAGAGTAAAAAATCACTCCTCACATGCTTGTAGAAATGTTAGAGAGAGAAAATCTGTCGTTTCACTTGCCAGGAGGCCACGAGCACATTTACATTTGCTGTTTTCTTGTTTGAACTCCCTGCTTGGGTATCCTGGGGAGCAGTCAGCTCCACTGTCCTTGGAGACCTTCTCTGAGCCTCACACATCATCACACTTGACTGGGTGGTTTGTCAAAAAGATGGGAGGATCAAAGTATTGGATACCTTTCTCTGCAACTTGTCATCTCCCAGAGCTCAGCAAAGCTTTGTAGGCCAGCTGGTCTGGAGCGTGGCCTCACTCATCTCCCTATCACCCCGTAAAGGACGTAGTTTTCCTCTGACCCAGCCTTTCGGGGCTGTTGACTGTGACATGGTTCAACGGTGCTGCTAGTTCAGCAGGGCTGAGGGGAGCATCCTCACTGTGTCCTAATGGACTGTATCAGTTTGCCAGGGCTGCTGTGAGATAGACCCACAGAGGGGGTGGAGGGTTCCTGATGCCTCCTGGCCCGGTGCCGGGCTCTCTCTCTGTAGGGCTCCAACAAGGACATTGTCCAAGAGCTGGTCAGTGGGTTCAACTACTCCACCTCCCTAGACCAGGGGAAGGTGCATCAGGCCACAGACACCATCCAGTGTCGGACTGAGGTGAGAGCTGGCCTCCAGGGTCTCGGCCCCCACAACCCCGAGATGACCTGGCAGTGCCCAGAACACAGACTCAAATCTGGGGGCTCCACGGGGCCCTCCAAGGGCTCTCCCTAGAGTGTCCACAGTCCCATGCAAAGGAATCCGGACCTCCACTCCTCCCTCCAGCTACGCGGGAGGCTAGAAAGACACTCCTCATGCATTTGTAGGAATATTAGAGAAAAAAGTATATTGTTTCACTTCACAGTAGACCACGAGCGCATTTGCATTTTGCTGACTGTGTTGTATAAACTACCCGCCCAATATTCCTTGGAGCAGTCAGCTCCACTGTCCTTGCTGACCTTGTCCAGTCACGGAGGTCATTTGTCACAGCGATGCAGCCTTTCAGTGCTGTGGACATCGCCCTTATTCAGTTCAGCTGCCAGGTCGGCAGTGCTGCCGGGAACACTTCAGTGTGTCCCTGTGGACTGTGCTAGGTGCTCGGGCTGCCAGGACACAGGACACACTGGGTGGTGTGAACAGACATTCATTTTCTCACAATTGTAGAGGCTAGAAGTTAGGGCTGAGGACATCAGCAGGGCTGTTTCTCCTGAGGGGTCTCTCCCCAGCTTGTAACTGGCCGTCTTCTCTCTCTGTCACATGGACTCCCCTCTGTGCTTCCATGTGTCCCCCCCTCCTCTTCTAAGGACACTGGTCATATTGGATTAAGACCCACACCACTGAACCCACTTAACCTTAACTATGTGCTCACATACAGGCACATTCTGAAGTTCCAAGGGTTCCAAAGTCATGGAATTTGGGGGACACAATTCAGGCCACAATGTGTAGTATCTCCCGCTGGAGACAGACCCCCCTGCTGGTGGAAGGACATGGATATATAAATTTTTTTTGTAATTGTCACCGAATATATTTATTTCATTGATTTTTAGAGTGGAAGGGAGGGAGCAAGAGAGAGAGGGAGAAACATCAATGTGAGAGACACATCGATTGGTTGCCTCCCACACATGCCCCGACCAGGGCCAGGGATCGAACTTGTAACCTAGATACGTGCCCTTTATTGGGATTTGAACCCACAACCCTTTGGCTGGAGCTCCAACCACTGAGCGCACCAGCCAGGGCTCACATGTAAAATGTTAAGATCTGCAGCCAGATTCCAAATGAAAAAGGCTGTAGCCGTGAGACTGACAACAGCAGTCTCTGATGGTGGCCGCCGCCTTGCTCCCGGCCTAGCCTGGGGGTTTCTCACTCACGGAAGGTTTTACCTATCCGATGTCAGGTTGTCCAAGCCCATCGCAGTGTTCCCCATTGGCAGTTGCCTCCCGGGGACTTTGGCTCACCTGGCAGCTTTGCGCAGGCCGCCTGGGTTTGCTCCGTCCTGAGTCATCCGCTCAGATTCCTGCCTGGTGATCCGCTTCCTCCAGTCTGCGGTCTCCAGGCATTTGCCCCTTTGCAGAATCTGGGGTCTCCATAGTGAGGGTCTCACAACGCCCTTTAGTGTAAAAGGAGCAAACATAAGTGTCTTTTTTGAGGTCAGTGCTTTTCATAGGCTATGTCTACCCTGTACACTGTCCAAAACTGGGGAGGGACAAGGTTCCCAGGCCCTTTCCATCCATGTCAGGAGCAGGTAAGTGTCAGGTAGCTGAGAGGGAAAGTCATGCAGCCCTAGCTCTGGACAGCTCTCAGTTCTCACCTGCATGACCTTGAGCAGACATTTGACATCCCTAAGCCTCTGTGTTCTCATCTCTATAATGGGGATGTTTCTTGAGGACTCACGGGGACAATGCTCTCTTCATATGGACTATTAATACAAGGAAGTCTGATGTTCCTCAGCTAAAAAAAGAAAACATGCCCAGAATGTTAACAATTGTATGAACATCCCCCCTCCACCCACCAAACTTAAATGATAATTTTATTTTTTTTCCAAAAATTTTTATTTTTTGATTTGAGAGAGAGAGAGAAAAACTGATTTGTTGTTCCACTTATTTATGCATTTGTTGGTTGATTCTTGTATGTGCCCTGACTGGAGATTGAACCTGCAACCTTGGCATATTGGGACAATTCTCTAACCAACTGAGCTGCCAAGCCAGGGCTTTAAATGGTACTTTGAAAACCTAGAACCTCATTCAGCCTGGGCACTGCTGTCCCTCCCCTTGCACACGCCCCTGAGGGGCAGGGACTTCCTGGGTGGGCTCCAGAATCCCCCTGGGATTCACGGTGGTGCAACTGACTGAATGTCCCTCCTTGTCCCACCCAGTATGCGGCTGAGTTAACTTTTAACCTACGTGAGGCCTGCAGGATGCGGGCCCTCCAGGAAGGCTGCCTGGAGAAGGTGGCGGCGTCCATGGTACCAGCTTTCCCCGCTGGAAACATCCCCCACATCTGCAGCTTCATGCCCATGCACCCAGCCTTCTCCAGAGCCCAGCAGGTCCTGGATGAGCTGTTTACTAGGTGAGCACACGCCCCCTCTTGTGCACACTGGTGACTCAAAGACCACTTGAGTGCTGTCCAACACAATCACAGCGTTACTTGATTGTCAGTTGTTTCAGGAGGACTTTGAATCCCCTGGCAGCTTTTCACCGGCCACATGGGTTGGCTCCTTCCCGAGTCATCTTCTCAGATTCCTGCCTGGTGATAGCCTTTCTCCACTGTTAGCTGTGTATCCTGAAAATATCACCACATCTGTCTGAGCCTCAGTTTGTTCCTCTGACAAGTGGGGTGGTAGAGGAGAAATCTCATAGGGTTCTTGTAGGGACTACCGTGGGGACAAGCCATGGCTGGTCTTACCTGCTGCCTGGCTCTGCAGAAAGGGCTGCTGGACATGCTGTGATTGTTTGTGTCAATTATTTCTCTCTGTCCCATGAATAGTCCCCTGACTCACCCATCAGCAGCCTGTGGCATCTGAGTTTGGAAAAGCACAGGGAAAACAGCCTGTCAAGCAGTTTGAGATTTCACCTAGCTGGTCCCAGTCCTGGTCCTTGGTGTAACCAGATTAGGGACCTCTGGGGATAGATAGCAGGGGGGCCCAGGCCCAGTCAGGTATCTGGGATGGTTCTGGTTGGAGTTCATTTACAATCCCTGGGCCTCAGTTCTAGTCAGGGAGTCAGACAGTCACATTGCATATCATTCGCAGGTCCTGTCCACCATCCATCAGGTCTGATGCCATCCAGGTCTTCTCCACATCTGGAGGCATGCCTCCTTATAACGACCAGGAGAACACACCGCAGAACCAAATCAAAAAGTGAGTGGCCTTTGCATCCAGAGAGAGAGCCTCCTGTGTCAGCAGAGTGGGCACTGTGGGTTGGGAGAGCCTGGCAGAGCCTTGATCTTACACATGTGCTAATTCCCAAGAGAGGCCTGAGCTCTGGTGGCTTCTCTGCAGGAGGAGAGGAGTCAAAGAGGACTGTGGATGGGGTCCCTGCCCTCGCAGAACCAAAGGGGAGGCTGGGCTGACTTGTCCGCTAGAATCCCAACCCCACTGCAGTCCCACTGTGCTGTTCCTGCCCCGCTCCACAGTCATCTCTCCTGACCACCATCACCAGGGTCAAAACAAAAGCTGTGCTTGCTCCCAGCCTGGCCAAGGGATATCTCACTCATTTACATTTATACCAATCCGAGGTCAAGCTGTCCAAAGGCAATCACAGAGTTCCCTCATTGGCAATTGCCTCCCTGGGACTTTGACTCACCTGGCAGCTTTCCACAGGCCACATGGATTGGCTCTGTTCCAAGTCATCTGCTCAGTTTCCTGCCTGGTGATCGCCTTTCTCCAGTCCGGGGTCTCCAGGCATTTGCCTCTTTGTGGAATCTGGGGTCTCCATAGTGAGGGTTTCACAATACCCTTTAATGTAAAAGGAAGAAACATAAGTGTCGTTTTGGAAGTCAGTGGTTTACATAGACTGTGTCAATCCTGTACACTGTCCCCAAATTGGGGAGGGACAAGGTCCCAAACCCAACACAGTCCCGTCCCGCTCTGCCTGCCCCCCTCCACATGCATCTCCCCTGAGGGCCATGGCCAGGCTTAGAACAGGACTGTGGTGCGCAGGCTGCTCACATGCCGGTCTCAGTCCTCAGCCAGATGCCCAGGGGCACGGAGGGCTGGGCTGGGCAGTGTACAGGGCCTTCAGCAGAGATGTCAGTGGGAGGGAGAGACTCACACAAACTCCGTGTTAAACCTGCTGGATCATCACGCCTGCTACTCCCAGGATAGCCACACAGGGGTCGGGGGTGTCATGGGCTGGCCCCTGGATGGGCAGGGGCATGCACAGTGACTCAGTCACAAAAAAGGGTGCCATGGGAAGGCAGTGAGCAAGGAAAGACCGGGACTCTAACTCTACTGCCCACCTGACTCTCCCCAGGGCCATCACTTCTATGATGGGAACCTGCCCAGACCAGGTGCAGGGCTTCGGCCAGGCCCTCAGCTGCCCCTGGTTCGAGCTGAAGCAGGCCCTGGTGCAGGTCCGCCTCTCTGCCTCACAAGAGGTGGGCCCCACTCACCTCCTTTGGGTAGAGCTGGAGCGTCTAGAGCCCACTGAGGCAATGCCACAAGGTGAGGGGACCTCAGTCTGGGATGATAACCTGGGAGAGGAGGCTCAGGGGCCGGAGTTCCCTTAAAGGCAGTGGCATGTCTCCTGTCTCTGGGAAGGCACAGCAAATGGAGGCATGTGGTTGAATCTGTCTCTTTCTCCTGCTCCAGATCCACCTGCAGAGCTCCAGGGCACTCTGGAGCTAGAAGAAAGACCTGCTTGTGTGCCAGTGAGAGGCCTCGCCCTGGCCTGGCCTGGCCTGAAGCACTACCTGATGCCACTCTGGAGGTGGCTGCATTCTGCCCTCCAAGCCTCCTCTCTTGCTGTCCTAAGGGTTCTAGGCAATTACCCTAAATAAATAAGAGGAATACACCCCAGCAATATATTTATAATAGCAAAGTATGATAATCTCTGTTTATATAAACTATAATTCATTAAGTACTCTGGAACAAATAGAAATAAAGTTGTGCATTAAAAATATGTGTAGCCCTAGCCAGTTTGTCTCAGTGGTGAGAGTGTCAGCCTGAAGACTGACGGGGCCCAGGCTCGATTCTGGCCAAGGGCATGTACCTCGGTTGCAGGCTTGGCCCCAGTTGGGGTGCTTGCTGGAGGCAACCAATAGGTTTGTGTCTCTCACATCGATGTCTCTCTCTCTCTCTCTCCCTCTCTCTCTCTCCACTCTCTCTGAAAAGCAATGGAAAAATATCCTCAGGTGAAGATTTTAAAAAGTTATAATAACAATATATGTAGACAATACTTACTCATGTACAAATACAAAATATAATTTTATACATATATATGGTAGATATGGAAGGATGCTCACTATACAATACATTTTTAAATAACTTCTAAAACATTTAACATTTCTGGTAATTAAATATCAAGTGATAAAATTGAGAAATAAAATTTGGAAATGGGTACGCCAGCATGTTAGTGTTAGCAAACTCCAGCAGTGGGCCTCCTAGAAGGGGCGGCTGCTTCTCTTTTTACTTAGTCTAGGTTCTGGGTTTTGTAGAACGATCATATATTCATCACAAGACCTTCGAAAAACTAAATACTTTTATATAGTACACTTTGAGTCTTTCAAGTTCAATAATTTCGCCATTATTAATATTGTTCTAAACTTTCCCAAGCACCATTTTATATCTTGAAATGGTCTCACTAAAAGCAAACATTACTTGATGGGCTACATTCTGCTTCCCTCAATGTTTAGTTTGTTATTTGAGCAGCGATAACCACTGGAGTAGCTATTAACAATATTTAAAGTTACCAGAGATAGAAAGAGCATTGCTTTGGTTGCAACTAAAATAATTCGAAGGACTCCCTCCACTAAACAGTTATTCACCCTTTTCCTTCCTCAGTGAGCCCGATTTTAACAGATGGTTTAACTCAGCTCAGGAATAGGCGATGGTTCCACTGGCCCAGGGTGGGGCGGAAACGAGGTCACATTCCCAGTCCTACGGGAAGGGCCCTCATTCACTGGCACAACTGGAACCATCTATAATTAAAATTAAAGCCAGCATGTCAAAAAATTTGAAGCAGAAATATATATATTGGAATGCAACCTGCAGGTGAGTACTTCCAAAGAGGGCTGCTTGAGAGGGATCTTGCAAAGGTGAGGCCGAGTCACCCAGAGGGGCCACTCTCCTGTTACACTCTGGCTCTGGGGGGAGACACTTCCTTCCCTTCATGGCACATTTGTGTAGAATGAAAACCAGCTGGTCTATACCAAGCCAACACTCCCCAGGTATCCAGAGAAAGAAACCTAAAGCTCTAAGTGACCTTTAAATTTTAGTTAATGTAAATTTAATTTTGAAAGCTATATGTGGATAACGGTGACCATAGTGGACAGAGTGACTCAAGGCACTAGCAAACAGATTTGGAACAGTCGTCCCTGAATTTCAGGAACCTTCCCTCCACAAGTCCATACGGGAGAAACGGCAGGGCCATCAGTGCTCACAGCAGGCACGGGAAGGTCACGGTCAGCGTCCCGACGGCCACTCCCCTCACCGCCCCTCGTGGGCCGAGCAGCCGCCTGCAGTGGCGATTTGATGCCAGACTGCCCATGTCCCTCGCAGTTGGGACAGTTCTGGCCACGGGCTCATGAAAGAGTCTCATAGATGATTTCTGAGGTAATATTTTCCTTCCTGATAAAAAACACAATAGTGAAGACTTTTTCCTTTTGAAAAAAAACCACACGAGTTTGTGTTGATTTCAGAGAGAGGAAGGGAGAGAGAGAGAGAAAATCAGTGATGAGAGTCATTGACCGGCTGCCTCCTGCACGCCCCTGACCGGGGATCGAGCCTGCAGCCCGGGCATGTGCCCTGGCCGGGAATCGAACATCGACCACTTGGTTCATAGGTCAACGTTCAACCGCTGAGCCTCACTGGCCGGGTTCTTCTCTTTTTGATGCTGGGAGCTGTTGCCACCTCTTGTTGCTCGCAGCCACCTTGTGACCTTGAGGGAAGAGTGAAAAGAGAGAAGCCGACCCTGACATCACGGAGCAGCTGATTGACCCTGGATCCGCCTACCTGTGGATCTGTTCTTTTGTGAGAAAAACAAATCCCTATTGTTAAAGCCCCTTTAGTCAGTATTGTGTTGCTTGCAATCCTCAGCTTCACACTGAGTGAGATCCTTAGAACTCCTGAGGGTGTGATACCCTAGTAATAGCCCAGTTATGAATGAAGGAAAGGAGCCAAAGGAAGGCCAAATAACATAGGCATTCATTTGCGCAGCTTTGCGGGGAAGCTGCAACTTACCACGGCCCAGGGAGCCACTGGTCTGGGGAAGGGACTGGACAGGGGAAGAAGAGGCGCGTGCCCGGTAAAGTCCGGATGACACAGAGAAGCACTTGCCCGTCAGTCACACCTGGGAACAGGTCCCTGGCTAGAGTGAGTGTGGCCCCTGCTAGCAGGGGAAAATTTGAGGTACTTAATCTCCTGAACAAAGGAGTCAGCTCTCTTGGTTCCTGTGGGACTCTTAAGACCCTTGTTGCTGGGGGTTCACTCTCCTGGCTCCCCTGGATTTGCCCACATGGGCCCCACACGATGCACTGATGGACTGCAACCAGCTTGGTGTTACACCGGACTCAGTCCACCATGGATTGGAAACTCTGGCCTCTGATTCTGCTTCTAGCTCTACCAAATGCCCAGCTACACATCTCCTAGGACTGGATTAAGGGAAATGGGACTTTGGAAAGCCAAGGATGTAATCCCACGGCAAATAAAGCTTTCGACCACTCTCATCCTCCAGTAGGGGCCTCCGGAAATGATTATTCCAATGGCACCCAAAGAGCCCCACTCCCACTAGCAATGGAGAAAGGCTACCATGCATTTCTTCAATAACAGGTGGGCCGGTTGCGTCATTTCATAGTATTTCAGGAAATGTTGAAGTGTGGGAGCCGAGAGCACAGAGGAAAATGGGAGATGCTTGAAAGAAGGTCGGCAGTCTTCCAGCTATTCCACAGGGCAACTTTGGGTCACAAGACATGTCACAGTCCTAAGCTGAAGGGGAGGATGATGCCAATGAGAGTCCCCAAGTGTGACCAGAGGAAAGGGGTGAGGGAGAGACAAGGCTGGAAAAATAAGCTAACGTCAGATCATGGAGGGCCTGGAGGGACATGCTAAGGATGTTGGTCTTATTTCTAAAGGCCATCGGATATCATTGTAAGTTTTCAATAAAAGGCATGATCATATTTACAGTTTCAAAAGATCCTTCAGGCTGCAGGTCGAGAATGTTTGGAACAGGGCAATACTAGAGGATGACAGATCACAGAGAACACGCCTATCAAGAGCCCATGATGTCAATACGACTTAGTGCTCTCAGTGCCAACCTTGGTCCCTTCAAACGAGAATCATTTTGTCAGGACAGTCAATGTTGAAATCTCTGACACACGGGGTTCCCCATGGAGCTGCCAGGTTAAATCTAGCAGTTACAATAAAGTAGCAAAATATGCCACTTCTTTTCTCAGACCAAGAGACTATAAGAACAAAGTGAGAGAGCTTGCCAAATACCAAGATTTACTAAAGTGATAAGGAGAAGGGTGTGGAGTCAGCTTAGAGATAGAAACATGGGTCAGTGGCACATAACAGGCTCCAGAAACAAACTCACCCACATCTAAAAACTTAGAAAACAACAGGTGGTATTGCTGACTACTGCAGCAGACTAGGGCAGTCACTACGGAAAACAGTGTGGAGGGTCCTCAAAAAATTAAAAATGAACTGCTGTTTTGGATTTAAAATTAAAAATGGATCTGCAATCCCACTCTTAGGAATATATCCAAAGAAACCCAAAACACCAATCAGAAAGAATCTATGCACCCCTATGTTCACTGCAGCATTATTTACAATAGCTAAGATCTGGGAGCAGCCCAAGCGCCCATCAGTAGGTGAGTGGATAAGAAAACTGTGGGGCATTCACACCATGTAATACTATGCAGCTGTAAAGAAGAAGGGGCTCGTACCCTTTGGGACAGCATGGAGGGAGCTGGAGAGTATTATGCTGAGTGAGATAAGCCCGGCAGACAAAGACAAAGACCATATGATTTCACTTATATGCGGATCTAGTGGACAAAATGAACTAACAAGGAAATAGAGACAGACTCAGAGATAGAGACAGGCCAACAGCTGTTGAGGACGGGGTGTGGGGGTTGGAGGCTGAGGAGGTGGAAAGACTGAACAAAAAAAAAGAAAAACTTCATGGACACGGTCAACAGTGTGGTGGTTGCGGGGGGTGGGGGGAGGGATATATGGTGATGGACGGAGACTTGACTTGGGGTGGTGAGTAGACCATGGTGTACATGTGCTTTGTGGGATTGTGCGCCTGAAACCTGTACAGTTTTGTTAACCAGTGTCACCCCAAAACATTCAATAAAAAGGGGAAACAAGAGTAATAGGTTCTGAGCAAGGAGAAAGGGCTCTCATCCCGTAATCAACTCATGTTTATTGAGAACTTGCAGCATGTTAACCATGTGGATTCTTTAGAAAAATACCAAGACGTATGTTATAATACCAAGCCAACATTATTTGTAGAAAAATTGAGAAGATTAAGTTGATTATTTCACCCTTCATTTATCCATCCATCTTGGTCCATTTGGGCTGTGATAACTTAATACCACAGACTCCGTGGCTTATAACCAACCAAGATTTATTTCTCTGAGTTCTGGAGGCTGGAAGGCCAGGTTCAGGCGCCAGCATGGTCAGGTGAGGGCCCTCTCCCTGGTCCACAGCCGGTATCTTCTCCCTGTGTCCTCACAGGGTGGAAGGGCTGAGGGGTCTCTCTGGGGTCTCTTTTATATGAGCGTTAATCCCATTCAGGAGGCTCCACTGTCATGACCTGACCACCTCCCAAGGCCCCGCCTCCAAATACCATCACCTTGGGGGTTAGATTTCAGCAGATGAGTTTGGGGGAGCACATTCAGTCTATAGTGCCTCCTCCCCTCCACCCCCTCATCCTTTCCCCCTCCATCCCCCACTCCTGCCTTAGTCTAAAGTATATTTTTATATCATTATTTTCTGAATCGCATTTGTCTTACTGGGATGCTTGACTGTGGGACTACGCACTTCGTCAGGAAAACGCCACTGGAATATGGTTTTACCCTGTGGCCCCAGCAAGACAAATAAATCACATTGGGACAATATAGTCCAACTTCAGCGTGGGCTTTTAACATTTTAACTCCAACACTCCCTCTCACGCTACTTGTTATTCTTGTCTAAGTTGTGTTCTTGATTTTACACTCCCACAGTTTCTGTTTTGAAATTTTATATCTGGTGCTTGCTTAGATTTTTGTGAGGTTTGACAGAATTAGGTGGGACCCAACAAACAGCATCTGCGTCCCCCAGAAAGTCAGCCAAGACTTTGTGGCGGTCATTAGAGTTCACTACAGACAAGCCGGTGTTGGAGACTGTGCTTGAACAAAGGGACCCCAAACACCCACCTGATCGCACCCCTGCAACCCGGCACCAGCCTCCCGTGGGGGCCTTCTCTGAGCCACCTGCAGGAGGACCAGAGAGCCCGGGGCCAAAAGCCCAGGGAGGCAGGAGCCCGGAGGTTCGGCTGCACAGGACGTGTCTCTTTTCAAGCCCCCAGCCAGGCCCATCCCCAAGGGAGCGACTGGAGTGTGAAGGGAGGCCTGGTCTCTCCCCCACGTGGCTGGGCTTGGCAGTGCCCCAGTTCGTCTGGGAAGGGGGGGTTCCTCAGGCAACAGACTTTGAGTTCTAAAACCCAGACAGTCCAGGACAAATGGAGACAAGTCTGTCACCATGGGTGCAGAGCTCCCTCCCTGTGCAGGGGGCATCAGAGATGGGGGAGAGCGTGCCTGTCCTAGCTTCCCCTGCATTTCGTCTTCTAACTTTAGGCTTCTGGAGCCTTAGCTGCACCCTCATCCCCTGGGAGCTCCTGAAAACACCGCCGGGGTGGCCCACTCAGAGGATCTGAATAAATTGGCCTGGGCTGGGGTCTGGGGGTCCGCATGTCTAACAGGTTTCTGGGGATGTGCTCCCTCTGGCCTGGGCTGCGCTCTGAGGACCACTGCTCCAACATAGCGAGAGGTGACACTAACATCCCCACTGTCCCTGCTCAGGAGCTCTTCAGGGCAGCTCCCCATCCTCGTGAAGCTGATCCCCAACTCTTGCTCATTTTTTTCCTCCTGGACCTGCAATTTTACCCCTCAGAATGCTCTAGAAGTGTCGGCAGAGTTAAATAATTAAATTTATGGACTAGATATGAAATAATAAAATATAGCAGTAGAAACTGACTTTTGATTTTATTTCCTGCCCCAGATTATGACGTCAGGTCTCTGGAATGTGATTAAATAGCAACAGTGGTTTTCCGATAATGCATGCTCAAAGCTATTCCAATACTAACATTCCAAAGGCAGAGAAGCCTGCAATTCAAATATGTTCATTCCCAGAGACAAGGAATGAAATTGCTGCAGATTCACATTATAAAGTTCAAACTCAAACCCTCTTCCCTGTGAGCTGTCTGAAGGCATCGGGGTGAAAAGGCATCGTCTTCATTTCTCATTTGGCTCCATCTCAGCCAAGGGTCTGTGACGCTGTGAAATTGGGTCCAAGGGGCTCCCAGCACCTGCTGCCTGGACTGCTTCTTAAACTGCCTTCAGGGTCTTCGAGAGGGATTAGTTCAGCCCCTAGGCTCTGATGTCTTCACTTTTGAAAGGGTCAAGAAGCCCCTGGGACTCAGGAAGCACAGCACTGGCCTCGCTCAGCACCTACAAAAGAGGATCCAATTTCCATCCTGTCTCGGTTGGTTCGGGCTGTTGTGACACATGCCACAGGTTCGGTGGCTTTTGAACAACAGAAATGTGTTTCTCATGGTTCTGGTGGCTAGAAGTCCAAGGTCAGGCAGAGGTGTGGTTGGGTGAGGCCCCGCTTCCAGGTCGCAGACCTTCCTGGGGTCATTTTTATAAGAGCACTAACCCCATTCATGAGGCTCCACTGTCTTGACCTGCTGGCCTTCCAAAGGCCCCACCTCCTAATGCCATTGCTTTGGTCATCAGCACTTCAACACAGGAATCTGGGGGGCACCAATGTGCAGACCGCAGCACATTCCCCAAGCAGTTAATTCAGGAAAAATTATATACTTAGATTTGCAGACCCCTGCAGAGACCCAGTGATGTTTGGGTGAGAGTGACGTCTGGCTCCTAGCTCTTCTCGATCTCAGGCTCTCCACTGGTGCTTGGAGCCCGTGGTTTAGGAAGACACTGCATGGTGCACACAGGAACTAGAGACACACACCATGGCTTAAAGTTCTGCTATCACTCTATTAAAAATCCTGACTTTTAAACCAAGGGTCTGATCTTTACATGGACTGGGCCACATAGTGGTGTAGTCTGTCGACAGATCACTGACTGAACAGGCCAAAAAGAGGGTGACCATGCTGGCCATGGTGGCTGATCTTGATTACCAAGGAGGATATTTTTTTTTGCCATGACACAGTGCAGGCAGAGTGTTTCTGGAACTCAAGGATCATCAGCATGGCTCTCAGTACAGCAAGTTCACTGACCAAAGCTAATAAAAAATTATAGCAACCCCAGTGAGTGCTCGCACCCTTGAGGATGAAGACCAGCCCTGGGACCACTGGGCTCTCACACCCTTGAGAATGAAGAGCAGCGCTTGGACCACAGGGTTGTAACACCCTTGAGAATGAAGCCCAGCCCTTGTGGGTGAAGATCAGCCCTGAGCCCACTGGGCTCTCACACCCTTGAAACTGAAGACCAGCCCTGGAACTAGTAGGCACTCACACACTTGAGAATGAAGACCAGCCCTGGGACCACTGGGTTCCCACAAACTGGAGAATGAAGACCACCTGGGGGACCACTGGGCTCTCACGCCCTTGATAATGAAGATCAGTCCTGGGGCCATAGAGCTCTCACACCCTTGAGAATGAAGGTATCAGTCATGCCACCTGATCGACAAGTCTTGGCAGCTGAGATGCTTTCAAGAAAATGGAACTGGAATGAGAAGGAAGATAATGAATAAGCCAGGCCTTGCTGCTAGTAGGACGGTCATACTCATTGCTGAACTAAAAATAAAGGCCTTTCAAAGTAAGGAGAAAAACAAAGAATAGCTCTTAGGCAATCACTGCGTCCCAGTTAGGAGACAGAGGCAGTGGGTATTTAGGAGAAAGGGAGCGGGAGCAATGGCGTCAGTAGAAGGAAGACGCCTCCCCCGGTGCAGGTTAACATTCACAGTGATGCTAATTCTAAACGACGTCTTTAATCTTCAGTCCAGTGGTCTTCAGTCCAGTGGTCACAATGCCTGCTTTCTTATCTTTGCAAAGAGTTCTTTGGGACACAGTGTTGCCCTGGGCCCAGTCCAAAGGTGATTTTGCCCTGTTTTAACATTCAGGGTTTTAGGTGTAAGACAGGCAAGGGGATGGCAGCCTTGAAACCATTTGAAAGCATCGGAAATAAGTGACAGCACAGAGGGAAATCTCTGAACCAGAGGAGAGGCGAGGACACTGGCCTTGAACAGTCAGAAATCTGAGGGACGGTTTCAGTTTCCACAGGCCTTGAAATGAGGTATTTAGCCAATTTAACATACATTTCAAGTAACAGAGCCTCCACCTAATACCAAAGGGTCAAGCAGCAGAATTTGCTCTGTAGCTCAGACCAGGGGAGCTTTGTGGGCCGTCCAGAAAGTGATTTCGTTCATGACACTCCCGTAGGGCAGGTAAGTGCTGAGTGTGCTCCACGGCGGGGATCCGAGTGAAGCCTCTGGCTTTTGCTTTGGAAGATATTTCAGTAGGCCTCGCCTTCTGGAGCTTTAGAAGCTGAACTGGGATGTGCCTCTATTTCTGTTGTAGTTATCTTTTCTCCTCTAACACACAGGTAGCTAACCAAAGCTTCTAAAGGGACCTGCCGTTCCCTGCTCTCAGGGTCCAAGCCATGAGATTGCTGTGTGGGGGACCAGTGTGGTGGTCGAGGCAGGGCCTCTGGGCTGGTGCAGGCCCCTGAGGTCTGGGTGGGGCGTGGAGGGTGTCGCACGTCCCTCACTGTCAGATTCCTCCACCTCCTCACCCTCGGTGGTTACTGATGCCACCCCCAGCGCCTCGTCTCTTCCCTGCCATCTGAAACCCCCTCAGTTGCCTGCCCCGAACCCCCCACCCGCAAGTATACAGCCCAGTGAGAACAGCCAGTTCAGATCCTTGAAAATACTTGGCACTGACTATCGAGGCTGACTGAAGGGGAATGGGAAAGGCACTCACGGGAGTGTCCTGATGGAAACCCTAAAACAGGCTGAGAAAAGAGAGCACATGTCCTATTCCTTAGTGATGTGTGGGAGGAAAGTCAACTTTTGGGATCTGTTCTTTATGTACATGATAATTTGTGTTTCATTTATGCCTGAGTCAAAGCTGCCCTCTGCCCAAATGAATCAGACTTATTTTAAATTATTCCATGATTCCCTTTTCTTCCCAGTCTCATGACTAAGCAGTGCTCTAACCTCGGTCCCTGCCTCACAGTCACCCCGGTTGCTGAGCGTGGTTCTAGTGCTTTAGTTATGTGGACATTGTGACTCACTCACCCTGGAGCCCACTGGGTACAGCAGTGTCAGCTCCTTTGCAGCTTGAAAGTTTAAAGCACCACCTGCCTCAATGTGCTTGGGAATATAGGGTAGATCTTTCTTCCCAAAGTTTCAGCAGCTGTCTGGAGGGGAGATTAAAAATGAGCAGCCAGGCAACAGGCCATGATGGAGGGAAGAAAAGGAGAGATATCTGGGCCACTGTCCAAGAAACTAGCTTTGATGGAAGACAGGGTGAGGGACCTGGTTGTTGTTCCTTAGAGAACTGTGTAGGTTTACACAAATCTCTGTCTCCAGGAGCTTCTGGTCCCTAGACAAAGGGGACCTGGAGGTGCAGAGCCAGATAATGGCTGTGCATTAACTCCTGACAAGCTCACCTGGGCTCCAGGGCAAAGTGGTACCTCGATCTAGGGAAGGAAGGAGGGAATCATCCTTTACATCTGGCTTAGGCTCTGGGAAGGATCTAGAAGGACTAGTGACTCCAAACACAGTGGGGCATTTGTGAGGTTAGGCCCACCCAGGAGTCTGGTGGAGACCTCACCAGTCAAGCATGGAGTATACCCAAGGATTTGGCAGGCAGAAGGCTTAAGGTCACCACGTGGGAGTGTTTTCAGGGTCCCAGCTTTGTTAGTTCTTCCATCCATCTGGTCTTTCACCTGGTCTCCATGCATACCCTGCTTTCAGCATGAAGCAGACATCCCTGAGTGGGCGGCTGGTAAAACTCGCTCTCCTCGCTGAGGCACAGCCTCTGGGCTGGTGTAGCTAGGACTCTGGTGGCAAGAGTTTGCTGCTAATGTGTTTATAGAGTGAATGTATTTCATTCAAATCTGTGTTCCTCTAGGAAGGATTAAAATAAAAACTTAAAAAAAAAAAGCCAGCCTGGAGGGGCTCCGTTGGTTGAGCATCGCCCTGTAGTCCTGTGCACCCCAGGGCTGTGGGTTTGATGCCCAGTAAGGGCCCATATGAAGGCAACTGATCGATGTTCCTCTCTCTCTGTGTCCCTCTCTCCTACTCCCTCCCTCTCTCTTCCTTTCTCTCTAATCAAGTCCTTGGGTGAAGATTTAAAGAAAAAAAAAAAAAAAAAGGTCAATCAGACTAAGACTGAATTCCAAATTTCTGGAGAATAGGCTCTGATTGGCCCACCAAAAAATAAAACAAAATACTGCACCAATCTCTTCCTTAAGGCCTGGATGAAGGAGACTGTGGGGAGCAGAGAAGACTGGGGGATGTGGGCAGAGCAAACAAGTCCAGCCCAGTATTCTTGTCTCCCCGCTGTTTGATTTCCTTCACTCCCATTATGGAAGAGGAAGCATGGCCTTTTGGAATCATTTCCCGTGGCCAGCTTGCCGTCCAGCTCTGGACTGGCCATCCCGTGAAGTGCTAGAGCTCTAGCCAGCTGTGCCCGCTGTCGACAGAACACAGCCTCTTTGGGAAATGCAGCCATGCCATATATTCAGCCCAATTGCAAATTATATTCCATACTCTTTGACTGAGCACTCTCAACATTTCCCAGATTTGGGTGTGTGTGTAAAGAGCACATTTCTACATCTCCTTTTAGATGTTCTGTCCTTGGAGTTTGAATCCCAAAAGGCAGGTTTTCATAGGAGGATAGATTGCTGGAGCTGAGAAACCTGGTTCCTGGTCTCCCTGAACTTAATCCATAAGCGACACAGTCCCCTCCATAGACAGTCCTTTCTAGGAAGTTAGCCAGGATCCTAACGAATGCAGAAACTGGAGCTAGCGGGTAAGCTGCCTCCTGTAGACTCTCAAAGGAACAAATGTGAGTTTCTTGGAGTTGGACCCAGATGGGAAGGACAGTGAGACTCAACCATTGTCTGAGACGTGAAGCCAGTGCAGGTGGTCTGTAGTAGCAAAACCACCCATCACCTGTGGCTCCGTGGGTGAGGAGCCCACTGAGGGTGAAACCCTGGGAGACCAGGAACTGTGGAGAAGACCAAGGGAATGGACTGAGCTGCCCCTGAGCAGGGCTCACAAAACACCCAAGTCTCTGCTCAGGGAGCAGGATGACTCAGTCCCTCTGTGACCATGTTGGGGAACCTCTGACTGTGCTGCTAGATGTGTTCAGGCCCTGGGCAGCGCTCCATATGGGAGTTAGCACAGGTTAGGAGAGTGGAGTCCTCCCTGTTGTTTCCCTGGCCCGTCTTCCGCTGCTTTGCACATGGGAACAGCGATGTGAGCTCAGCTTGGCCAGGGCAGGAAGGGGGAGGGAGGGTGGCAGGGTGAGTTAGCTCAGTGCTGAACTGGTACGTGGGAAAGAAGACTAAAGCTGAAAAGGAAACGTAGGGTTTTCTCTCATCCCAAATCTGATTGGCTTAGCATGGGCCACAGTCCCACCCCAGCTGTGAAGGGGAATGGGTTCTGTGTTGGACAGCCCACCAGGGTCACCAAAGGAGGGAGAAGGGCAGTGCCCCAAGGGAGTGTGTCTGGTAGAGAACATAGACAGTGACCTCCTTGGGGAACCAGCACTGGGGTATTTGCTCCAGGCGGCCATCGGGCAAGTGGCCCCTGACCCTGAGGTAACCAGTCCCAGGCTTGCTTGGGACCCATACTTAAGACTAAGGAAGAATGGCTGATCTTCATTGAGCACTTGCTATGTGCCCTCCCTCCTGCAGGTGCTTTGCATAAGTCACCATGTTTAATCTGCACCAGATTCTGGGATGTAGGTGCCCTTGAGAATCACAGCTGACAAGAGAGCATTTAGTGGTGGAGCAGCCCCGGGAGTGGGCGCCACAACGCCCAGTGCACGAGAGGGGAGGTGCTGCGTTAGCTGAGAGGGAGGCTCGGGGTCTCCAGTCTAGAACCCCCACTGGAGCCTCGGGAGAGACAGGGCAGTGCTGAGAGGGACAACACGGACATGCAGATACGAGCAGGGAGACAGGCAGCAGCTGCCCACGGGGGCATTGAAAGGCTCCTAGAATCACACTCTAGTCCACCTGTAGCCTTGAAATAAATTGGCCAGCAGAGAGAACGACAAGCGACATAAAAATCAAAAATAAATAGTCTCTCATCGAAGGTGGCTTAATAGAATTCTGTTCATTGTAACAGAAAAAGTAAATGAGGGGAGAATGCATGTGCTTCCTGCCCCAGGAGAGGGGCTCAGTGTGGCCCTGATGGTGAAGTTGACAGCAGAGAGCAGGTCCTCGGTGGCCCACAGGGGGATCTTGGGCATCCAGGGCAGGCCCCGCTCTTGCTCTTTAATAACAGGAAGAGCAGCGGGGAGGCCGCCCGGGGCAGTATTGACCTCAGGGGCTAATGCTTCACTATTGGGAAGCCATGGGGACTGAGAGCTGGCATGCGAAACACCCGAACGGACCATTTTAAAACCCAGAAACTTTCCGAGACATGAGATCTTTTGCATCATGCCCACACAGAGCCTTTGTGAAAAGTGCTGATGTCCCCCTTCCTTTCCATTTGTGGCACTCGGGTGCCCAGAGGCTGACACAACGAGTCCACTTAGTAGTGAAGTCCTGCCTTCCCCAGGACACGCCGGCCAGAGAGCACCCTGGATCTCTCTGAATGGCAGCCCAGCCTAACAGGATGTGTTCACACAGGTGTCCATGCCTGAATAAACCACTGATGACACTGTGTCCCCCCTCAAGACTCCCAAGCTGCCCAAGCTGCCCAGCCCCCGCTGCCAACAGTGTGCACTGCCTCGTCTGGAATGGGGAGCCTTCCTCTGTCCAGGGCCAGGGACACCCTTTCCCTCCTCGCTGGGCCTTTGGGACTGCAGAAGCTGGCTTCAGGTTGACTCAAGTCACTGAGCCCATGTCCCCCATGAAATACGTGCTCAGGGCGAGAAAGAACAGCCTGTGATCTACTCTGGTGCTAGGATTTTGTCCTTGAAATGGGAAGGTAGGATGAGAAATTGTGATAACACCAAGCACCAAGCAGTCGCCCGAGGGGTGCTCAAGACCCATAACCTCCACCCCTGCCCCACCCCACCCAACCTCTCCAAGAAAACCTGTAACTAAGTCAAAGCAGTGACTTTGTAATCTAAACATAGCCTCCAGAGAAGACCCCGGCCCTCACCCCATTCAAACTTCTCTCCTTAAGCTTAAAGTGCCAGAAACTTGGGGCCCCCACGGAGCAGAGAAGGGCACTTAGTGAAGGGGAAAGGACCTCACGGGGCTGCCAGGACCACTTCTGTGGCTCCTTCCATCCTGCAAAGACCTAAGGGCCGAAATTGGGCCAAGCCCACCGCCGGAATTCATTTCCCCACCTGTCTCTCAGCAGCAGTGACAGTGTCATGAAGCACTGCAGACCCCCTGGGATGACAGACCTGAAGGCTGCCTGAGCCCTGGGTGTCCCTGTCTGCACCCAGTGTAAACGTTTGCTCCAAGGACCTAAGCTCTGAGGGGCCGGTGCACTTTCCTGAACTGATCTGGAGACTACTTTGAGGGTTAGGGCCCCAGGACACAAAGCCTTAGGGAACCCACAGGCCCCCAGAGGTCCAGGCAGCCTGGGTGACATGACAGGGTAGACCCTGGAGTCTTCCCTGAGCTGGTGGCACCACACAAGGCCCGGTCACATGGCTGCAACCCTGTGGTCACAGGATAGAGGTTAAAAGCAGAGGCTCTGGGCCAGACTGAGGAGGCTATGTCCCTGAGCTGCCACAGGCTATGTGACCTTGAGAAATCACGTTCCTGGAGGGCCAGGGCACTTCTGTGCGAATCAGAGAAATGAGGTCCAGCAAGTTCCTGGCACTTACTAGGTTCCGGATCAATGTTAGTGAGGACGCAGTGATGGCAAGGATGGCGGTGGTCACCCAAACAGGCTCTGTGATTAGGCCCTAGGCAGGGATAGTTGTATGTCTGCTGGTCTTTGAGCAAAGATGACTTCATTTGTTACCATGGCACCCAGGAAAAAAGCAAAAAGCAAGACTTTCAAGTTTTGGTAGATTCAAGATGGTTGGAAACTGATGCTCTTCTTACTGAGAGATGGTTGGTTCTAAGTCCCCTCCCCTTGAATCTAGGGGGCTCAGTGACTACTTGACCAGAAGAATAAAGTGGAAGCCACACCGTGCCAGCTTCAAGTCCAGGTCTGAAGAGATGGGCAGCTCCCACCTCCTGTCTCTTGGGATGTTGCTCCTAACACTAGGCGCCCTGCTGGGAGGAAGCCCAAGTGGCCTCTTAGAGAGGCCACACCAAGAGGAACCGAGACCCTGGCCAGCAGCCCCCGCTGAAGCCAGGATCAGGGCCTCGCCAGGTGTGGTGTGACCCTGGAAGAAGACCAACAGGCCCAGCTGGACCATCTCAGCTGATGCTGCAGGAGCAGAGAGAAGCCATCCCCACCAAACCCTGCCCACATCCCAGGCTCATGAGCGGAACAGACGAGTGCTTAGCCACCATCTTCGGAAGCGGCTTGTTATGAGGCAACAGGCAACTGGGGCACAAGCATTATTTTTCTCCAAAGTCACTTAAGGGCTTATCATGTGCTGCATTCATTCATAAGGTCATTTTATTTTATTTTTATAGCAACTTTGCCAGGTGGGTACAATGATTTCCATTTTTTTCCATGAGCTAGTCAGAGGTAAGGTACCTTGTTTGAGACCAGCCAGGTAGGAAGGATGAAACCTGTTTCCCACTCTGTGCTTCCTGTTAGCTGAGTCTTCTCTCCCTGGAGAGTGCACTGTACCCAGAAGGGTCCAGCATGATCAAACATCAAGAACCCCACAGCTGACATTTGGGGGGCACTGCACGGCTTTCAAGGCAAGACTTTTACCTGCTTGATCTCATAACCACCCTAGGAAGCAGGCTCCGCCATTATGCCCATTTCCCAGAAGGTGACACTGAGGTTTCAAATGAGGGTAGGTGGTTATCTCAAGTTAATAGCTCTAATAAGTGGAAAAGCCAAGATTTGGAAATGGGGTTCACTTTCTTCAACGTGCTTATAAGAGTTGCCTCCTAAGGGGCCCCTATTGCTTTGGCATGTGGATGCTGGGGGAGGAGAGGGTGAGTTTGTGGTACTCGGCATCCAGGATCTCTGCCTGGAGCCCCTACAGAGAAGCCCTGGAAGCCACTGGAGTTTCCCTGGATAAGCGTGAGGCCTCTCCTGGGGTGTGGAGGTAGGATGGTGAGAAAGAACTGAGATGGGGGAGGCCTGGCAAAGATCTGTGACCTGGACAGGGGCCTCACCTGGACGTCTTGGTGAATCCCCGCTCTGTGCTGGGCCTCAGACCTCGCCTGGCCTGCGCAAGGCTGTCAGCCGCTGTCTTGGGGCGAGAATGGTGCTGGAGAGCAGCGTAGCCTCGGAACCCAGACTGCCTGGGTTCTCATCCCAGCCCTGCCGTTGCCAACCTGACTCAGCTCTCGGGACCTCACCTGCCAAGTAGAGCCGCGTGACATCCGCAGAACAGCTCCTCGCCCAGAGGCGGGCTCGGTCAGTGTCGGCTGTTGTTCATATGCCGCCCGCGACGGTGCCCTCTGACTACGGGGACAGCTGTTGCGGTAGCCTGAATAGTGGCCCTCACAAAGATGTTCAGGTCCTAATCCTGGAGCCTGTGAATATGTTGCCTGACATGGCAAAGGGCCATTGCAGGTGTGATTACGGATCTCAAGATTGGCAGATTGTTCTGGGTTATCCAGGTGGGCCCACTGTCATCACAAAGCTGACAGCATCAGGCAGGAAGGGAGAGAATCTGAGACTGAACCAGCCACTGTTGGCGTGGAAGATGGGAGTTGTCAAGTTTTATTGCAATGGCGTATCAGCTCCACTCCAGAAGATGAGCCAAGAAAGGCAGGCAGCTTCTAGAAGCTGGAAAGGCAATGAAATGGATTCTCTCCTAGAGTCTCCATAAAAACTCAGCTGTACCAACACCCCAAGACCCACTTCTAAGCTCCAGAGTTGTAAGATAATAAAACTGGATTGTTTTAAGCCACTAAGTCTGTGGTAATTTGTTCCGAGCACAATGGGGAACTCATAGAGCTGCCAAGACCCAACACAGCTGCATCCTTGCAGGAAGAACCACAGTGAGTCACTCCACAGCAGTTATTGAGCCCGTCACGTCACCCATACTGCTCGCCCTGTGGACACGTAGGAGCGCACTAGACCACGGAACTGAGTGTCCCCTGGGCACAGGCATGGCCAGAGCTGGGACATTCAGGGCAGGAGAGCTCAGGGTGGGCTCATGGGTGGAAAAAGGCCTCCTGGAGAAGCTGGGCCCTCAGCAGGGCTTTAAAGGGTGGAGGGTGTGGGGTTTGGACAGGGAGGAGGAGGGAAGAAAGGCATTGCTGGAAGGGGCCCAGCAGGATCACGTCCACCCTTGTGCTCCAGTCCCTGTGGGAAGCCCCTGCGCAGTGAATGGAGTAAGATAGAATGGGTGGTTTTCTTATGGAGCTGACACTCTGCAGTGGAGGCCAATATGCCATTGCAATAAAACTTGACAAGTGTTACAGCAGACGTATAGCTTGTTAAGGGGGCATGTCAGGATGGGCTTCCTGGAGGAAGTGGCCCTTCAGTTGATACGAGATAAACTGAGGGTTTGTTCTGTATCACTTTGGGCACCGGTGGTACTTTGCATTCAGTAGGTGCTGACAGGTAGTTTAGCCATATAGTCTGCTATTCTCTGTCCAATTCCTTCTTAATCCATCTTCTTACACTAAGGAGAAAGTCTCATTTGGGGGTTAGTATGTCCTGAGCGCCACGTTAATTCTTGTTAATCTTCCCTTGTAACCCACAGGCTGTTCTGCAGGCAATTGGTGCTAATTAAAATTTAATAACACTCCTTGATTTTCTATGTAGTTGTTTTCATTTAAGTACCTTCCTTTTGGGGCAAGGGGTACTGATTTTCTACTCTGCGAGTAGAACAGAATTGCCTTTTAAATGTAAGTGAACTTGCCCTGGCCAGGTGGCTCAGTTGATTGGCCCATCCTGTACACCAAAAGGTTGAGGGTTCCATCCCGTCAGGGTGTGTATGGGAGGCAACTGATGGATGTTTCTCTCTCACATGGATGTCTCCTTTCTCAGAATCATCAAAAAAACGTCCTCAGGTGAGGATTATAAATGTGTGTGTGTGTGTGTGTGTGTGTGTGAACTTAAGTGTAATAGAACCATGAGTGAGCATGTGTGGAAGAGGGGTTTCCTCTTGCCCTGGAATTGCCCACTGTGTCCAGTTATGGACAAAGAGGCACTAAGCTCCAGCCCCTCAGCAATGGGCCTGATCACTCCCTTAGGGCTTCTACATCCTAATCTCCACCCCCAACACTCACACTCAATAGTGGGGGGGCAGAGTGGGAACCGACAGAGGGGGAGTAGGGTGGGGTCAGCCCTGAAGGGGGCATGGAGGGAGCTGCCTGGAAGGTGGAACCCAGGAGTGAGCTCACAGGACTTTCAATGAATGTTTGTGGGAGGAAGGAGTGAATGGCTGAGCGACTGGCAAGTGTGAGCACTGGAGAGCTGTTCCAGAGGGGTGAGAACCATGAGAGAGAGGCTGAGAGCTCCAAGGAGCGACTGGCCAGCGGTCAGGTCCTGCAAAAGCCTGCATGGGACACAGCTTGCAGGTGCCGCTGCTCAGTTTGGCTCAAAGCATTCTCGGTGGCAGCTCCCGCTGAGCGGTTGGCTAGGACAGACTGCAGAACCTCGGGAAAGGGGAAAGGAGGCAGGAGGGGACACTTGTACAGAAGAGGTTTGGTGAGGAAGGAAGGGACATGGAGGCAGCAGCTGGACAGAAAACCATTAGAAGATTGGGCCCGGTGAGGATATTTACATGCCTTCCTCCCACCCTCACCTTTGAGCATCTATTCTGAGAGGCCTCCAAGGCCTAAACTCCAGATCTAGCTCTCCCTGGCGGAGGAGCCTTGGAAAAATCCAAAGGATGACTTAAAGCTGAGCTCCTGTTGTGATATAAATCCCGTATCAAAATGGGATTCGACTTACAGGAACTTAAAATAAACACAGGTCCAGAAAAAATCCACTGCATGGTGAACAGGAAAACCTCACTTTCACATTCTCTGACCTTGTGGCAAAGGGAGCTGTGGATTCCAGGGGCCAGGAGACGGGGGGCTGACGCAGGGAGTCCCGAGAGCCCAGATAGCCCGACACCCGTCAACACTGCCATGGATGAGTGAGGACAACTAGGACTCAATTCCACTCTTTCTCATATTATTACAACCCCACCCTTGTGTCCACCATGAGTAGCTATTTAATACAAACCCCAAAGCGCCCCTAAAATCGACCCCATTTCTTTCCCAGCATATGAACTCAAAAGGAAAAAATCTTTATAAAACCAAAACCACCAGGTTTAGTACGTTCAAGAAGAGCACCTTTAGTAAACAGGAAACCGTGTGTAAGGAACCTGGCCAAATACACACGGGAGCAGGTGAGGCTCCCCGTGGCAAAGTTCAGTGGAACATAACTATAGGGTGTCCCCCCAAAAAGTTTCACAGGTGAGACTCCTGATGGGAGTCCTTTCAGGACACCACGGGCAAACGGAAAGAAGGCCCTCGTCAGAAGGCAGATGGGTGGTTTTAAGGCTCAGGAGCTGCTGGTCCAGGAGAGCGTCGCACAAGCCATGCTCCATACAGTCCCACACTGCATGCTGGCCCACCCGGGACTGGGGACACCGGCCTGGTGCTCTTTGACTTGTTCCCATGACTGAAGTCCTCAGGGACCCAGCTGGCATGGGGAGCCAAGTGGGGAGGCCTGCCCGGGCTCCTGGCAGGGAGCCCCTCCATGGCCCTCTCATGGACCCATCATGCCAGCTGTAGTAGGTAAAGTCCTGGAGCTGGGAGTTGCTGCCACCACTGCCAGTGGCAATGGCTGGGGCTGTGGTGGATGCTGCGGGGGAGCCAGCCTCTCCTCCTTTGGGGGAGCCAACAAGAAGCACCTCATGTTCAGTGGTCGGCTTCATGGCCCTGGGCCCTGAACAGGAGCTAGCAGTCTCTCCCACAAGTGGGGTTCTCTCCTGGGCTAGGCTGTGGGAGCTGGGGGTGTGGGGCTTTGTGGGTGTGGCTGCATGTTTCCTTGTGCCCTGAGGTCTCAGAATCCCTGGATTCTCAGGGGGCTCCAGTTTGCAAGCCTCTGGCCCACTGGCTTGAGTAGGGTGGCTGAGGCCTGACTGAAGGCCCAGCTCAGCGACACACTCTGGCTGGCAAGCATGTGGGAAGTTGGGGGCACTGTGGCCTGCTGGGGTCTGCCCAGAGACAGGCTCTGGCAGGCTGGGCCTGCCTCAGGGGGCACTGGGTGGGGCCTCGGCCTCAGCAGGTCTCAAGTTGGGCTTCACATGCTGCTCCAGTTCCAGTAGCTTCCTCTCGGAGGTGCTGACAACCATCTTCATGGTGGGGCTACAGAGCTGGTGGGCATCCCAGCCCCTTCCCTCCTGGCAGGTGGCCCGGGCTGGCCTCGGATGGTTGGGACATCGGCCTTTCTGAAGAGGTAACATAGCAGGTCATCCCGGCAGCTGAGAATGTCCTACAGAGAAGAGAGGAAGAACTGAGAGGCTGGAGAAAGGCCAGGAGAGTCCTGGTAGAGGCTCGTTCACCCAGGACACCCCTGTGCAGGCCATGTGGCCAGGACTGAAGTTTCTGGCTCCTGCTTGGCCTTTCCACACACACTACCCATGGTGGGGCTGGGGTCATACACGGATCAGGAAGAAAAGCCAGGCAGCCCCCTAACTTCACCAGCAAGAAAACAGACCCAGAGAGGGAGAGGACTTTCCACAGACGCTTCCACTGGATGGGACGGTCAGGGCTGGAGGCCTGAGCACAGCAATGGTTTTCATCTGTTCCTCATTCCCACCAAGCAGAGCCTGGAGGAGCCTGGTGGAGGTGTCTCCTGAGGCAGATGGACACCATGAGAAGAGGAAAGGCAGTGAGTGCATGCAGAAGAGGAGTTGGGGTTCACCAAGGATGGAGTCAGACCCCGGCCCGCTGGACCCATGTCAGGGAGCGTCCGTCTGTGGGACGGCTCAGCAGCCCAGAACCACCTGCACCTACCAGCAACTCCTGGCCCAGGAAGACATCTGGACGCTCAACTTGACAGAGACACAGTCTGCTGTTTTGCGTGCAGGTTGGGAGTCACATATCCAGGGTTTTTGTACAGTGAGACCTGTGGTCATTAATATCAACAGGTAGCACGTATCAGCTGCTTCCCATGTGCCAGGCACTATGCTAGAAACAACAGGTGTAATCGTAAGAGAATGAAACCATCCCCCCTCCCTCCCCCAAAACCTCATTCAGTTCTCAAAGCACCCTTGCAAGGCTGTACTAGGACAACCTGTAATAGGTAAGGCAACGGAGGTCACAAAGGTCAAGCAGGTCCCACATTGAGAAAGGGACAGATTGAGGACTGGAACCCACAGCTGTCTGACTCTGCAGCCACCTTCCCACCACCCAGCCCCTCTCTGCACATTTCTAAACCTTTGACACCCAGCTTCATGAGTCTGCCCTCTCTGACCACCCAGAGGGCCCATCTCCTCACACCCCTCCCCGCATCAACACTCACGGAGTGGAGGCCTGGCACGGGCACCATTGTGACTTCCACGTCTTCAGGCCTGTTCAGGGAGGGGAGGGCGACAGGTTAGTGGGGTGAGCACAGTGGGGAGATGGAGGGAGGTGGGGGCGGCTCTCAGGGGAGGAGCATACGTTTCCACAACCAGCTCCTGCAGGGAGGATGCTTTGGTCTCATTTAGGCTGAAAAGGACAAGCCATCATCTGGGCACTTGGCAGGAATGCAGATTCTCAGGGAGCCCCCCTCAGCGCTCCTGACTCAGAAACTGCAGGCCGGCCTGGGTCCAGGCAGCCCAGGGGAGTGTGGCTCAGGCCTGCATGTGGGAGCCACGGCTTCAGACCGTGACCTTCCTGAGGGCAGGGCTTTGGTTTTTCTGCAGCTCCGGGCGCAGAGTGCTTTGTAGACAGAAACAAATGGAGAGCAGAGACCAGGATACATATTTCCTTTCAGGCCGATGCAAGACCAGGCACAGGGCGAGTCTGTGATAAAACTTGCTGATGAGCCGGTTTACTCTGTTGTTTTGAGAGCAGGCATCCCCCGGGCTGCCTACACACAGGACACGCTCCAGAAATACCGACTGAACAGATACTTTGAATTCGCTGTGTCACTGGGCTCTACTAACGCAGGCCACAGAACTCACAGTGTGGCCAGAGAAAGTCCCACTGTGTGTGTTTAAGGGAATGAGACTGTAAGGCACGCATTTCATCCATGGGGTGACCCAGAAGCGGTGACCCCACAGCTCCTGGCCAGAGCTGTGTGAGGTGCCCCTGCGGCTGCAGGAAGCTGCCCTGAGCCGGGAGGGTGTCCCCACAGCTGACGGCCGGGGGCAGAGCTGCAGCACAGACCTCAGGGCGCTCGAGCTGCGGCCACCTCTGGCTTGCGCCTTGTTTTTGTATGGCCTGTGAGCTAAGAACAGTTTTACATTTTAAATGATTAAAATATTTACTATCTGGCCCTTTACAGAAAAAATCTGCCAAACTCTGCTGGTGAAGGTTCAGAATAGGTAGGTGTCCACGCTCTGACGCACACCTAGTGGGAGATGCTAACTCTCAAGTGGGTGCTGACCACATCTTCAGGGGAGCTCCAGGGGTGGGCGCACACCCTCCCACCCCCATGTTGGCAACACACTTCTGCCGCTCACTTCACAGGGGAGGAAACAGTCTCCTGGTCTGGGCTGGCTGACAGCACGCTGTGATTTTCTCGCTAGTGGTTTTGCTCCCCATCTGAGCCAGGCTGCACCACCCCCAGTCCCATCCCTCTCTGTGACTTTGTTGTCAAGGTCCCTACCTCTGGTCCTGGTCCATCTGAGGGAGTGAGGGAGGAGAGTGCTCCCAGGCCTCTCACAGCAGCGGGGGAGCCCTGGTCACTGTCCTCCAGGAACTCCTCCAGGCTGAGCATCTCACTGCTCTGCTCAGGGAGGTACAGGGCTGCACCCAGGCCTGGGGCTGGGCCGCACCCCTCTTCTGGATGCCCTGCTGGAGGAGAGGTAAGTTCCGGGGTGGCGGTACTCATGGCAGCTGAGGGCAGTGCGTCCTGGGGTGCTGGCATCCCGGGGCAGGGTGGCTGTGTCCCTGCTGCGAGTCAGGTCTTCACTGCTGCAGCTCTTCGATCTGCAGTGGAGCTCACCGGAGGAAACTGGGTCAGGGGAGGGGACACAGAGGAACACACTTCAGTCTCCTAATCTCGCTCACCGGCCTCCAGTGGGCTCTGTGCTGCCTCTGGCTCCCTGAGCACAGAGACAGCCCTGCCTAGGAACCCAGAGCACACTTCTCCCATGCTGGCATTGTGGGCGTCCAGGGCATTCTGGAATTCTCTAGAATTTACACTGGCATTTAAAAACAAAATAACTTGGGATAAAAGTGGAAAGTTCCTTCTAAAGCTTAATTTATCAACAGCTGTAAGTACCATGCTCATTAGCCTGGGACAGTGCAGACCACTTTCTGCACCAATAAACAAACTTTAAACATCAAAAAGGAATCAAAGTCACTCACTCTGTCCTCTGCACACCATGTACTGGAACTGCTGGCACTGTCCCCATCCCGAAGCTGAAGTGACTCAGACTCAGAGAATGGGTTGCTTTCCCAGGTGCACAGAGCTGGTCAGTGGAGAAGGGATTTGAACCCAAATCTGTTCAAACCCACAGGCCTGAGCTTGAAGTTGCGTGATGTGGCCCTATGAATGCAAACGCAACGTGCTTTGAGAAACCTCACTAATTGTATTTTTTAAATCATACAAACAATATACACCCAGAACCAAAGATCCAGGTCCGCTGAAAAGCACACAGCAGGCAAGGTGGACTTACCCTCAGGCTAGGAGGGGAACTGTCACTGGTCCAATTCCAGCTGCTCTCTAGGCTGCCTGGCCAGGGCACTGAAAGGAAATGACAACACTTAACCTACAGGGCTGATGCCAAGTACAGCCCACATTAAACCATCCAATCCGAAAACAACTAATGACCCTGCCCAAGTTCTGGCAAATGGCCTCAGGAAGGACAGACTTCGAGTTGCTCTCAACGCTCCCAGGAGGAGTCCAGCCTCACCTGAGTGCTGGGTACCACGCACAGTGGGCTCTCAGGAACAACATCTTCTATGTGTGTGAGGTCTAGGGCTGTGGCCTCAAACAGTTTTGTTAATACAGAAAATCTCACACAAAACTCCAGTATAGACAAAAGGTCTGCTCTGGGATTGGGGGTTGGGGGGAGCCCGCCATTATTACCGCATGGAGCTTTCTGGAACACAGGTGGAGACACCCTGCCTAGACCAGGGCAGTGCCGCCTGGTGAGGGCAGGGGCCAGGACATGGCAGGTCATGCGTCCACGTGTGGACAATGTAGCCTGTGCCGTGCGCAGCCCACTTCCCCTCCGTGGTCCATGGGGCCGGGGACGGGGCCCTCAGGAGGAAAGACGTCTGCACTCTTCTTGGTTCGCTGCTCTTCAGCTCCTCTCTGTCCCATGTTTACATCTGCCCCAGAGGGGAAAGAAATCAACCTTCACAGTGACGATTTGGGGGAACCAGGCTCACCCTCTGCTCCCTCGGGTCAGAGGGTGAGCACCAGCTGCAGGGAGTGGGCACCGCCCCTTCCAGGGGCAGGCTGTCCCTTCCAGGCCTGCAGACCTCCCCTCCTGGCCCACTTCTCCAGCACACGCAGAATCAGGGGCCTGCCCCAGGTATCATCAGTGTCTGTCCTGCTGCACACAGACAGCTGGGGGACAGGGACACGCTTCATCATCCCTGCTCACATCTTGTGCAGAGCTGAGCTGCACTGAGAACCGGAGACTCACCAGGAGATGCTCTGCTTCCCGGCCCACCAAGCAGTCTGCTCTGGATTGACCGGGTGCACAGGGCACCCAGGTCCCAAGTGCCGGTGGGCCCCGCAAACAGCAGGCCTCTGGAAAACACCTGTTAGCAACGGTGCGTGGGGCTGAGCCCCAAATACTTGGTTTTCCTGAAGCACATAGAAGCAGAGCAAGTCCCCTCTTTGAGAAGGGAAAGTTTCAACTAAAAAATCCACCTTTCTCTTTGAAAAGGACGTGTCACTGAAAGGCAACCGCGATACAAATCAAAGGGATCCGAAAATGCCTGTTTGTCCGAGCCCTTGCTGCAAAGCCCTCTGCTGCCTTCTCCTTTCCTCAGCTGATGAAGCATGAACCTGGCTGCTCGGGAAGCTCACGAGAGGGGAGGCGACTCCTCCATCCTGTTACCCTCCACCCAGGGCCAGGAGGGAGGGCTTCGTGGTGTCCAGCAGTTTCACCAGAGCCTGCCCTTGCCTGAAGCTGTAAGTGTTTGTCTATGTCTGAGTGATCAGAGCCAGCACCATTCACCGCTTCAGGCAATGGACAGGGCAGGAGATGACGCTCGCTCCTACGCTTACTGTTGATCACTCCAGAAGCTGAGTCCAGTGTGAACTCTCTGAGGCTTTGTTTTAATTAAAAATTTAGCTTCCCACCCTTCTAGGAGTTTGCTTTTCAGAAATTGCAAAAACCCAAAGCAACTTAATTTTTGAGAAGGCTGGTCTAATTCACCATTTCCCTTCTGCAGAAATTGACAACATGCCTAAATCAGATGGCAAGTGTTTCTAACAATTTCTGAGATCAAATTTACAACTTGGAGCTACTCTGGCCAACTAAACTCCAGGTGAGGATAGCGTGACCTCCATGCAATCAGTGCTCTCTGCATGGGTCACATGACCTTTCTTCAAGCAAGGGCAGCCAGAGCCTTAGAAGTAGGGCACTTGGTAGGTAGTGACTTCCCCATCACTGGAGGTATGTAAGCAGAAGCTGCATGCTTAGGCCCATAGGAGGGCAGGGAAGGAGTGTTGAGGAACTGTGGGTCCCCTATTCCCACTTCAGCATAACAGCTCCACTTCCACCTATTTTGTGTGTGGACTTCCACAGAGAACAGCTTGAAGGACAAATCCTATTGATGGAAACAGGTCTGAGAACCCAGGCTGAAGGGCACATGCACCAACTACTCACTGTGCTGCCTGTGGCTGATGAACCTGAGCTCCAGGGACCACTCACAGAGCTGCCATCTGAATTCTAGCCTATGGTGAAAATAAGGCTGAGTCAGGGGACCTGGACCACCCATGGGGAAACTGCGGTCCTTTGTCAGAGGCCACTTCTGACTCCTGCCCAGCACCTGAGTGGTGGCTGTGTCCAGCGCCTGGAAGAGGGATACGTGTGGACCCTTAGGACCTGACTGTACTCTCGTCTGTACTCTCCCTCCCCCATTGCTCCTGCTGGGACAGCCTTGCTCTCTGCCTGTGCAATGACTGGGACAGCAAATGGAAGCAGTGTCTGGCCTGAGGATAAAGCAGCAGAAGGAGCTGATACTTAGTACCCTGGGAGCCCCACCAACCGGGAGGGGGGCTGCACCTAAAGCAGAGGCTGTGAAAGCAAAGCTCTCCTGGGGCCTTGTTCTCTTCAGGTGGCTGGAGGAAGCAGAAGGAAAGAATCCACCACCTGAGGGAGGATGCTGGGTCCCTAGAGAGGGAGCCCTGCACCAGCAGCTCCTAACCAGAAACAGACGTTGGAACCCATAGGCCACCAGGCACTGCTCTTTCCCTGGGAAGGACTACACTGCCCTGTGCTGACAGCAGCCCCGGATTTCCTCCAAAATGACTCCAGGGTCTCCCCCATTTTGCAGACAGTTCTGCATCCACCTGAGCATGAGAACCATGCTGCCAGGGAATCACAGTGGGCAGCGCTTTGTTTGCAATGTGACAGGCCCTCGGACAGGCTCTGCAGGCATATGAACAAGTGTGGGCTCTGGCTCAGAGTGGGATCCCGGTGGAGACAGCCCCTGGGTGAGCCTTGAGGGCCAGGCCTGGAGTCCCACAAGCCGCTGCAAGACTGAGGGGAGGTGGTGCACTCAGCTCCTGCTCCAGCCAGGCAGGGTTTCTGAACCACAGAGCCTGGGAGACTGGGGCAGACTACTGACTGCTGACAGTGGACACCTGAGCATGGCTGCCCAGCCATACATGGCACAGTTTCCTTGACACCCAACAGTAAGGGACTGCCATTCTCAGTGTCTGGTCAGGAGCGCAGGAGGACTGTCTGGTTGCCTGTGCTCACCCAACTCTTCTTCTCCCAGGGGTGCTTCTGATTTGTAAACAGCAGGGACCAGGTCCTGGAGCTAACCTAGGCTTGCCTTGGGGGCAGGGGCCCTATCTTTTCTTGGCTTGTCAAACCAGGGTTCTGCAGGCCATACTTCCAAGAGTCCAGTGGGTGATATCATTATGAAAACGAATATCCCTTCATGTTCTCATCAGTTTCTAACACCCCAGGGGCAATCATTTTCAGCTCTTCCTGCTGTCTTCAGATATTTTCATCTCTAAGTTATAAGCAGAGTGTCTCTTTCAGTTTTAACCTTTATTTTTCCCTTTCTGTTTGCATATTTTAAGTGCTTTTCCCCGACTGTTCCATTTAATAACATCCAGGTGGAGTTTTGGGAGCATCAGGACAGCGCTGCTCTGCAGTGTCCTGCTCCAGGCATCTTAAAGCTTTTGTCTCTGACCATGACTCTGTCACCTCTCACACTAGTTTCTCTCTGGTGTTGCAGGTCCTCCTCAGGTGTCTGGGGTCTCTGAACCTTCATGGGCTTCACCTGGCAAGATGGGACTAGACTGTTCTGCTGGGAATTTCTCCACCTACTCAGGTGACTTGAGGAGCATTTGACTATCACACCTACAGGTGTGAACACGCATGGCTACGGCATCCTGGGAGACGTTCAAGTTGTAAACCCTTCCCTGAGTCACCCCATTTTTCAGTTTAGGACACCTGCCCTCCACTCTATCAACTGACCTCCAGTTCAGAGATGCTGCTAGGTCTCTTCCCTGGAGAGTAAACCTCCAGTGCTGCCTGAGTTTAGCCCAAAATCTGGCTCACCTCCTTTCTGGAGCTCCTTGGTGCCACCAATTCCTGCACGGCGGAGGTGGGTTCTGGGCTTTCCCACTAGGGGCTGAAGACTGGGCCTCAATATGGTGATGTTATCTGTGCAAAGTCACACAGCTGCAGGCAGAGCTGAGGTCAGGACCTGTGTCTGTGTGACACCAAACCTGTCCACAGCTTAGCCCATCTGCTGACCACCCTTCAGTCTGAGAGACCCCTCCCGCCTCTGGGAGCTGGGGTCTCCAGGAATGACCTTGGGCCCCAGATGCTCATGCATCTTGGTTCTGGAGGGACCTGTGACTCACCTGGGGTGTCGCCTGGTCCCAGGAGATGGGGGTGGAGCTGGAAGGGGTAGTAGTCATGGCTGAGGATGAGCAGGCCTGGGAGCCCAGCTCTGATGGCCGGGGCTTCATGGTGGGGGTAGCCAAGGCCTCCGTGCGGTGAAGGCTGCCTCTGTGCAGGGCCACTGGCTTCGGTATTAGGTCCCTGGGGCCTGGGGCAGAGAAAGACAGTGAGAAATGGGGTCGCAAGATCCCATGCCAAGGCGGGGCTGTCACCCCGAGTCCTGACAGCAGAGGCAGCAGGGCACACGGACCGCAGGGAGAACAGCTGGGCTGCGCCTCGTGGGCTGTGGTCTGCACAGGAGGCTCAGGCTGCAGGCCTGTGCTGGGGTCCCCGGGAGGCCGGCCTCGGCTCCAAGGATAGATCCCACTGTGAGCCCCAAGCAGCTGGGAGAAAATAAAGGACAAACTCAAGAGGCTCAACAAAACATTGTTAAAATCCAACACATTAACCATTGGGCACACCTGCTGTATACCTGTGTGTCACTCGAATCCCTGGTTTAAAAGGACCTTGACAGGTAGGTGTCTGCTCAGGACCATGGTCAAGGCCCTCAAGGCCCAGAATGTGCACCCTGCCAATAGGCATCCGTTACGATCTGAGAGAGGAGTTTGTTGCCACCCAGTAACTTGTCTGAGGTGTCTCCATCTGTGCATGGTGACACCGATGTCTCCATCTCTGCATGGTGACACCGCCTGCAAAAATGACATTTACCTTGTAGTTGTGCTTTTCTGCCATCTCTGAATTTCCTACTGTGAACACATACTCTCCTCAAAGTTAAATAAAACCCTATTTTAAAAAAAAATTGAGGGATAAACAAAAAGATCTTCACTACCTAATATCAGGAAAGGGGACGGGCTCTCCAAGTACAAGTCATAAGTTTCTGCAGGTGGAGTTCCTGGGAGCATCAGGACAGCGCTGCCTGCACAGTGCCCTGTTCCACGCAGCCCATGGGCTGTGGACCCAGAGCCACGCCAAGGTCAGATTCCTGCCCCTCCCCACCCTCTCCCAGGGACCTGTCCCCGCCCCTCAGCCACTCAGTGTCTGGACTCACTGGGAAGTCTCAAGCACCCAAGTCTCACAACTTGAAATCAGGGGAAAGTTTGGATTTTGAAAGATAACCTTGATGGGAAGCAAGGCAAGTCTGGTGGAGTGAGTCAGACAGGCGTCCACTGGGTGAAGGTGACACGAGGAGCAGAGGAGAGGCGGAGATGGGCAGAGGCAGCGATGGCAGAGAAACCGCGCACTTCCCACAGCTGCCGGGAGACAGGCGGACAGACAGGTGGACGGAGGACAGGACGCAGCAGCCCAGGAGTCAGAGCAGGTGCGTGAGGCCAAGTCAGCGCCACTCGACTGACTTCAACATGGTGTAAGTCATAAAATAAATTTAAGTGGCAGCGAAGAATCGATTGGAGGGAAAATATGTGAGTAATCACAGAGGTGATACAGACATGCCAGAAATCGCGAGATGGCACAAGGATGGTGACGACAGGAAACACTGCAGGAGCTAGTGGCCCCCATGGACCGTGTCCCGGCCCTGATGGTGACCACGTGCTGATGCTCCATCTGTCCATTGCAGCTCTAACACCTGCATCCAAGATGTCAGGGGACCTCACCAAGGTCATACAGTCTCACTCCGGGCTGATCAGTTCTGCATTGCACACGGCCGGGCAGGACATACAAGCCTGCCGGTGGGAGAGAGGGTCAGCGCCTGGCCAGGGGAGTGACTGAGCATGGACATCCCGGCCTGAGGACCTGTGGGTGATGTCCCGAGGCTCCCCTAGCATTGTGCTGCGCTGGAGCACGATCCAGAGGGTGACAGCTCATCTTCTTTGAAATCGGAGTCCACACTGGCTGCTCTCAGCTTGGCTGGGAATTGGGGCCAGGAGGAGGGGTGCACTCTGTGTCATCTGGCCTTTAGGTACTGATTTGTCGGTTTTTTTGAATTTCAGAAATGAAGGAGGGGACATGAGAAGACACTGGTAGAGGGAAATATTGGAAATCTCCAGTGTCTGAGGAAGGGAGAGGCTATTTAGAGGAGGCTGGTAGGACAGAAGCCGACCAGAACCGCAGGCGTCTAGAGAAAGCCGGGCGGGCCGCTGGAGGCTTGTCTTTGTCCTTGGGTTTGCCTCTCAGAAAGGGACTCTTTCTGCGCCTTGTTCCTACATTGTCATCCCCTGGATAAGCCAAGAGAGGAAGGAAAAAACACACAAAACGGCAAATAAATGAAATGAATAACAGCAAATGCCACTACATTAGCTAAGTGTGCAGGGAAATCGTAATCCCGTCCAGCCCAGGAGAGAAGGAAACGCCGCCCAGGGCAGAGCCAGAGCCAGGGCCCGGGGCCACTGCTGCCCGGGCTCCGTTTAGTGAGTTCACCCGCGTCCCGGAGCCTGTGCTTCACTGAGCAGCGAGGAGAACTCCATGTTCCCCGCGGAGCCGACCCGTTAGGCTATTTCCAGTCCCAATGTGCTGAATTGCTGAATGAGAACGCATATAAATTTAGGACCTCATTTTCCTTCTCATTTGTTTTAATGACAGGCTCCCTGACAATTCAGCTCACACACAACTGGCTCCTGCTCCTGGTACAGACCTTGGAACACTTTGTGATATGTTCCTGGCCTGCTGCAATGAAAGAGTCCACCTGAACCTTTCTCTAAGAATTCTTTTTTTTTTTTTTTTTTTAATCCTTACCTGAGGAAATTTTGTTCTATTGATTTCTACAGAGAGTGGAAGGGAAGGAGGAGAAAGGGGAGGGGAGGGGAGGGGGGAGGGGGAGGGGAGGGGAGGGGGGGAGGGGAGGGGAGGGGAGGGGAGGGGAGGGGAGGGGAGGGGAGGGGAGGGGAGGGGAGGGGAGGGGAGGGGAGGGGAGGGGAGGGGAGGAGAGGAGAGGAGAGGAGAGGAGAGGAGAGGAGAGGAGAGGAGAGGAGAGGAGAGGAGAGGAGAGGAGAGGAGAGGAGAGGAGAGGAGAGGAGAGGAGAGGAGAGGAGAGGAGAGGAGAGGAGAGGAGAGGAGAGGAGAGGAGAGGAGAGGAGAGGAGAGGAGAGGAGAGGAGAGGAGAGGAGAGGAGAGGAGAGGAGAGGAGAGGAGAGGAGAGGAGAGGAGAGGAGAGGAGAGGAGAGGAGAGGAGAGGAGAGGAGAGGAGAGGAGAGGAGAGGAGAGGAGAGGAGAGGAGAGGAGAGGAGAGGAGAGGTCTTGTACATTTAAAATAACCTCTCATGGCAAGATGAATTTGAAAATGATGAAAATACCTCCTTCTGATACCAAAACACCCTCAACATTTAGACCCCTACGCATCCTCTAATCCAAACCTACACTTTATGACCTTTAAATCAGTCTTATCAGAGCAGACACTTGGTCTAACTTCCTGAACCTGGTCTCACTTTCTGAACATGCCCTATACATTCACATAACTGATTTATCCCATTTCTAATTTAGGATTAAAGTCCATGGTGGAACCTCTTGTTTCTTTCTCCACAGCACCCGTGGTGGCCACAGCTCACACCACAGGATAAGGGACAGACTTCAATGCTGGTGCCCAGGTCTGTTCAGCATCTTCAGGGACCAAAGCAGCTTTAGCTGCAGGCACTGCCCACAGTGGTTAAGAGTTCAGGCTCCATAATCTGTCAGACCCATGTTCGGACCCCGGCTCCAGCACATATTCTCTGGGCAAGTGCTTAACCTTGTCAAGAAGGGGACAGTAAGCGTGCCTGCCTCACAGGGCAGTTAGGACTGGATAATAGATACAGCGCATAAACGAGCTAAAGGGGTGCTGAGCCCAGAGAAAACACCCATTCCATGGCTGCCGTTACTAATATTTACCACTAACCTGCTCACTCATGGATCCAAACAACAGTTTGGCTCAGTCAAGCATTTTTTTCTCTGAAAGTTTTGCTAGCTCAACTAGGCTGCTTTAGTTCACTAGCTCACCTTAGACAATACACAAGTTGAGGCGATAAACATAAAAAAAATTAAGTAGCCAGCATGAAAACCTGAGGCCACAGAACCAGTCTAGATAAAACTAATGCTAGTAAGCTTCAACCTGCAGTGAGTGTTTTAACCAGTTCATCTCCTGTAAAGACCTGGAATACAAGCATTAGTCCCTAAACTGTGTGTTTGTGTGCATGCTTCACTTTTGCATTTTGAGTGACACACCAGGACTTGAAGTGGTGAATGTCATCTAGCAAGGCATGTGCACATGTCACACTCAAAAGGCGGCTTATCATCCGCCTTTGGGCTGCAACGTCGGCCCCTGGAAGTGCACTAGTCTGAGGCATGGGCCTGGTCTTCAGAAAGTCCTAGTGTCCTTCATAACATTTAAATTTCTCAGGGTGCACGTTTGGCAGGTTTATAGGTAAATTATCTATAAAATGATATTTAAAAGCAAAATTCAAAATTAAACCATGTTTAAGGCAATGGCTTTGTTTAATCGATGGTAAGATGCACATTGTTTCCCTAAGCCTTAGCCTCTCTGAAATCAGGACTTAGCTTCGAACATGTCCTGCAGTCACTGTCGGCAAGGTGGCAATTCTGACAAAACAGTCGCTGCCACGACCAACTTATTTTCTTCTCATGTGCGCACAATTGCACAGCTTATAACTGACAGCTTCTTAGATCTGGTGAAATACACCCAGCACATTTCAGAACCTCTGGCAGACTCCGGATGACACCCTCAATGACAAGGTGCCTGCACCCCATGGTGTCAGGTCAGAAGACAGATCAGGTGGGAGAAGAAAACCCAACCTGCTCTTCACTGTGACGACAAGGTCAGAGCCACACACGGCCTTGCTGAAGACCTTGCGTATGTCCATTACGTGTTAAATGCATCGGGATCTCCCTTCAGAAACGCTTATTCTAGGCCTGGCAGACATGAGGAAACCCAAAAACACACACTATGGAGCCTGTCTCTGCGGTAACTTGTGGGCACCAGCTCTGGGTACTCACGTCCCTACCACAGTGCACACCGTGCATGAGGCTTCTCATGCTAAAGTGACTACCTTGCTCTGGGACCGAACTGCCACAACACTGTGGTGGGTTTGTGTTTCCTACTTGGTTGTTAACATACCTAAGGAGCCAGATGTGCCTGCATGGAGCACACCCCCTTCAGGCTCCTATGCACACGTGTGCACCCTCAGCACGCTGTCCCGTTGGTTCTACCCTGCCCAGGAGGGAGGCCTGGCACCCCCCCTTCACTTCACCTGCAGCCGGGTCAGCCCCTCCTACCTTTTCTTGCGGGCCCACTGGGGGGGTCTTGCTCTTCTGCCCAGTGTGAGCACGATGGGGTGGCCTCGAGGGGCTCCTGTGGACACACAGCACTGTCTGGGGGGGACTTTGGTCCTTCTCTGGAACGCTTTTTCTTTGGCTTGATGAATTTGACAAAAGCTTTGGCTTTTGTCCAGCGGGTTTTCCTAGTTAGATGTAGATTTTTAGGTCACAGCTAACCCTGGCCACCCCTCCAACGGTCACTGGGTGCCCTACAGTGAGCTGGGATTTCCCTCACCCGCCTGGGAAGTTGGCTGTTAATTAGGGGTTCAGAATGAGGGCCCTCTTTGCCATCACCACAATGATCGTATCTGGGGCTCAGAGGTAGAACCTAATTTGCCGCTAATGAGCACAGACCCAGGATGGGGAGAAGCGTTCATCGTGGCAGAAACCCACGCTAGCCTCTCGGGAGACAGAACTTCAAACACAGCCCCCAGCTCTTGGCTGCCTGTGCCGAGTACAGGACCTGGTTCTGCGCTAATCTAACCCATGTTTGCTCCAAGTCCCCAGCAAAATGCCACTTTCAGGAAGAGCCAGGGACCTTCTCGTTTGCTGCCATGGTTAATAATAAGTGCAATAGGCTGGGATACTCTGCCCATTCCCGGCACTGAGGAATCTGGGTGGGGGGAGAGGCAGGGCAGATCGGGCCGTATGAATTGAAAACAGTGCCCCTTGCCCATCCAGCGTGGCTCAGTGCTTAGAGCGTCAGCCTGTGCGCCAATGGGTAGTGGGCTCAATTCCCAGTCAAGGGCATGTACCTGGGTTGCAGGTTCAATACCGGGCCCAAGTCAGGGTGCATGGGAAGCAACCAATGGATGTGTCTTTCTCACATCGATGTTTCTCTCCCTCTCTCTCTCCTTCTCACTCTGCCTCCCTCCTTCCCTCCCTTCCACTCTCTCTAAATATCAATGAAAAAAAATCCTCGGGTGAGGATTAAAAATAAATAAAATAAATAAAAACAGTGAATTTAAGGGTAATACATTGCAGCTGACTGGAAATGGAGGTCCTCTGACCTAACAGAACAACCCCATCTGGGTTTGAATCCTGGCTCTGCATGAAACAGCACTGTGTGCACACAAATCACTCTATTTCCTCATCGGTGCCTCAATTCCTGTCAACAGAGGGGTCAGGCGGAGGCTCTGAAATTCTGTGGTTCTGTGACTTCCACAGAGAGGCCTTGCAGGACTCACGGGGATCCGACTTCAAAGTTGGGCTGGGGCAGGACCGTCTGAAGGACCAGCTCCTGGGGCTCAGGCCCGGGACCAGGGGAAGCCCTGCTGGACAGGGACCGAGCCAGCCCACAACCAGCCTACTGTTCTCTGGAGAAAGGAAGTGTTTGTGGAAATCCCTGGGGTCCCATGAATCCAGAAGAATTTAGGTTCAAGGCCAGGAGGTTCCTGTGCCTGAAGATCATGTGTGCTGGTTCAGGTGTCTGACCCAAGCTTCCTTCCCAAAACAGAAACATGGTTTTCTATGTCCTGAAATCTTGAGACAAAACCTGACACTCCTGCTTTAATGGCTCTAAAACAAGAGACCCCTTTCCCCCTTACACAGGCTCATGGCCAGCTGGCATTTGCCATACCCTGTAGGATAGCCATGAGTATGGAGGGTGGAACTGAAAGAAACCCTAAATCCTGTCTGTGGTGGAAGGGACCTGCACACAGGTGACCTGTCATACAGTGGAAGACACGGGCCCACCCACTGGCCACCACTCCAGGTGGCTACAGTGTCCCCTCCTCGTGAGAGAGCAAGCCCTCTCTTCTGTTTAAGTCACTGGAACTTAAGTCAACTCACTGCTTTGGAGCCGGATCAGAGAACTGATGCTGAGCCATGAATTTATCTTCTACATTTTCCTTTTGTCTCTCTAAGGCATCTATTTCGTTTCTGTAAATAGAGGAGAAAGAAAAAACAATCTGGCTTTTAAAATAAAACACATGAATTGACCCATCAGCCTAGCCTGGGACCTGGCCCAGAAGAGCCCGTAGTTTTCTGGGGTTCAGGCATCATGGTGCGCATGACCATCACGGTCGCAGAGGTGGGGATGTGTGAATGGAAGCATCAGACGTGGTCCAGGAACCCTGACACCTGGAGGAGACCTGCTGGAGCACCTAGGACCAGGCTGTATGTCATCTTAGGAGAGCAAACCCCGGATCACCTGAAACTTCAAGCTTGGAAACCCCGAGGACTCTCAGGCCAAGTCAATTCAGGAAATTGTGCACTCAGGGGCAGATACAGGGCTAAGCTGGCATTTGCAGGTGCAGACTTACAAGACCTTCCATGGTGGGGAGGGGTCTGCCCTCAGTCAGTTAGATGGGCATCAAGGTTACAAAAGTCAGCTTAGCAAAGTCAGACCTCTGACCTCGACCCATTCCAATGTTGGTTTCTGATAACACTCCCACGGAAGCAAACTCAGAGCCTCTCTGGGGCCAGACAGAGGAGGAGAGGAGCAAAGCGGGCCTGGAAGGACCAGGCAGAGTGGCTGGGCTGCCCTGGCTGAGCGCTCGGTGCTGCGTGGGACTGAACTCAGCCCCTGCAAAGGAGCGCTGCTCCCGAGGAGGCGGAACTTCTGGTCATTTTCCCAAAGGATCCAGAAACCCAGGGTGTGAAGCAAAATCTCTTAATATCTAAATGCTGGAAATCAGTTCACATTTTCAAAAACACAGAAAGGACAAAAGAGGGCACCCTGCTCACGGGGAGAGGGCACCTGGCCTTCCTGAGGCAGATGGCCTGCTTTTGTTCTACCCTGTCCCCAAGTGGAGCACGTGGTGATATCCATACAATGCATCCCAGGGGGCTGCTGGCTCGTCCTACTCCTGCCTCTTGCAGCTGGTGTGGCCTTGGCAGCTCAGACCCCTGGTTTCCTCGCCTGAAAATGAGTCCTCTGGACCAAGGCAGCTGCTCAGGCTGCTCCGGTCATGAAGCTGCCACAGTCCTGCCTAAACCAAAGGCGTTCCCAGGAGTTCACTGTGGGTGAGCACCCTTGAAAGGTGATCGCTCGCAAACCACAGGGCCCCTGACCATCGACCCTGCTCTGCTCCCAGCGCCCTTGGCTCCACATCTGCTATTCTCGTCTGTGTTATTCTGCTCCCACAGCCATGCTGCTTGGCCTTATGCTAGAGCGTTTTCCTGTCTGGGTTTGACGGCCTGCCCCCTGCCCCCCTGCCAGCCGCACAAACACATGGAGGGCAGACACCGCAGCCCTCCCAGGGCTGGGAAACAGTCTGCTCAGAGCGGGCTCAGGAAGCCCTGGCCTCGTGCAGATACCCTCTAATGCAAAACCGTCACCAGATCATCCCCTTGGGTACCAGGTTCCCTCATGAGTGCCCCCCCACTGGCTAGCCTTCCCCCATCCATGTCAGCAGCAGCACCCAACTCCCACCACCACACTTCCTTCTACACCCCCATGGAGCCCCTCAACACATGTCAGGTGTGTATGTAGCTCTGCTCACATCCCATCTCCCATTCTGGTTCCTGGCGACCAGGTAATTGGTCCTGTGCACCTTGTAGGGCCTCCGGCAAACCCAGGACCCTGTAGATATTGGCAGAGGGAGGACAGTCACAGCGCACCACAACCCATTGCCCAGCCCATGAAGAAAAAGCGGACATAGGAAGGGCTCAGCCTTCGACCTGAATTCCTTCCCTGGGGGCCTCTCTTTGCTGCTGTCCTATTTTTTAAAGTGAACTTCATTCCAAAAGCAGATCACAAAGCGTCTGGCAGAGGGCAGTGTCTTTGAAAAGCAAAGGCCAATCGCCCCACTTGCAGAAACCTAGGACCATCCCAGGGAAAACGAGGAGGATGCCGTGGTAGGATGGTCTGTCCCCTCACCCTTGGGATGTGATGCGCCCCAGGGGTTCTCTGCCCTGAATGTCAGGGTCTAGGCTGGAGCTGGAAACCAGGACCCCTCTGTGAAAAGGTCCCAGCCCGCCCACACCCCTTACATGTACTGCTGCTCCTCATGGTACTGAAGTTGATTATCCAACTTCTGCTCCAGAAGCCTCAGGTTCTGGTCCATCATTTGGATCTTTTCCGAGAGGTAGTGATTTTCTTCCTCCAAGTCCCCCTTGAGATCAAACAGCATCTAAAACACAGATCGACAATGTCTCAAACGCCATGCTCCCCATGACTCATGCTGGGAATCTACTTCCAAAGAGGAAGAGAGCCACGTGCACAAAGATGGCCATTTCGGTATTTTCTACGCCAGTCAGAATGACTAATATGGTCAATGATCTGGGGACGGCCAAGCCTTCTGTCACTGCACCATCCAATCAGGCAGCCGCTGGCCACGCGTGGAGGCCGAGCTCTGAAAATGCAGCCAGTCTGAGCTGAGATGTGCCATTAGGCAAAATATACAACAGATTCTGAGGACTTAACAATTTTAAAAAATAATGTTACATATCTCATCAATATGCTGGTGGCTGGTGTGGTCCACTTGGACGAGGACTGTCCCACGCGCCAAGAGGTCTCAGTTTGATTCTCAAGTCAGGGCACACGCCTGCATTGCAGGCTGGATCCCCAGTAGGGGGACGTGCAGAACTGCGTGAGAGGACCCGGGTCAGCACTGAGCAAAGTGCTCAGCTGGAAGACAGACATGAAGCAGTACTGGGCTGTCTCCATGCACTGCCCGACCCTGCAAAGAGCCATGGCCTGATGAAAGGTGTTTCCTAACACATCCCTGCCAGTCATGGAGTTCGTCCCTTCAAATACTCCTGGCTTCCCCTCGGCCTCTGTGTGACATTCACACAGCCTCTGAGCACAGACCCCAATGAGGGCCCATTCCCACCTGGCCGAGACCAAGGCTGTCAGCCCAGGGAACTCAGCCCGGCGTCCCGAGGCCCACCAGCCCTGGGCCTCACCTCGCATTGTTTGCGGGACTTGGTGAGCGATGTTTCCGTGTCCTGGTGCTGCTCCTTCAGCTCGTGGTACCGGGCCTGCCAGCGGTCCACCTCCAGCTCTGAGCTGTCCAGGGAGGCTTGCAGCTCTGTGCTGTGGGCACGCAGTTCCTCCTGCTCCCTCCTCTGCTCTTCATACTGAGCCTGCCAGCGGTCCACCTCCAGCTTGGAGCTGTCCAGGGAGGCTTGCAGGTCCTTGTTGAGGGCGCTCAGCTCCTCCTGCTCCCTCCTCTGCTCTTCATACTGAGCCCGCCAGCTGTCCACCTCCAGCTTGGAGCTGTCCAGGGAGGCTTGCAGCTCTGTGCTGTGGGCATGCAGTTTTTCCTGCTCCCTCCTCTGCTCTTCATACTGGGCCTGCCAGCGGTCCACCACCAGCTTGGAGCTGTCCAGGGAGGCTTGCAGGTCCTTGTTGTGGGCGCTCAGCTCCTCCTGCTCCCTCCTCTGCTCTTCATACTGGGCCTGCCAGCGGCCCACCTCCAGCTCTGAGCTGTCCAGGGAGGCTTGCAGCTCTGTGCTGTGGGCACGCAGTTCCTCCTGCTCCCTCCTCTGCTCTTCATACTGGGCCTGCCAGCGGTCCACCTCCAGCTCTGAGCTGTCCAGGGACGCTTGCAGGTCCTTGTTGTGGGCGCTCAGCTCCTACTGCTCCCTCCTCTGCTCTTCATACTGAGCCTGCCAGCGGTCCACCTCCAGCTTGGAGCTGTCCAGGGAGGCTTGCAGCTCCATGTTATGGGCGCGCAGCTCCTCCTGTTCCTCCTTCAGCTCCTGGTAGTGGGCCTTCCAGTGCTTTGACTCCAGCTGGGAGCTCTCCAGTGAGGTTTGCAGCTCCTTGTTGTGGCTCTGCAGCTCCTCAAGCTCCTTCTTCAGCTGCTGGTGCCGGATATCAACCCTGGGGATGGAGAGACACAGGGCCAAGGGCTGAGGAGCACTCCCAGGCTCTGTCCCAGCTGTACAACCTTACTCAAAACCACCACCTCTCTGGGCCTCAGTTTTTCTCATGTGTAAATGAAGGTTGAACAAAATCAGCAATTTTCAAACTGTCTGTTGGGGTTCTATAAGGCTGCCCCTGGTGTCCCACTGTTGGCTTGGGCGACAGGACAGGCAGGCTCGGACACCACTTCAACACAGCGTCATTATTAGCACTCTTTATACTTAAGGCGTTGGCATCCCTGCCTACATGGATAAAGGGTTCTTCTATTAAAACACTTTTAAAAAACACTGAGCCAGAACAATTTTGCTCTAAAACTCTATGCCTATGCCCAGCTCTTCTCCCCAATTCCAAGTCCCTTTCTAATTTCAACTCCTGAGATAAATGAAAGATGAGATTCTGGGTACTATGTAAACCCAGTGAAATTATGGTCATCATCATAATTACCCCACTGGGTTTCCTGGGGGAAGATTTATACCAGAAACTCCAATTACCAGAGGCCCATGGACTCAGTTTGAACACAGATGTGTCCAGTTTGGCCTACACAGTTGTTGTTTTTAATTAATTGGTTTATTAAGATTTAAAAATTTTTAAGTTTCACATCAACATTCAGATGTCTAGCTTCTTGGGGAAAAAAAAGCATAAACAAAAGCCCTTGGCCAGCCTCCCATTTGATGCCTTCATATGGTGTGTGCTCTCCACGAGGGTCTGGTCTGTCGCTGACACTTCTCCCCCATGTCCTGGACCTGCCTGGCCACCAGAGGCACCTGAGTTTGCAGCCCTTCAGGACATTCTAAAACAAGGCTGTGGGGAGGAAGGCTTCCTACAGTCATGACTCTGGATTGAGACAGGACCTGGACTCGAAACCTGACTGTGTCAACTAGGAGCACTGACCTTGAACAAATGACTTAATCTCACTGAGCTGTTTCTTCACCTGTTCAAGAGCTCAGTCAATTCCCATGATTCCCAGTATAATGTTCTATCATCACCGTGAACACAGAATCAGTGTCCACTGAACTTGTTCCCCATGCCCCTGTAAGTCTCAGGGCACACTTGTGTCAACTGAACAAGACATAAAGATGCCTGTGTAACATACTCACAGCAACAGCACTGTGACTCCTGCCTGCATGAGCCTTATCTACCATTCGTGTCCTCCGTGAGGCCCGGTGCAGCACTGCACATGGGAGCACTAGGCAGCACTCAGCACTCCATTTGGGGGCCATTTCAAACAGCAAAATTGCCACCCAAAAGCACAAAACGAGAAAATCATGGCACTAACTGGGCCATGAGCAGGACGCTCATTTGCAGTGTGAGCACTGGCACAAGGCAGGAGTCAAAGGCCTTGTCGGCCTCAGCTGCAAATGTGCGCATCAGTCAACACCAGTGTCCTGCACTCTGGGCACATCCATGAAAGGCCACAGGTGCCATTCTGGGGGTTACAAGGACATTTCAGCCAGTAGGTGATTCATACACAGGGATTTCGTGAATGAGGACTGGCTCTCCCTCCCTCCCTCACGGGACCGATCGCTGGAGTTAGAGGCTGAGGGTGCCCGGGCCCGATGCCATCATCATCACCACCAGTGTGGGAGGTGAGGCTGTCCAAGCCCAGACAGGGCACCATCCCAGGTGTCCCTAGTCCTTCCATCCCAGCCACCAGCTGGCGTCCCCTTTTACCTTCTTACCATCCAGCAGTTGACAGGGTTGGTAAAAATATACCATCATCAGAGGACTTTCTGGAGCTTTGCTCAGCGGGTGTGAGTGAGTTGGTCTGAATGAAACCCTGGCAGACGCCGCTGCGTGGGGTGGGGCAGTTACCTGTCCAGCTCTTCCCGCAGCCTCCGGTTCTCGTCTGTGACGTTGTCGTTGACCCTCTGCTCCAGCTGCAGAGCCTCCCGCTCAGCGCTCAGCAGCTTCTCCAGCTGCCCCAGCGCCGCCCCGTGTCTCACCATGTCGTGATGCCTGTGGAGGGAACACACCCACTAGGAACAGACACCCCAGAAGACTGCAGAGCCTCCCAAAAGCAGCTTCTCTCTGCAGCGCTGAGGGGGATGCGGATGGGCAGGGAGTGGGCCTGGGCAGCTGAGAAATGGGAGAATGACAGTTGGGACAGCCTGGGGCCAGCTCTGGGGGATCTCCTCCAGCTGCGGAGCTGAGCTCTCCTCCTCCCACCTGAGGGGTCTCCATGGTCCCTTCTAGTCCCTGTCACAGCAGCCTCCCTCTGCTAGTCTGCTGAGAACACCACGACTGACCAGAGGCTTGCCTGGTGGGGCCCAAGATGCTGCCAGGGGCGAGTTGCACATACACATGCACACACACAGACACACCCTGCTCCTCAAGGCACTGCCAATCCAGCCCTTAACCTCCCCCATAACTTCCCCCTCAGTTTGGGGCTTTTATTTTCTTCCTGCCTCAATCTTCATTACAGAACAGTGTCTCTGGAGGGCAGTAGAGCACAAGAGGGAGGCCCTGACCAGCCCTTGGCCAATCCTCTAGTGTCCAGGGACAGCCTGACCCTCCTGCCCGCTGGAACCTCTCATGTCCAGGGAACCTCTTGTGTCCAGGGATGGCTCAGGAAGCTCTCCCCCAGGCTGACCTTCCTGCCTGCTGGAACCTTCCAAGTCCAGGGATGGCTTGGGAGCTCCCCACTTCCAAGGTGCTGACTGAGTCGTCTGCAGCCCTCCACCCACCCCCTATCAGCTGTCCTTGTACCATCTGCCTGGAGCCAACACTTGTGGAGACTCAAACTCGGAAACCAGCTGAGGCGGCTGTTTCAAGACAAATGTGCATATGGCCTTTAGCCACGGGCAGAGGCTGCCCCGAGTGGGAGGTGAAAAGTGGGGGTGGGCTATGCCTGGCTTGCAGGGTGGTGATCTTTCTCATCCAGGCTAACGATTCTGGAAAAACTCATCCCCATTTGACAAAGAGGGCCACGGACCATTAGGGTCCCGACCCCTGCCTCCCAGTTGTGTCTTGGACAAGCACACTGGTCAAGCATATTCCAACCATTAGTAATTGCCCTGCTGCAGGGAAGACACTGAGTGAGTCTTGCTCCCATTGAATCCCTAGTACGGGGTCTGACATCAGCCAGCATGTGCTGGGGAACGAGTGAGTGTCCGTGTTGGGTCAAATGGAATGAATGCAGAGCCATCATCCTTGTCTTCCAGGCACCTGCACCACAAACCTGTAGCCCGGCTGCAGACATACCAAGGGGTCTCTAGCTATCTTTCCAACCAGCGAAACCTACAGAGTAGCACAGTAGGTCCGCATGTTTTATGGAGCAAGAAGCTACAGGAAAAAGAGCAATGAACTCCTCCTTCAGAGCCAGTCAGATTCCACCTGCACAAACCGTCCCAGTCTGAACAGACATTAGGAACACATCATGACACTTACAAATATAACATTAGGTACATCATGACACTGTTATAAATATAACAGGACATTAGGTATATCATGACACTGTTATAAATATGACAGGACCTTAAGGATGAGGCCTGTAAGCACCTGGTGAGGGGTGGGCACCACACCAGTTTCCCATCATTAGTCAGCTGGGTGCATTCCCGCCACATCTAGACACAGGACCCACATCCAGTAGATGCTCACTAAGCATCATGTGAACACAGTATGGGTGCGGGAGGAGGAGGAGATGGAGATGCCAAGAGGCTCATGACGCTCATTTTGGCTGGAAGGAGCAGGCCTAATAGGAGCAGACATGCCAGCACCCCCGAAGGATGGAGACCTGGGTGGAAAAGGGGGTGGAAGGTCCCAAAGAGAGTCAACAGGAAGTGCTAGGTAAGTGAATACATGAGTGTCATCACCCCCAGGCTCACGACATCATCAGATGCCCTCACCAGGTTTGGCTGGCTTAGCGGCCTCCCTGGATCCCTGCAAGGGAAACTCCTGCCCTTCAGCTGCTCCCACTAAAGACCCAGCATCTGCTTCGCGTCTTGTGAGGCAGAGTCACAGGAAACACCGTCAGCAGGGACGTCTCACAAGCACAATGTGTGGACGACAGCTCCCTCCTGCACTGCTCCAGGTGTCTGAGAGGATCCCCCCTCTCCCGCCTTTGAGTCCCATGCACATCCACCTCTCCCAGGCTCTGGGTCCTGCTGCACCTTCCCAGGGCCTGGCGCAATCAGGATCTGCCCGGCAGGAGCTCGGGTCATGTTGGCGGACTGCATGCACACAAAGCCCCCATTTGTCAGGAGCACAAAGTTAAGATTTATGCATTTCAACATACATCAGTTTTACCCCAAAGAAAAGGTGCATGGAGGTAGAGAGGAGGTCACAATGAACCGAGAAAGGCAGTGTTGACAAGGACTGAAGCTGGTGATGGCACACAGTGCTTTCACTGCACTATTCTGTGTATTCCTATCTATTCAAAAGTTTTCAAAATTAAAAGTTAAAAAAAAAAAAAAAAAGCCCAGACTTTGAGACTTTGACAGGGAAGAACAGGCCCGGGAATCTAGGGAAGCACATCACTGCAGACAGGCAGCTCGGTGAACATCCCCCGACATTCTTGGTTTGGAGACAAAAGGAAGAGGGAGTAGGAATCCTCAGGGGAGCAGGGCCCCCAAAGCTAACACGTGGTTTCCCTGAGCTGGGAGTAGTGTGCACACCCTTCCCCCTGGGGACCCTCCTGCCCCTGTCTCCAGCTGCACAAAAGCCACACCGCTGAAGGTGAAGCTCGATGTACTTCTATTCACTGTGAAGCAGCAGGTCCAGAGGAAACTCGAGGGGCCAGAGCGAAGGGGGGACAGGAGCCCAGGGGAGCCCGCCAGTCTGCCCGCCAGCAGCCGGCACGCACCTATCCTTTTGAGACTTGTGCACCAGCTCCAGGGTGCGATGCAGCAGCGTCTTCTGGCGGCTATGCTCATCCTTGAGGGCCTCGTACTCCCCTGACAGGTGCTCGTGGAGCGAGCCCAGGCACGTGTGCTCCTGCAGCCGGGCCTCATAAGCTGCTGCCAGCTGCGCCTCCTCCTCGGGCCTCCCCAGCTGCTTGGTGGCGAGCTGCTGGGCCTCCGGACCCTGCTGCGGGGCCTGGCTTTCTGCCTCCAGCTCCCCGAGCTCCTGCTCCTGGGCCTGTGACTTCTGGCTGCTGCTCTCCAGGGTCTGCTGCAGCCTCTGGTTCTCCAGTATCAGGCCCTGGTTCTCACACTCCAGGGCGTCGGTGGCTGTCTTCAGAGAGGAGACCTCCCTGGCCAGCTTCTCCTTCTCCTTCTCCAGCTCCGCCACCTGCTCCACCTGCTCGGTCATCTGCTCCAGGTCCCGGTACAGCTGCTGCTTCACCAACTGCAGCTTGTTGAGGCTGGTGCTGGTCTCTGCCACCGTCTGGTGGAGGTCTCTGCTCCCCTTCTTGATGTCCTTCATGCAGGCCTCACTGGTGACCTGGGACCTCTGCTGCAGGGACCGGACCAGTTCGTTGAGACAAACCCTTATTTGAGCAAGATCATCAATCTGCACGAAAACACAATGAAAAAGACACAGGCAGCTGTGTGAACATATTTCAGGGGTTTGGGTCCAAACTAGGGGACTAAAGTGTAGGCCTGGAAAGACCACACCACCGTGGACCCGACAGAAGTTCTAACATTTCCCAGAGGCCTGATATGGACACAAGGTGAAGGGCACGGAGATCCCCACTGAGACAGTTCAAAGTCAAGCACATGCACAACAGCCAGGCTGGTTTAGAAACATAAACTACATCTCCTCCTACTTAACACAGTGAAAGTGATGTCCCAGGGTTCTTTCTATCCTGGTCGGCAGGGGCCCGAGGAGCTGGCCCACCCCTGTGGCCTCTCCTTAAGACACTCTCCCCACAGACACTGCATGTGACCTTCTCTCTGCCTTGAACACACACCGCCCTCCAAGCTCTGGCCTTCAGCAGCACGGGCTCCTCTTCACCCTCCAGGGCTCAGTGTGTGTCAGCTCGTAAGAAAAGCCCTGCACCACTATTCTAAATGTCCTGCACCTCGCAAGGCGCTCCCAGGACGATCGCACATTCCCTCAATAGCACACATCTGAAGTTACCTGGCTTGTCACCAGTCATTCTGACTTCTAAACTGTAAGCCAGATCAGGGTGGCGATTGCGCCTGCCCTGGGATGATACACAGCACCTTGTCAGCACCCTCTTCAGCACCATGAGAGAGGCTGAAACTCAAGTGCTTGATCCTGAGCCTCCCTTGCAGCTAGGGCTAGTCATATGTCGGGTCTGGCCAATGAGATGTTGATAGAGAGTCCTGGGGAGACCTTCCCTCTGTACCTTCTTCCTGCCCCCTACCTTCTTCCTGCCCATTTCTGGGGGAGGTACAATAGTCTCTGCCAAGACCAGCAGAGCACAGAGAGACAAGCCTGGCTCCTGGTGGCCTCACTGAGATGCTGTCCCACCACTGGACTGCCTACCCTGGGACTTCTTGTGGCGGGAGGCAAATTAGCCCTGGAGGTTTACCAGGGTGATCAGTGTGACACTGGACATTTGGAGAAAGTTCATTCTTTGTCCTGTGGGGCTGACCCATAAGCTGCAGGACACTTAGCAGCATCCCTGGCCTCTACCCAGCATACCCAGGAGCACCTCCTCCCTCCTCCAAGTCATGACTATCAAAAGAAAGATGGCCAGTGTCCCTGGGAAGCAACATCTGCCCCCAGCACCCTGCTGTGGCTGAGAATTGCTGTCTGAGCTGCAGCTGAGTGAGGAAACCAGAGACCCATGGGCCACTGATAAATTACCAGGCCATGACAATGGTCCTGGACTCTTCCTCTGGCAGGCAGGGCCTCCAGGGGAGTTGTTCGCTCTGGAGGACCTACCTGTCTGGCCTTGTCAGACTTTAGGATCTCCATGTCGCTGTGCAATCGTTCTCTATCTTCCATCAGCTCCTCGCTGAGGGTCTCCAAATCCTGGCTGCTCTGCTTTTCTCTCTGCAGCTCCATCTGCAGCTCTTCAATCTGCAGGGCCAAAGACCAAGCCCATTGAAGAGTTAGTTTTATGAAGTGAACTGTAATTTAAAGAAATCCCAATGCTGTCAGCCCCACAGATACTTTAACAGGCCTTTTCTCAAGGAAAGACCTTCTTCCTGACATTGGGGAGGTCCAACAGCCACTGCCAAGGCCCGAAGAGCAGGGAGATACAAGCTGGCTCCTGATGGCATAACTGGGCCACCTCCCCACATCAGGCCTTGTTCTGCAGTGACCTCCCCATACCCTTGACCACTTCTTCTCAGCCCACAGATTGCACCTTCAGCTCATGGTAGAGGAAAAGTTCTTGGCCCCCATTGGTCAGCTTCCCTCCCAGCTCACCACTCCTCACTCTCTCTGCTTCCATCTTAGGTCCTGTCTACTACTATCCTTGGAGCCAGGTCACATGTCCTGGGGCCAGCAGCCACACCCACTGGATATCCTGGAGGTACTCCACCTGGTTGGGGATATTCCTATTCACCCAGCTTCTCGGAGTAGTCCTCTGCCATGTCTCTCCTTCCTCTCACCCTCCAAGTAAATGTGTCCCCAAGGCCTGTCCTCTTTCTACATGTGGCTCCCCCCTCCACAGCCCACTGCCTGCCACAGGCCACACCACCTTCCATCTTGCCTGGACAATGGCCCAGTCACCAGCCCCGCAAAAAGTTCTTCTGCTGGGACCCACCAGTGCCCAACCTCCCTGAACGGGAACGGCCAAGATCAGCACTTCTCTCACACTGTGCCTGACACCTCAACAACGTGATGGACACAGACTCAGACTCCGGAGGCCAGGGCGGGACCTGAGGTTCCGCTCCCAGGTGAGGCCCATGCTGCTGTCCTTCCCACTGACACCAAACTCATCACCAGCTGGGAGGTGGGAGAAAGGCTTGCTTCCTGCTACCAATGTGACCACTAGTGGGTTTCCATAACTGACACAGGGCCAGCAAGCAACAGGCATCATCAGGAGCCTCTGTCAGTGTGAAGTGCTCAGCACACAGCTCACAGGCCGCAAGTAGGAGGCAACAGCTGATCCCTTGTGAGAGCCCTGTCCCCTCACCCATCACCAGAGCTTCTGACATAGTCGATTGGGGCTGGGGCCCAAGAATCTGCATGTTGACTTGTGACCCTGATGCTGCGGGTTTAGGGTGACTGCTCTAAATACTGGATCTCCAAAGTCAAAGATGGTTCTCAAAGCCTTTAAGGACTCCAGACCTCAGGACACCAATTAAAACCTCTTGGGGTCAGTCTCTCAGACCCCGAGTGGCCCAGTGGGCAGCCAGGACCAGGAGCCTACTCTCTTCGCCTGTCTGGAGTGTGGATGGCACAGGTAGCTTTACAAAGCTCCCAGAAAGATGGCTGTTCTAATGTCAGCTCTGCCCTCTTGTCTGGGGGAGGGCCACCCTGCCTTTCTCTCACAGGTAAAGGTTTCTGTCTCCAGACTCCTCTGGAAACAGCAGCCAGGCTCGCTTCTTCCCCGTGAGTGGGGAGGGCCGGGCACACTGGGGCTCCCATTCATGTCCTCACATCTCCCTGTCAGCATACCAAGCCCCCTGCCTCAACTTGGGGACTCTCTGACGGGGGAGCCTCACCCAGCCAGAGCCAATGGCAACATGCGCTACAACATGCCACGTGTCTGAGTCTTTCTCAGAAGTAAAAACGTCCTTCTGGTCGTTCTTCATCATTGCCCCATTTCCTAGCACAAGGCCTGGACTCAGCAGAGAACCAAGCATCTCCTCAGTGGCAGGGCCCATACCTGAGAGTGGCTCTGAGGAGGAAGGCCCTGGACAATTGTCACCAACCATCATTCAGGGAAGGGTACGGGGTCAGAGAAATCGAGTAATTTGTCCAAGCCCCACAGTGAGGATGTGGCTGAGCTCCATTTACAGTGGTGGGCCAACCCCAGCCCTGCTGTCATTCAGCCGGGGCCTGTGGAGTATGCCCCCAACCCCACCTCGCTCACCCTCCACCCCTTCCCTCCCAGAGAAAGAACGTTGCTCCAGCCTTTGTGTATCTGACTGTTGTTGCTTCTGGTCTGAGATGTGGCTGCCCCACGTCACACCCACACTGCTGGCCAGCCCCCCCTTTCTCTCTGTCTGATCCTTTCTGCCCTGCACTGGAGCCTTTGTTGCTGTCTGTCCCCAAAGGACTCCATTCCCCTGGAGAGCTCACTGGCTGAGATGCGAGTGGCCCCACAGGGTTTCTCGTCCCTCCCAAAGCACCGGACTTGGGCTCATGGGGTGAGGCTGTGGTTCCCAGAACCAGCCTATCAGCCCCTGTGCTGCCCTACTGTTCCCATGACAGGCCCCCAAGGGGCTGCCTCTCTTCCTCTGACAACCAGGGATCCTCGTTGAAGAAATGAACTCTTGGGACATCAATGTGGTTAGATGAGGGAGTGGCACCTTCTCTAAGGTCCACAGAAGTGTCCTGAGTTACAGGGAAGGATGTTAACTTCGGGAACTAAGGTTTAGAGACATTCAGACCAAAGTGAGCCTAAAACCTGGGTACCACGCTGAGTAGTGGGAGACCAGAGCTGGCAGCAGAGGGCCAGGGACTCCAGGCTACAGTGTCCTGGCTGACCCTTTTCCCTCCTTCTTGGACACCTTCCAGAGTGGCCATGTTGTCTAGATTTGTCAGAGGCTGTGCCTTCCCTCGCCCAGGAAGGTCACTGTTGGGCCATGTGCCCTATGGTACTTAGCTGATGGCTGAGAGGCACCATCCACTCCATGTTAAAGGGGACTGGTCACCTGCCAGGCTCGGGGGAGAAAGCACAGCCAGCCCTGCTGGGTCAGGACAGATGCAGCCGGGTCCCAAGCAGGCCGAGCAAGAAGGGAAGCCCGCAGGATGGAAGGAGGAGCCCTCCACAGAGCAGAAGGGCCACCTTCCCAGGGCTCCTGGCACCTGGCACAGGGCAGCTCTGGTCTGGGAACTGCGGCCCCTCCCTTCTACCAGGGACTCTGAGCCAAGACATGGCTCCCAAGGGCTGTGGCAGGACCACATGGTGTCCTACCAGGGAACTGATCCAGAGAGGAAGCATGTGTGGGACCTGATAGATGGGGGGATAAGGAGTTGTGCCAGGGTGATGGCACCCACCGCCAGCCCTGCTTGTGTAGAGGAGGGGCTGGAGTGGACCCCAAGGGAGGAGAAGCATCAGCGGCATCTCTTGGGCCTGCGGGTGCTGGGCCACAGGTCACATCGCAGGCCTTCTGCGGCAGACCGGGGAGGACCCGCCCAGTCAGAGGTCTCATCTTTCTAATGGAAAGTTCTTATTATTTCAGCCGAGGTTGGTCTGCCATTTAGAGACATTTCCTGCGCCAGGCCCACGTGAGCCTAAGAACCCCACACTGTCCAGTGGCTTTCCCTGTGCGGGCTGCACCGAGGGACATGGCATGAGTCAGGCTTCCTACTGTCCCACAGAGAAAGGGCAAACTATTTGCCAGCTACTGTGCTGAAAGGCACAAAATGCCTCAAGGGGACAAGGAGACTGAGTAATGGAACCTTGGATGTCCCACGGGAGGCCTGGGCAAACCACTCAACAGGAGGGGTTGCCCTGAGCCTCACCCAGAGATAAAGTGCCAGCAGAGCTGGACCCAGGTCTCCTGCCTGTAGCCCATGTCCTTCCTGCTGCTGATGCAGCTGCAGCAAATGACAGTGGCGGGACTCATGGGTAGGTTGGGACAGACGCCCAGACACCTGAAAGCACCAGTCCCACAAGGTGGTCAGCAAGAGTTCCCTTGCCCTTCCCTCATCCAGAATGTGGTCAAGCTGTGAGCACAGCCAACAGTGCCGCCCTGCCATCCCCGGTGTGTCTGTAGGAACTGATCCCCTGACCCAGAGTGGCCAGCACAGGAGGCCATACCAGCCTCTCCCAGCCCTTCTTGCTGTAGCAATGGGGTGCTCCTGACTGCAGGACGAAGCCTGGTTTGTGAGCCTGCCTGTCCCCCAGATGTCCGTGTACACTGTGCTGCTGGGGAGACCCAGGGGCTGTCCAGAAGAGAAATGCAATGCAGCCACCTCCCCGCTCATCCTACCAACGGGAAGGGGAGTGAGCATGGACCTTGTTTACCCGCAGCAGTGCCCCGAGATGGCCCATCAGCGATCCCACACTCAGGTGCGCGTCTCCCGTCACTGCTCCTCTCCCACGCCCACCCGGGGCTCTCCAACAGGGCGCTGCTCTCTTTCCATTAACCGCTTACCATGTGCTGGACCCTTCATCTACACTAACTCACACGACCCTCACACCACCTATTAGGTGGGTCCATCGTCAACCCCATTTCACAGATGAAGGCAACAAGGCACACAGAGGTCCATCTTGTCTGGTCACTTGCTGCAGGGACACCTCACGCTGCCTCCTGACTCTTCTCAGTGATTAATTGCCCTTGTCCCTCTGCTACCCCTGTGGCTGCCCTGGATTCTGCATTTCTCACAGCTGCGCAGCCTCACCAGCACCTGGGGGCTCCACCTGGCCACCTGCTTGCCCGTGGGTTCCAGACACCACCCATGGTTACCTTCTGGCTGAGCTGCTGGTTCTCCCTCTCCAGCTCCTTGCACTTGAGGCTGCTCTTCTGCAGTGCCAGGGACGTGTCCTGCAGCCCCTGGATGGTGCTCTGGAGGCTCTGGCCCTCCTCCAGCTTCAGGATGTGGATGGAGGTGCATTCCTTCAGCTCAAATTCAGACTTTCTGGAGGCTGAAGTTCAAAGTCGAGTCAGAACCCAGATTCCAGGGGCCTCCATTTCCCCTCTCTGCCCCCGGGCTCAAGATAGCCATCAGCCTGAGCCCGAGGCTTGAGGGGTTGGGATGGTCTCCCACAGGTCATCTGGGTACCCTGTCTTTTTCACAATGTGCTGTTGCAATCAGCACTTGAGGGTTCATCAGACCACTATGGCCCCCTGCTGGCTCAGCTGATATCTCCCAGGGGGGCGACCCAGAGCTGAGGAGGAAAGCAGGTGACAGTGAAGAAGCCAATGCAAAAGTTCAAGGCCATGGAACTGCTGGAACCACTTTTCCAAGTTCTAACCTGACTGTCAAGTCAAGGATTTCAAGGACTAACAGAGATGGCAAACAGATGTCATTTTCTGTGCCAGCTCTGAGTGGTGGGAGTCTGGGTAGCTCAGCTGGGGCGAGGGGGGGGGCACAATAATTGACCATTATGTCCGCCAGGGGTGGTAGAGGGCATGGGGAACATATGCCCAGTACTTGCCAACCCCATATGAGTGCCTTTGGACAGAGATTTCATTTTGTAATTTCACAATTACATTGGAAAAGGAATGACATAGTATATCTAAATTGCTTTAAAAATCTGAAGCGAGACAAAAACGTAAGTTAAAGATAGAAAACTTTACTTTGCTTTTAAACAGCTTAAATGCAGAATAGAAAAGGGAGCACAGATCCAAGGAGTATGGGGGTTCTGGGCCCTTCCTGCCACACCAGGTGCGTAAATTTAGGTAAGTCCCAGGACTTTTTCAGGAAGAAAAAATGAATGTATATGAAAGCCCTCGAAGGAGGGCTCAGGGTTATTCCCTTGCCTGTCCCTCCATGCCATGTGCTCAGCCCTGGGAGCCTATCACACTGTATTGCTAATAGTGCGGCACCTCCACCTGCTGCTGCTTCACCACCCTAGGGCTTGGGAGAACACAGGGGTGGCTTTCACAGCAGGCACATCAAGCTGGAAACAAAATGTGTGTGCCCAGCAACTCTGGACCATCACAAGGACAAAAGTGTCTGCATCCCACCCTGTTTTCTCATCTCCCACCAAGGAGAGCAGTGCAGACCCAAGAAGTCAGAACATGCTAAAGACCCCAGCAGCAGGCAGCTCAGCAGTGCAGCAAAGGAGCATCATGGTCCTGACTCTATCCCAGCGCTGACCACACACAGACACGCGCCATCAACACAAGCAGACAGGTGAAGGGCTTCGTCTTGACCAGGCTACAAATGACGCTAACCGACTAAAACACCTGTAATCCACACACTGCCGTCATTCGACAGTACCTTTACAGCATTCACTTTAAAAATAACATTTCTTATAACTGTGCTGAAATATATTCAACACAGAGCTCACTGTTTTAACCACTTTCAAGCATGCAGTTCTGGGGCATTAGATACATTCCAACTGTCCGGCAACCGTCACCAATGCCCACCCCAAGCTTTTCCATTGTCTCACCCGAAGCTCTGCACTCATGGAAATGATTGTGAAGGTTCTTCAGGTACAACAATGGAATTCACTGCAAGCCTCATTTCCTCTCCCATAAAAGCCAGTGCCTCAGGCTATTATGATGACAGCAGTTTATTGGGAAGACAACCAATGGTTCTTTACTGGGTGCTACGCTCATGAGCACCCCAAGAACCAGGGCAATGGGATATCTTCTACTAAGACAGGGCGATAAGAGCAGCCTTCTTTTGTTGGTGCCCGTGGGCCAGGCACAGCGTGTGCTTTGCTGTCTCCTCTCAGAGGATATTCCTGTAAGGCAGCTTCATTGCCCCTATTTTGCAGATAAGAAAACAGCTTTAAAAGGGGTCACCTAGCTAAAAAGTGGAGGAGCCAGGACTCTAGGCCAGGCCTTTCTGCCTCAAAAAGTCACATACCACCCACGCAGAAGTACATTCCACTTTGTTCATGAGCTTCCAGAGAAGGAGTAGAAGTGGGAACATGGAGAATAAATCACTGCCACTGACCCGAGGGGCTCACAAACTACCTTGACCAGTCTGAGTCAGTGAGGCTTTCCAGCCCCACCAGCCACCCTGGTCTCTTACAGAAACACATTGGGTCTGAGATGGTCCCTGCCAGCCAGCACCACCTCTGTTTGCCTCCAGGGGACAGGGGTCCTCCCGGATGAACCTGAACTCCCAGACCCCGAGGGACTCCCTGTTTTCCTGAGAGACTCCTCGGCCCCAGGACTGCAGCCACATAAACCACAGAAAGAACTAACTTCTCACACAGATCAATAGATAGTTCGATGAACTGATTTTAGGTTTGGAACTGATGGGACCCCTGCAAGAGAAGAAATATCCAGCTGCTTTCAACAGCCTTTCCATTAGGCTTAGGACTGTTTATCAGAATTGAAAAAGCAGCCCCCTCCCCAAACCAGCCAAGAGCCCTCCTGCTCTGTAAAGTTCTCAAAAAACATTCCTTGCACCCTCAGGTGCATGTTGGTATCTTTGAAACCAGGAACTGGCTATTGTTTGCCAGGCGCTGAGGCTTCCTGATGCACTGGCACCCCCAGCCACCTACCCCTGGCCAACTCAACACCTTCTCTGTCGGGGGTATTGGGCGGGGTGCAGACACAAGAGGGAGAGAAAGAGGCCTGGGTCCCGTGAGAAGCAGCCACTTAGCAGCCCCTACCCAGGGAGACAGAGAACAGACAGCATCCATCTTGCCCAATTATGCAAATGAACAAAGGAAATAATGCCCAGGGGACATTTATAGTGAAGATTAGTCACCCCTGGGATGTCTCCTGCCCTCCAGAGCTTTCAGTCACCCATGGGTCGATCTGAGACATTCTCTGCAGTCAGCTTGCTGTAGTCTGTGAGCTCCTGGCACTGTCCATATGGGAACTGAGAAATCTGGCAACACTTTGTAGTGCATGCCAGGCCCTTCATGTTCTCCTGGGGAGAGCTGTGAGGGAACAGTTCTAAACGACCCTTGAATAGAGTCCTATGTCCTTGACGTGAGGATGGGCTGACACTTAAGACTCAGAGCCAAGGGCTCAGCTCCCTGAATGAGGGAGGCACCACAGCTGGGCTGGCTCCTGGGCACCTGGGGCTGCGGCCTACCCTCCGAGAGGGGTGCGTCCTGGGGCAGCTGCTCCAGCGCCCGGCCCAGGTGGGTGGACTCACTCGAGCTCCCCCGCTGAGCAGTCTTGAGGACTGTGATCTCCTCCAGCAGCTCCTCGGTGCGCTTGTTGTGTGCATCTTGGTCCTAATGCAGGAAGAGAGGTGGCGTGAGGATGCAGCCTGGGGCACCCCCTGGACAGGCCCCAGCCCCTGTGCATTCACCCTCATTCCCCCAGATGAAGGGCCTCCGTGCACCTGCTCACTTCCCAAAACACAGCTGCACAGAAATGACTCCTGCAAGGCCCAGCTGTGAGAGTTACAACCACTAAGAGATGTTGAGCCAGGGACCTGGGTGATGAAGACACCTGAGGTCTCTAACTGAGTGGTGTCTGAACAAAGTAGCTACAGCACAGGCCTTAAAGCACGTAATGTGATGAAGGCAGCTTTGAGGCCCCTGAGCAGGCCTCGGGCCTAACACACCTCGGAAAGGCCATGGGACTCACAAACCACAGCTCAGCCCGCATCACACACACCAGCAGAGACCCTTTTTGCAACAGACACCCATGTACATCCATCCTTACAGAAGAGCAGCACAGCGGTCAAGCCCTATCTGGTTGCGGGACCCTAAGTGGTGCCCACTCAAGCTGCTGAGCTTAGCAAGCGTCTCTCTCAGTCAGCGGGTCAGCTTGTCAGCAGCAGCACCAACCCAGTAGCTGAAAATCAGAGCAGGGCACCGCATAACCTGACACTGCCCCAGTCTGTGTTACATGGGTCACAACAGCTTGTAATACCAATTCCAGGTCCCGCAGCTTCTGTGTCAGCTTCAAGTTCTTCTCCTCCAGCTGGTAAAGTTCGTCACGCTGGGCCCGAGCCGCAGCCAGCTGCTCCTTCATGATGGACTTGGTGTCCATCAAGGTGAAGTTATCTTGTACCAGCTCCTGGTCAGCAAAAACATACACGAAACCGTCAGATTAAAGCCCTTGCTTCATGATGACAGCGTCCTTCCAGGCATCTGGGCCCAAACCAACAACCTAGGGATAAAACTGCCACCACAGGAAAAGTCTGTCTCCACTTTTGAGCCCCTGAACCTTTTCCACGAGGCCAAGCCAATGGACTTTCTCTATGAAAAAATCCCTGAATCAAGAAGCTATTTAAATCCGGGAAGGAAACCCTTCCTCAGTGTCCCCTTTTTGCCAGCCGAGGTGTGAGAGTGTCTGACATGTGTAACCTCTCTGATTGGACAAGTGCACCTGCTGACAAGAATAGGACTTCATTGAGCCTGGTTCCTTAACAAAAAAGGGCTGGGGCTAAGAGTTGCTCCCGGGTTTCAGGGCTGAGTCTGGGCCTCTCTATTCAACATTCACCCCACTGATCTGGGTCCTGGAAAAAAAGGGCTATTCAGACAGGCTTTCGTTCCACACACAGTTCCTATTTGAACATTTTACACACGCCCTCGGGAAACCAACAGCTCTCTGCAGTTTCCTGGAAATGAGGAGTCTGTAAGACACAACAAACAAATAAGTACTATGGGCCTACTATGTGTCAGGCACATGCTGGGTGTGGAACACAAAGGCTTGTCCCTTGCAGGCCCCTCCCAGGAGTTGTCTGCTGGACTCACTCCTGTCCCAGGTGCCCAGCACATGGGGGAGCCGTTCAGTTCCTCCCCGCATCTCTGCTCCCTAACCCCGGAGCCCTGCCTTCACCACTCAGGATCGTAGGGGCACTGAGTCTCCCCTGAACGCCTTCACAGTCTGCAAACATGCACACATGGGAACCTGTCCCTTTCTCTCAGTGGGCAGTTTTCCAAGGCTTGCCCCACTTATGGGTTATAACAACTAGGAGTGGCCGGTAGCTCCTGCTTACCCGCCACCTGTTCATTTTCTCTGTGTGGGCCAGAGTCCAGGGTTCTTGGTAGAGGGGAAACCATGCACCTCACCGTCAGTGGACATGGTTCTGATCAGAGCCTGGCAGCGGGGAGGGTTTGGTCATTAGGACTCTGGATTCACCAGAGTGCCCTCTCTCTGCCTGTCTTCGGCCCTGCACCAGGCACTCTCTGTCCCTGCCTCATCCACTCTTCACAACAGCCCCGAGAGGGAGGCAGGGACAGTCACTTCCTCCACATGAAGAGGCTGACTTGGGTAAATTAAGGAATAAGCCTCAAGTCACAAAGCCAGCAAGGGGTAATGCTGGGGCTTGAACTCAGGCTGGGGAGCTGAAGACTGGTGTTCTCTCCACTGCCCTCAGCTGCCTGCAACCCATCCTTAAGGAGCCCACATGGGTCAGAATCCCCAACTACTCGGCGATGTGAGCTGGAGCACATAGAGGGGCTCCAAGCAGGGAGAAGGCCCAGCTTTCCCTCTTTGACCACTGCCCCCAGCATTCTCAACTTGTGCTCCAGCCAGTCTACCCACCAGTACTCACACCAACCACCATACTCTCAAGCCCTGAGCTCCTATAGCACAGCCTGCCCCTTTATCCTTACAACCAACTCCTACTCAGCCTTTAAAACCCAGCCAGAGTTGCTCCCTCTGTGACTCCACTCTGTCCCACCCACTGAGTCAGATGCTTGGGCTCCCAGAGTGCCCACTATGAGGCAACACTGAGCGGGCCTGACCACCACCACCCCCAGGCTAGTCCCACAGGGAAGGACTATTCCACTTCTGTTCTTGTGGGCCTCCCAGAAGTATTCAATGACACTGTCAGCTGAATCACACCATGAGGAGCAATCAGAGGTGGCATGTGAGTTGGGCCCTGGAGGATCTGGAGACAGGCAGGGATGGACAAGTGTCTAGAAGCAGAATGCAACATGGAACAAAATGATTTATAGCCCGGCTGGGCGTGGCTCAGTGGTTGAGCGTCAACCTAGGATCCAGGCGATCGGGGTTCGATTCCCGGTCAGGGCACATGCCCGGGGTTGTGGGCTGGATCGATGACTCTCTCATCATTGATGTTTCTCTCTCTCTCCCTCTCCTTTCCTCTCTCTGAAATCAATAAAGATATATTTTTTTAAAAAAATTTATAGCTACTATTCAAATATGTCTGTTTTCTGGAGGCATCAACCTTCACCATGTATTGAGCAACAGAAACATCTAAACTTGCTTTGCAAACCCCACCACCTCAGAATTGAGACTAGACCCCCAAGAAGCCTGCCTGAGTCCTAAAGCTAGCAAGGAGCTCAGCTGCAGGAGGGAGGAGCCACACCTTGGCAGCTGCCCACAGCCACTGCCTCCCAAGGGCCTGACCCCAACTGAACCGGATGCTAGGTTTGACCCAGCCCAGCGAACAGCTGAGGGACTACATTTAGGAAGTCACAGGCCAGGCCTGGCAGTTGGTTCCTGAGTGGCCCAGAGCTCTCATGGTGACTGGGAGTGAGGACTAGGAACGTGGGTTGATGGGCTCTGACTCCTGGGCCTGCCACGTGCATGGTTAGCTGTGGGACCTGAAGCAAGTGCAGGTCCCTGGACTGTGGATCCCTCCTTCCCACTATGGACATGAAAACGGGGCTGATGTGTGAAGATATCACGCGACAATGCATGTGAAATGCCCCGCGCTCGGTGCCTGAGGCCCAGCAAACAGGCGGGTTGCCCATCACCGTCACTTCCTGTTCCTATAAGACGCTCACCGAGCAACCATCTACCAAGCAACAGACAGACCCTCGTTTTCCAGGGGGAGGTCAAAGAAACAACTGTCTCCTCACCAAGCCCTAGGCCACAGCACCCAGGCATGTCCAAGGTGTTCAGGGCAACCGAAAGCCAGCACAGGGGTGTCCTCAGAGGAGGGAGATCGCCCCTCACTAAGCTCCACCTGCTCACCGGGTTTGCTGCCATGCAAACGTGGGTCTGTGAAGGACCAGGGCGTAAATCCTTCTGGCTTTTCAGGTTGTGAGTCTGTTACAACTACTCAACTCTACGGGTGTAGCAAAAGCGGCCAGGCAGTATGTGGACAAGTGGGCGTGGCTGCGTTCCAATAGACCTTTACTCATAAGAACTAGCGGGGGCCGGGTTTCACCCCTGGACTGACTGTGCAGCTCAGCCATCCCTGAGCTAGACACGTGATGGCACCGAGAACTCGAACTCAAGGCCAGGAATACACTCTCTCTCTTCAAGGAGCTCCTGGTGTGCGTAGGGACAGGCAGGAAGATACATCATGACAATGCCACGTGGTGACCATGCCTGAAGGTAAGGGGTGAACAGGAAGCCTGAAGGAGGAGGCTGGGGCATGCAGCCTGCAGAGTTTGGCCCACACGCCCGAGCTGGCCTTGCACTGGGGGAGGTGGGGTGGGCGGAGGAGGCCTCAGTGGGCACCAGGACACCCGACGGGAGCTCGGTGCAGCTGGAGCAGAGTACCACTGGGGACCGGAGGAGGGTGAGTGCCAGACAAGGGCAGAGTGTGGAGTTTACCTAAGAGCACTGGAGAGATGCCTGAGGAGCTTAGCAAGGCTGCTCCGGCGTGAACAAGAGACGGAGGCAGAGTGGCCAGTCCGGGTATTTGTGGGGCCCCTGCACTAGCGATACTGAGGCTCCAGGGCAGGCACTGGGCCAATCTGAGCAGAGGACCCGAGTCCAGCACCGCAGCCACACTCACTCTCCCAACACCTGCCTCGGGCCAGGGGCATGCTGGGAGATGGGGAGGTGGGCTCTGCAGGTGGGGAGCACCTGGACCCATGGGGTGGCACAGGGAGAAAGAAGAACCAAGGTTCACTGGCTCTGGATTAAGTTCCTGGGTGGGTGGGTGGTGACGGCAGCTTAGCAACAGCTCGGCAGTTTTGGGGGAGGGTGACCGTGCATTTCGACAGCTGACCTTGGGGGGAGGGGTCCAGGCCACACAGAGGGTGGGCAAGGGAGGCTGGATGTGCTCACTGGGCGTGAGCCCCGATCCTCAAGCCTGGCTGTGGTTGAGTGGGGGGGTGCGGAAAGCCAGAGAGGGCGGGGAATTGCAGGAAGCAGTGGTATCCCTTCCTCCCAACAGGCTCGGAGGGGGACTGATTTAGCTGGGGAGGGACTGGGCAGAATGGGGACAGTTTGGTTTTGTTTTAATTAAGGGTGGGGATGCCTTGGAAATCTTAAGGATGGGATTGAAATCAACAAATATATCTTGAGCACCTTCTATTGAAGATGACAGAGAAGGGTTTAGCTGTTGGATCCCCTGGGTGCAGTGCGTGACTATGCCTTCACTGGAGGATGAGTGGAGCTGGGACCCCATCTCCCAGGGCCAGATGGGCAGGAAGACCAAGCCTACAGAACATCTTCCTTCCCAAACCTGGTCTGTGGGGAGCTGCTGTGGCCCCAGGCACGGAGGTCCTGCCTGGGTGAGCCGCAGATGTGCTCTCCTGCTCCCTGACCCAGACCTTGAGGCACCAAGGCGATACTAATTTAGCTTGCGGCCATAAATTCTAGAAAGGCTTATGAGGAAGCTGGCCCCGGCCTGAAGGGTTAAGGGACAGTCAAGCCACATACCAAGCCAAGGACTCAATCCTCCCCAAAAAGTTCCCATTAGAAGCCGAGACAAAGGTAGTTACCAAGGTCTGAGCTCCTGCAGGAGGCAGGATGTTTACTCTGAAAGAACATTCTTATGTCCTTAAAGGAATTACTCTATCGGGCAAGGGGAAGGAATGTGGGGCGGGGTGCTATTCAGCAAAAACAATGCGGGTATAAATTGAGCTTGGAAAATAAACTCGGGGCTGCAGCAGTCACGAGCTGCAGTCCTCCCGATCCCATCGTTTTTGTCTGTCTTTTCTCCATCCTCACCCCTTCCTCAGGACCGTTCGACTCTGCCGGCGGGCTCCGGCACTGGGCACTGGGGGGATTTCTTAAGAGTGTGTGACTATGCGCTGGCCGGTGTAGTTCAGTGTTGCAGCTTCGGTCTGTGCACCAGAGGGTCTTGGGTTCAATTCCCAGTCAAAGACACATACCTGGGTTGCAGGTTCTAGCCCCAGTCAGGGCACATGTGGGAGGCAGCCAATTGATGTGTCTCTCTCACATTGATGTTTCTCTCTCCTGCCCACCCCACACCCTTCCACTCTTTCTAAAAATCAATGGAAAAAATATTCTCACTGCTCAGGGGTGGATTGACAACAACAAAAAAGTGTGTGTGACCACTGTACCCCGGGCCCCATCAATAACCCAGCTCCTAGTTGCCTTGCCAACAACCCGCCCAGCCCTGCCCTGCACGGATCGAATCCAGGGGCCCGCCTCTGTGGACAGGGATTTGCCAGGATAAACTCACTAGAAATGATACCTAAGCTCCCACCTAAGCCACACGATACCAGGTGTGAGGTGCTCAGAGACACCTAGACCACCACTCCTTTCATAGATGGGGACAAGGCTAGTCCAACACCCAGCAAGTGGGGTGACAACTGGGACTGTGCCCAGCTAAGTCACCACCTCTGGAAGCAAGCACTGCCCAGGAAACTGTAACTGTTCCAGAGGGGTCAAGACAAAGCCCCACTGGCCCTCACCCTGCTCAGGATGCACCTGGCACCTGCACGTCTGCCCTTTGCTCTCGGGAATTTCAGCCAATGACAAAACATGGGACGAGGGGACCCTTCCAGGCGATCTCTCTCTGCCTGTGTCCTCCACTTGCTGCCCTGGCAGCAGAGGTGGGACAGCTGTTTGCAGAGGGAAGTCAGGGACCGTCCTGTGCACCCCACTTCCCACTGTGCCTAGGGTCGCCCAGGCCGGGTCGCTCGCTGCTCTGGTTATTGTTTTAACCTTATGTAAACCAGACTAGGAGCCACACAGAAGCTGCCTGAAGTTTAAGAACAAAACAAGGGAATCTGAGCTCATTTTTCTAACCAAAATTAACCTTGCCCTGGCCCTGAGTCCCAAGTTCTTTTCCTCCCACGTGGTATCGACACCCAATCCCTTTCATGTGTTTCTCAGTGGCGACCCTGGGCAGGCTCTTGAGCAGGTCCCCGGGCCATCTGTGGCTCCCCTGGGACGTGGAGGAGGGCCCCTGCGTGGCGGGTGTCCACAGATGTGAGCCAGCTCGGCAGTGACAATCATGCTCGCTCTCTGCTCTGCTGCCTGTCACAGGGACACTGTCACCATTCCCAAGAAGACAAAACCTCATAGCCTTTCCCTTTCCTGATCTCCAGGCTGCAAGGATTTTCATTGCTGAGAGAGGGGTTTTTACTTGACTTCTGTGGTGACTACCACGTGCCTTGTGCACCAGGCCCCAGGGACACAGTTGGAGACCTTGTCCCTGCCCTCAGGGACTCCAGGTTGACACAAGACATCTGGCCAAGCAGGGCTGCAGGGAGGGCTGCTGACATCTGCAGGGCTGTGGGGAGCTTGTGCATGGCTGTCTGTGACTCTCCCACCATGTCCTGTGGCGATTCCAGGACATAATGTGGGCCATGTCCCAGAACCTGTCTGTGCTGAGATCTGTGCTTTTGTCACCAGCAGGGCCAGGGGACCATTTCCAGGACAAAGCCGAGAGCTGGCCTCCCACTCCCACTCCCACTGTGCTCGGGCAAGACGGATTTGGCACAGCACCCATGGTGCCTTCTCCACAGGGGAAGGGCGAGTGTGTCACTAACATTCCTGGGAGACCAGACACAACTCTGAGTAGGTGGGAGAAACAAGCCTAGACCACAGCCATCCGCAACCCACTGTCACCTGGCCCAGGGACCCCAGGGCCTGTGTGCAGCAGGAGAGCATGTTGAGGTCTCGGCCTCCAGCAGCCGGGCAGGGAGGACAGCCTGTGCTCCCCGGACCTGTGTTCAGGCCCCTCCAAAGCTTCCTGGCTGGCAATGGTGATGATTTCTTCCGATCCAACAGGCCCACTCAGTGAGCTGGCACCCTGACTTCACCCAGCTCACTCACACTGCCTCTACACCCTGGGATCTGAAAAGGGAACAAAACTCTCAATCTTTCGAAACCAAGGTCTAGAACCAGCTGCTGACATGATGCAGTTGGGGTGAGTGGTCAAAGTGTCAAGTAACCTAGCCTGGGTCTCGGTCTCTGTCCCCCCTCAGCACTGACACCCTCCCCTGAAGGGACCCAGACCTTGCTGTCAGAGCAGGGTAACCACTGAGAGCTTAACATGGGGCTTGCCGAACACCAGGTATTTCACTGTAAGAGCCTCATGAAGTAGTACAGTTATCTGTCTTTTACAGATGAGGAAACAGTCCTGCCAAGGTTTAGCCACAGAAATTGCAAGAAGTCTTAGAAAAATAATTTGTGAATAGACAGATCATCCCTGGGTCATGAAGCAGGAGAAGGAAAATCCTAAAAGAACCAGGGCCCTTCAACCATGCTCCCGACCCCGTTCCTCCCACTAATAGGGGGAGGCCCTTGGGGGTCCCACAGACAGGCTGAGTGCAGGGAAGGGTCAGCTGGAGAGGCGCTGGCTCCCCTTCCCTGGTCCAAGACAGGGATCCCAGGCGGCTGGGGCTCACCTCCATGCGGGCCTGGTAGAAGTCCGCATCTTTCAGCTTCCCCTGGAGGTGTGCAAGCTGTCTCTCCAGCCTCCCCACGAGGCGCCCCCTCTCCCTCAGGGAGTGCAGCTCACCCAGGTGGGCAGCAGCAGACTGGGCGCTGGCCGCAAGCTGGAAGTTCTGGAAGGTGGGCAAAGGAAGTGGTCCTCAATCAGGGCACCGCCAGGGAGGGAAAAGGGGCCAAGTCCCTGCAGTCCCAAGAAAAGACAGTTCCCGGTGGCCAAGAGGCTCCAGGTGCAGGCCGCTGCATGGGGGCCCCTATGCTGTCACTAAAACACATCACCCCCACAGCAGCTGTCAGGACACCTGGCTCTCAGGCAGGGTTGCATTGAGCAGGAAGGAAACAGGTCCCGAGGTTACACTCCTGGACCTTGGGCCACGGTCACTGGGGTGTCCCAGCCCCCACCCTCTCCACACACAACAGGCTCCCGCTCACCTCCTGCCTGACGTGCTGCAGCTCCAGCACCAGCTGACCCACCTCATGCCTGGTGGCCACCAGCTGCTCTGTTTTCTGCTCCCTGAGGGCAATTCAGAGGACGCTTGGTGAGGGCTTCCTCAGAAGCACCTAGAAAGCCCACCATCTTGAGAGACCAGAGGGGGAAGGAAAGGGGACCTTGCCAGTGGGGGTGAGGAGAGAGTTTGCATGTGGGGCTCAAAAAAGCTCCCGACTCAAATGTCACTTTTAGGTTTTCAATGCCTGCTCTCGGGCTACACACATCAGACACTGAGTTTTCCTCTGAGGGTGCAGGACAGGTCAGGAGCCCCCAGGAGCCACTGTGCCCCTCCACCACCAGCAGGCAGTGAGGCCTACTGACAGGGAGGTAATGGCTGGCAGCCCCCAAGACGACGGGCCAGGTGACATCACTAGCTGCAGGAAAGGGGAACAGACTCACCAGAAGGGGCGAGACACTTCCCCCTCCAGCCAAGGACACACATACCAGTGTGTGGCCACTGGAGCCCCACACAGGGCCTGAGGGCAAACAGCAGGCTGCCTCTCTAAGCCTGTAATATCTGGACTGGCAGGAGCCCAAAGCCCCCGAAGAACCCCTCCTGTGCTGCACCAGGTGGGAGCGAAATTTTCCCTGGTCAAACGGACTGAGCTCGGAGCAGGACCCAGCGACTCTGGGCTCAATACAGAGCTCTCCTGTCCACTGCACTGCATGGCAGTGACCCACATGTGCTAGAAACGTGCTGGTGACACACACAGAAGAGCAGAAAGGCCAGGGCACTGGAGGACTCACAGTTCCTGGCTGACGTGGCACAGCCTGCCCTTGGTGTCAGCCAGTTCCAGGGCCAGGTGATGGCCGTGCTCGCTGGACAGGACACTGGTTGGGCCGGGTGCGGACTCAGCACTGGAGGCCTGGAGGGGGCAGGGCAGCTGCTGTGCCCGGAGGTGGTCCCGCTCCCGAGTCAGGTCCACGATTATCTGCTGCAGGGCAGAGAGGGGGTCTCAGTGCGTGCTCCTGTGCCCGGCACAGTGCCTGCTCTAGAACTTGGTGAAAAATTACCAAAAAGTGTAAAAGAGAAGATGGCAGCCGACACCGACACTGCAAAACCAAGAGAGAGACATGAAAACAATGATGTAATTTTTTAAAAAGCGATGACATATTTAGTGAGACAGAAAGAGGCGTGAATGGAGCACGACTCCAAGTTCAACTTCTACCCTGATGCAGGTGATTCGGAGGTAACTGTGCATTTCAGGGAGAGTGCCCACGTCCTGTCCCTGTGGAACCTCGGTCAGGGGTCGGGGTGGTGTGCGGGATTGAGAGGGAGAGTGAGGGTGAGGACAATGGCTCATAACTAGGACCCCAGGCCCCTCCCCACCTGTCCCACCAGGCTGCTGGGCCCCCTGCAAACACACCTCCCTGTATTCGTCTCGCTCATCTACGAGCCTCTTCACGTGAGACAGCATGTTCTTCGAGGAGGCCTCCAGCTCCTCCCGGGACACGTCTGGAACTTCCAACATGTTCAGGTCCAGCACGTTCTTCTGGTGTTGGGTCACCTGAGGGCACACATGGGACGGTGCTGCAGCAGCTGGGCAGGGAGAAGCTGCGAGGGCCCAAGAGGACCTACCTCCCAAGGGCAGCCCTGAATTTCATCATCCCTCAGTACTATTTGGGCAGCATTGCAACCCCCTTTTATTACAAATATCCTGCTGGCTGAGCAGAAAAGACAATGAGTGGCAGACCTAGTCCCCAGGTACATACATTTTCAAAACATGTGGACACACCAGGAAAATCAAAAGGCAGAATGGTTCTTAGGCTGACAGGTGGCCACTTGCCCACATGAATGGCTAAGTGTATTTACCACAATGCTCACTTTCCCCTAGACTACAGCAAGCTGCATCCATCTCCTGCTCCAGTGCTGACTCAGAACCCAGAACCCAGCACCCATGGTGCCTGGCGGCTGTGGATCCATCAGCCCAGCCTGTCCCCGGCACCGGCATAGGGAGCTGTGTTCAGCTGCCCCTGCCAGTCACACACCTGCTCCTATGTGCTCCTGCTCCTGTCTTTTTCACGCCTTTATCTCACCTGTCCAATCAGACTGAAGGCTGAACCTCATCTCCTAAGATACTTAAAACATACAAGGCTGCTTCTGGAAGGGAGGGTGTAGGAGTGTCAGGGAAACCCATTTTCAGGTACGGGCTTGCCCCACAGGCCCAGTTTCCAGGGAAACCACTTCTCTGATGTTACCACCTCTGCCAAGGTCAATGCAGAGGGGCCGTCCTCAGTGCAGAGCCCTTCTCACCCCAGCCCAGGAGAAGAGTCTATGGTGACAGCCCTTCTGGGACCTGGTGGTTCCTAATCTCCCAGGTGGTGGCAGCCTGTTTCTCTGCCATGTCACTGACACAGAGCATCTTTCTCCATGAAGATCAACCATCTGAAGCAGGGTGACATTTGCCAGAATATATTTTGAGGGACTGTACATCAAATTCGAAGCCCCAAACCACTTGACAGTACTTAAAAGTAGTCTGATTCCATATTAGGCAAGAAGAGGCAGAAGACTTGATTGAGGAGGTTTTCAAGAATATTTTAATCTTTGCCCCCATTTTATTTTAGCATGCTGATGACTAACCTTCCCAACAGGATGGACATTTCTGTGGTGTCATTCCCCTAGTAAAATCACGAATGGGTGACATAGTCTTTAAACTTTTCCCTGGTGGAGGGAGCCTACCTCCTGTCTTCATGGGAGTGGGGTCCACAGCTGAGCCCCATGAAGCCAGCGACACACCTACCTCCTGAATATGGGCCATGATCCCGGCCTGGGTCTCAGTGTCCAGCTCCTGGATCCGGTTTATATACTCCTCTCTCCTCTCACACTGTGGAGGGTAACCCGTGTCAATGGGAGCATTTTGCCAGTGAGGCAACCTGGACCCAGCCCAGCACACAGTTTCCAGACCAACTGCCTGCCCAGCCCCTGGCTTCCTCCTTTATATTCCTCCAAGAATGTGTCCTCCTACCGCCCCTGAGACTGGGATTTCTCTAGAACTTGCTCTGAACGCCTACATCTGAATCACCTGGGTTGCTTGTTTATTAAAAAAAACAAAACATCAGGTTGAAGACATAGGGTGAAACACTAAAATATGCACGTGAAACGAGCTCTCCAAGAGATTCTTAAACTGGTAAAGATCAAGAACACTGGGTTTAAGCCTGGGAGCGGCAACCTTCTATTTCAAAGTGCTGGGTGGTAAAAGTATCTTGGAGTCTGGGGGTCGTTTGGTGTCAGCTCTACCATTGTGGTGCGAGAGCAGCCAGAGGTAACACATGAAGAAACCAGTGGGACTCTGTTCCTGGGAAAGTTTATTTTCAAAAACAGGGTGGGTCACATTTGGGCCCCCCCGCTGTGTGTAGATTCTGACCTTTTTTCTAGGTGTCTCTATACTGGGGAGAATTTGCTAATGGCACCCTGGGCTGAGGAACCCCCACCTGCTTGTTGCCAAAGGTGCACTGGCACTAGCATTGACTGCCACCTATTGAGTGGTCCCTTCTCTGAGGAAGTGAGGAATGTGTCGTGTTGGGCTGAAGGGAGCTTCATTCCTACCTCACTAAGGGGGACCTTTGTCCCCACAAACCCAAATACGAGGTGGCTTAAGGCAGGCCCCCTCCACCCCTGCCCAAGCCCTACCTGGACAGCAGAGCCCAGCACCAACACCAACAAGTTCTTGACTTCCTCCATGCTTCTGCCTAAATCCAAAGAGCAACATATTTTATTAGGCTTGTCTGTTCATAAAATCTCACTGGTGAGACACCAGTCTGCTGGGGAGCGGGGGGCGGGGGACCAGATAAACTTAAAAAAATCATTTCTCTACCCATGATTTCGACTTGGGTGTACACATTCCGTCTGTTTTCCATGTATTGGTTTGTATATTATTTAAGCCAGATGAGAACTCTGTACATAGCTATCTGTGGTCCTTTTCCACTCAAATCTGTCATCAATATTGTCCCAGGATAACCCATGAACTTCAGCATCAGCATCTCTTTTTAGTGAGTGTGGGAAGCAGCGCCCAGTGGCAGAGGCCTCTCCTCAGGGAACACTGAGCCGACTCTAAAACCGGGATGCGCACAACTCTGCCTTTCACCGTGCACACTTCAAACAGACCATCCTCCCCAGGCCTGGCATCCTGCTCGGGCCTCCCCACTCTCACATCTACCCTGCCACAGCCTCCTCCCACTTCTGCGTTTCTATATTTGGCTGGAATGTTCCAAAGAAAACCCCAGACAACATACAGACATCACTTTTGATGGCCTCACACTTATTTTGTACAAAGGCCACAGACTTACTCAACCAATCCCCTTCCAGAGGCTCAATTTTTCAATGTTTTCATCTAAATGATGCTAAACACCTTAGCAGCTAGCTAATTTTTAAGAAGAGGGAAGAAAATTAGTTTTAAAAATATATTTTAAAGCGAGAAGGAGGGACAGAAAGAAAAGATGAGCATGGATGTGAGAGCAGAACATCAATCGGCTGCCTCCTGTACGCCCCCTGCTGGAGATAGAGCTGGAAAGCCGGGCTTGTGCCCTGACCAGGAATCGACACAGCAACTTTTGGGGGCATGAGATGACACCCATCCAACTGAGCCACACTGACCAGAGCTTAAAGGCAAGTTTTTAATGCAGATTCTTATTTACTTCTTTAGGAGAAACTCACCCTTTAAGCTTCTCCTACTGCCAAATTGCCCCACAGAAACGCTTTACCCTTTTACTGTCTCACAAGCAACAAGCTTATGATAAGTCCCATTTGCCCGGACCCAGACCAACCCTGTCTTGCCGCCCCTTCTCAGCTCTGCCAAGCAGGTAGCCCAAACATGTCCTCTGTCATCATTTTACACTGTCTATCTGATTATGCGTCTTCGTGTGCTTATGAGAACCAAACACTTGATAAACAGAGTCAGATGTTGGGGCTCTAGACTTGGCTTGGTTAGCAGGAGCAGTGTGACCCCAGGAAGCTGTACTCTGGCCCCCATCCTCAGTTTCCACATCTCTGAAATGGAGACAGCTGGCCTGGGTGATGTGCAGAGGGGGTTGGGGGTAAAAAAAAAAAAAAAAGTATAGTTTTCTAACTTTCTAATCATATCCTGCTCTATTTGGGGGAGAAGGAAAGTGCCAGAAATGGCATTGTCTTCTTGAAAGACTTACCCACACCCACTCACACTGTGCTAAAATGGCCCAAAGTATTACCACGGACCCCGGGATGAAAAACACAAACTCATGCCCCGAGGATTAGTACTGTGGGTCATTTCGGGTCCCTGGGTGTACGGTGTGGATGGAGTGACAGGCGGCCTCATCCCAATACCTCCCAAATGAGATATCGCTAAGAAAAACCTTCCTGAGATGGAGACACTATGGCTGAGTCTCAGAACTGAGGACTGGGTATTCACTGACCTAAACTGCACCCTCCTTGCTGTCTCCCAGCCTGGGGAGGGCGGGAGGAGTGGGAACCAGACCACAGGGTCTCTATGGACCATCCAGGTTCCACTCTAGCATATTAGGGATATGCTGGATACGGGTAGGTGCTGCAGATCCATCCCCTCCAGTCAAACCCTCGCCTTGCTAAGTGTAGAACCTCCTCAGTGTTAGGAATGGAAAAGCCTCAAAGACTCCTATGAATTCTTTTCCCGTGAGGCTTTCATTGGGCCTAGGAGGCTCCAATCTATAGTCGTTAATAAATATAATCACCACACTGACTCACTTCTCTATTGGTGCTGAGCTGATGATCAGTCACAATTTCAGTTTTGATAAAAAGAAAAGGAAATGCACACATGAGTGTTAAAAGCCTCCAGTCAGCCTCATCAACATCTTTCCCAGCTACAGTGCTAGTGCCCAGCCCATATGCCCATGTGATGGTCCCTCCTGCACTATCAGTCCCCTCCCCTAAGCCCTTGGTGGATATTAGAGGTACAGTCCCCTCCAGCCATCACCAGCCCCTCTCCCACAGTGATTCACCTTTCCCAGGCCAGGAACTTGGCGCTGTAACCAGCAGAGCTGATAATAAGGGAGAAAGTGTTTGGAGGGCTTGGATCAGCCAAAAAAGAAGGCAGAGTTCACACAGAAAATCTTTATGTATTCTGTCCAGAGCAGAGGCCGCAAAGGACCTATTATACCATACTTTAGAATAACTTAAACAGCCCTGATGACCCATTTTCCCAGCCACAACTGATGAAAACAGTATTAAAAGTGGAAACAAGTGTTCGGTAGGCCCACTGCTCGTAGCAAGAGAGTAAGCAAGGAGACTAGAAAACCTGTACATACAGACACACACACAGATACACAGACACACAGACACACACACAGGTACACAGACGCACACACACAGGCATACACACAGTTACACACACACACAGGAACACAGACACACACACAGACACACACACATAGACACAAGCTCAAAGTTACAGTCTGAGGCTGCTCAATCAAAGAGCAAAGGGTTCTGCTCCCTTAGCACCTGAGTCACATGCAGTGACAACCATGAGCCACGCATTCATTCATTCATTCATTCATTCATTCATTCAGTTCGTTCGTTCACTCACACCCATTAGGCATCAAGAGAAGCTAAATCCCACCCAGAGCACTGTTAGAAAAGCACGGAATTCCTGTTTGCTGAGTTTTGTTAGCAGAGGGGGAAACGGCTTAAAGGTAGAGAATTAATTTTAGGAAAATCTTCATGGACAAAAATTATTCAAAATAAACTTTTGGGCCATAAGCAGGGCACTAGGAGATTCCGCTTTGCCTCCTCCGGGTGGGGCAGCCCTGTGCTTGTTCTCACCAGGCTGTGTGAGTAAAAACATGCGCTTATCACAAACGCACCCTGTGATTTTTATCCCTACAGGTTCCTATGAAACTTATAAAAAGAGAGAGAAAAGCTGAAGTTCCCTCATTTCTCATGGGAGGCCGATGCCCAATTTCTCTCCAGGATTTTAGGAGAAAGAAAAACTCCTATTTTCATAAATCTACCAGACTGTGGGTTTTGAATAGTTTCAAAACCTACAAGAGACTGTCTACTGGGTTCCTGCCAGCGATATTGGCTCAGTGACACAGTTAAGCAGGCAAAGAAAAGAAACAAACCTACTGATAACTCCCTTTCCAAGCACCCATGTGGTCTGGGTGCTGGGAGCTTTGTCATAATCAACACAGTCCTCTCAGCTCAGACCAAGGAAATCAACAATTAAAAAAAGCCAAAACCCAGCCGGCGTGGCTCAGTGGTGGAGCATCGACCTATGATCCAGATTGCAGTTCGATTCCCGGTCAGGACACATGCCCAGGGGCGTGCAGGAGGCAGCTGATTAATGATTCTCTCATCCTGATGTTTTTCTCTCTCTCCTTCTCCCTTCCTCTCTCTGAAATCAATGAAGATATATTTAAAAAAAAAAAAAAAAAAGGTGAAAAATGCTAAGGGAACCTGGAAGGAGGACATCTAGTCTGCAGTAAGAATCAGGCAGGGTTTCTTAAAGGAATGACCTCTGAGCTGAGACCCAAAGGATGAGGCGAGATCTAGGATGCAGGCGAGCAAGAGCACCCCAGGCACAGGAAACAGTATGTGCAAAGGCCCAGAGGTAAGAGAACGTGGTGTTTGTCCAGGAGCCGTGGTGCAGGCAGATGCTCACAATGCGGCAGGGAGGAGATCTGCCGCTCTGTTTAACTCACCAGGGAGCTACCAGACAAGTACGAATTAAGCTCCGACTTTCTAGAAGATGCCCAGGAGCACATTTCATTCAGTCTTTCAAGGTCACAGTGAGTGTGCGAGGCTAGAACTTGGAACCCTTGCCCTCTCAGGCCTCAGGGCGCAGTGGGAGACATGACAGGATTCCTGGTGAGACCTACCACAGACTGAAAGAGCATCACAAGGACCGTGGAAGGTAGATGTGAGCTCCTTCAACATATTCGTGTTTTTCTGGTAAACCTCACCTGAGGATATTTCTCCCATTGCTTTTTCAGAGAGAGTGGAAGGAAGGGAGGGGGGACAGAGAGAGAAACATCAATGTGAGAGTCACATCGGCTGGTTGCCTCCCACATACACCTCAACTGGGGGTAGGAGACAAACCCACAACCGAGGTAGGTGCCCTTACTTGGGAATTGAACTTGTGACCCTTCGGTGTGAGGACTGACACTCCAACCATTGAGCCACACTGGCAGGGCCCTCAACAGAGTCTTACTTTCTTACCAAAGGGCACCCATCCCGTGACGGTGACATTGATTCCACATATACTAAGGAGGAGAGACCCTGGAGAGCCCACCGCAGCAATGGCCTTGCATGCCTCTGCACTTGGACTTGGTCTTGAGGAAGAAATGTGCTCTTGGCTTCATGCCTCAGAGTAACAAACCCACCCTTTAAAATCGCATCGAAATGATGCCGTGTTTTCACTGTGCTGGCTCCAAGCTGGCAGCTGGAGCTCCGTGTCCAACAGCTGCCCAGAGCCAATGGCACTGCCAAGCACCCCGGAGGCAGCGTTCACTCACCAGACAGCGGGTCCTTGCCGATCACCACGACATCGGGCAATCTCATGAGGATCACCTGCCTGAGAACATCCTACAGAAACAAAGAGGAAAAGGTACCAATGAGAACAGGAAACAAAAATAAAGGACTAAGATGACCGGGTGAGCGTGCAGCCACTACACGGCGACTTTAACACACTATAGAAGAGGAAGGTCTACTTAGGATACAAACAAATGTGAAACGTCAAAGCTAATTCACGTCTGCCTCGATCGTAACCAGGTAAGCCTCATGTCTGCTTCTGCACAGAGACCTTGGGGAGAGAAGACACTTTACACGTCAGGGTGGCAGGGGCAGGGGTGAGCATCTGTTTAAAAGATGTCTTTATTTTTATGGTTTGGTTTGCTTGTGCAATTGGAAATACAGAGTGAAAATGAGAGAGATGCTGCTGGGTCTCCATAGCCTGATGACCCAGGATGCTGGCGCCCAGCAGTTCTCTGGTACACGCTATAGATGCGGATACTTCCATCCTATACAGCAGCGACTTCCCTGGGACAGGGATAGGTCACAGCTAATCTGCACCCATCAGAAGGGTGGTGTGGGAAACAAGCTGCCTTCTGGCCCTCACACCAAGGGCCTTTGACAGCGGGGCCAGGCACCGGCCGTCAGCCATGCCCATGCCTGGGCGTCTCTGACAAGCCCTCCTTGGAGTGTGCGGGCTCGCACCCAGACCCACCACTGCGTTCTCAGAGCGCCTCCAGGGCAGGTTGTCTTTGCTGTCCAGGTGGGCCTTGGTTTTTACAAAGCAGAAGATAAAAATCTAATTTTATAGGAGACGAGTAAGGGGGGAGGTTCCAGAGTATTCTTGGCCTTACGAAAGTGGTCACTATGGAAATTCTTCACCAAAAAAGCTCTTCTTAAGCCATTTTAAAAGGTTTCCCACTTTCCTCAGTAGTCCCCCTATTGAGTAGCTCACTGCATCTCTGCATTCAGCATCCTGCCAGCGAGCACTGGTGAAGAAAGGGCCGATTACACAGCCGGCCCCGTGGAGCAGCCCAGATCTCTCTCTGGATCATCCGATGAGAATGGCGGCATGGGACACGCAGGCCGGGGGATGCCAGAGCCTCCAAACAGCTTGTGCATGGACTCTATCCCCCCTCTTACTGTCTTTCTGTGGCTCCTGTCTGCACCAGAACTTGGGGGGACAGATGCTACCACGAGGTGCACCTCACCCCAACACAACGGGCCCCTCTGCATTTGGTGTTGGAGGCAGTTTAACTTTATTGTCTGGGGTCACATGTCGCCGCATCAGAGAGGCTGGTGTTTTTCTAAAAATGTCTCAGTGGTGAATACCTGGCTTGGACAGAAGTCTGAGCTGTGTAACAGCCTCAGCCCTCCTTCAGGCCTTGGGAAAATTCAACATGAGAAAACTGTCTCTCAAGTGAATGGCTCATGAAAGTATTCCACAGTCCCACCCAGGGCAAAACACGCACCACGGGCAAAATCAGCAAAATCCACTTTCCAGCTGCTCAGTCAGCACAAGGAAGGACTCCTGCCACATGAGCCCTGAGTCCTGGAGGCTCTGCCCCCCTCTTGCCTTCATACACAACTCAAGCGCTCAGCGCAGCTTCCAGAAGGCCCACGTGTTACCGATGCTTGACCACCCAGAGCCCCGTCTGGTCTTGGCTGCTTTCCCCGACTGCCCCCGTGCAGCTGGAGTTAGGAGTCTTGTCTCTGGCCCTGTCAGCACAGTTTGCATCTCCTGGCCCTTAGCACAGAGCATCAAAAGCACTCACTCACCATGAATGGTGCCTGCAGCCAGGAATCAGGCGCCTTCCATGCCCAGGCCCAAGTTCAGTGGCAACACCACCCCCTTCACCCAGCTGCCCCCGCCCGTGGCCAGCACAAGGGCAGCACTAGCTGAAACCCAGCAGCCTATAACATGCCCGGCCCTGAGTGTGGCTCCCCTTGGCCAAAGAAATGAAGCCACTTCAGCCCCACAGTCCCAGCTCTCCCAGGACCCACCTCGACCCCCAGTGCCTCCTCAGTGCAGCTGGCATTTCTAACTAAAAGGATGAGGCCGGTTGTACGCCTCCTAGAGGTTGCCCAGGGAATCACGGTGCTGTGCTGCCAACAGGCCATGGAATGAACACAGCTGAGTGCTAAGAACAGGTCCCAGGCACAGTCTGGCCCAAGATCTCAGTGGAACCGCAGGGTGAACCTGGGACATGTTACTGAGCACTCAGTGGTTCTTGAACCATGTTTCCTGGGGTCCCAGGAACCCACAGGGATGCCCTGGAGGGAGAGGACAGGGCTGAGCAGAAGGCACTAGGGTCCCCCAACCCCCACATCAATCAAAATCATTGAACTTCACCTCAGATCTTAAAAAACTTCATATGGGTGAAAAAGTTTCAGTGCCAAGGAAACCAGGGTCCTGAGGGACAGTTTAGGTCCATAATGCTTCAGTGCTGGCCATATAAACACCATAAACATCAAAGATTTCACCCAACCTTCCCAAGGCCCTTCCCCATCAGGCCCTCCTACTCACTGACTACCTGCTAATGAGGTATGGTGAGCACTGGACAAGTGGACACTCCACACGGTGAACTCTAGAGCTCCTGTGTGCAAGCTCAGGGCTCATCAATTACAGTCCCAAACCCAACATAACCCTTCTGTGCTCCCATATCTCCTTCAACCCCTTGAATTGCTGCTGTACAAAGACTCACTGAGCTGTGGACCAGAACCACATCAGGGTGCCCATCCCAGAGCCCATCGCAACCACTCCCAGTGCAATTGGTGCTTGGGGTCACAGTGGTACCTGAGGCTCATCTTTGGAGCTCTGTCAGCACCAGACACTAATGCTCTGCACATCGCTTGAAGAGAACTCCCTGGACAAAGTAAAGCAACCTAACACCCGACCCTTCTCACAATGCAAAAAAACAACATGCAAGTGAAAAAAACAAAACAAGTGTCGGCACGTAGGGGTCTGCCCTTGAACACAATGTCCTCCCGGCTTCCTGTGGGGAAATCGTGAGTGACAACACTGCCAGGGGCACAGAACTCCTGGGGAACTGAGAGCTGCCCTCACCTTGTAGAAGGTCTTGATATTTCTGACCAGGATGCTCAAGTTCTCAATCCGAAGGTTCGCATTGTTGTTGACGTTCTGGTGGATGGGCTTCTTTCCAGGCCTGGGATCACTGGGGGAAGAAAGAGGAGAATGGAAATGGCATCTCCCAGCTTTGCCGCACCCCCCTGCCCGGTGGCGGATAGTCCTCTCCAAGTCTAGGTGGGTGTGAGGGTGTAACGAGTGTGGCTCCAGTAAACCTAATTCTGCCACTGCTGCGCCGTGGACTTGGATGAGCCCCATCACTCCCGCCCCACAACAAGGCCCTCAACCTCCTCAGGCCTTTAATCACAGTCACTGCCATTCCCACTGTTAACAGCACCCACAAACCACCACCAGTGCAGACCCCAAAAGTTACACCGTGTCAAAATCAATAACCTATCCCAAGATATATTTCAAGATTAAAAGGATTAAAAACTGAACATACCAAAATGTATGAACTATCAAGAGAGAAAAGGGGGAAAAAAGGAACATTTTCTGATTTACATCAGTAAAAATCATTAATGTTCCACTTCACATGAGTCCTCTCCTCTGTCACCAGCATGGCTCTCAGGCAGGTCCTGCCTGTGATTTTACATCCCAGGGACACAAGTCACTTGAAAGAGCTGGCGTCATCAGAACTGGGCACTATATGGTGCCCAGAGCAGCCTACGAGAAATGCTAACAGTAGTTGATGTGGGAAGCCCCAAAAGTGTCTTTTACTTTCCTCTCCCAGGCAAAAGTCTAGTCTGGTCGTGATGAGACTAGAAATCTGAATCAAGTGACTTATAATTCCAATCATCTGTATATGTGCAGGATATTTCTCAAAATTCTGTGTAAAAAGAAGGTTTCCTATCTGAAGAGAAGGGGCTCAATAGGACCATTTAGCTGCCACATCTCCTGCTTTTCATGACAAAGCCATCCCCCCACGTGACTGTCCCAAGACACAGGCAAGGATATCTAATTCAAATGAGGGCTGTGTTCAGGGTTCCATCTGTTCCCAGCCCTGTGATAACGGTGCTGAGAAATTTCATAAGGTGACACATGTGCTTCTTAACATAGCAGAACTTAGAGAACATGCAGGGCTTTTCTGTTTCGTTGTTACTGTCACCTCAGCTTTCCTTTAGGTCAGATGGGACCACCCCAACTGTGCCAGGAGCCAAAGGGCCTCAGCACACACCGGGATGCTGGCTGCACCTAAAAGACACTACACGCACCCAGGGTAGGGCCTGGCTCTGACCGCCTCTGCTTCCCCCATCCGTTCTGAAGGCAGCAGCTAACTGCAACAACACTGCAAAAGAGCCCCGCCATTTACTGGGTGAGAGGCCCTTCAATGAATTTAGCCTCAGGCCAAATGTGAACAGGCAATGAACTGCCATTTCTCAAAGGAACGGCCAGCAGGCTTTCCTGATTTACAGGCAAGTGGTAAAAGCTTCAGGAATTCCAAAGGTCAGGGAAGAGCCCGGCCGGGCATGGCTAAGTGGTTGAGCTTTGACCTGGCATCCTGGCAATCGGGTTTCGATTCCCAGTCAGGGCACATGCCCGGGTTGTGGGCTCGATCAATGACTCTCTCATCATTGATGTTTCTATCTCTCTCCTTCTCCTTTCCTCTCTCTGAAATCAATAAAAGATATATTTTAAAAAAAAGGTCAGGGAAGAAAGAAACAGTGCCCGGCCTTTGTTCTGCCTCTGCCTGGGTGTAAAAGCTGAATGGAAAGGCTGGGGACACTGCTAATGTTCTTAATTAAACAGTCCTGGGCTTGGGTAAGGGCAGGTTGAAGTTTCACTCATCACTGCTCAAGTGGAATCCAGTAATTTTCAGGGCCTAACAGAATGGGGGTGGAGGGGTAGCCAGAACTGGACTATCCAGGGGACAACCTCAGGAAAACTCATTTTCGCCAATGGTTTTGGAGCAGTGCTGCCAAAGCTAATAGATATGTCATTTAGAATCTAATCACAGGCTTCTGAGAGCGAGACCTTAGTCACTCACAGATGCTCCTGACCCACCGACTCCTCTGTAACCAGACACTGTCTGTTACTCTTCCTGGATCCCCAAAAGGTTTTTGTTTTAATTTCATTGCTTAAACCACATTCAGTACCCGAGTTGGAAGTTAATTGCACCACCTACACCAAGTGTTTGACAGTCCTTCAATTCCAAATTCCCGTCACCAAACAAGCTGCCAGCCCGCTGTCCTGGAGCTCTTCTCGCCCCAAGGAGTGGCAGCAAAGGCACTCGGACTGAGACGCCCCTGGGCCAGTGGAAAGACCCTCCCATAGCAACCGCAGGTCCCATTTCTACACCCTTAAAGCAACACTTTCGTAGACAACTTACATTTGTAGCATGACCTGGTTCAGAAAGATGCCATCCACCAGTTTAGTGTAGAAACTCAAGTTGTCGCAGTTGCCGCTTCGGAATGGGTCCAAAGTTTGAACCTGCGAGGAGGGGTTGGGGAGAAAGGCAGCACAAGTCACCCCGAGCACATCCTAAAGCTCTGCAGACAACCACAGGCCTGTGGGCTGAAGGGGTCCCCCAACGCCCACCCATGCTTCAGTAGGCGCAAGGCCCCCTTTCCCCAGGGCCCCCTCACTTCCTTCTCCAGGCAACAGACAGGAGGCAGCAGGAGGAACACCTTCCTCCCACTTTTCTCCAGCACCGAGAAGGGGAAAAACAAAAGTAAAGGGAACTTTTCAACAAATGTCTCATGTCTCTGATCTATTGGAAGTCACTGTGCCCACCCCAGACTGTACACATTCCCACTCTGAGACCCCCAATCCCACCCATCACGGCCATTCAAGGGCTGGTCTTGGGTTCAAAAACTAACTACACCAGGATATTTGGGGAGACAGAGTCCTATTCCTGAGTGGTCAATCCACAGGGGCTACGGCGACCACATCGACCCTGTCCACTCCTGGACTGGCAGCCCAGCACCCCGGTAGGGACAGGTGTACCCACGGGCCAGGGCTGGGGCACTGAGGGGTCCTGCACAGGGAGCACCGGCTCCAGAGTTGGAAACACCTCCGGGCCCCAGGCCACTGTCCGGACCCCAGCTGGGAACACCTGCTAAGACCCCTGAGTCCCCGGACTGCCTGCCACCTGCAGCCCCCACCCTGGCGGGTCAGGTCTGCAGTGAGCTGAGGGGGGTGGGAGAGGAGCCCGGGCACCAACACTGGGGCTGGGAGCCAGGGGCACTCACCCAGGTCACCAGCGGGCTCTGCAGGAAGAGCTCCATGAGCTCTGAGACGGTCACATCCATCCCGAGGCTGCGTCCAGTCGCTGCGCCCACCGGCTCTGTGCACACCTCTGTGCCCACCGGCTCTGTGCCTCGAACTCTGAAGAGCTCCGTGCCCCAAATTCTAAACGGCTTTTCACCCCACATTCTAAACCGCTCTTCGCCCCACATTCTAAACTGCCCTTCACCCCACATTGCAAATGTACAGCGGTTTGGACCCAATGCCAAGTGCTTTGAAACATGCAAAAATCATGACACTCTCCCTATGAAACTTAAGGCCTATCTGGACACATAAAATATAAAGGTTACATATCTACTTTCTACATGATTATTAATGGAAATTAACCACAGAAACCTAATTTTGTCTATCCCCATTTTTTTAAATTATTTTTTTCCATCAGCCGAATTACAGAAATGTGATCAGTTCCTTTGAGGCAACAATACACTCACTTTATTTTGCTAAGTCTTGCCCAGTATCTCAGCTTGGGAATTCTCCCCATCGGCAGGGAAAGGGGATGCTCCGGTTAGCAGTTCATCCGTCAGGACAGCTAAACTCCACCAGTCAACTGCCTGCAGAACAATGTGATAGAATAGTAACTAATATGTAATTTATAGGAAAGAAAAATGAAAAAAATAAACCTGTATATTTGGAATATGTATTTTTTCCATTGCTTTTCAGAGAGTGGAAGGGAGACACACACACAGAGAGAGAGAGAGAGAGAGAGAGACAGAGAGAGAGAGGGAAACATTGATGTGAGAGAGACACATCAATTGCTCGCCTCCCACAAGGCACCCAGACCTGGGCAGGGGATTGAGCCTGCAACCAGGGCACGTGCCCCTGGCCACAATTGAACCTGGGAGCCCCCAGTCTGAGAGCTGACACTAACCACTCTAACTGGCTAGGGCTGGAAAATGTTTTAACAAAAAGATTTTGTACATAGCTTTCCATTTAAGGAGTCTTAAATTAGCACATGCAAGAAAGACATTTAGAGAACAAATATGCTGGTACCCCAGAACAGAATTTAAACATTTAGGCCATTAATCAATGAGATAAAAGTGTTTTAATCGTTTTCTAAACCAGTAATGGTTTTACTTTGCTTAATTAAATTTTAATTTAAAATAAATTTGAATTATTAAGTAAATGAAATCTTTGGACTTATGAGAGAGGTGAAAAAAGTACTGATTAACATTTTTATTAATTATCCAGCTCCAATAAATACTATAAAATTACTTAAAGTCAAAGAACAAAAATGAAAAAAATCCCACTTTAAGATGTTCTTTTTTCATAACCACCTAAATCAATTCCTTTTGTAAAACCTATCCCATAAATCTAACAGTCTTCATTTGCAGGGAGCATGATGGGATTTAAAATAATGTACATCAAAATATGATCCAAATGGGAAACAAATTTATAAATGTAGTTAAATCATTAGCTGTGAACTGAGGACACAGCTAATAATGCCGCCTAGGGAAATGGCCTGAGGTTCCCTATGTTCAGCCCTTTTCTTGAGCTCCACCACTATTCTGAACTCCGCTCCTCCTGCCACATCCTTTCTGCCTCCACCTCCAGGCCCCTAGAACCTCCAGAAATCCCTGATCTGCCTTCTTCTGAGCTCACCACCCCCCCTCCACAGAACAGCCGCCTGGGTTTATCCCTTTCTTTACTTCAAAACCACAGGCACCTGGAGTGAGACACTTACTTAGCAGTCCTGCTACTATCAGAAGCTGACTCATTACCACCCAAACCTTAGCATGTTCTCCCTAAGGGTGTAGTAAGTACAAAGCCTGTTAGAGGAGTCCTTTGCGTCTTTTATGAGAGCTGAGCACTTTGGGGATGCATTTTATCCAGCAGACAGCCCCAGATATCAAAAGAAAATTATATAAACTAGCCTTAGGACCCCAGGCTCCCGCTGACCAACTGGTAGAAATAACTTCCAGTTTTTAACAACCGAAACAGGGCAGAGAAAGAGCAAGAAAGCCATCCTATAGCAACAGGCAGCTCAGCTTTAAGCCATATGTCACCTCAAGGGCCATGCCCCCTCTGTCACAAGTTCCGCCACTGGAAGGTGGACTGTCTTGGGGTCTGGGGGTCCCCGGGACGAGAACCTAACCACACATGGCCTTGAACTGACGGGACCCAACGATCCAGTTGGCCCCCCACTAAGAACATCTATGAAGGGACAGAGCCATAGGTGACCCTTGATGTGACAGGTAAACCCATTACACTTTTATTTTATTAGACTGCTTGCTCTGCTCTCACCCACTCGCCAGGACCGCTTTCTTCCAAAACCTGTTTGGTCCCTGGGGGATGGGGATCCTCAAGGCTACTCAACCCCCCAACTGCAGCCTCAAGAATCTCACTTTTAGTCATGTCTTTCTAAGCCTCCAGATAATATAATTAAAGAAAATCTTATAAAAATAAGTCTCTGAAATGCTCCAAACTCTCCCAGAAGATGGGAGTTACACAAGCTGCAGAAGCTGCAAAGAGGGAGGAGTGCCGCCCTCCCCTGGTAAAGGAGAGAAGTGTCAGCTTTAAATCCAAAGTGCAGGAGGCCTGGGAGCTGCAGCTCTGGGGACAAGCTGCCTGCCAGGCCTGTTTGCTCCTCCTCCTGCCTTTTCTTAATTTTCCAAAGTCTTTGGTAACTTAAAAGCTTTGGAGCATTGCTGGGTTAAATAATAAAAGTTATGAAACATCTAGATATTTTAAAATAACATGAAATACTGAAACATTGATTGCTACAAAAGTTAAATTCACCTGCTTTTAGCTTTTATCACACAAAATCTCAATGGATTTGGAACTGTTGATGTAATGTCTTGTACTTTTTTAAAGGTGTGGTTGCAAATAAGAGTATGTGTAAGTGTATTCATACATGTCAATCTGAGAAATGCTGGTTGTTTACTTTTTGGTTATCATTGGGAAATTAAGGTTTCTAAAAATTAAGAATTCAAATTAAATTGGAAACATTATATGAATTTAATAATAGAAGGCACAAAATATAAAAACACATATTTTCAGGACAAGGATTGAAGTTATTCTAATGATGGTTATTTCTGAATGGGTAAAATGTTTGTAAAAGGTTGTGAAGATTGTAAAAGTTTATGAAATTTTGAAGTCTGACGGAAGACCCCAGTCAGGCCCCAGTCCCCTCCTCCACCTTATTTCTCTCTGGTGGACCTAGAGTTGCTTTCATTGCACTTTCTCTCCCACTTGTCAGTGTGGGGAAAACTTACCTGTCCAGCTATGGAGTAAGTCCTTTATGGAGACACACGTCATCAATGTGGAAGTGAAAGAAATCTGCCCTCTGGACACAGAGTCACCAGCCCACATGACTGACACCTGGGTGACGGGGCCCAGTGAGCCAGGACCTGATCACCCCTGATATCGAAGGGACCTCTTCTCTCCTCGTATTTCTAACAGCCCCACTCTTGTCATGTCACATCTTAGGTCACTAGGGCTCTGACTTGTAAGTTTCCAAAGCAGCCCTGCCCGGGCTCTCTCCTGTTGCTTAAGGCCTTCGATTGAAGCCTAGACTTACTTTATTTCCACTGCTCATTCACAGTCCTTGACTTTTACATTGAAAGTCTCAACAGGTCTTCCCGCTTGGTATTTAGGAACTTCTCTCCCCTTTTCTAACCTTCTTAAATGTTATCAAAGGCAAGGGAAAGATCTTATGTCTTCTCTACAAAAATTAATAATTTAAATCATGCATATGGTCTTCGTGTATTTGTCTGTATGTGATATGTAGTGTGTTTTCTGCCTCTGGATGGCACCACTAGGATATAATGTTTTATTGGCCTACAGAGATTAAATACTTATATAAATTAAATAGGATCCTATGGTCTATACAAAATGTTTAATATCAAAACCGATTTAAGTTTAATTATATCTTTTAAAGTTATACCATAATATATATACCTGTGTTTTACCTTGATTTACAAAAGATTTATGAACTTTTGGTTAAGTATATTTAACAGTCTTCCCAAAGTTTAAATTTCAAAAGACTTTCTTAAACAGACAAATGACTTTGAGTTATTACAATGGGCCCTGAAATACCTCAAGGATTCATCCTCTCTCCTATGTTTTTAAACCAATTAGGCCTATTTAATATGCTTGAAAATTACCTGGGAAGCTTTGCCAAATAAGAATTAATAATGATAATAATAATTATTATATACATTTGACAAATATTCTAAAACTTCCAGTCTGCTCTAGAAGGAACTTACAAAGATTCAGAGCTGAGCTCAAACAGGAAATTCTCAGGAGTAACAGGTATCCTGTCAGTGACAATGGACAGGCGTATAGCAACAGTTCCCTCTGGAAGTCAACTGACAGTAGTTATCGAGATGTTTGTGAACCACATATTGGGGTGTTCATGAATTGATTCCCCTGCCCGCACCACTGAATTCACCTTTCACATGTCATTTAAAGAATCTTGATATATTTAAAATTATTTCTTTTATACTTACACAAATCAAAATTTCAATAACAGTTGAATATATGAACTCATTCCAGTGAGATATTAACTGGATGCTAAAATTTTAAACTCCCTGCTTCCAAATTTTAGGGCCAACATTTCAGAAAAATGATGCAAAACTGATGAGCCTAGAGCTATGTTAGACAAAATACATAACAATGCTGTGGAAAAGAGGGCCAGGCAGACAGAAACCACAGAGGAGTGAGTGCAAGTCAGGCACAGTGGTGAGCATGCTGCATACATTATATCTCATCCAGTCAACTCAAAGTTGTCAAGCTGTTCCATGAACTCCCAATGACTCAGCTGTCTTTTGGACCCAGGTATGCAGAAATTCTAGAGTAATGTAAGGTTTTCTTTCATAAGAATTGGTTCTGTGCCCTGGTTGGTGTGGCTCAGTTGACTGGAGCATCATTCCATAGACTGAAAGGTTGTGGGTTTGATTCCTGGTCAGGGTACATACCTAGGTTTCGTGTTCAATCCCCAGTCGGGGTGTGTATGGGAGGCAACCAATCAATGTTTCTCTCTCACATCGATGATTCTCTCTCTCTCTCTCTCTCTCTCTCTCTCTCCCTCTCCTTTCCGCTCTCTCTAAAATATGTAATAACATACCCTTGGGTGAGGATTTTAAAAAGTCTTCTCTGAATTTGATATTTTTAAATACACATTTTTATCAATCATAACCTTACATATATTTGAAATCTAGTAGCAAATTCACAAGTGGCAGACATCACTGGCAGAGAATTCTTCGTGAGCATATAGGCTTGAGTTTTAGTTCCCGAGGGTTCAGGTGAAACAACCCTGACCCTGGGAGACAAAGGCAAAGTGGTTTTTGGAAAGTACAGCTCTGCCATCATATAACCATATGACTTAGGGATAGGCAGTTCCCTTCCCATGCGGACCTTACTGTCCACAAAGAAATGATATGCCAACTGTCCCCTCTGTTTCCCAGGGGATCAAATTATAATGTGATAATAAGTTAGGATTTTGGAAATAGTAAAAGAGCTATTTAAAAGTGCATAATACCATTTACAATCCCAAGTTTGTGTCCTCAAATGACATTTAATCTTTTCCTTAAACAAATGCATAAAGAAAATGGTTTCATGGCAATGCAACTATAGACTAACTGTCTGAAAATTAGATGCAAGTTCATTTGTCTTTTCAAATATTGCCTCATGCATTCAAAATCACTATCTAAACTCTGAAATACAAATGACTAAGAGAAGGCTCAACATTAATTCAGGAAATGAAGGAAGAGAAACTAGACAAGAATGAAAGGAAAATAACCAAGATGTTAGCATAGCAAATTCAAATGCAGGGCCCATGAGTAGGTTTACAGTTCTGAGTACACGAAACACAGTGTATTCTTGTTTATTTAGCCTTGTACTGTTTAGTTCAGCTGTAAACCTACTTTTGCCCACTCCTGTATATGAATATTTATCTAAATCAAACTATTACTCTGAAAAGAAGAGGTGAATTTGATAATGATAACTGATTAAATCTTAAAGGGTGTAAGTATTTTATTTCCACATGAATGGAAATTATAAATCAGAAATGTAAATACATGAACACAAAGGAAGACATCAGGCTGCAGGAGGAAATGATCTGGGGACAGCTAAGTTGCCCTGGAGCACAGATTGAAGTTCTGAGTCCTTTAATGTTCGGCCCCTTGAGAGTTTGGCCAGGGTCCCGTTGGGGACGGGGTGAGGAGCTCAGAGCTCCTTGGTGCAGTCCTGGGAGAGCAGGAAGAGTGCACACCCCTGCCCTTCCCTGGGACCCCTGTGCTCCCAAACCTCTTCTGCCACAAAACTTGTCTGCCTGTGTTCCAGATGTTTAGGCAATTACTGACCACTCTGTGATAAACTCATTCACTTTTCACTGAGCCCACACCTGGACATGCACAGAGGCAGCACGTGAGAACTGGAGAGGAAACAGGAAGGAGAGAGGCACCAGGGATGCAAAAGGAGAAATAACCTTTGGTCACCTTGGTCACTGCTCTTGTTTCTCAGGCTAGATATTCAGGGCTCCTGAGTCCAGAAGACAAAGTACTGGGCAGGGTCTAAGAAAGAATGTTAGGAAGGAGGGCACTTAGAGCCAGAGACCCTTTTACCCCAAATTTTATTTTGTTCATTAGATTCCATATATAAGTGACACCACATGGCGTTTGTCTCTTTCTGGCTTACTTCACTTTGCACAATACCCTCTAGGTCCATTCATGCTGTCACCAATGGTAAGGTTTCATTACTCTTTATGGCCAAGTCATGTTCCATTGTACACATGTACCAAGAGAGTCTGGTATCCACTTGTCTACTGATGGGCACTGGGACTGCTTCCAAATCTCAGCCATTGTAAATAACGCTGCAGTGACCATAGGGGTCACATATTACTTCAAGTTAGTGTTTTGGGTTCCTTCGATGTATTCCCAGAAGTGGAATGGCTGCATAAGGCAGTCCAAAGTGTTTACACACTGTTCCCACAGTGGCTGCAGAGTCTTTTGTTTGAGTTGGAGAAAGCAGTGCCCAGCTTTGGGCGGGGTGCCCCCCCCCCCACTCAGGACAACCACAGTCCAGAGCCCTGCCTTGGTCTGCCAGCATCAGAAAGCTCTATGAGGGGTGAAGGGAAGGCCAGGGTCACCCAGCTGCCACTTGATGGGGGAGAAAGGCAGGGTGCATCACACAGCAGAAAAAGATTCACCTGCTCCAAAGGAAGATGGGGAAGCAGGGGCCTTGTGCAGGGAGCCATGGAGAGCTGGGGTTTGACAGTGTCCCTGGCTGACGGCACAATCTAAACAGCTTGATTTTATCCCGGTAGCTGGTGACACCATGAGAAACCCAACTGGCAATGCTCTAAGCAGAGTTCTGTACGATCCCCTAAGACAGGAGTGGGGTAGGGCTGATGTTCTGAATATTACCTCCTGTGACAGAGCACTGCTACCTGGGACCTTTCCCTCTCTTGTACCCGAGGCAGGTGCCAGTACTGCGTGTGTCTTCTCCAGACATTGCAGTCAACTCCTAGGCTGTCACTTGTAAAGGACTCCCAGACAGACCCCTGTGCACTTCTGGAAGAGTCTGGATTATGTTATAGGTCCATGTACGTGTTAAATGAATTTGCCCCATGACTTATCTGACATATAAGACAGAGCCTTGCTTAGTAGGAACAGTAACAGCAAAGTACAAATGATGATTTACTCTGTAAGTCTGATGCCCACAAAAAGCTGTGATCAATTTGAAAGCTACTGAACACCGGGCACAGATTAGAGAAGCAGCGTTATTGGTGTTTTTTAATTTTACATATCAATTACAGTTTACATTTGTTATTTTGTATTAGTTTCAGGTGTAAAGCACAGTGGTTACATAATCGTATACTTTACAAAGTGGTCCCCCCAATACTTCCAGCACCCACCTGGCACTGTACATAATAATGACAGTATAACTGACTGCATTCCTGTGCTGTAGGTTACAGCAACTGGCTATTCTGTAATTACTAATCTGTACTCTCAGTCCCTCTTTCACTCAGCCCCCAACCCTCCTCTCCTCTGGCAACCATGAGCCTAAGAGTATGATTATGAATTTGGTAAATTGTTTAAGATGCCAATACTCACTAACTACTACTCTCATGATTTTCAGCTTCATGTTCATGTATTTAAAAAGCAGTTTCCTGATTGAAAGCTTAAGTATGGGAAAATGGAAAAATGGTATTTTTTCCTGCTATGACTGGGAGAAGGAGCTCAAGGCTGCCCCCCTTTCTGTGCACCTCTGCTTCCTGCCCAGCACCGTCCACGAGGGTGATGAAATGTGACTTCTCAGAGATGGAGGCTGTCCTTACCCAGGCTGGATCTGTAACTGCCAAGCAGATACTGAAGGGAGGTAACAGAATATCACTTCCCGCTACTCCCTCTTGAACAGCTTGTCCCTCTGTTCTGTACATGGCACGCCTGTGTCCCCAACATTCACTTGCTGAATCCTTAATCCCCATGTGGTGGTGCTTGGAGGTGGGTATATGGAAGGTGGTGAGGTATATATGACGTCATGAAGTGACCGCTGGATTGAATTAGGGCCCTTTAAGAAGAGGAAAAACTAGAGCCCTCCCTCTGGTCTTAGCCACAGAGGAACACCAGGAGATGGCCATCTGCAAGCAAGGAAGCAGGTTCTCATCAGACACGCCAACTGCCAGCACCTTGGTCTTGGACCCCCAGCATCCAACACTGTGAGGAAGGAAGGTCTACTGTTTAAGCCACATACTTTGTGGAATTTCTTAGAGCAGCCTGAGTTGACCAAGACACTGTCAGGAATCTTCCTCTACCTCCAAGTCTGGAGGGAGTTTAACAGGACCAAGTTTGCACCACTTCTGCGCACATTCCTTTCCAGAAGCTCAGAGATCGTCCCTTATTTTGAGAGTATGGCCATGTAGGTGACACGAGGACTTCCTGTTCCCTGAGGCTTTCTCCTTTCCTTCCTGTATGTCTTTAGCAGAAGCAGCCGTGTGTGTGTGTGGGGGGGGGGGGGGGCGGAACTGACCTGTCTGTCCAATTCACCAACCAAGAGGAGGGGAATCCCAGTGTCTTGGGAGGAGTAGGAGGCCTGTGTGTCCCAGTCGCAGGTGTGGTGTGTGCTCTGCCAGCTCTGACTTGACATCTTTCCTGGTGTCACCACTAGTCACAAAATGATTACACCACCTGCAGGCTTGGAGCTGTCTGTGACTCGGCGAAGATTTTCAATGCACTTATACCTCAAGGAACTTACTCTGGATGATGCTGTTAGATAAACTAAAAAGATAAAAGCATGAACGGTGTTTTCCAGATGGCCTGTGGATGGCATGCTGTTTCCAACACTGTTGTTTTCGTGCCTCTGGCACATATTAGTGCAGTTCAGAACTCTGTTAGGAGGCTGACTAGGCCTTTGGGCACTTATTGTTTGGAGTATTTGTGTCCCACAGGCATGAACCCAAACGCATAATATGGATGGGCATTGAAAATAATATAACATCTTAAAAACTGGTTATCTTGAACCTTAAAATTTAAATTCAGAAAGATGCTTCTTTGCCAGGCCTTTTCAAATTCATTAGTCAGAATCCTGGCTTTCATCATTCTTTTCTCAGCTCCTCGCTCTCTCCTCTTTAAAATTCTTTAAATCCTCACCTAAGGATATGTTTTTATTGATTTTTAGAGCAAGAGGAAGAGAGATAGGGGAACATTTGCCCATGCATGTGCCCCAAACTAGGATCAAACTCTCAAGCCAGACATTTGCCCTGACCAGAAAGTGAACCTGCAACGTTTTGGGGATATAGAATGATGCTCCAGTCAACTGAGCACTCACCAGGGCTTGTCTCATCTCTTGTTCCCTGACTCACAACTTGCTCCAGTCATTCTGGGCCACTGCTGTTACTAACGAATATTCTCATTTTCCCACATCCCATCTCTCTGCTCCTAATTACTCCAGCTCAGAAACCTTCAACACACTACGTGTGGATTCCTTTCAAATTAAGGTCTGTAAAAAAAATAATAATAAATGTAGCCTCTTTAAAATGGAGTAGAGCTGCCATGCCAGAGAAACTGCACTGACTGTCTTAAGTTTCAAACCTTTAATGTTATATCATATCGGGAGTGGATTAAACTCCTGGCTGTGTGGATGAGATGTTCTTCACCCTGCATTCTCACCCAGCCTTACCCACATAAACACTTGAGCATTCTGAGAGTACATGCACTCCTGGGCTTGGTTTTCTTAGAAAGTGATAATAAAATAGTTGATGCTCTCAGAGGAAATGAAAGATGCTTATTATGGCAGCTTCAACTGGGGACGTTAGGTAGGAGTAACAAAACAATCAGACACTTGAGAATCCCCTATAGGTAGAACACAAGGTGTGTAGAAATAGACAAAAAGAGGGGGAACAATAACCACACTAGTGCTCATTTAAGAGCAAAGGTTCTCATTACATGATAGAGGAGGACTTGGCACCATATACATGTCCATCTGCCCAAAGCCATCTATAGGGTCCATGGAATTCCTACCAAGACAACAATGGTGCACTTCACAGAACTAGAGCACATATTCCAAAATGTATATGGAATCACAAAAGACTCAGAAGAGCCAACAGCAATCTTGAGAAAAAAAGAACAAAGTTGGAGTAATTATGCTACCTAATATCAAGCTACACTGCAAGCCATAGCAGTAAAAACAGCCTGGTACTGGCAGAAAAACAGACATATAGATCAATGAAACAGAATAGAGAGCCCAGAAATAAACCCACATCTTTATAGTCAATTAATATTAGACAAAGGAGGCAAAAACATACAATGGGTTAAAGATAGCCTACTCTATAAATGATGTTGGTAAAATTGGACATATATATGCAAAAAAGGGAACTAGACCACCTTCTTATACCATACACAAAAATAAATTCCAAATGAAGCCCGGCTGGTGTGGTTCGGCTGTTGAATATTGACTTATGATCCAGATTGCAGTTTTATTCCTAGTCACTGCTCATGCCTGGGTTGCAGGCTCGATCCCCAGTTGGGGGCATGCAGGAGGATGCCAATCAATGACTCTCTCATCACTGATGTTTCGATCTCTCTCTCTCCCTCCCCCTTCCTCTCTCTGAAATCATTAAAATATATATTTTTAAAAAAGAATATATCCTACAAGGCTATATTAATCAAAACAGTATGGTATTGGCATAAAAACAAACACATAGATCAGTGGAACAGAGTAGAAAGCCCAGAAACATACCTATGACTACATGGTCAATTAAGATATGACAAAGGAGGTAAGAACATACAATAAGGGAAAGATAGTCTATTCAATAAATGGTGATGGGAATACTGGACAGATACATGAAACACAAAGAAACTACAACACCTTCTTACACAATACACAAGAATAAACTCAAAATACATTCAAGAGTTATATGTTAGAGCTGAAACCATAAAAATCCTAGAAGAAAACAGGTAGTAAAATCTCAGAGCGATAATTTTTCTGATATATCTCTGTGGGCAAGGGAAACATAAGAATTAAATAAATGGGACTACATCAAACTAAAAAGGTTTTGCACAGAAAAGGAAACTATTAACAAAATAAAAAGACAACCCACTAATGGAAGAATATATTCACAATACTTCTGATTGGTTAATATCCAAAATTTATAAAGATCTTATGACACAACACCAAAACACCATCCACTTAAGAAATGAGCAAAGGCCCTGAATAGACACTTCTTCTAAAAGAACATACAGATGGACAATGGACATATGAAAGGGTGCTCAAAGTCACTAATCATCAGAGAAATGCAAATTAAAATCACAATGAGATATCAGCTCACACCTGTCTGAATGTCTACCCTCAAGAAATCAAGAAACAACAGGTATTGGTGACCATGTGGAGAAAAGGGAACCCTAGGGCACTGGTTGTCTGAATGCAGATTGGTGCAACCACTGTGGAAAACAGTATGGAGGGTCCTCAAAAAATTAAAAATAGAACTGTCTTATAATCCAGCAATTCCATTTCTGGGTATATATCCGAAGAAACCCAAAACACTAATTTAAAAGAATATATGCACCTTATGTTTATTACAATAGTCAAGGTATGGCAGCAACCCAAGTGCCCATCAACAGATGAGTGGATAAAAAAGCTGTAATACATATATATATATACAACAGAATATTTCTTTGCCATAAAAAAGAAAAATCTTACCAATTGGGACAGCATAGATAGACCTAGAAAGTATTGTGCTAATCAAAATAAGTCAGAGAAAGACAAATACCCTATGATTTCACTTACATGTGGAATATAAAGAATAAAATAAATAAACAAACAAAATTGAAACAGACTCATAGACACAGAGATCAGACTGATTCTTGCCAGAGGGAGGAGTTTTGGGGGATGGGTGAAATATGTGAAATAGGATTAAGAAGTCAAAGTGATAGTTACAAACAGTTACAGGGATGTAAGGTACAGCATAGGGAATATAGTCAATAATATGATAATAATGTACAGTGCCAGGTGGGTACCTGAAATATTGCGGTGGCCACTTTGAAATTACATGATTGTCTAACCACTATGTGGTACATCTGAAACTAATACCAAGTAATATTGAATGTAAACTGTAATTGAAAAAAATACAGTTCAAAAAATAAAGTCTTAAAGAATAACAAATATATAAAATAAAAAGTAGAAGAGTATTACTCTTTTACCATTTTACTACCATGTGACCTTGACAAGAATTTCACATGACTACTGCCTCTTAAATCATTAATATGACTAATGTACTTAAACAGGTTGGCATCAGGAATATGTAACGCAGATATATGGGTAGTCTCCACATCCTGTTAGGTGTGCAAATTGATCCCAAGGTTAGGCTCCAGCACTGTTGTTACGTGTCTTAAACATAATGTCCCCAGCCTGCTGCAGTCAAGTCTCCAACAGCAGTGCACTCGTTACTTACTTCCTGTTGCTGAGAGTCATGTTCCTCTTTCCCTTCATCTTCCTCTTCTGTTTCCTCATCCTCTTACCCACTTTCTTCACTTTCTTTGTCATCGTCCTCTTCATCTTCTTCAGAAAAATCACCTTCCTCTCTTTCATTAAGTGCCTCAATTCTGCAAAAAAACAACTATGATGAGGATCACATGCAATAGTATTTTAGAGCAGATCAAGTATCTCCTATATATAGGAGTGTCCCCTATTTTGAGCTGAAAATTCAAGAGGAGGGAAAATTCCCAAACTCTTTTTATGAGGCAAGCATCATCCTAATCCCAAAATCAGATAAGACACTACAAAGAAAGAAAATCACAGGCCCATATCCTTGGTGAACATAGATGTTACAATCCTGACTAAAATACTAGCAAACTGGATCCAGCAATACATTAAAAAGATCATACACCACAACCAAGTGGGATTTATTCCGGGGACGCATGGTTGGTACAACATCCACAAATCAAAAAATGTGATACATCACATAAGCAAAATGAAGGACAAAAATCATATGATTGTATCAATAGATGGAGACAAAGCATTTGACAAAATCCAGCACTCACATCTGATAAACACTCTCAGCAAAGTGGGAATAGAGGGATCACACCTCAACATAATAAAGGCCATGTATGACAAACCTACAGCCAACATCATACTCAATGGGCAAAAACTAAAACCATTTCTATTCAAAACAGGAACAAGACAGGGAAGTCCACTTTCACCACGCTTATTCAACATAATACTAGAAGTCCTAGCCACAGCCATCAGACAGGAAGAAAACATAAAAGGTATCCAAATTGGAAAGGAGGAAGTAAAACTGCCATTATTTGCTGATGACATGATACTGTACATAGAAAACCCTAAAGACTCCAAGAAAATACTATTAGATTTGATAAATGAATTTGGCAAGGTAGCTGGATATAAAATAAACATCCAGAAATCAATGGCATTCTTATACACCAACAATGAACTTTCAGAGAGAAAAACAATACCATTTACCATTGCAACTAAAAAAATAAGATACCGAGGAATAACCTTAACCAAGGATGTAAAAGACCTGTACTCGGAAAACTATGTGAAACTGAAAAAAGAAATAGAGGAAGATTTAAACAAGTGGAAGAAGAAACCATGCTCATGGATTGGAAGAATAAATATCATTAAAATGCCCATACTACCCAAAGCAATTCATAAATTCAATGCAACTCGTATTAAAATACCAACAGCATAATTCACAGATCTAGAACAAACATTTTGAAAATTTATATGGAAACAAAAAAGATCCCAAATAGCTGCAGCCATCTTGAGGAAAAAGAACATAGTGGGAGGAATCACATTACCGAACATCAAACTGTATTGCAAAGCCATTGTAATCAAAACAGCCTGGTATTGGTACAACAACAGGCATATAGATCAATGGAACAGAACAGAGACCCCAGAAATAGACCCACGCCACTATGGTCAGTAAATATTTGACAAAGGAGGCAAGAGCATCCAGTGGAGTAAAGGCAGTCTCTTCAATAAGTGACGCTGGGAAAATTGAATAGATACATGCAAAAAAATGAAACTAGACCACCAAATTTCACCATACGCAAAAATAACCTCAAAATGTACAAAAGACTTAAATGTATGTCATGAATCCATAAAAGTCCTGGAAGAAAACATAGGCAGTAAGCCACAGACATCCCACACAGTGGAATTTTCACTGATACATCTCCTAGGGCAAGAGAAATAGAAGAAAAAATAAACATACAGCACTACATCAAACTAAAAAGCTTCTGCACAGCAAAAGAAAACAGCCTCAAAATACAAAGGAACCCGACGGTCTGAGAAAACATTCACCAAGGATGTATCTGAAGGGGCTAATTTCCAAAGTGTACAAAGATCTCATACTACTCAGCAAGAGGAAGACAGACAACGCAATTAAGAAATGGGCAAAAGACCTGAATAGAGATTTCTCCAAAGAGAACACACAGATGGCCAAGAGACACATGAGAAAATGCTCAACATTGCTAATCATCACAGAGATGCAAATTAAAACCACAATGAGGTATCACTTAGCACCTGTCAGGATGGCTCCATCAACAAATCAACAAGTGACTCGTGCTGGTGAGGATGTGGAGAAAGGGGAACCCTGGTGGGAGTGCAGACTGGTGCAACCACTATGGAAAACAGTATGGAGCTTCCTCAAAAAATTAAAAATGGAGCTGCATTTTGACCCAGTGATTACACTCCTAGGAATGTTTCCTAAGAATCCTGAAACACTAATCATAGAGAATATATGCATCCCTATGTTAACAGCAGCACAGTTTACAATAGCTAAGATCTGGAAACAGCCCAAGTGCCCATCAGTAGATGAGTGGATAAAAAAGATGTAGGATGTATACACCATGGAATACTATGCAGCAGTAAAGAAGAGGGATCTCGTACCCTTTGGGACAGTATGGATTGACCTGGAGAAAATTATGCTAAGTGAAATAAGCCAGGTAGAGAAAGACAAACATCACATGATCTCACTTATATGTGGAATCTAAACAACTTAATAAACTGATGAACAGAATAGACTCAATGACATGGAGGCATACATCAGACTAATGAATGTCAGAGGGATGGAGGAGGGTTGGTGGGTGGAGTGGAAGAAAGTAACCAAAGAATTTATACACATATATGCACAACCCAAGGACATGGGCAATGGTGGGGAGAGGGACTGGGGAGGGGGAAGGGATGGAGTGAAATGGGTCATTAGGGAGAGAAAGGCACATCTGTAATATTTTAAACAAAAATAAAATTAAAACAAAAGGTTTTAGAGTGCAGAGCACACTACTTGCTACATACAGAATACAAAATAAATTAAGTTGCCTCTTTTTTACATTTGTAATCCTTAATCTAATCTTATCATTCCAAAATTTAGACCACAAAGACATAGATAACTGCAAGAAATCTTTTTAAATATATTTTGAAAATTTCACTGTTACCTCAATATTTTTCTCATTATTAGTGTTTTTAACTGTACTAATAAAAAAGAAAAAAAAAAGAAAGAAATAATGCCTCAAACAGTTTCAATGCTGTAAACACAGCTCATTGCAACGCGTATGCTTTACCTTTGGTAAATATCTCGCCTTTTACTGGCTTCTAGAGTTCCTTTCAATTGATTCCCTGAAAGCAAACTATCAACCTACAATAAACAGAGACTGTTTTAAATATCATATTCTTAAATACCATGTAATCTTAGGAAACAAAATTGTAATCGTTTCCCCAATATTTTTGGATGAACACATAGAATAACGTGGAAAGAATTTTACAGTGAACACCCATATACCCACCAGCTAGGTTCTACATTAACATTTGACTATACTATACTCATTTGATCCATCTGTTCATCAGCCCTATTTTGTTATTTCAAAGTAAACTGCAATTGTCAATGCATTTCCCCGTAAATAATGCACCATGGTATCACTAACTAGAGTTCAACATTTGGTGTAAAATTTACATACAATGAAAGGGACAAATCTTACATATACATTTGTATGCACCTGTGTAACCAAACCCCATCAACGTATAGAAAAGGACCTTTACCCCAGAACACTCCCAGGAAGTATGGACTCTTTCGTGGAATCCTTTCACAGTGTTTCTGAGATACTTCCATATTGTTTGTTGTGTGTATCATTAATTTATTCCTTCTTATTTCTGAGTAGTATGCACTGTATGAACTCACCACACCTTTGCTTGTCCTCACTCTTTCTTTGTAATTCACACCCGAGGATATTTTTCCCATTGCTTTGCAGAGAGTGGAAAGGAGAGAGAGAAACATCGACGTGAGAGAGAAACATCGATTGGTAGCTTCCTGCATGTGTCCCAACCAGGGCTCGGAATGGGGCCTGTAACCAAGGTACGTACCCTTGGCCAGAATCAAACCCAGGACCCTACAGTCCGAAGGCCAACGCCCTAACCACTGAACCAAACCAGCCAGGGCCATCCTCATTCTTACATCTTACACCTTGACTTAGTATTTTCCAAACACTACATGGAACACTGCCAATGTCCTCACAAAGCAGCCACATACCTGTTGTGTTCTTTTCTATAAATGATGTGAAGTCAAAGTGTGTAAGAAAGAGGAAAGTTCTCTAGCTTCTCTGCTCTTGCTATTCTGCATCTTGTCAGGGTCATGACTGAGCTGGGCTCTTGTCCCCTGGACACCAAGTTGGAAATCTGTTCCGTGTTTTCCTTTAGGCATCCTCTGTAGGGACAGAGAGGAATGAGCTCACACTATCCAAGGCCATTCCCAGAAGCAGGGCATTAAGGGCTCGGACTCCTGAGCCAATTCTTCTCCAGGGTGACAATCGTCGTTAGCAGCTTGTTGTTTTAATAACAATTTCTGTTATTCTCCCAACATCACACTAAACTACAATCAGATACAGAACCATATTCAATATACAGCCAAAGTTCCCCATAAGCCCATGACTCGTCACGTTTTATTTTTATTTCCACCAGAAGAGTATTTTGTTTTTGTTGCACCACTATAATTCCAATAGAGTCACTTAAGAAATATTTATCCATCAAATCGTTGGTACTTTTTAAATGAGAGTCCAAACTGGATAAAATATGAGCATTCAGTAAATCGCTTCTCTGCCAGCGATAATAAAAATATTTTATTTAGTGGAAACAACACTTGGCAATTTTTTTAAATGTAAAATTAGCAAAGTTAAATAGGAATTTCAGAAAATAACCCACTCTTTTACTTTTTAAGTAATATATATTTGGTATTGAAAATCATGAGAATATCAAAATGGAGAGAAACGTAATAATTATCACCATGCTACCAGCTACCATCCTAGCAGGTTTCCTTCTATCTTTTTCCTACATATATGGGGCGTTCCAAAAAAGTTTACATACTTTTACAGCTGGTAGCTCAATTTTGAAAATGAAATGTGTTTTCATAAACACAGCCTTTATAATTATTCAAAATGTGTGTATATTTATTTTGGACACCCTAAAGCGTTACTTTGAAGCTATACAAGCATTTGCACAAGGAAAAGGGGAAAGACAATAAGCTGTGTGTGTATCCTAAGAAATTAGAGCAGGAACAGCAAAGTCAACCTAAGGAGAAAAAAAATGGAAGGCAATAAAGGACTAATTTCATTTCAAAAGCTGACGAGCCCGTGGTGGGACCGATCGATTGGGGTGTCTACCTGCAGAAAGAGTCAACGTAGGGATTAAAGAGGACATCCTGGCCCACAAATACCTCAGAAATAAAACAACAGAATGGGTGGTTGAGTTGTTTGGAGCATCAGCCATATGTCAAAAAGGCTGTCGTTTCGATCCCTGACCTGGCCACATACGGGAGTCAGCTGACCGATGTTTCCCTCCCACATCAATGTTTCTCTCTCTTCTTCCCTTCCCCTCTCTCTTGATTCAATAAACATGCCCTCAGCTGAGGATTCAAAAACAACTTTATGGCAATAAACCTGAAAATCTAGACAAAGTGGTCAAATTCCCAGACAAATTTCCGAAAGTAACCCACAGGGACCGAGAACATGCCCTACAACCAAAGCAACCGAATCCAGGGGCAAACCTCCCACAAAGCAACTCCCGGCTCAGGCTATGTTATAGGTGACTTCTCCCAAACACTCCTGGGACACACAATTACGATTTTACACAAATGACACTGTGGCTCAGTGAGAGATGACACAGTCATCAACCTATTCCACAAGTTGTCCCGGCACCAGAATCCAACATGGGCAGATGACAGGGATCACAAACCCCAGACACAGACGCCTGAACAGACATCTATACCCTAAGACCCACCAATGAATGCATGAGATGCAGTTATGCTTCCAAGAACAGAAGGCCAGTTTAATACCAGAAAACCCATTTATGTAATTACCAGATCAGCAACTAAAGGAGCATCACACGAGGTCAATCTGGTAAGTGTCTGATGGCATTCAGTGTCCACTCACAGTAAGCACAGAACAAAACCCTAAGGAGCAACCATCACACAGCCATCAGAAGAGCTAGAATTACAAAGATGATGAGCCCTGACCTGTTTGGCTCAGTGGTTACAGCATAGGTGGGCAGATTGAAGGGTCCCGGGTTAGATTACGGCCTATGGCATGTACCTTGGTGCAGGCTCAATCCCCGGCCCCAGTCAGGGCAACTACAGGAGCAACCAATCAATGTCTCTCTCAGTCATCAATGTTTCTCTCTCTCCCTTCCACTGTCTCTGAAAAGCAGTGGAAAGAATATCCTTGTGTGAGGATTAAAAAAAAATAATAAAAATAAAATGATGCTGATAAGGAAGGTAACACAGCTGGAGGCAGTGGATGGTGATGCCACCACTTTGAAAAATGGGGCAGCAGCTTATGACGCTGACAGCCACCCACCAGCCCTGTGGCCGGGGGGCTCAGTGGGTTGAGTGTCGTCCTCTGCACCGAAAGGTTGACAGTTCGACTCCTGGTCAGGGCATATGCCCAGGTTGTGGGTTTCGATCCCAGTGGGAGTGCGTGTAGGAGGCAACTGATGGGTGTTTCTCTGTCCAATCGAGGTTTCTTTCTCCCTCACTCTCTCTCTCAAAACACCAATGTATATATATTTAAAATGTGTACAGGGACAGTACGATGCAAACATATGTCCGACTTCATAAACTAACAACTAACTTGTGACCCTCAGCGGCGGTAAGTGCAAGGGACTATATAAGTGTCCCAGACCCTGCTGGAGCCCAGGGACAGGGGACACAAGGCGGGGGAGGGTGGACCCTGTTGCAGGAGGCTCGGGGCCAGCAGGGAGGAGCCCTGTGTCACCACAGGAAAATACACAAAACCCAACCGCCCCGCCACCTGAGAGGGAAGAGCAGGAAGGAGTCGATGTTGACAACGAGGCTCAAGAGGCTCAGACCTTGGAAGCATCACAGGCTGTGCAGCCAAGGCCACCTCATCGGAAGAGGGGCCCCAACACATCCAGGCAAAACAGGGTTTCCACCCCCCAAACAAGCTGCTGAGACCAACAGAGAAAGGAGACAAACCTAGCAAAAGAAAGGAAAAAATTTCACTGATGAGGACAGACAAGTGGACTAAGTGGCCTACATTAGAAATCAGAGAGATTCAAATGAAAACCACAACATATCACACCTACTAGACGGGCAAAAATTAAAAGTCAGGCCATGCCGGAAAGAATGCCTGAGGGGGCCGGAGCTGGCACAGCACCCTGGGGAGCTGCCCAGTAGTAATGCTGGGCACACACACCCCCAAACCCCACTGCTGATAGGTGTTCACGAAAGGCCTGCCCACCCACCCACAGGAGGTTGTATGTGAGGGACAGGGACCGAATGCCGAGGGCAACAAGATCGTCACTGGCCCAAAACTGGAAACATGCCACAGGTCCCAACAGAAGCAGGCTGCCTTCTGATGGGGCACCAGGCAGCAGCGACAGACATCAGCACCGACACCACTCAGACAGAGATAAGGTACAACAGAGAACAGAGAAAACATGACCCTTGCATACAAGTCCCCACAGGGCACAACTAAGACCATCCTGGAAGGACCACCCCTGGCAGCAGCGAGGGGGACTCAGCAGAGCCCGTGTTCAGTGCAGTTGACCATCAACTCTGCTCCTGACCACTCCAACAGCAGCTCCCCGACACCCGTTGCTGAGCAGCCCCACATCCCCACATGCACACCAAATGGGCTTCCCATTGCGGCTCTATGGGGGGCAGCCCCCACACAGCCCTGGCCTCACCTGCATTTCCCCCCTCCCAGTTAAACCTTCACAGTTTTTTGTGGAGCCCAGGAAGGCGCTGGAGAGGCATAGCACAGGTAGACTACACTTTACAACATGCCTATGTGCACATGGCCAGGTGGGGGCAAGCACAGATGAGGTGAGTGCTGATGGAACACAGCCTTGGTGTTCTGATGACAATGCAGAGACAGACAGAAGCCTGCCGGGGAGGGGGGAGGGCAGAGGGTCCAGGAGCTGCCAAAACAGGAAAAGGAGAGGGCAAGCTGGGGGACAAACTCCTCAGCACCACCACGACCCTGAGCTCTAGGCCCTGCACTCCGGGAATGCAAACCCTCTGCATCCCCAACACTTCACTCCAAGACACTGGTTGAAGGAGACTGGTAGAATGTGTGGCCGCCACATTGCACACCAGCCACTTTCTGTGCCAGGGTGTCACTCCTGAGGTTCCGGCCAGTAGGTCTCCCCAGGGAGAGCTCCTTCCTGCAGCCCACCCCTGTAGCCTGCTGTCTATTTCAGAACCAGGCCCTGGTGCAAGAGCATGTCCCTCCCCCTCAGCCTGAAGCTTCATCAGCAGGAACAACAGAATGGGGAAGAAACCAGAAGAGCCAGGAGCCGATGGGAGAAATGGGGAAGTTGGGAGTCTGAGTGGACAGGCTGGCCACAGTGCTGGCCTGTGGATAAGCTTGGTCCAGCTTTAACCACCGGGTGAAGGAGCTTCCCCAAGTTGGGGGGCAGTGTCTTTTGCGATGACAAAATTAACAGCAGGACTCAGACTAGTGGTTCTATGCAAGCAGATGTCTCTAAGTTACCAAGCACAGTGCTCATGGGGAAAGGGCCCCGGCACCACCTGGGCAGGCAGGAAGGCCCAGACCCCAGGACAGGGATGAAGGAAGCCCGGGGGTGAAGGAATACAAACGAGGTCCCAGGTCCGTTAGTCCTCCAGACAGTGTGCCCTGAGGGACACCCCCAGGCCGCTCAGACCTCACAGCATGGCGGGGTGCAAAAGGAAATCCGGGGTACCCAGGGGAGGGAGGAGACACCCAGGTCAACTCCGCCTGCACATCACCAGACAGGTGCAAGGATACCCGCTGGCAGACACCCGGGTGAGCGCCCTGGACAGCCCGGGAGACGTGGGCCTGGGGAACCCTCCGTGCCCAGGGGTTACTCGCAGGGGCCGCGTGTGCCTGCCCAAGGAGGGGCACAGACGCCGCGGCCCCGCGCCTGAGGTCCCAGCAGAGCCCTGGGCCGCCGGTCAGGGCACAGTTCCCAGATGGCGATACCGGGTGGGCGGCCCACGGTGGGGGTACCCGCGCGAGGGCCCGGGTGGGGCCGGGCGGCCAGCAGTGCGCGGGAAGAAAGCAGCCAGGGGGCGCGACCTACCTGGGCACGCAGCTGGGGCTGGAGCCGTCCACGTCCCAGGTAGCGAACAGGTTCACGGGCACCGGCGTTTTGAGCGCGGCGGTAGCGCCGGCCAGGTCCAGGCAGCGCAGGTCGGACTCCCGGTCCTCGGCGGCCTGGGGCTGCGGCCGGGCCACGGACACGCGGCGGCGGTGGAGGCCGTGGTGGAGGCGGCAGGCGGGCGGCGGGCGGCGGGCAGGCCAAGCACGGGGAAGGCGGTGGCGCGGACAACGGGAGGATGCGAGGCTGGAAAGGCCGAGCGAGCGGCGGGTTGGTCTACGGGCCGCGAGGAAGCTGCGGCCGGCCCTTCCCGCGCTCCCCCAAGCTCAGACCACGCAGCCGCCGTCGCAGCCGATTGGCTGGGCGGGCACGCGCTCACTACCTGAGGCCCAATCACGGCCCGCGGAGCGCCTGACGGGTGAGGTCACGCAACCCCTCTCAGCAGGCGCGAGGCCAGGCAGCCCTGCCCGCGGCCCCGAGAGCCCGCGCACGCCCGCGCCTGCGCACAGGCCCCGCCCCTCGTGCCCCGCCTGGACTGTTGGGAGCGGACTCGAGGGGTACATAGGGCCGCCTGTGCGCTGCGCCCATCCTGGCGCTTCCCTGCCCTCCTGTTGCGCAGCCCCGAGGAGCACTGGTCCCCATGCACCATCCCGGCTTCTGCACGGGGGACAGAGAGTCTCCCCGTCCCCCGCGCCCTCCCTGGGTCCCCTGGCGCCCTCCTGTCCCTGTCATCCCGTGTCATCTCCCCATCCCCCTGGGCCCCTCGCACCCCGCCTGTTCCCTGCAGGGCCTCGAGGGCGCCCCGAGATGGGGTACAATACAGGGACCGGGGTCGGGAGGTGCACAGCCTGCTCCCACCTCTGCCACCCATTGGGTTTCCAATTGCCCGGGCCCTGGGGCGCCCCCCGAACTCAAGGTGTGGAATTGAGCCTCCGTAAATACCCCCTGGGGTGTCTTTCTGCCCGACACTCCTTAATGTCCAGCAATGCCCTGTCTGCGTTTTTTACACAAGACAATGGAGCACAAATGCCTGGGCGCAGGGTGGGCTCCTGCCCCCCCCCCCCCAGTGACCTTGGGGACCCAGGCTAGTGGGAAGGAGGCGATGGGCAGAGCTGCCCACTGAGCCCACAGGATACAGAACTCGGGAAAGGTCCTAGGAAAGGACATCTAGGTTTGGGGGCCAAGGAGTCCCCTCGCCCATCCTCTTGGCGGTGGTTCTGGTCAGTCACCAGACGCAGAGGTCTAGGGAAGGCTTTCCTGGCACCTCTCTGTTTCTTCGTGTCCCCGTATCACACAGTTGCTTTTCCCTCAGGTTCTGTGTGTGTCCTGTGGTCTACAAGTGGCTTTACTGAAATAAGCCAAAGCCACTGACTTCCACTGTCCTTCTGCTTTGCATCCCAGAGCCCCTGGGAGCTCTTTCTCCTGCCAGGAACCCCACCCACCCGGCCTCCAGCTGTAACTGGGTATCTGCGGCTGCTTCAAGCCGGGGTGCCCTTTGAGAACAAGAGAATCTGTGTTTCCCACGTGTTCCTGCCCCTTTGGGTGGTGCAACTGACAGCACAAGGGCCTGTTCTGCCTGGCCAGCTGACTGGGTGTTGTCTTCCACTGCTGCTCCTGCCACTAGCGCCTCTGGGTCTTACACCTGTGAGATGAGGGTGTTTGGAGAGCGGGTAGCAGTCCCCAGGGAGGACAGGCTGCCTTTGGTGACAGCAGGAGACAGACACCCGTTGACCTCAGCCGTTGGCATGTGGCACTGTGGGACAGCGCAGGGTGGTCAGATGAATGAGCGGCCTGACACTGTGTCTGTGTGCAATAGCATCTCACTCAGGCATGGGGTACAACTGGGGGTCAAGTGAGGAAAGGCAGAGTGACTAAGCCATGCACATGGGGGCTTGACTCCAGCTGCCCCCTCCTCTGCACCAGACACCCTAGTGAGCCCTTCCTGGCCACGACAGCCTGGATCCATCCCCATTTGACAGTTGAGGAAACTGAGGCTCAGGAGGTCATGCAATTGCTAAGGAGAGGAGTCAGGTTGGGGGCCCACATAGTCTGGCCCAGAGAGTGTCGATGCCCCCCCCACCCCTGGCAGCCCAAGTCACCACTATGGTGAAAATGATTCAATTATTGTTTGAGGCACAGACACAGACACAAAGACACACTGTTCATACTGTGCCTTCACTCTGTGTGTTTCTTGGTTTTTCAGGTGGAACCACGTGGAAGCAAAATGGTAGTGCCAATGAGCTTGGGGACTTCTCTATTTTCCAAATTTTCCACAGTGCACAGGTATTGCTCTGTTGAACAAAGTTACTTCATTTTGGCCAGAACCTCTTATTTGCATTGTCACTGGTCACCCTCTGCATTTGAACATGACTGTGTTCGTCTTCCTCCAGTGAACAGTGGGTCCCAGGAGGATGCCATGACGGTGGGGAGGATGCCCCCCCCATGAGCCTGGCATGGGGTGACATCCCCCCAAATGTGTGGAGTCTTCCTGGTGACTTGTTCTTTAAAGCAGGAACTTAGAGGGGAAACTCTCTGGCCAAATAGGATGTCTGGGTGTGGCTGGCCTGGAAGCCAGAGTGTTATTCAGAGCCCTGGGGTCCCAGGAGGGCACCCTGAAAACCTCCGCTGAGAACCTGGCCATGTGTCCCCTGCCCACCACATTTTTTAAATTAATTAAAGCCTGATTTCCCAGTGGTGCAATAGCACCCCCGCTGTGCTGAAGCCCAGACTTCTGGGTATGAGGTCCAAGCTCAAGACCCTTCCCTGCAGTCCCACGTGGTCACTGGGAGTCCCTCTGCTGCAGGCAGGGGCTCTGACAACTCCTTGGTCTCAGATATGATGATACAGCCAGGCGTGGGGGAGAGGGCAGTGCTGTGTCACCAGGCTGAGATGGCCCCTGTTGGCAAGGGGTCCCCCTCCGGGCCCTGGGATGCTGCAGGGTGTGGGGACCACGACAGTATTTTCATATGCCTCCAGCACAGCAGGCTATGCACATGGAGTAAGCGAGAGAGGCAGGGGACATCAACACCAAAGGAAACAAGCCAGCATGGGCTTGAGGTAAAGTCATCAGCCACGAAAGACATCAGGCCCTGGAGTTGTTTCAACAAAGGAAAACACAGGCAGGTTCAACATCAACGTGAGGAGGAATGAGATAACATAGAAACCAAGATTTCAAAAACAAAATCAAGGAGGACTTCTGTGAGTTGACAAATCAAAGTTCGGTCCTGGCCCATGTGGCACTATGGTTAGTGCATCAGCCCACAGACCAAAGGGTCATGGGTCCAAGTCCCAGTCAAGGGTACATACCTGGGTTTCAGGTTCAATCCCAGCCTTGGTCAGGGTTCATGCAGGAGCCAACCAATCAACGTGTCTCTCTCTCTCTCTTTCCCCTTCCACTCTCTCTAAAAGATCAATGAAAAAAATATCCTCTGGTGAGGATTAACACAAAAAAAACACACCAAAAAACGCACACACACAAAAATCAAAGTTTGGAAAGTTCAGTGGATGGGTTTTTAAAAAAGCACATTAGGTGCAGCTAAAGACAGAATCAGTGAAGTGGAAGATAAGTCTGCAGAAATTGACCAGGTTGTAGCACTAACAGAGAATGCAAGAGGTGCAAAAATGTGGAGACAGCCCAGCCCAAATGACTTAGTGGTTGACAGTCAGCCTATGAACCAGGAGGTCATGGTTCGATTCCTGGTCAGGGCACATGCCCGGGTTGCAGGCTCAATCCCCAGTGGGGGTTGTGCAGGAGGCAGCAGATCAATGTTTCTCTCTCATCATTGATGTTTTTCTCTCTCTCCCTCTCTCTCTCTAAAATCAATGAAGAGCCCGGCCAGGCTTGGCTCAGTGGTTGAGTGTCGACCTAGGATCCAGGTGATCAGGGTTTGATTCCTAGTCAGGGCACATGCCCAGGTTATGGCTCAATCCTCAGTCGGGGGCCTGGGGGAGGAAGCTGATCAATGACTCTCATCATTGATGTTCTCTCTCTCTCTCCTTTCCTTTCCTCTCTCTGAAATCAATAAAGATATATTAAAAAGAAATAAATAAAATAAAATCAATAAAGAGCTATATATATTTTTTGAAAACATAGAGACAGGTGCTCCTAGTTCTGGAACAAAAGAAAACAGACCATGGGGGAGGCCACTTTGACACCAGAAACCCTCTGAGTTGTGCAGCTTTAGGGCAGAGCATTCTGAGGAGGTGAGCAGAGTAAACAGCAAGTGTGGGGGTCCTCCAGCCAGAACTGGCCCTGCAGGTGCAGGTGCAGGGCCAGTGGGGAAGAGGACCTGGGAGACGAGTGGACATGCTATGGTTTTTCCATGGAGTGTGTGGGGGGGGAGACAATCTGCTTCCAAAGCAGAAAGGAGGCATGGGCAGAGGTGGAGGTTGGGAAGCAGGGATGTGACTGCAGGTAGGATGAGTTTTGGAGGAAGAGTCAGCAGGCTGGAAGCAGAATGAGTGAGGGTATGGGGTGTGGAATGAAGAGGGCGTACCCTTCTCTGGGAGGGATGGCGGGGACGGGAAAGGTGAGAGGGTGAGTCGAGGTGCGGCATGCCATACTCCGGAGGCAGGGGACAGTGTTATTAACGGGCATATTGATAGTGTCACATGCACAGGCAGAGACAGTAGTGTGGGGGGAAGGGCTTCCAGGACACAGACAGCACTGCCCATTCAGGCGGCATCCTGGGGACCAGAAAGTCAGGAGACTGGGGAGAGGGAGCAGCAGGGAGGGGCCTCCTCTTCCCGGCCGTGACTTACACGGGGGCCCAGGCCAGCACAGGAGGCTGACCTGCCTGGAGGCCTGGAGACAAGGGAGCCGTGGTTTCAGAGGTCCCACCAGGTAGCAGCAGGGCCAACAAGGAGATGCTGAGCCAGAGGCATGAAACCTTCACTCGCACCAGCAGCAGGAGGTAAGTCACCTGCAAGATGAGAGGCTGTTTGGAACAGCAAAAGAAAACAAAATACCTGGGAACAAACATAAGAAGTTAGACAATGTTAAAATCCCAGCTAGGTTTGCTCACTCCTTCAACCTGTACCTGAACTGTGATTTTCATCAAAGTGCTAATTTGGAAATGGTCAAATGAATTCTCAGATGCTTATGGAAAACTAACTGTGAGCACATGAGCAGGATGCTTTTGCAAGAGAAGACTAAGGAAGGACCACATCTACGATGAGGATGACAGGATGGGTGTCACTATGTACTGGTCAGTGGAACCAAGCTGAGGGCACGAGGTAAGAGCTGCATCTCCACCGCTAGGGAAAGGATGGGTGACCCAAAAAATGGTGTTGGGACAACAGGTGAGATTTTTTTTTTAAAGAGATCTTTTAAAACTGACTTTATATATATATATTTAATTTCAGAGAGGAAGGGAGAGGGAGAGATGGGAACATCAATGATGAGAGTCATTGATCGGCTGCCTCCTGCATGCCCCTCAATGGGGATACAGCCCACAACCGAGGCATGTGCCCTGACTGGGAATCAAACAGGCAACCTTTTGGTTGAGGGGATGATGCCCACCCCACTGAGCCTCACCAGCTAGGGCCAGACTTTTTTTTTTTTTTTTTTTAGCTGAATCCTTAATTCACTGCTTACACCAAAATAAATTCCAGATGGGGGAGGAATTTTGTCATGAAATATGAAACTATAAAATCTGAGAACTTGGAAAAATAGTTTGACATCTTGAAGCAGAGAGAGCTTTTATAAGCAAGCCACAAACTGGGGGAAAATTGCCACAGACAGATCAAAAGAGTAATTTTAACACATTAAGAACTCTTATAAGTCAGTAATTAAAAGGACCTAATAGAAAAAAAATCTCCAAAAGATACAGCCTCCATTTCACATCCACTATTAAAATTTAAATGAGAAATTACAATAAAATAAACTGTGTGAAAAATAAAGGTAATACATACTCAGCCTTCTTCCTAATAATTTTAGGACCTTTTATGACAATCTGTGCCCTTTAGGTCTTCCCATCTGTGGTGTGTGCATGGGGGGCCATGTGCCCCTCTTCCCAGCTCCACAGTCAGGGACCAGCACTGGCAGCTGGAGGTTGGCCCAGGTGGAAGTATTTACACCACAGAAATTGGCAAACAAAGCACTGCTTAACTTATTGTGCTGTTTATCGACAAATTTCTCAAAGGCAATGCCCTGGAGAAGGGCAGTCATCTCAGAAGAACTTGGCTCTCAGGCTCCCACCAATGGCCATGGACCTTGCAGAGCCATGAGTGTTAGAGTCTCTGGGTGTTTGTCCCTTGCAGATGAATCCTTTCAGGGTCAGGAAAAAGATTTTTTAAAAAGCATTAAACACGGTTGTAGATGTTCCGTTTTCCAGAATAAAAGACAAAGGTTCTGAAGCAAACAAGGGCAGGAGGCAGCACGGCTGTTTATCCCTAATGAGGCAGTGGGGACAGTGCCCTCCCTCCTCCTTGGCCCTGAGCCCCCTCCCAGAGATACAGCTGCATCCAACTGCACAACCTCAAATGCCCACTAGGGAGATGGATTCTGCTCCTTGAGGGCCAAGATGACAGCACAAGGATGGGGAGGCCACAGAGTGAGGCACGCACCCCTGGGTTCTGCCAACCCTGACTCCAGGTCTTCACAGACATTAGCCTCTGTCCGGCCACCAGGTCCATCACCAGGTCGTCCTAACTTTGAATCAGGCGGTGGTTCAGCCATGTTTCTGGTTGTGTCTGAGAGGGTGGTTCCAGGTGGATCAGAATGTGAACCGGTTGCTGAGTAAAGCAGATTGCTCTCCCCAGTGTGGTGGGCCTTATCCAATCAGTTGAAGGTCTGTATAGAACAAAAAAGTGGAGAAATTTGCCCCTTTTGTTCTGTCTCACTGTTGAACTGGCACATCACATCTCATCCTATGCCCTCAGACTGTGACTGATGCCCTCAGCTCCTCTGGTTCTCACGCCTTCAGATGCAGGCAGAATCACACCATTAGTTTCCCAGCCTCCATCTGGAAGACAGCAGATCGTGGGACTGCTAAGCCTCCACAGTCACAGATGTCCTTTTATGTGTACACCCTACTGGTGTTTCTCGGGAGAACCCTGAGGACCACCAGGAGCTTGAGGAGCTGATGCTGCAGTTCAGCTGGAAGGATCAGTGTGTGACTGTGGCTGAGACACTGCCCTGAGTCCATTTTTAATTGTGTTGTCCATATGGGGCTCTTGTTGGTGTTTTGTTGTAGGGAGGCTCAAAGTTGGCTGTTTGCAAGTGGGCTTTCACCAACTGGGCAGTGTGGCTCAGAGGGTTGGGGTGTAGACCTGTACAGCAAAAGGTAGTGGGTTCAATTCCTGGGCAAGGGCACATACCCAGATTGTGGGTTTGATTTCTGGCAGGGGCACATGCGGGGGTTTGGGGAGGGGTTGGCAATGGATGTTTCTCTTTCACGACAATGTTTCTCTCTCCTGTCTCTCTCTCTCTCAAATCAATAAAAAATATTTGCAAAAGAACAAGAAAAGTGCCAAAAATGAAAGAGACTCCTCTGGGCTTGAGGGGGCTTCCTGAGTAAAGGAAACTGTTAGGATAGCTAGGCTGTGTGTGCACCTGAAGTTGTCCAGGGTCTCTGCAGCCACAAATACACCATCTGCAAAGTGACCAGGCAGATGGGAAAAATGTCTGAGACGTGGTGACCAGGGGTTGGTACCCTGGGTGCATAAAAGGCCCTGCAGGTGTGGCACCCTGAGGACTGGGACCTGGAGCAGCCCTCTGCCTGCTGGGCCATGGATCCTGCAGCTGAAACTAGACACGTCAACAGGGATGTGGGATGAGGTGTGTGCAACACTTCAAGTAGCAAAACATAGGGAAAGGAACAGCAGAAGAGGAATGGATCGGCCACAGGTACACATCCACCCTGGGGAACATGGACCGTGATTGCTGGTGCCGTCCAGCCAGCATGGGAAACTGCTCCCCATGTGTGGCTGTGTGACAGTCCAAAAAAATGTGCCCAGGAGTTGGCTCGGTGCACACCCGGCCTTGGTGAGCCCTGTGAACAAACGGCACCTTTGTGTTTAATTTAATACTCCTCTGTGTTTCCTACAATGGAAAATAGTGTCACAGTAAGCCAGTGCATGAGTTAAATGTTGTAGAAAGGAAAACAGCAAGCCCCTAACGTGGAAGTCAGCAGAGGCCAATTGCGGGTAAGTCACAGCAGAAGATACCAGTGGCTGCCCTGCTGTGAGCAGACGTTTGGATCAACGTAGAAATGGTGTCCGGTTTTCCGCAGGGTTTTCTTTCTTTTCTTTTTTCAAAATCCTCACAGAGCATATTTTTTTCCCGTTGATTTTTTTAGAAAGTGGAGGTGAGGGAGGAGGGGTGGGAGGGAGAGAGACACATCGATTGGTTGCCTCCCACAGGTGCCCTGACCAGGGCCCCAGGGCCAGGGATGGAGCCTGCAACTGAGGTACGTGCCCTTGACCAGAATGGAACCTGAAGACCTTTGGTCCGAGTGCCGACAACCTAACCACTAAGCCAAACCGACCAGGGCTTCTTGATTTTTCTAATGTCTTACAATTAGCAGAAATGATTTTGGTCATCTTAAGGCAAAAGAGTAAAGTTGGGGGCCCAGTCGGTAGAGGTACCTGAGTGCCAGGTTTTGCACTATAACAAGAGTGGAGGTGGGAGGGATAGTGCATTTTGGGGCAAACAGAGACTGAGCCACAGCAGTTTTCAGATGTGCCTCTGCTGTGTGGGACAAAGATAGGGATTCTGGTCACAGGTAGAAGGGCTGTGGGGTCCAGATGAACTGCACTGGGTTGGCCCTGCTGATGCTAAGAGGTGAAGAGGGAGTGGGCAAGAGCCACCGGGCAGGTGTCCTGGGCAGGACTTGGTGACCACTTGGGTTTGGGTGACCAGCTCAGGTTCAGAGACTGCCATCCCCCAGGAGAAAGGGAAAATTGCAAAGGGGAGACCCAGAACAGAAAGCAAAACAGCGCTGGCTGATGTGGGTCAGCGGTTAGGACGTTGGCCCGAACTCCAAAGGGCCTTTGGTTTGATTCCTGGTCAAAGGCAGGTACCAGGTTTGATGCCTGGCTCCAGTCAGGTGCATGTGGGAGGCAACCCATCACTGTGTCTCTTTCACATCAATGTTTCTCTCCCTTTCTCTCTTCCCCTGTGCGCCTCCCTTCCACTCTCTAAAAAGTGGCCTGGGTTGTGGATTCACAGCAAAAAAACACTGATGCCTCTGTCTCTCTCTCCCTCTCCCTTCCTCTCTCTAAAATCAATAAAAACATATTTAGATTCACCAAAGAACTTATATGCATAACCCATGGACACAGAAAATAGCATGGTGAAAGCCTGGGGTGGGGGGCAAGTGCGGGGTGGAGGGGGCCAATGGGGAAAAAAGAGGCCATCTGCAATACTTTCAACAATAAAGATACATTAGAAAGGAAATAATAACATGTAAAAAATGAAAGAAAATAAAATGCAACACCTATATTCAGAAACATGAAGGAAAATAGAATTTCACGAGAGAACTGGAACCTAAAGAAAAAGGATCACAGGGAAAGTCCAGAGCTGAACATAAAATGACTGCAGCGGCCACTGGAAAAGAGACAGCTGATGCCACGCGGCAGAGGGGACGCTTGAAAGTGGGAGCAGCAGGTGGAAAACAGGCGGGTGGAAGCACGGAGGGGGAAAGGAGGGAAAACACAGAGGACAAGGCCTTGGGGAGGGAGCAAGCACCTCGCTGGGCACCAGAAATCCCAGAGAGCGCAGTGGGAGAGAACCGAGCCAAGGCCACGCCTGAATTTAATTAGCTTAACAAGTAAAAAGTCACCTAGGAACAGCCTAGCCAAACTGCTGAAAATAGAAGTTTTAAAATCATCCAGGAAAAAACACACACACATTATCTTCAATGCGCAACAAAAAGATACAAAGCAGTGTTTGGACAAAGTGAAACCGGAGCACAGCCCAGCGGGGCCACCGCCAGCCTCCAGCTCCACCCTGGGCACCTGCCGGCCTGTCACTCTCACTCCTCCCCCTCCAGCCGCCCCGGCTGCTCCTTGGGCGCCCCCCCCTCGGAAACCAGCTGGGGAGCCCGACCCTTGCACACCCGAGATGCTGGTCAAGCTCCCCACACCCTCTCGCCGTCCCCACCTCGGGGGCACCTCTTGGCGCTGTGGATTCTGGCTGCTCGCCCAGCCAGGGTGGAGAGGGGGTGGCCCTCCTCCGGGTACCCCTCTTCTGTGTGGCTCCCTTGCGCTCTCCTCGGGCCCAGCCAGGAGGACACCCCACTCCTCTCCCCAGGGATGGGGAGCAGAAAAGACCCCCGCTCCCTAGCGCCCCCTGCAGGAAGCCCATCCCCCCCGCCTGCTGGTCCTCAGCCCTGGCCTGCCCGGCCCCACCCTGAGCATCGCCTCCTCCTGCGGAGCCCTCGCCTGTGCGGAGCCGCCTCCCGAGGACTTCAGGGCCGGCTCCCCAGGCTGCCGCGAAGCCTCCACGTCCTGCGAGGGCATCACCCGTGGTAACGGGAATCTTGGTTCTTGCGTTCGCAGCCTTCCTGGCTCCCCATTCGGTTGGCGCCCCTGCCTTCTCCAAACTGTACTCGCGCGTTGACTTTTAGGGTTACTCCCGGGGACTTCATGAGTGTCGGGGGCCTGAGGACGGCAGGCGTGGGTGGGGGGACACAAAGTGGGACTGCCAAGGGTAACCGCAGGTGCGGGAGTCCTGTGGGGACAGAGGACAGGACAGGGGCGGGGAGCATGGGGACGACAGGGCACAGGTCCCGGGGTCGCGGAGAGCCACGGGGCGCCCCCCCGGCAGAGGGACAGGGCAGGAGCAGGCCGGGCAGGGGTGTCCGCCCTCCAGCCCTCCATGGTCCCCGGGGACCTGCTTCGCAGACCCCGCCAGGGGCCCAGGCCACCACTCTGGCCCCGCCCACAGCTCCCAGTCCAGTCTCAGGCCGCCCACTGCTCGTGGCCCAGTCACAGGCCGCGGTGACACTCCGGGCCCGCCCACCATCTGGCCCCGCCCCTGCTCACAACTCCGGAGTGGCAGGCTGCTCTCCCAACCGCTAGCTCCTCAGGCCCCAGCCATCAACCTAACTCCGCCTCGGCCCCGCCCACAGCACCCTGCGCACTCCCACCCCTGCCCCGCCCCCACACTCAGGCTCCGCCCCTCCTCCCGAAGCCCTTGTGCCATTGGCAAGGCCTGCGGGTTGGTGCTGTCCTGACTGGGGCTCGGAAGTCCTGGGTTCGAGTCCTCACGTCTCCGCCTTTGCCCCAGTGCCCATCTCTGCCCCGCAGGCGTGGCCGTTCCTGATGGTGCCGTGAATCTGCCCTAATAGGTGTGTACAGGTGAGGAGAGAGCAGGTCAGGCGCTTGGTCAGGGATCCACACTGAGCAGCTGGTGGACCCAGGGCTACTCCTAGGCAGGCTGGCTCCAGTTTTGTTTCCATGAAGGTGACACTTGCTGTCCGTCTGTCCACCACTGTGCCACAGCCCCAAATATCTACTCAAGCTATTACATATAGCTTTTTGGTTTAAGAAACGAGAGCTGAATGAATAGTTTTCTGGATACCAGTTCATTAAATTAAATGCCATTTATTTCAGTACTAGTACACTAAACAGACCAAATACATCTTTCTTGATTACAGTAAAATACACTTAATACAAAGAAAGCTCCAGGCAATACTAGGGTAGAGAGAAAAAGAGCACTAAAATTATGCGCCTCCCCTCCCCACAAAACCTGCCCACAGTGGGGTCTCTTCTCCCCCCTGGAGGCTGTCTGGGAGAAAGGGACAAGTGGCAGGGAAACAGGAAGGGGTGACGTGCTCCAATGTGGTGCTGCTCTGCTAAGAAGTTGGAGAGGAGAATTTTTTTCCAGTTGGAACAGTCGAGAGAATATAAAATAAGCTAACTTTGCTATACTGCCAATAATAGAGTCCAAAATCCACCTTCTCTCAATGTCCTAACTTTTCTAGTAATTAAATAACTTTGGCATCACAGTGAAATGAAAGGGGGTTTTCTATCAACCAAGTCCCCCCCCCCCGAAAAGGGCCCAGGAGCTTCAACAACTGTGAGGAAGACAGTGAGGGGCAGAGAGGTTTGTGTAAGGAACAGGCTCATGTGACTGTTTGGCTGAGTCCACATCCACAGGGTGGGTGGCGGGCTGGAGACCTGGGGAGAGGGGAGGCTGCAGCTGAGTCCAAGGCACGTGGAGGAGATTCCTGCCTCCTCTGGATGCTGGTCATTTGACAGAGACCCAGGCACATTATGGAGGGCGACCTGCTTTACAACCTAATGCTAATCACGTCTAAAAATTACCTTCCCAGCAACTCCAAGAACAGAAGCAGACTCATAGATACAGAGAACATTCTAAGGGTTGCCAGATGGGAGGGGATGTTGGGGGGATGGGTATAAAAAGGTGAAGGGATTAAGAGGTGCAAATTGATTGTTACAGAACAGTCATGGGGATATAAAGTGCAGCATAGGGAATATAGTAATTATATTCTACTAACAAGTATGGTGTCAGGTGGGTACAGATTTATGGGGATAATCCCTTAGTAAGTTATGTAATGTATAATCACTGGGGTGTATACCTAAAGATAATTTACTATTGTATGTCAACTGTAATGGAAAATAAAAATAGAGAAAAAACATAACTTTCTAAGAATTATTTGTGACATGTGCTCTGCTTACTTCCAAAAAGCATTTAAAGCTATTGTTATGAAGCCTGAAAGCAACCGGACAAATTGAAGTTCTCCTTGGGAAAATGTTGATGGTATATTGTAATGCAAGTTACAGCATTACTTTGGGAGGAAGACACCAACATGTAAGTTTTTTAAAAGCCCAATTTGTTCTAAAGGTGGAGTTTAGCTGCACACTCAGCCTCCTCAAGGGCCAAGTCCTGGAAGTGCCCTCACCATTACCCACTTTTATTTCTCCTCTGTCCTCTCCCAGTGCCTAAGAGCCCCCTTTGCCAGGTTTTGTGCTCACTAGCACCCTCACCAGACACTGATCAGACAGGAAGGACTGAGATGCCCCTGGGTCAGCACATTCACTTCTGCCTGTAGGTGGCTTTCAGGGATGGTCATTGTGTGTATGGGGGTTGGAGGATTCCTGGGTTAAAGTGATGGGGAAATGTTAATTATGTATCCATTCTTCTCCAGCAAGTGTCTGCACACACAGTCCGCCCAGTCTATCACACTCTCTCTCCTGTCTCCCTAAGCAAACCACTTGGACCCACAACGCCTAATTTGAAAATCTTAAAACTACACTGAGGTAATAATTCTCATTTTTAATCCCTTTGCACAGGACTCTTACTTCTGCCCTAATTCTGCCAGTGAGTATCCCATTCTTTGAGCTTTTTACAATGTAAGCTCCAACACTATGACATCTCCCAAGTAAATTTAAAAAAAAAAAAAAAAGAGGAAGGAAGGAAGGAAGGAAGGAAGGAAGGAAGGAAGGAAGGAAGGAAGGAAGGAAGGAAGGAAGGAAGGAAGGAAGAAAAAGAAAGAAAGAAAGGAAAGAAAGAAAGGAAAGAAAGGAAAGAAGAAGGAAGGAAGGAAGGGAGGGAGGGAGGGAGGGAGGGAGGGAGGGAGGAAGGAAGGAAGGAAGGAAGGAAGGAAGGAAGGAAGGAAGGAAGGAAGGAAGGAAGGAAGGAAGGAAGGAAGGAAAGAGAAAGAAAGAAAGAAAGAAAGAAAGAAAGAAAGAAAGAAAGAAAGAAAGAAAGAAAGAAAGAAAGAAAGAAAGAAAGAAACAGGAAGGAAGGAAGGAAGGAAGGAAGGAAGGAAGGAAGGAAGGAAAGAGAAAGAAAGAAAGAAAGAAAGAAAGAAAGAAAGAAAGAAAGAAAGAAAGAAAGAAAGAAAGAAGAAAGAAAGAAAGAAAGAGAAGAAAGGAAGGAAGGAAGGAAGGAAGGAAGGAAGGAAGGAAGGAAGGAAGGAAGGAAGAAAGAAAGAAAGAAAGAAAGAAAGAAAGAAAGAAAGAAAGAAAGAAAGAAAGAAAGAAAGAAAGAAAGAAAGAAAGAAAGGAAGAAAAGACAAAAGGCAGAACAATAAAGGTTGGAGAAATTTTTCACTTTTCCTGCTGGGAGGATTTTAACAGACCCTTCATGATGATCTCACTAAAGCTGTCAGCTACAAACATTGTTTATTACAGCTTTTTTGAAATGTAGAAAGAGAAAAAGACTCTATTTTTTAATATTTTACCCCAAAGCTATTGTTCTCATTCCTTTTCCCGTACTTTTCCCCACATTCCCTACCTCCAAGACTGTTTCTACTGGCCCTCATTAGCAGAAAAGTGTAACAGATTGTTGGACTATGAAAAATGGATCTGGCAGAAATGCTAAGGGATTTGAGTGTCTGGGGGATGGAGAACAGGCTTGTTTTAGTTCTTTGATGTTTGTTTCAAATTGTTGGGTTGCCCCAAAATTATGAAAGGCTTATAAGTCATTTAATGTGCAAAAGGAGGGACAGCTTAAGAATTTTTCATTTGACCAACTGAGCCTTCAAAAAACCCACAACAACAACAAAAAATCTCAAAAGGAAAAGTTTTAAGTAAACTGCTTAACCGTAACTTGGTACTCTTAAAAACACCTTTGACTTGAATAGCTGAAAACAACTCAGCCATATGCATGGTAAACACAAAACGAAACAAAGAAACAAAACCCCTCTAGGTGAATGGAAATAGTTTCGCCAAGGAAAAATGTCCTGCATGTGCTTATTTAGCATCCGTTTCCCTCTCATTTCTTTGTGTTTGGTAAGGCCAGGTTAAGTTTCTCCCTGTTTCCAAGAGACGTGGACCTGTTGCCAGACTTCTGAGCCCTTTACCCTGTACCCCTGAATCAGCTATGGGAGCAGAACCGGCCTGCCAGCCAGCCAGCGTCTACACTGGAACACTGTGCACACACCTGGCAGAACTGGGATAAACCTAGACGCCGTCCAGGCACTGGGGACCCTGTCCTACAGTAACAGGGGTACAGAATGCTTCTCCTTTCTCCTGGCCCCACATACCTGCAGCCTGTCTTGCAGATGGGCTCTAGCTAGTATTGCCCTTGATGTCCCAGTGGGAGCAGCCGGAGGGAGGGCCGCCCCTCTACAGTCCTGCATCGGAACATCCTGCCCAAAGAGCGCCCCCAACTCCACAGCCTGAGCATCTGAGGGAGGGGGGTGCCCAGAGCTCCCGGAGAGCTGACCCAGCAGCACAGAAGTGTCCAGGGTATTTTTACGCACATTCCCTCCACCCCCAGACATGTCACCACAGTCTTCTAGGAGAAAATCTTGGGGATTCAAAGAGCACCCACAGAGTACGAGCTCCTCCCTGTGGAAAGTGGGCCTGTGGTGACCTCTGCAGGACCCACGCCCTGGAGTGGAGCAGGCCCAGAATCCCCCCCCTACATCCCCAAGGGGTCAGGTGTTTGCAAAACTGCCCAGTGGCTCCCGGTGCCTCCCCCGCCTCCCAACCCCGCTCAGCGTCCCCTCCCCCAGCCCCCCTCCCGCTTCCAGCCCAGACTCACCAGCCCCCGCCTGATAGCGGGGAATCCGGGCGGGACCTGCAGGACCCAGGTCTCCTGCCCCCTTCCCCAAACCCCGCCTGTGCGTCCAGACCCCCCGGGGCCACTCACCCCTCTCTAGAGCGGGGACCAGGAGCCCCTGGGCGGCACCAGCGGGGCCGCACCCTCCGGACTGTGGGTCTGGAAATTCCTCCCACGGGGCGGAGCGGACGGGGAGCCGCACAGTCCCTCCCCCAGCAGGCGGCGCCCCAGTGCGACCCCCAAGTGCTGAGCTCGGGGAGGGGCGCCCCGGACAGGAAGGGAGGGAGACCCAGGGGAGCAGAGCGGAGGTGGTTGTGTGAGGTTTGCTTGTAAGAAACTTACAAATGTTAACCTAGGTGTTTGTCCAGTGACAGGAGCAGACCGATAGTATAATCAGTGGACCTCACCTGGGAGTGAGCTTGCTCCCCAGGGCACGTGGGGCAATGTCTGGACAAAATGTCTTTTTGATTTTCATGACTGCGGGAGGGGTTGCTGCTGGCATCCAGTGGGCAGAGGTCAGGGATGCTGCTAAGATCCTACAATGTACAGCAGACCCCACAATGAAGAATTATCTGGCCCAGAACGTCCACAGGCTGAGGCAGGAAAGTGGTCTCAGTGGCGACACAGGAAGGGCCAGTTCAGGTGCTTCCTCTCTCTCAGCTCCCCCTGGCTGGGCGGCTGCAGAGCTGGGCTGAGATCCTGGCTACACGATTGACAGGCTGGCCTCTCTGAGTCTCAGTTTCCTCATCTGTGAAGTGGGGTAGCCATACAAATTCATGGATTTAAAAAAGCAAGGCTTCATTAACGATGGAAGGAATGAGTGAAAGTATTGGGAACCAAGCTTAGCACCTATTTGGTATTAAATATAAAAATAAGGAAAGCTTTGAGTAAAAGGAAGTTTAGAGAGTGTCTGCGACTTGCTGAATGTCACCCAGGACAGAAGGGCACTTGGAACGGGCCTGGGAACTCCTGCCTGGTGCTTCCTGCACCACCGGCCCCTCTCCCTGATAGTATTTAATGCTGAGGGGCCGGCTTCCACCCCTAGCCCCAAGGAAGTTGTTCTGGGTACCGGGAGGCCCACCCTGGCCTGCAGAGGCCTGGAAACATGTTTTAGGCTGTTTGGCTGACTGGAGAGAGACAGGGTTGAGGGGAGGGAGGTGACCTGGAAGGGCCTGACATGCACCTTCCATAATCTGAGATGCCCTGACCATTGATCTTTTCACACCGGGCTCCCAGGGACCTTGAGAAGGGGTTGGCAGGTCACACCGGTAGGTGCTCATGGCACTGGGAGGAACCACTTGATTGAGGCACCAGGAGTAAATCAATGGCCTCCAGGTGCAGTGTGCTGAGCTGTAGTTTCTCTCCCTGGGCCAGAGGAAAACCAGAAAGCTAGGTGTGTCCCCCCGGTCCCTGCCAGTGGTGTACTGGGAAATGATTAACAACTGGCTCTTCTGTCCTCTCCAGACTGCCCCCCCCCGCGACACAACTGTATAGGTTTATTGTAAATTTTACTGATATAAAGGATTCAAAGCACATAATTTACAAATAATGGTAAAATATACAATGCTCTTTACTCTAAATCCCATATAGCCAATTGGTGCTCACAAAAACACTTTTACTAATTATTTGCCTAACTTTGTATCCATAGCCACCTTAAGGAGGCAAATCCCGACATGAATGGGGATTGACATTATTTTGTCAGTGCCATGAGCCACTTCTCTGCAGAATCTGAATCATTTTCAAATACTGGAAGAATATTTACTCAGTCTGTTGTGCTGTTCACAATGCCCTAGACACAATACATTTTCACAATTAACATGTATCACTACTATTTTCTCCAGTAGTTTCTGAAGTCTAGACAGGAAAACAGTAGATCAAGCTGATTTGTAGCATTTGCTGATCTCAGGTGGCCAATGTGACATGGGGCTGGGAAGAACTAACAGAAACAATGGACATAAATAACTTTAAAAGAATAGGTAATAGTAAAAGTTAGTGAAATAATGAGGAAGTGATTACTTCTGGGTATTTATTAACTTTGATGAGTATCATTTAATTATAAGCTTATACAATTTAATTTAAAATGACTGTGTCTAACAATCAGCTCACAACATTTCTAAAAATTTAAGAGTTGGGTCTTGTGAATTGGTGCAAGTCAGCTAGAGTGTCTGGTGGAGGGGAGGACCCCTTTTCCTGGCCTCCCTGCCCATTTCCCCTCAGCAGCTCCTGACCTCTACAGCCCCACCCCCTCTTTCACAGACTTTCTTCTTTCTCCTAGATGCCAAGAGCAGAAATTCCCCGAGGTCAAACCTGAACTTCCTCTTTGATAAGCTTAGCCATGCAAGCTCCAGTGCGGTAAGGACCTAGAGGTCTGGGGGTGGCAGGTGGAGCCTCCTGCATCCCACACCCCAACCTCCTCAGAAAGCCAGCCCTCCTTCTGGGGACACATCGCAGCTGGGGAAGGAAAGCTCTGCTTAGATCTGGGGTAATACTGTTGGTCCCGCATGGCGAAGGCATCAGCCTGGGGGTCGCCAGCCACCTCCGTCCCACATCCTATGTTAGAGCCACATCCTTGGACACACAGATGTGAGTTGTGAACAGTTTGCTACTGGGCCTCTGGTCCCTTCCTGAGCTCACCAGAGAGTTGAGATCTGAGTGCACAAAAGTTACAATGAGTAGGGTTTGTTTTGTCTAGTTTTATAAAACTCTTGTATGGGTTTTTCTTGAACCAGGTTCACTAATATGGAAGAGGAGTCCTTCGCCTGTCAAAGGTGAGTCAAATGTTTGTTCTACTGTGGCCTCATGGCCTGCTAACCTGACATCCTGACAGCAGGGGAGGGTCAGTGGCCTCTTCTGAAGCCTCTGTGTTGGGGCCCAGGATGGGGAAGGAAGCAGATGGCCTCAGGTGTGGATGGGAAGGTTGTTTGATAATTTGGCCCAGACTCACTGAGTTGGTTTCTCTGCCCCAGAGCAGCTGGGTTGAAGGGCCGTAATGCAGAGCTTGCTTTCCTCCCCTGGAGGGAGTGTCCTCAGTTTGTCCCCTTGCCTTTCTGCTCTCGGCCACCTTTCCCTCCTTATGTCTTTGGCCAGGGCTCTGGGATGAGCTGTGCCCTCCCAGAGATGCCTCAGCGCCCTAAACATTGTGAGAGCAACCTGAGGGAGGACCTCTGCTCCCAGCCACAGGGGAGGAACATGTCGTTTGCAACTGATGAGGGCCTGGGCCCAGCTCCCCTCAAGGCCTGAGCTTGTGCTGGTGAAGTGAGTAGAGACCCTTCTCAATTCCCACCCTGCAAAGGGACTCCAGGGGTGAGAGTGGCAGTTGGAACCAAGGAGAGGGGCAGAGCTGAGCCCATTTTATATAAACTGCATCTATGGAAACCAGGAGAAGATGGGGATGCTGATATGCCTCCAGCTCCCATCCTGTACTCCAGATGCCTCTGTTCACCAGACTCGTGTGCATGCCCAACTCCTCAGGCAGTCTGATGTCGGGCATCCTGTGTGGGGCACCCTCCTGTCCTGAGATATTCAGGGCTACGGCCATGGGCACCTGTGTTCTCCCTTCCTTCCTTCCCCCAGCATTTGATTACCCTCCCTTTTTGTCTTCTCCATGGAAAGCCTTGATTCTCTCTTGGAGAAGGCTCCTGTCCTAGCAGTTTGGCAGTGCCGTTCACTGCTCTGACCATTGCAGGCCTGTTGCTCCACTGCCCACCTGCCCACCAGACCAGCTATCTCTCCCAGTGTCCCAGCCTGGCCACAGCTCTGCCTGATCCTTCACCAGGACACCCTGTGAGCACCTCCCATCTCTGGACAAGGCCTCATTCCTCCAGCCCCCTGACCCTCACCACTGATGTGCTATGTCTGGGTCATTTGTTACCTTCATTTTGTCTGCAGAGGCAAGCATTGGGCAAGGGGGCATCTGGGTATTGTGTCCTCAGAGACCTGAGAGGCAGAGAGTGTGCTGTGGTGGGGAGCCCACAGGGGACTGCACCTGGGGTGGGGCCGCGCTGGGTCCTGGACCCGCCGGGCATTTCGTGCTGGTGGAGGGAGCACTTTTCCAGCGGCCGACTCTGTCGCTCCTTGAAGATGTCCTGGTAGAAATCGGCTCTGTGGCCCCATATCTCTGGAACTCCCAACATCTGTTTGCTTCTGTGCTAGAAACTTCTTCCCCATCTGCTGACAGCAGGCCCAGGGCCGCCTCCATCCCTGCAGCCTGTGTGTGGCCCGTAGAAGCTGCGACAGAGCTGGGTGTGTCTGGGAGCCGGTGCCACTCTCTTTCTCGTGGCCTCATTGACCACAGGCTACTGGTTGCTGTGGGAGAAGCCCCAGGTCAGTCTCCCCCTTGGAGCAGATGTTTCTCCCAGGAAGGGGTGGGCAGCCAGGAGAGAGAAGGATTGGGAGAGAGCGAGCCCGTGAGCGCCTGGGCCTTGGCTGAGGAGACCCTGAGACCGAGGGCCAGGCCGGGATCCAGGTCTCTGCTGGTGGTGGAGGTTCCTGGGGAGTTACTTCAACCACCTCTTAGGGGAGAGCCAGAGAGGTGAAGTGGGGTGGACCCGTCAGGCGCAGCCCGAGGTGTGGGTGTGGAACTCAGGTGAGGGGGAGGAGCGGCCTCCTCCTGCATGTCATGTTCCTGGCATCTGTGGGGAGCTCAGTGATGCCTGGAGGCTGTGCCCTTCAGCTTTGTTGGGGCTCGATCCCCCAGTCCTCCTCTTCCACTTTCCCACCGTGGGTCCACAGGCACTTGCCATTCCTGCAACTTGGGCCCCAGCCAGGTGCAGTTGAGACACCACCTGCCATAGGCCCCCTCAGCCAGAGCCACCTTCCCTGGGATGAGCCAGTGTGCTGTCCTCCGAGCAGACCCCCTCGCTGTCACCTCCCATCTGAGTCTGCAGGTGGTTTCTGCTGACGGGCCCTGCAGGGTTAAGGCCTGGCGTCCTCCAGGTAAGACAGAGTCTGAAGAGCAGACCCTTGGAGTTGCTACAGTTTCAAGTGCATATGGGGCCTCCCTAACGCAGGGCTGCGAGGGTGACGCTGACTGGGCTCCTGCTTTATTGAGCAGGTGACAAGGATTTCCAACCAGATGCTCTATTTGCATTGCATCTGGGCTTTGTCCCAAGTCAGGGCATATAGACGTTATACCTGTCCTTGACCGAGGTCACAGTTTCCCCATTGCTTTTGCAGAACCTCGATCCTTCATCCCCACTCACGTGGACCCTGTGGCATCCTGTTTGCAAGCTGGCGGAGCCCTCCCTTCACACTGTTTGGGGAATGTGTTTACTTCAGTTACTAGTCCAGTAGGAGTCATTCTATTTAGAAGCCCAACCAGTGGTTTAGTAATTGGAAATCCTGACGCACTGGGAAGCTGCCGCCTGTTCCTCCATACGTGGGGGCCGCTCTGTTCTGGATCCAGAAGGAGAGCAGCGGCCTGTGCCCACGCGCACGCACACCAACACTCCAGGTGTAATGGCCTTGGGTGGGGTTGGAAACAAGGCAGCCCGGCCGGGCGTGGCTTGGCGGCCCCCAGGACTGTCTGTAGAGCTGTTATTAGATGAGGGGACCCAGGGAAGTTGATCCCAGGAAGTGAGGTCACTTCCCAATAGAACTTGGAACCCCGGTTACCAAGCACCCAATTTCTAGCAACAGCCCAACCACCACCACGCTTGGCGAGAGACATTTGAGAGTGCGAGACGTTCTCTTGCTGTCTTCCCAGTGATCGGGCTCCTGCTTCAGGGGACCCCCCAGAGAGAGTTCTTCTAGTGTCTGCCGACGTTGGTTCAACCCTCACCCCCGACGTCGCTGGCCATTTTCAAGAAGATCGCCTGAGGTAACACAGGGCAGCCAGGGGGAGACCAATCCAGGCCAGGCCGCCTCTGTGAGCCATCCCTGTGCAACCCACATACCCGCTGGTGCAGGAACAGGTTTCTGGGCACTGGATGACCTAGAGGTCCTGTCACAATCACACCCCAGGACAGGGCAGGCAGGTGGGGAGGAGCTTCCCAAGTGGCCTCAGATCTGTGCCAGTGGGATCCTTGGGCCCTCAGGCTGTTAGACCTTTGCCTTTCAAGTGGAGGTCTGAGCAGTTCACAGTGTATGTGTCTGGAGTGGAGGGTCACAGGGGTCTGGAACCAGCAAAACCAGGGCTCTGAGGCTTTCTGCCTGGTGACTGGGAACTGTCTTTACAGAGCTCCCCACAGGACAACCGACAGGAGCTGACAGATGGCGACCTCAACTCCATCCCCCTGCAGGAGGCACAGGTGCCTCACACATCCACAAGAGTGCAGCACAGGGTCAGGGGGAGTGTAGGTGCCGAGTTCACCCAAACTCCAGGACCCCATGCAGGCAAAGGGGCCCCGGGTTCCAGAAGCCACCCTGCTACTCCCCTGAGATCTCTCCTAGAGTCCAATTTCCAGAGGAAACTAGGACCCTGTCCCTGCCCCCCTCACTCATTCCCATGGTCCAGCCTCCTTCAGACCAAATGTAAAGTCGCTCTCCCCAAATTTTTAGGAATATTAAAAGGGAGACTTTTGTAATATTTAACTTAATAGCAATGAGGGGATTTGTGTTCTCGGCAGAGCAGTGCCTGTGCTTTGAGGGCTTGGGAAAAAGGAAAACTACTTTGAAATTTCTAAGATGCGTTATCGTAGATGCAAAAAAAAAAACAATAGACAGGCTAAGTTAAAGTAAAGATTGTCCTTTGTTGGGGAAGAAGCCAGTCTAGGCGATGACTACCCACCATAAACTGCTTTTAGTTAAAAAGTTATAATTTCAGCCATAGCTGGTTTCTCGCTGTGGCTCGAGCATCGGCCTGTGGACTGAAGGGTCCTGGGTTCCATTCCAGCCAAGGGCATGTGCCTCCATTTCTGGATCCATCCCCGGCTCCAGTAGGGGCATGTGCGGATGGCAATCAGTTGATGTGTCTCTCTCCCCTTCCACTCTCTGAAATCAATAACAATACGTTTAAAAACAGAACAAAACAAAAATCACATTTACATACCAGGAACAAAAGCCACTGGATGGAACCAGTAACACCGTTTAGGAAGAGAAAATGTCTAACACTAGAAAAGGGCAAGGAGGGTCTGAGGGCAATAAGCAACCCAGACAACTGAAAACCCTTTACATGTACTCTCATAATTTTTATTAAGCTAATTATGTTTTCCTTGTTCACCCACTGTCACGTGTACCTTATCATATGTTCAGCCAGATGAATTAAGACACTACTATTTCATTTTCATAACCGATCATCAGAATATCATTGTCTAGTAGGTGGGAGAAATCAGCAGGTTCCCAAGTTAAAATCTAATAAGGGAGACAGATATTGCTTCCATCAGGAAACTGTAAGGAGATAACAATATAAAAATCATTTTATGTACATTTAACCAATACAATTCGGTGCTACAAGAACAAGGTTTGGGCAGCAGTAATTAGTGAGCATACAGCCCTCGTCGGGAGAGCTGTCTGCTTCCCTGGTCTGGGCCTTCTCGACCTTGAAAAGTCTTTGATCGTGTAGATGGGGGCGAGTGTCAGAGACGGGGGCCCGTGTCCATTGGCCGTTAGGCCCCTGATAAGGTGCAGTCCCTTTGAACACTGTTGAAGAGAGTCTTCAATTAATGTCTCTCAATGGATAAAACCTCCTGGGAGGACTGGGAAATGACTACTACTAATTTATCTGTCCCTACAACCTTGTTAGTGAGTCATTGATGACAATGTAGAATGTCTGCTTTTAGTTTACCTTATATTTGGAAAACAAAAAGATTTAAAAATCAGCAATATTTAAAACAGAGTCATAAGAACAATAGTAATCCTCAGTTGATTTAGTACCATTGCCAGTTTTTTTTTTGTGTTTTTTTTTTTTATCCTGATTATTTGCCAGTATTGTCAGGAATTCAGTTATTCCTTAGAGTTCTATAAATCTCCACTCAGTTCAGAGATCTGACCTGCTTAGAAACCTGTAATTTAGAGTAAGCCAGGGCCCTTTTCATGGATTTCTCTAGAGATGTAACATATTTCTCAGTGCATGAGGGTAACATAGTGACTGTCTGTGAATGACAAAGCGGCATGGTTAGAGATGTGACTATAATGCAATAGATAAAAATCTTTTGTCTTTTGTAAGAGATAACATTTCAAGACAATAAATTTTAGTAAATAATAACTACTGTGAAATGTCATGGAGAATAATATGAAGTCCATATGTGTGTGTATGTATTGAGATTCAATACATAATTTTAATATATAAAGAACAAATACTATGTAATATTCTAAACATTGTTCATGGCTTACTGGAAGTGTGTTTTGAGCACTGGAAATAATTCATAAACTCCCAATGTGTGGACCACAAATATCGGGAGTACCACTGCGGGATGTCCCCACAGGGAACCATCACTCTTGGCTTGCCTGGTGTCTCTGACAGGTCACCTGTTACCCCTAAGAGTTTCCTGTTTGAACTTGGCTTTGAATCTTTGTACGTTCCTTCCTAGAGCAGGTGGAACTCTTTAGAACATTTATTTTAATAAAAATATAAGTAAACAAACAGAACAGTTCTACTTTTGTTTGGTAAAGCTTCTCATGTAATTTCATGCATGTTCAATATGCTTAATTTAGTTTAAAAAATGTTTCTTTTATAAGGAGGGAGACTAAATCCTTGAGGTATCCAGGGCCCGCTGGAATAACTTAGTCATCTCTCAGTGAAAAAATCTCTTAAAATTTAAAGTTGGGGAAGGTTGTCAAATATACTTAACTAAAAGTTTATATCATAATTTTTTGTCCATTTTGATAAAACAAGCACATTTTATGGTAATAACTCTAAAATACATTAATCAAACTTCAAAACACTTTTAATGTTAAATATTTTGTCCAGACTACAGAATTCTGCTTATTTGTGTAACTACTTTCTCTTTTTGGGTTAATAAAAGATTATATCCTAGTAATGCTATCCAGAGGCTGGCAATTCACCACACATAATGCACAGATGAACACATATCACCTAAAGACCATGCACAGAATTGGAATTACTAATTCTTAGAGAGAAAAGGCAAGAATCTTTCTTTTTAATCCACACCTGAGGATATCTTTTCAGTGAGAGTGGGAGAGATAGAAGGAGAGAGAAACATCAATGTGAGAGAGAGACACCAATTGGTTGCCTCCGGCACACACCCCAACCCAGGCCGAGCCTGCAGCCATGGTACACGCCCATGGCCAGAATTGAACCCAGAACCCTTCAGCCCTGGGCTCATGCTCTAACCACTGAGTCAAAGAGGCTAGGGCAAGAATATATAGTTTTATAAATTCAAAATTTTCACAAAATTTTATAGCCGTTCACAACCTTTTACACACTTTTCTACAACTTTCACAAACCTTCTTACCCATTCAGAAATAACTGTCCTTGGAACCACTCACTGTCTTCCATTTCCCTGATAAAAGACCCTTCATGCCTAACGCTTTCTATTATCACACCTACTTGAATTTTAGCTCTTACAAGCCTTAATTTCAAATGTTAACCAAAAACGTAAATGACCAGCATTGCTTAGATTAACACTTATGAACATATTTTAAATACTCTCACTGTCACAAAACACACCTTCAACAAAGCACAAGATATGACATCAACAGCTCCAAATCCATTTTACAGGCTTTCTGTAATAAAAAGCCCAAAGCAGGCACTTAAGACTTGCCTAGAAATCAGTGTTTCCGTATTTCATGTTATTTCAAAATATCTAGATACTCAATAATTTTAAATAAAATTCACTAATTTGGAAAAGAATAGTTGACATGAGTTAAGGTGATCTGCATAGTTGGATGAGGGTGTGTTGTGATTTTTTTCTATTTTGACAAGATTTACCTTGCAGAGATTTGTATTATAAAAATTGGCCTAGCACTGGCTGGCGTGGCTTTGTGGTTAGAGCATCAGCTGGCGCACTGAAGGTTCTTGGGTTCAATTTCTGGTCAAGGGCCCCTACCTGGGTTGCAGGTTCTCTCCCTGCCCAGTCAGGGTGAGCAGCGGAGACAACAAGTAGGTTACCAGGCCACCTCACCTGTCTCTCTCACATTGATGTTTTTCTCTCTCTGTCTTCTCTCCCTCCTTCCCCCCTTTCTTCCACTCTTTCCAAAAGGCAATGGAAAAAATATCCTGGGGTGAGGATTACCAAAAAAATAAAAAATAAAAAAGCCCAGACTAGATTCTTGGTGAAGTTGGGTACTTGCATTTCAAAGATCCTGGGACTTTGGTTTCACAATGTCAGTTATCTATAAGTCACCTGAGATGCCCTGGGCTGGTGGTGAGAAGAGAGTTGGGCTAGGCAGAAGGATTTGGTGGGCTTTTAGTTGTTTCTGGAGCCACATCTCTGGCCCTATGAAGGCTTCAGTTATAAGAGAAGGACAGTGATTTTCAATAGCTCAGGCACTGGGTTGCCACCCGAATGTTGGCAAGGGAATGACAAACCCAGTCACCCACATTGGGACTGTTTCTTTCTATTTGTGTACATTTTTCTAGTTTACAGAAACCACATAGCTTAGGGAAGTCTCTGAGAGCGATAAGGGCTTTTGGATATATGGAACCATTCCATTTCCCTTGGGAAAGGTAAAACAGGACCCAGCTGCAAGACAGTATTAAAATGAACGGTGCCACTAACTGACCAAACCTGTCTAGTGCCCACATTGTATTAAGGCCAGGTCATGTTACAAAAAAAGAGTAGCCTTCTTCTTGAGAGGCTCAGGGTCATATTTCACCCGGTTGGCAAGTATGTACCCCAAAAGGGGATTCTCAAGGCACTGTGGCCTGGTTGCCCATCTATATAGAGATCTATGGAGCAATCAGAGAGTTGGAGGCATCTTTGCAAGTCTCTGGGCTCCTTGGGCCATTCTGAGTAGGGCAGGTGTCCTGTTAAGCTGTCTCTCAGGCTCTCATGGAAGATAATAAAGAAATGATGGTTAGCAAACCTTCAGTCAGTCTCCAGATGTGTTTCCTCTTTGGAGGTTCCTTTGAAATCATGATTTCCTCCTTTTGGTCCAGTATCTGGTTCACTTAGTTCTAAAGACTTATTACCCTTCTGGTAAAAGCATAGGTGGGGATCACTGGTTTCATTTAAAACACACACACACACACACACACACACACACACACCCCAAAACACCCATCCCACCCTGTCAGGTGAATGGGGGCAGATTTGATGGTAAAGATAGATGTATATCCCATAGCATTCCCTAGTTGGAAGGAAACAGGTTGTGATTTAAAAACAGACATTGGCTAAATATCCCTGCCATGTGTACAGAAGCTTTACTCCAAAGGGAAGGCAATTAGTTGTGTGTGGGTAAGAGCGAGTAAAGTAGCCCCAGTATAGGGGCCTCAGTGGCTTCCTGTTTATGATAATTCCAACTTCTCCCAAAATGACCTGAGAAGAACCACCCTTGGAGCAGCCCTGAGCCTGCTTTTGTTTGTTTTCTAAGTCCTATTTGAGCCTCCGATAGTCCTTAAACTGGACAGACGTCTCCATGAAAGTTGTCTTGCAAACCTTAATGAGTCATCCTGTGCTTTTGCTCCCAGAAAGCAGTAGGTATATTAATTGGAGTAGGTCGGAAGAGTCAGGGTTACATGTCCTAACAGCTAAATTTCTTTGTGAACCTCTCAGGTTCACAGAGAACATTGGGAACAATTGCTGGTTCCCCTCTGGCTGAGACCAGCTTTTCTCCAAAGGGAGCTGTTAGAATTCCCCTCCTCAGTTTCCCTTCAGGCAGTAGGGAGTGTAGGGAGGAGACTCCAGGGGAGGAAAGGAAGGGGAAGGCAAGTAGGGAGAGGAGGCCCAGAGAACAGAGGGTCCAGGGAGGAATGTGGAAGGGGGAGGGAGGGCTGTTGGCAGATATTAGCTTCAGGAGGGTTCAGAGACAGTCCCTGAAGTTTATAATTACCATCCTTTTTAAAAGAATGTATCTGTGTTTCTCCTTCAAAGCTTCTAATTTCCAATGGAAGGCACGCTTTGCATTCATTCATCCATTTTCTTTCTTTTCTCTTTTTCTTATTTCAAGCTCTCATTTATTAGACTAGTATTTATTTTGTATAATGAAGGGGCAAGGACTCACTAAACAAACACAGGTAAAGAGAATCATAGGGACCATATGCAGTAGAGGGTAAAACAATGAAATAGATTATTTTTATTATTTATTTATTGTTTGTTTAAAATATTACAAATGTCCCTTTTTCTCCCCAATGATCTATTCCACCCCATCCCATCCCCCTGCCCAGTCCCTCTCCCCACCATCATCCGTGTCCTTGGGTTGTGCATATATGTATATAAATTCTTTGGTTCCTCTCTCCCCCTCCACTCACCAGCCCTCCTCCATCCCTCTGACATTCTTCAGTCTGATACATGCTTCCATGTCATTGAATCTATTCTGTTCATCAGTTTACTAAGCTCTTCAGATGCCACATATAAGCAAGATCATATAATGTTTGTCTTTCTCTGCCTGGCTTATCTCACTTAGCATAATACTCTCCAGGTCCATTCTTCTTTACAGCTGCGTAGTATTCCGTGGTGTAAATGTCCCCCAGCTTTTTATCCACTCATCTACTGATGGGCACTTGGGCTGTTTCCAGATCTTAGCTATTGTAAACTGTGCTGCTATAAACATAGGGGTGCATAGATTCTTTCTGATTAGTGTTTCATGATTTCGGATACATTCCCAGAAGTGGGATCAGTGGGTCTAAAGGCAGCTCCATTTTTAATTTTTTGAGGAACCTCCATTCTGTTTTCCATAGTGGCTGCACCAATCTGCATTCCCACCAGCAGTGCACTAGGTTCCCCTTTCCCCATACCCTCACCAGCACAAGTCGCTTGGTGATTTGTTGATGGCAGCCATTCTTACCGGTGTGAAGTGATACCTCATTGTGGTTTTAATTTGCTTCTCTCTGATGATCAGCGACATTGAGCATTTTCTCCTACGTCCCTTGGCCATCTGTATGTCCTCTTTGGAGAAGTGTCTATTCAGGTCCTTTGCCCATTTCTTAATTGGGTTGTTTGTCTTCCTCTTGCTGAGTAATATGAGTTCTTTGTACACTTTGGAAATTAGCCCCCTTATCAGATACATCCGTGGCAAATATGTTTTCCAGACCATGGGGTTCCTTTGTATTTTGAGGCACTTTATGTTTTCTTTTCCTGTGCAGAAGCTCTTTAGTTTGATGTAGTCTTATACGTTTATTTTTCCTTTTGTTTCTGTTGCCCTAGGAGATGTATCAGTGAAAATTCCACTATGTGGGATGTCTATGACTTACTGCCTATCTTTTCTCCCAGGATTTTTATGGTTTCATGACTTACGTTTAAGTCTTTAACCATTTTGAGTTTATTTTTGTGTATGGTGAAAGTCGGTGGTCTAGTTTCATTGTTTTGCATGTATCTTTCCAGTTTTCCCAGCACCACTTATTGAAGAGACTGTTTTCACTCCATTGTATGCTCTTACCTCCTTTGTCAAATATTAATTGACCACAATGACATGGGTCTATTTCTGGGGACTCTGTTCTGTTCCATTTATCTATATGCCTGTTTTTGTACCAATACCAGGTTATTTTGATAACAGTGGCTTTGTAGGACAGTTTGATGTCAAGCAAAGTGATCCCTCCCACTCTGTTCTTTTTTCTCAAGATGGCTCAGATATTTGGTGTCTTTTTTAGTTCCATTCATTCATCCAACTTGAAAGCCAACATTTTTCTAATTTTTTCATGAAAATATTACTTTAGGAACCCAAAGACAACTGCATTTTGGCCATTTATAAGTTAATTTTTTCTAATTAAACCTTTCCATGTCTGTTTCCTATCCTGAGTATTAATGAGGGCTGGGGTTTGACAAGTCCCAGGCTTGGATGCACACATTCTTATGTTAATTTCATTGTGGTTTGTTTGTTTGTTTGTTTGTTTGTTTGTTTGTTGTAATATGTGCAAAGGCTGAGCAAGTTTTCTAGGAATGTTATGTACTGGGTGAAAACGTGCTGCTCATGGGTGGAGCTTCAGAAAGTCCCCCCCCTTGATTCCCATTCAACACTCTTACGTGCCTTGGTTTCTCTCTAGACTGTCTAAAACAACCTGAAGGACTCAGGTTGTTCCTTGACAAAACCATATGGCACTCCCCGGGATGAGCCAGTCAGTTTAATTAGAGTCAAGCTGGAATTTCCCTAAGGGGTGCCTGCACATCATGAGGCATGACCTCTGAGACCTCCACCAACATTCTTAGTCACCTATGAACACCTGACACTTCAGCTGCAAGAAGGATATGCCCCTTTTTCTTTGGAGCTGAAAGGAGTTCACCTGTCATTTAGAGTGAATGTTTTTGGCCCAGATCCTCAGAAAGGATTTCCAATTGAAAAGCCACAGTTAAAAACCAGTCACCCATTTTTCCAACTGTCTTGCTTTAGCCTAGGTTCTGTCAACCATAAACCTTACTTCCACCTTGAGGATTTAAAATACAGCTCAGATAAAGTCAGACCCTCTACCACAAGCAAGGGAAGGTCCTGGATCCAAGAGAAAAGTCACCCAAGTTCACATAATGGTGAAGAACTAGTGGGCTCAGTGGGCCCTTTGCTGGATCCTTGCACCAGGTCTGGGTCAGCAGGGTGGTCCTGGGTGAGCTTCTGTGGAATCCCACCAAACTACACCAAGTAAATGTCATTGTAAAAAACATTCAAACCTGTGAAGAATTTCTGTGAGTTTATTTGAGCCAAAATGTCAAACAGTTGCCAGGAAGCAAAATATCAACACTTTGACACAATGCTCTGGAAAATGGCAGTTTTACACCTTCCTTATTTTATAGTTTATAACCAAAAGGGGAGACGTATGAGGGTTACACAAAAGCCCCTGGTGATGGATTAGTGACGTGGGAGAAAGCAAATCTGGGAACCCATACCAATGAGATTAGTAGTCTATGTAGAGCTGTGCCTGTGCTTTGAGGGGTCTGGAAAAGGGAAAATTACTTAGACATTCCAAATATAGGTTTTCATAGATGCAAAAGGACTATAGACAGACTCAGTTAAGGTAAAGATTGACCTTTGTCAGGGAAGGTGCTGGCATAAGATGTGACTACTCATCATCATTTACTTTTAGTTAAAAAGTTTTCATTTCAGACCATCCTTTGTGTTTACTTTAGGTCTCTGAGTTTGCAAGGCCACCATGAAGGCCTTCCCTGAGCTAGTCAGTTTAGCAGGTGGCCCCTTTTGTTCACACACTCCTTCGATCACTTCTCTCCCACATCTTGCCACCAATCACTAAGTGTTTGGGGCTTGGGTGTGAGCTACAGTCCCCAACCCTCCTGTCAATTCATGAGCTGCCTCTGATGGCATGTCCTCCTCTGTCCCAACACAGGAAAAAGCATCAGCCCTGAAGGTGCAAGCAGCTCCAACACCACCCACGGGCCTGGCCAGTGCGCCGCCAGTCTCCAGAAGCAGGTGACCTTGAACCAGTTTGGTCCCCAGAAGGTGGACTTCTCCAGCCCCACCTGTGTGCCCAGGTTGTGCACCCGGACCTTAAAGAAGCTGGTGGTTTTCGAGGAGCTGGAGAATGGGCTTATGTCAATCTTGATTGCCTTGAAGATACAGGGCTCCAACAGCATTCTGAGGTCCTATGAGGTTGTGCTGCCCCCCAGTGGACAAGTGGAGACCGACCTGGAGCTGACCTTCTCTCTGAAATACCCCCATTTCCTCAAGAGAGAAGGCAACAAGCTACAGATCCTGTTGCAGGAGAGGAAGTGCATTAGGAGCTGGACCATCCTGGGCTACAGGTATCTGGGCTACAAGACTCTGGCTGAGGGCACCATCCACATGGCCCAGGTGATGCAGTGACCTCCCCAGGGCAGCCAAGTGCTGAGCTTCTGCAGCAGCATTAAGGAGGCCTCCCCCAAGGTGGCTGAGATTTGGATCTCCTCCCTGTCCAGCCAGCCCATCGACCATGAGGATAGCTCCAGGCAGGTGGCCCCCATGCCAAGTCCACTGATAGCTACTCTGAGGGGGAGTCCTGGAGCTTCTCCTCTGAGCAGGAAGCCAGCAATGATGCCAGGTAGTGGCAGGACCTGGACAAGGATAACTTCCACAAGGGGAGCCACAGACGGAGGAGAGTTTGAAAGGGAGAATGGCGGTCATGACCAAGGAGCCAACCTTCAAGCAAAAGGTCATGGCATGGCTGCAGAGGGTCAGACCCCCTAAGGAGGTTCTGGAGTGAAAGCTGGAACCTGAGGGGTGTGTCTCCGAGGTGAAGGAGAACTTGGACCTTCTCTATGGCACTCTGGAGAACCCCAGCAACAGTGACTCAGGCATGGAGGATAATGATAGTGCCATCAGCACCCGAAAGCCCAAGGGCAAGCCATATTTCAAAGGCCTGTCACATTCCAGCTGGCAGATGAAGACAGGGTGCATCCACAGTACCTGGAGCAAGGAGAGTCTGGCAGATGTGCCGAAAAAGACATGGGTCCTGGGTGGCAAGCAGCCCAGTGACAGAGTCTCAGAATCGGTGGCCTCCAGCATATCTGCCCCCAAGGTCTGGAGCTTCTCTGCATTCAGCCAGCACATCAAACATGGGGACAGCACCATGCAGGCCAGCCCCCAGGACAAGTCCATGGATCACTACTCTGAGGAGGAGTCTGAGAGCTTGTCCTCCAAGTAGGAGGCCAACAGTGATGCCGGGCACAGGCAGGACAAGGATGAGAACAAATTCCGCCTGGAGGAGCCTAATAACGAGGGGCCATCAATAGGAAGAAAGGGAGCCATGACCAGGCAACAAGATATCAAATAAAAAGTCCTCGCCAGGCTGGGCAGGGTCAAAATACCACAGGAGGCCCTGGACTCAAGCAGGAACCTGCGGACCACATCCCTAAGGTGGAGGAGGACCTGGACCTTCTGTATGACACGCTGGAGAACCCCAATGTCAGTGGCCTAGACATGGAGGACAGTGACCATGACAGTGTCCTCAGCACTCCCAAGCCCAAGCTCAGGCCATCCTTTAATGGCCTGAGACACTTCAGCTCCCAGACGGAGACGGGGAGCATCCCTAGTGCCCGGAGGCAGAAGAAGTCTCTGAGTCTGGCCCATGTGCCCCAGAAGATGAGAGCCCTGGGTGGCAAACAGCCCAGCAAGAGAGTCCCAAACTGGGTGGCCCCAGGCACACCAACCCCTGGGGTTTAGTAGGCACAGCCCAGAGAAAGCCTGGAGGCAGGGACCTCTACTAGGGACATGTTCACCAAGAAGCAGCTTCCCAAGGGGTGCGTCACTCCCGTCATCCTGCACTCCCGTCTTCACCTCCACCAGGTCCTAGTGGAAGCAGGCAGGCGACCAGGGCCTGAGCACATCCCTGAAGGAGGAGCAGCAGATGTGGCCACAGAACAAGCAGGCCAACTGCCGGGACCAGGAGTTCAGGTCGATTCCACCGAGCCAGCTGCTGATCCCCAGGAAGACCGTGTATGACCAGCTTACCCTCATGCTCATCTCCAACGACCAGCAGCCCGAGAGCATCATCCTTGTCAACACCCTGAACTGGCAGGGCCAGTTCCTGTGGGACATCTTGCAGGGGATCACCCTGCCCATGGTGTGCACCTGCTCCCCGCTCACGTCCAGGAGGCCTTCAGCACCATCGTCTCCTAGATACAGACATGCAACTGCAATTCCAAGCCCCCAATGGCTGTGAAGATCATGGTGTGGGGGGTGCAGCACTACTTCAGTCATGTGCTGAGGCTTTTCGTGGAGCAGCTGTCCCACAAGACGCCCCACTGGCTGGGCTATATGCGTTTCTTCGTGATCCCTCTGGGTTCCCACCCCGTGGCCAGGTACCTGGGCTCTGTGGGTTAGCTCTACAAGCAGCTTCTTCCAAGACCTGGCCTGGGGGCACCTGTTCAACAAGCTGGAGGTCCTGAGTGCCTTGCAGGACTTGGTGGACATCCTATCGAGAATCACACAGTAAATTGTGGTTGGCAAATGCCCTCCAGCTGCCCACTGTGGAGGCCATGGTCACCTCCAAGCAGAAGAGCTCCAACAAAGAGTCCTCACAGGAGTTCATTCCCTTTGAGGGGGTGGTAAATGTTGGAAGAGTGGAAACATCCTCGGCCATGATAGGAAACTCAGATGTTGAGGGCCCCTCGGGCTCCAGCATGATTTCATCCACCCAGCCCTCCAAGGGAGCCTCATCCACCTACCCTCCTCTTGGTCAGTGAGTCAGGGCCTGTTCTCCCCCAGGCAGGGCTTTCCTGCCAAGCTGAAGGGGTTGCAGGTGGATTACTAGATGGAAGCCCAGCTCACAGACATGAAGAGAGACTATGACAAGAAAGACCTGCCCACCGGCAAAAGCATGCTCAAGTGCACCTTCCAGGTTCTGCAGGTCAGCAGGCTGCAGAGCAGCAGCAAGGCCACAGCCACGCCCACTATTTCCATGACAGTGGTCACCAAGGGGAAGAAGAAAGTGATGTTTTTGCCCAAGAAAACCAAGGACAAGGCTGTGCAGTCCAAAAGCCAGAGCATGGATGGCATCAGCCCCCTGGCCTGCATGACCAAACACCTGCAGAACGTGCTGTCCCTTCTCAGTGATTGTGTGGAGTGGGACGGTGTGAAGTCCTTTCGGCTGGCAGCCCAGTGGTGCTCCCACCTCAAGCACTTCCTCATCTGCATCTTTGGACTCTCCAAGTCCACCTTCTAGCCCTGCCCTTGGCCCTGCCCCTCCACCTGCTCTAGCCAGGCGCTGGAGGGACCAGCTGCTTTTCTGTTAACACTTCAGTGCACTACAGAGACACATTCTGGAAACACAAAGAGAAACAGTCTTCAGCGAGAATCTGCTTGCAACCTGGAAATTAACAGGGTGGCCCCAACTGGGAGCCCCCAAGTGCTCTGCTTATTAACCAGACCACTCTGTCAGGTGGGATATCAAGCAGGCAGTGTTGAGCTGGGGAATCATGGAATGTGTGTTTTGCACTCAGAACCCTGACACCCCAGTGAAAAGGGTTCTTGCCTTTGGGACCTGCCCTTTCTAGAAGCCAGGACTCTGCTTCATTGATGTTTCTCTCTCTCTCTCTCCCTCTCCCTTACTCTCTGAAATCAATATATATATATATATATATATATGAACATATACTTTAAAAATATGAGCCAAAAGAAAATACACTCACTCCTTCTACCAAGAAATACTTGCCATGAAGTAGAGTTTCCGTTTTCACCTCTCCATCTCAGGGCTGCAGTGTGTATTGGGTGTGAGTGTGGGAAAGAGGGTATCAGGGCTGTGCTCCTCTGTGACTTGATGTCCTGACAGGTGGACATAGCAGAGTCAGTCTTGTACCCCTCATCCATTCTCAGTGAGCATCACAGACTCTTTGATTTTTCAAGCTCATGGCTAAGCTGCTCCATGGTAATCGCTGATAGGCCCACCTCCAGGGTGCAACAGTGGAGGTTTGTGTTTGGGGCTGTGACAGGCAGTGATAACCATGTCTTAGCTCTGTATACACAAAGGTATACAAAAGAATTATCTAAATGTTCACCCCCACACTTCACCATATCCCAAACCCACAGGCATCCACTCTAGTGCTGGCAGCCTCATCAAACCCCAGGGTTCTGACCAAAGAACACTTTTCAGAACTTGAAGGTCAAATTGGCACCCTAAGTGTTTAAGTGCATGAACTGTGCTCTTCAGGTTAGCATAATCAGGTGAAAATAGACCATTTTAAATATTTGCTAGAATAGATACTAAAGAAACAACTGGAAAAAGTGGGTTACAAGATGTGATGTCAATTCCATCTCAAAGACATAAAATTTTTATGAGTATTTTTCCACTGACAAGACCATCCCCATGTGATGTTAGTTGTATCATATATTAACAGAATAGCTAGTAAACTCATGTGACAAGATGATATGTTGCAAGAGTGCTGTGGTGGAGCCTAAAATAATAAAATAGTTCTGTGTTTACTGTCTTCTGTTGTCATTTGTCAGTAAAACGGTAACAGGAAAAACAAAAATGGAAGTAGCACTCTAGGTGTATATATAGCCACATGAATAATTCTGGTCATTTCTAAAAAGTGCATGTTACAACTACACAGACTAGTATATAGAATAAAATATAATCACCTGTGTTTGTACTAAATCTTAAAGTGTGGCCATTGCATGGGTGTGTGTTAATTAGAACTTTAGAGTGACAGTTGAGACCGTTGAACTGATTCCATCCCAGTTTTCCCCTCCCCTAGGTAATTACTATCATCTACTCTGTTTGTCATTCTTATTTACATTTTTATGATTTTACACCAAAGTTGTGCACTCACAGAAATAATTAGCATTGTTTTGAATATTTTAAATGTTTATTTCCATAGCCTCATCCAGGATGTATTCTGAAACTGGCTTTTTCACTCACATAATGCTGTGAGATTTGTCCATGTCCCTACACATACACACTCAAGTCCATTAGTGGTACAGCTGTCATAGGTGTATACTAGAATTGGTTGATTCTGCTGTTGAACAACATTTAGGAAAGTTCCAGGTTTCACCATTATGAACAATGCTGAAGTGGACTTTCTTGTACACTTCCTTTTGGGCACATGGATGAAGGTTCTCTAGAGTGTATTACTAAGAGTGCCTTTCTGGGAGGAAGGCCCTGCACACCTAACTTTACTCGTGGGTGCTGTTTCAGAGGCTGCTTCAGCCACCCCCACCTCTTCAGCTGCTCTGAATGTTGTATGCTCAGGGCTCATAACTGCCCTTTCCCTAGCCAGAGGACTCAGGTGCTCCCCCTCCCTGCCCTGGGATGTAGGGGCAAAGCCAGTGGGTGACAAGTGACTGGCACTGGGTGGACAAGACTGGCTCCTTACCTCCAAGTGGGAGTGATTCACTGGGTACAATTTGGGTTCCAGATCTCCTCTCAAGACCAGGCTGAACTTAATGAGCTGAGTCCACATCTCTGCTCATCTCCATCGTCTTCTGAGGTCATTGCTTCAGTAAGCACTTTCCCAGTCCCTACAAGTCACTCTGCTTCCAGGGAACCTGGGTCAATATGACTAATATTTCCAAAGTCTCTCCAAAATGGTTGTTCCAATTCCTACAGTTAGGGAGAGGCGTGGAGGCTGAGAAAGAGACAGGCATTTCAGGAGTTGGGGTTGGGAGGCTTTGAGATGAAAGAGCTTGTGACTTCAACAAGCTGAAAGAAAGCCAGTCTGGCTGAAGTTCTGGGGACAGAAAACACAGAATAATCCTGGTTGAAGCTGTACATATATGTAGGAGCGAGACAGTAGACCTCATAGGCTGGTGTTCATTTTTTTCCTAATTGTAATAGGAAGTTCTTGAGATGCTTTATGCAGAAAAGTGATGGGGCAATTTAATTTGCATCCCTTTGCAATTAGTGACCTTGAGCATCTTTTCCTAGGTCTATTGGCCATCGGGATGTCCTTTTAGAGAAGTGCCCTTTTAGGTCCTTTGCCCATTTTTAAGTGGGATTGTTGGCTTTTTTTGCTGTTGAGTTGCCGGAGTTCTTATCTATTTGGGGTGTTAACCCCTTATCAGATATATCATTGGGGAACATATCCTCCCATTCAGTGGGTTCTCTTTCATTTTGTTGGTGATTTCCTGTGCTGTGCAAAAACTGTTTAGTTAGATGTAGTCCCATTTGTTTATTTTTTCCTTTGTTTCCCTTGCTGGGAAAGATATATCAGAAAAAATATTACTAAAAGAAATGCTCAGAATTTATTGCCTGTGTTTTCTTCTGGTATTTTTATGGTACTGAGTCTTACATTTAATTGTTTAGTCCATTTCGAGTTTGTTCTCCTATGTGTGGCAGGAAGGTGATCTGCTTTCACTCATTCATACGTATCTGTCTGATTTCCCAGCATCACTAATGTAACAGTCTTTACCCCATCGGATGCTCCTGCTTTGTCTGTCCCATATTAATTGACCATCTAAGTGGGTTGTTTCTGGGCTCTCTTCTGTCCCATGGATCTATGTTCGGTTTTTATGCCAGTCCCCTGTTGTTGTGATTGCTATGGCCTTGTTGTATCGATTCACACCAGCTACTGTGTTTCCTCAAGCTCTGTTCTTCATTTTCCATGTTGCTGTGATTATCTGGGGTCTTTGGTTGATCCATATAAAATTTTGGATTATTTGTTCTAGTTCCGTGAAATACACCCTTGGTATTTTGATGGGAATTGCATTGAATCAATAGATTGTGTTCGGTCGTATGGACATTTAACATTGTAAATTCTTCCTGTCCCAGAACAGAAGGAAAAGTCTGAGAAGGACTTGGAGCAACAAGGGCAGCTGGAAAGGTGGTGGCACCTGCCAACCTTCTGGTTGAAGAGAAGGGTGAGGACCTTCTGTCTGAATCATCTTCCCTGCTCTGGTCCTTTCAGACATCCTAACATAGCACCATTTTAGTATAAAAAATAAATTAATTAAATTAAATTCAACCATTAAGTAAATATTTTATAGCTACACTCTGAGTCCCCACTTTGCATTGTGTGTATGTGTACCCCTTTACACATGCCATGCAATGCTCAGCCATGGATTTTATTCTGTCATCCTGTATCCCCTAAAACCGTCACATGGGTGCCTTGGGGAAACCAGAGGATCGCTTTCCAATTGTCATGTGAGAATATTTCTTACTGTCCGCACACAGTAACAGAGTCTGACAAGCCACCTGCACGTTACATATTTCTTGTGGAGCCATTCATTACTGAGAGAGTAAAGGCTAACAGTTCAGTGGAAACTAACTTAGAGACGGAGGAAGCATTCAGACCTTAAACCACAAAGGGCCTTTGGCTATAAAAGTGCACCCAAGACTACAAAATAGTGCAGCTTGAAGACGGAATCCTCCCTTGACTGTAGTACATTGAGAGGTAAGGAGCAATTACATAAAGTGACAAATGTGTTTCTTAACAATAGCAAACTTTAGAGAACATGCAGGGCATTTCTGTTTCATTGTTACTGTCACCTCAGCTTTCCTTTAGGTCAGACAGGACTGCCTCAGGTGTGCCAGGAGCCAAAGGGCCTCAGTACATACAGGGATGCTGGCTGCACCTAAAAGACACTACATGCACCTAGGGTCTGGCCAAGCTCTGATCATCTCTGCTTTCCCCACCAGTTCTGAAGGGCAGCAGCTAACTGAAACGACCTTGCAAGAGCCCTGACATTTACTGTGGGAGAGGCCCTTCACTGAATTTAGCCTCGGGGCAAGTGTGAACTGGCAGTGCACTGGCATTTCTCAAAGGAACGGCCAGCAGGCTTTCCTGATTTACAGGCAAGTGGTAAAAGCTTCAGGAATTCCAAAGGTCAGGGAAGGAAGAAACTCTGCCCGGCCTTTGCTTTGCCTCTGCCTGGGTGTAAAAGTTGAATGGAAAGGCTGGGGACACTGCTAAGGTTCTTAATTAAACAGTCCTGGGCTTGGGTAAGGGCAGGTTGAAGTTTCACTCGTCACTGCACCAATGGAATCCAGTAATTTTCAGGGTCTAACAGAATGGGGGGGAGTAGCCAGAACTGGACTATCCAGGGTACAACCCCAGGAAAACTCATTTTTGCCAATGTTTCTGGAGAAGTGCTGCCAAAGTGAACAAATCTGTCCTTTAGAAGAACAATCAAACACAGGATTGATAAGATTGGTAACACTGGTAGTGCCTTTGGGAAAAAAACATTAGAACTGAACTGTCTCTCCCAAAGCACACCACCACATGACTTATTCAAACAAAGGAGCAATATTCTTGGGAAATGCCTTAAAACAGATCTTTTTAGGTGAGTCTATTTGAACCACTTCCTGAATCTGCAAAAGCTGACTCCTCCTGCATGGGCCCCATGTTAAGCAGATTCTCATTGGCTGAAGGGTTTATTCTCAAGTACGACAACTAACTTAGTTGTGGGGAGTAGGGGAGCATAAGGGGTGATCCACTGAGAACATCAGGATACTCCCTTTCCCTTCAAGTGCCTAAGGATCATACTGACACTAAGTCCAATATATCCCCTGGAGTTTCTGCGTCAAACAGCGCAGCAGGTGCAGGAGCCAGCACCTCGTGCGGCTGGCTGTCCATCAGGCTCTGCAGAGGTCAGCCACAGCAAGGATGTGGTCACACATACACGCTAACAGGGGAACCTTCCACCAGACCCTTCAAGATGCATGCACCAAATCGGCTCCACTGCATTCTGACTCCCTGGGCCTCTCCTAACAGCTACTTCACATGCAGTTCAGAAGAGACTTAACCAACTGCACTTGCTATGGGGCAACTGACAATGGGAGAGGAAGTGAAAGGGCCCAGAAACACAGGCTCCTAACCGAGAGCGAGACCTTAGTCACTCACAGATGCTCCTGACCCACCGACTCCTCTGTAACCAGACACTGTCCATTACACTTCCTGGATCCCCAAAAGGTTTGTTTTCATTTCACTGCTTAACCCACATTCAGTACCCAAGTTGGAAGTTAATTGCACCACCTATACCAAGTGTTTGACAGTCCTTGAATTCCAAATTCCCGTCACCGAACAAGCTGCCAGCCCGTGGTCCTGGAGCACTTCTCACCCCAAGGAGTGGCAGCAAAGGCCACCTGGCCCAGGGGAAATACCCTCCCATAGCAACCGCAGGTCCCATTTCTACACCCTTAAAGCAACCCTTCTCAAGACAACTTACATTTGTAGCATGACCTGGTTCAGAAAGATGCCATCCACCAGATTCATGTAGAAATTCAGGTTGTCACAGTTTGGAATTGTTCCAAAGTTTGAACCTGCGAGGAGGGGTTGGGGAGAAAGGCAGGACAAGTCACCCCGTGCACATCCTAAAGCTCTCCAGGCAGCCACAGGCCTGTGGGCTGAAGGGGTCACCCAACGCCCCCCATGCTTCAGTAGGCGCAAGGCCCCCTTTCCCCAGGGCCCCCTCACTTCCCTCTCCACGTAACAGACAGGAGGCAGCAGGAGGGACACTTTCCCTCCAGTTTTCTCCAGCGCCCAGAAGGGGAAAAAACAAAAGTAAATCTCTCCCGTCTCTGATCTATTGGAAGTCACTGTGCCCCCCGCAGGCTGTGCACGTTCCCACTTGGAGACCCCGAATCCCACCCGTCCCCGCCATTCACGGGCTGGTCTTGGGTTCAAATACTTACTACACGAGGATATTTGGGGAGAGTGAGTTCTTTTCCAGAGTGGTCAAGCCCCAGGGGCCATGGTGACCACTCAGACCCTGTCTGCTCCTGGACCAGCCCCCCAGCGCCCTGGCAGGAACAGGCGCACCCATGGGCCAGGCCTGGGGCACCGCGGGGTCCTCCACAGGGAGCACCGGCTCCAGAGCTGGAAACACCTCTGGACCCGGGCGCAGGTGCGGTGGGCAGCGGTTACGGACAAAAGGCGGGACTGCGAGGCGAGGCGGGTCCGGGCGGGGCTGGGCGAGGGCGCTCAGGCCTGGTCGCCTTCCCGGAGGCGCGGTCCCGGCGTGTGGTGCGCGGCACGAGGGGCAGCCCCGGGTGGCTGAGGGGCGCTGGGACGGGGGCGGGACGGCGGGGAAGGTCGTGCGTCAGGGCTCCCAGGACGCGGACACCAGCTCTCGCCCCTGGAGCCCGGCCTCCCCGCCACCCGCCCGAGGAACAGCCGGCGGTACCTGCTGCCTCGGCTCCGGCGGCGCTGCCCGGACAGCAGGCGTCGCGCGGGGGCGCCAGCAGCTCCTCCCCTCCGTGCTTCCTGCGCAGGTCGCCAGGGAAACCGCCAGGTCGGCCCTGGTTGGAGACGTCAGGCGGTGACGCCATCAGTGCGCGGTGACGCCATCAGTGCGCGGTGACGCCATCAGTGCGCGGCGACGTCATCAGTGCTCGCCCGCCTCACATCTCCAGGCTGAGCGGGCTGGGAGACGCGATGGTCGCCTGTCGCGTGCCCCCCGCCAAGGCCCCGAGCTCTGGGCCCCTGCCCTTGGCCCCTCTAACTGGCCCACCCAGAGGCCTGGGGCGAAGGCGGGGGAGACCCATGGGCCGAAACTGCAGGTCCCGGGACACCGCAGTGTGGGCACAGGGCTGTGGGACGGGGGATTACGCCGCTAATTTTTTTATGCAAGCTTTGCTGAAGCAACCTTGATAGCACTTAAGCATCTTAAACTCTTAAATTAACTGTAAGGAGAGCGTTCCTCTGTGGCCCGAGTGGGGTACACAGTTCTGTTGCACACTCTCCTTTCCAAAGGCAGGTTTTGTTCTTTGCAATTTGGGGTGTTGCTGAAGTTCCATTTCATTTGCAGTACTGGGAGGACTGTGAGTCTTTCTGTTCTACAGCAAGCCTGTGAGTAAGCATTATGATCCCCATTTTGTAACCGTGAACATGTCTCATTTTTAAAATATTCTTTAGCTTATACAGGCCTAATAATACTAAATTTGGTGAGAATTTAGAGTTTAAAAGACTCCTAACATAAATTAGTTATAACAAAAAGAAAAAATTAGTGTATATAAGGCTAACTATACTAACTTTAGGGAAAAATAGAGCACTAACTTGAGCTACTATAGGTTCCTACAATAAAAATATGAAAACTTTATATTATTCCAAATGAATATAAAATAAGAACTAGAATAAAATACACTAACACAACAAAACTCATAAAAAAAGTTATATACTTACAGTTTCCATATGAGCACCCTGCAGGACTCAGCAGTTCCAGTTCCCAGGTAACAAGAAATGCTTGATCCCAAATCTCCCAACCTTGGGAATTTGGCTGATGCTGACCAGTTCCAGAAGATCTATATCGGGACCACCAAGAAGGCAGCCTGTCCATCCACAGTTTCTCTTCATGTCCACAATGTCCCCTCCCTCCTTCTACCCTGAAGAATTGCTGGCTTGATTGAGATCATAAGATGGTTTTTTGGACAGGAGTCTGCCATGATCTCAGGTCACCCACACTTGAATAAACCACTTTCCTTCTCACCAATTTCTGTCTCACGTGCTTGACTTTTGTTGCGTCAGTCAGTGGAGCCTGCCTTTGGTTTCAATTTTACATCTCCTCTTAGATTGTAATAACATTTCCCAAGTGGGACAGGGTCCTATAAATCCAATTCCCAAGCTCTTTCCATTACTCTGAATAAGGAAAATGATCTGAGCTCACTTTTCAAATGATGAATCACGCTGATATAAATGTTCTTCAGTACCACACACAATCTGATTCCAAAGGCCCAAATGCCATGCCATTTATGTGTAGTTCTTATCTTCAAGTATAATATAAAGTGACAAGTGTCCACCTCACTGAATTTTCACACTGAACACTAAAATAAGCACTAACTAAAGCAGGTGAGCCCTGACTACGTGATCTGGAGCCCAAAATTGTGGTACCTCCACCTCATAAGTGACAATGTGACAATAATAATAACAATAATGCCACTACTTATTTGGACTCTACACTATTAGAAATGCATCTAATTTTATCTCTGACTTCATGACAGAGTTCAAGCTGAAGTCCGGCAAGCTACGTGATGTGCCTGTGATCCCTCAGGCAGCACAAGCATCTGCGATGCTCCACAAACTTCCTACTGCATCATCTGACTCCCTGTCAGCAGAAAAGGGAAAAGAAAACATGACGGAGCTGGAGAAGGACAAGCCGGTGGGAAGGGGAAGATAATTGAAATAGGGAACGTTCATGTGGTGTCACAGCAGCAGAGTGAAATTCAGGCTACAGCTGTGCAAGTGGGATCTAGGCCACTCTGGAGATAAGTTTGGGGAGGTTGCCAACATCAGTGAGCAGAAGGCAATGGTAGGGAGGCTCTGGGGCTTAAGTTAAGAGCAACTTCTATTTCTGTAAAAGGGATAAGAGGACAATAAGAGGACACCAACCAAGTAGTCCATAGACATGTGATTCTGTAGTGTGCGTGTTGCATTTGGAGACCCCCACTAGGCAATGAGTGTTTCAGTTGATAGGACAGGAAATCATCTTTTTCTCACTAGTTAAGCAGCAGACTGACACAGCCCATCACCTTCCATGTCCATGTCAGAAATCCCAGACATACCCAATTTAGACCCTTAGCTGGGGAGAGGGCTCAATGGGGCAGAGGGAATCCATGGTAGAACTCGTCTATGGGGCTGTAGAGAGCACTGGGAAAGCCTCCCAGCGAACCACTAATGAAACCAGTGTCCTTGGTCAAAGTCTCATCTTCTCTGGGCACAGACGTTCTTATTTTTAGAATAAAACAATAACACTTACCTCCTTCTCAAAGTGTTTCCATAAACACCAAATAAAGGAATAGATGTGAAAACATCTTACATGCTATAAATTGTACTTTGATGGATCCAATGTTAATATTATGAAATGTAGTGATTACTTATCTTTAATTACGTGTGTCCAGCCAGACGTAGGTTGAGGAATAGAAAGCCTAGGAGGAAGACTCACTGTGAGGGGGACTGCATTAGCTTGGGACATGCTCTTATCAAGTGGCAGGATGGAGAAGGGAGGAGGTGCTAGAGAGAGGTGTGAGGTCAGATAAAGGTCACTCAAAGCCGCAGAGCCCGACTCCTGTCATTCTGCAGAGGCAGGAAAAGAAGGGAGCAACTGAGAGGCCTGGGTACGTGGAGTGAGGCGCATGCGCCCAGAGTTGTCAGCCATCACCCACTTTTTGCAAACAGGAGCCAAGAGGACCAACCTTTGGAGAAACCAATCAGTTACTGAATCGTCAGAGGAAAATTGGGGTCATATGAATTCCAGGAAGCCAAAATTGGGGTCATATGAATCCCGGGAAGTGTTTTTCCAAGAGGGGTCATGGTAAAGGTGACGGAGAAGAGACGGCAAGGGGACTGAGGCCCCAACAGCCTTCTGATTGAGCAACAAGAAGTCACTGGTAACCTTCCAGAGGGCAACAGTGGTGCATCCCTGGTAGCTGCAGGGGAGAGCACATTGTGAGGGACTCAGGCCTTCCTGTGCCCTCGAGATTCACCCATGAGACACAGTCATAAAAGTTCATCCATCAATTAAATATTAGAAGATTGTTCAATTTTTTTTAATGTCACTTTATTTTTCTCACCTGTTTTTATTGCTAGCCCTTAACAATTAAAAGCAAAAACTAGCGCTGACTTTGTCACAAGGAGATTTAGAACATGAAGCCCTAAGTCAGAGTTTCAGGTGGGTAAAGATTTCAAGCAGTCGGGTTTTCACCCTTCATTTCGGTCCCCTGGTGGATCTCGTTGACTGATTTGTGGATATTGACCCACCCTTGCATCCCCGGAATAAATGCCACTTGATCCTGTTGAATGATTGTGCCAATGTGTGGTTGCATTTGGAGCTAGTATTTTGTTGAGGGATTTTGCATCTATGTTCAACAGGGATAATCGTTCATCACTTCCTTTTTGTAGTGTCTTTGTCTGGTTTTGATATCAGGGTAATGCTGGCTTCATAAACGAGTTTGGAGGCATTTACTCTTCTATTTTTTGGAAGAGTAAGAAAAAGATTGGTATTAATGTTTTTAAGTGTTTGACATAATTCTCCAGTGAAGCTGTCTGAAAGGCTGTTGCCATGGTCTAGAAATGAGTGGTGCACAATCCACCTGCTGTATTTTGTTATCAGACAGGACTTGGCAAGCCCTTGGATAGACTCAGCCATGTGATGGGGTCTGTACATCAAGATGCCATCTGAAAATATCAGGACACATCTGATAGATGCTGTGATGGAGGAGCAGCAGCCTGACACACACATGTCACTAACTAGTGAACCATAATAGAAGAACTGTAATTAGTTACCAACTGAAGCAGGAAAGCGAGAGCACAATGTCCAGAGAGTGTTTAGGGTCCATGTTTCACTTTGGTGATGGTATAAGAAACCACTTCTCCCTTGAGCATGATCACTGGCAGATGGGGGTTGTCCTGTATCTCTGAACACCCTTTGAAGATGCCCTCTCCCTGCCTGATGGGAACCTGCTACCAGGTAGGTCACTTTCCCAGAGGTCTATGCACTTTGAAACTGTAATTCTAATGGATGAATGAAAAACGGTTTCAATGAGAAGAGCTGATGGTGGAAGGTTGTGATCTGGGAATGAAGCCCTGCCTGGATTTGGGAAATCAGTCCAAATGGGCATCCTCTAGCTTCCCCAAGGCTAGGCCCTGCCCACTCCCAAACCAGGATCAGCAGTGAGCATTGTTTATGTTACAGAGACTGTAGAATTTGGGGTGGAGAACACACATTTTACACTGCCATTTGCATCAGGTGTGACACTGTGAATATTCCTTCATGTGTATGCTACTGAAGAAGAGAACCCCCACACTGTGGTACATGCTGGGGCTGAGCTGTGGGACTGGGGTTGGCTCTGTTGGGCTGGGGTCCCTGAGTTAGGGCACCTGGGCAGCTGCAGCTCTGATGTTCTACATGATGATGGGGAAACCAGTGACCTAATAAAAATTTGGTCACTGACTGGGCCAAAATGCAGAAGCACCCTGTCTTCTGCAGGGGTTAGACTGTCAATAAACCATGGTGGAAAGAATGAATTAACCAACTCTAATAAGCAAGGACGGCTGGGTAGAAAGGGGCCAGGGCCAGCCCAGGCACAAGGTGCTGCACAGAGGCCCCGCCAGGAGGCGCTGCAGCGGCAAACACACCTGGCCTTGGGCCTCCTGGATCTCACCCTGTGCGCCCACCGGGGGAGGGGCACAAGCGTGGGGGGCGGGGGAGGGCCAGCCCTCTGACCCGCTGGGCTTCCTGGCTCCAGCCACTGGGCCAGCACAAGTCCCTGCTGCCTGCGAGGCTGCTGGAGTGGAAGCCCTGCCTCCAGGCCTCCTACCCATTGCCCCGTGTCCTGGCCACGGTACTGTGGGCGCTTATCTGCCACCTGCTGCACGGCCCCGCTGCTCTCCCAGGAGGGGGGCATGGAGCTGACACTGTTGGAGCTGCAGTTCTTGGGCAAGACCCTCTTTGTCAACACCCATGCGGTGAGTGCCCTCCACTCACCTGCCCCACCCCCTCCCTCCATGTGACCTGATGGTGGGACAGGGTGTGGCCAGCGTGACTGTCGCTCTGCAGCCGGTTGGGAGCTTCCCGAGTGCTCGTGGCTGCAGCTGGGGCTCTTGACGGGTGAACTTGGGCTCCTCACGTGTTTAAAGTGCTGGGGGAGTGGGGTTTCCCTGGGGTTACTCTGTGGCGCAACAGAAGGGTTAACTCCAGCCTGTCACTTTGCCATGGGTGGGACTTGGGGAGCCCCTGGGTCTGTGAGAAAGCAGGAGAACTGAGAGGCTCCTTCAATTCCCCAGGCAGGACCAAGAGCCCCAGTGTGGGCTCCTTCCTGACTCTGTGCCTGGCTTGTCCCCTGTCATTCTGGTGGTGGTTGCACTCATCCCCTGGGACCAAGATGAGGTGGGGCTAAGCTGACAGGTGGAAGCCAGGGCAGAGTTCCAGCCAGGCCCCAGCGGTGCCCTGTGCTCATTAATCCAGGGCTTAATGAGCCCTGCATGTTCATGGCTCCTGCCTCAAGGGAAGGGGGGAGGAAAAAGAGGGATCTGTAGTCCTCAGAAAGTTAACTACTTTCACAAACAGGGTGTGTGTGTGTGTGTGTGTGTGTGTGTGTGTGTGTGTGTGTGTGTGTGTGTGTGTGTGTGTGTGTGTGTGTTGGGGGCAGGGGGGGCGGGTTCTTACAAGAGGAGGGAAGGGACTGGGCAGGGAAGAGCTTAAGGCAGGTGTAGGGATGGGTGTCTGGGAGGGAAATCTCCCTGGGAGCCCATATACAACGTTGTGTTTATTCAGCAGTGAGGAGTAAAGGGATCATCATTGGTTGGTTGGTTTTGGAAGAAATAAGAGGGACCATTCTTGTCATCTTTACTTGGAGCCCAGGAACTCCCTGACTCAGACTCGGCTGGAAGGGGCTTGCCGCTCTCAGGATGACTTTGAAACTATTTTAAAAAGAGATGGCAGGGCTGGGGGCCTGCCGGAGGCAGCCAATCAATGAGGACTCTCTCATCATTGATGTTTCTGTCTCTCCCTCTCACTCACCCTTCCTCTCTCTGAAATCAATAAAGACATGAGAGAGAGACGGGGGGAAAGAGAGAGCGAGAGAGAGATGGCAGCACTTCCTCCACCTTTGAGATGACAGCTGGAGTCCTTACTTACTAACAGGCTAATGTTCCAACTGGTTTAATTGCAGGAATGATTCACACATAGCTTCCTATCGGAGAAAATAGGTGATGTGTGGCTCTGAGTCCTGCATTAACCTAATTTCAGGATAGAACAAACCCTACATATAAGTATTTCAGCTTGTAAACCTTTTGATAAAATTAAATAACATCTATTATATATTTTAAACTTTTAGAGCAGAAGATATAGCCACATTTTAACTTGATGTTTACAAAAGTGTTGATTTTTACCCAAAGAAAATTGGCTTCACTTGAAGTTTTTCATACCTGGGAAGTTAGTTGTTGAATTTGAATAAAAGTGACATATAGTCCTCAACACATCTGTATTTCTGAGCCTATAAAAAATTGTTTTATACAAATACAAAAAATATACAATTGATTTTTTAAAAAGGTAATGATAAATTTTCTCTTTTGGGGTCCATGTCAGTTACTAAGAAATGCTTAATCGGATCAACCAAAATATTATAGGATAATTTTTGTTGACATCATGTATTTTGGAAATGAGCAGCCTTAAAAAATGTGCTTACATTTTTGTGAAGTGTCGACACTACAAAGGTTAATCCAAGGAAAAGGTTATTACTGATAAGAGTTAGAGAAAGGAGATATTTGGGAAGATTGTAGAAATCTGAACCTAGAATTAATTTTTAAGAGCTTGTACAACCTTAGTTAAGTGGCCCAATTGTACCCTCATATTACAAATGTAGCTAGGAGATCCAGAAAGGTTAAGTGAAATTCCTAAGGCCACAAAGCTAATTTGAATATTAACAAAAAGATATAACTAAACATTAATATCATTGCCTTTTTAAACAAAGTATTCTATAACTTTAAGGTAACACTGGGTTCCAGTTTATTTGCCCCAGAGATAAACATAAACAAATGTCCTGTTAATAATATCAGTTTGTCCAAACAAAAAAACGAATCTGAGGTGCAATCATGTCACAGCTAATTCGTGTCTCCTTCCAATACATTGAAAGCCAGTATTTTTAAAATCAGTACTTAAAATAGGCCTTGGTCCAGCCGAGCATGGCTCAGTGGTTGAGCATTGACCTAGGATCCAGGCAATCGGGGTTTGAATCCCGGTCAGGGCACATGCCCGGGTTGCTGGCTCAATCAATGACTTTCTCATATTGACGTTTCTATCTCTCTCTCTCCCTCTCCTTTCCTCTCTGAAATCAATAAAGATATATTTAATAAATAAATAAATAAATAAATAAATAAATAAATAAATAAATAAATAAAATAGGCCTTTTGCAGTCTGAGAATTCAAGATACTTTAAAAAATTTGTAAATACACATACATGCAAATTCTTCATATATACAAATTTCACAAAATTAAGACGTTGCAAAGAAAATAGAAGGGTTATGGTGACTCTGACAAGCTTCACTTAAATGTTTTACCACTGACATATTCCCGAATAAAGCACTCATAGTAGTTTTAATACATCTTCTACATGGCCTGTTTATAACATTTTCTCTTTTAAACATAAAAGTTAGTCACTAGCAGTCTTCTGAAATTCTAATTTGAGAATTCAAGATGTTCTCAATTCACTACTCATATTTAAGGCTACTTTGGTAAAGGCATTGCAGCAAGAACACAGAAACAATAGCATATTTTCTAATATGTATTTTTTTCACCTGCAAACTGTAGCAAAACATGATCAGCTTCATTACGCAGACAGGCATCCTCCCACGTCTCTAAAGAACACAGGCGCGTATAAACAGACACGCTCCTCAGAAGGGAAAAATTGCAGACCAAATAAAACCTTCCAGTTCTCACTTTGTAACCTTCCAGTAGCAAGGGTTCAAATGATTCAGGTCATTCATTCCAATACATGACAGCGCCTTGAAAGTGGCTGATCTATTTCCCCAGTAACATGTTTCACATAACAATGTGTTAAAAGTTACAAATACTGATATTCACAAATAGCTAATTTCTAAGAAAAATATGTACAGTACTGCAGCGTAATGAATGTGGTGTCTGCAATAACTTAATATTAGCCAATTTTTAATATACATGATACCGCTACCTTTTCCTGCCAATTCACAGGTTAAAAGTTGTTACTGGAGCCCTCTGTTCTGCACGTATTGCCTGGTGTTTAATACATAATGCAGGCTTTTTAAAGACTTCTCTTGCGCTTAAAGCTAAGGTCAGTGAAACAAGACAAGTGCAAGAGATGGAGAGATGTAATGTGACCACATAAATGTTTGTTCCAGTAAAATGTCTATATAAGGCTGTAAGAAAAGATTGGTTGATGACCTTCCTGTTGGAAATTGTCCTGTTGGTGCATCAGTCATAAAAGGATGACTAGATACTCCAGCAGCTGCAACTTGATCAAAAGGGGTTACCACTGGCTGTGTTTGTCCAAACACTGCAAAACCTGCACCACTGGGCTGTTGAGAAAAAGCTGTCTGTTGAGGGAACATTGCTTGGGCTGCTGGAAGCTGCCACTGAAGCTGGTGGGAAGACTATAGAGCATAGGAGTACCGAAGCCCGCAGGCATGCTCATGGATGCGGTGCCAAAGGTCACTGCTGTTGCCCCTTGGCATTGGTCTGAAATGGATTTGTAGAAGATGCCATGGAAGGACCTGTAGCAGCCACAAATGGGTTTGTGGAAGGTGTAGCTCCAAATGGAACAGGCACACTGGAAGAAGCCGGCTGTGTCTGTGCAGAAGCACCCACTGGCATTGTTCCAAAAACATTGCCACTAGCATTACTGGTGGAAGTGTACACATTACTGGAGGTGGCTGCAGAGCTGAAAATGCTGTCTAGCTCTGCCAGAGCTGCATACTTGTCTGAAGACGCACTTGGCTGACTGGTAACCGAAACCACAGAACTAACAGCTTTACCTGTGGTCCCAAAGCCACTCCCCTGATCACCACCTTGCCCAGCACTGAAGATATTGTCTAAATTAGCAAGTGCCACATATTTGTCTGGAGCCTGAAGACCAGCTTTATTTGTTGAAACTTTACTTACAGTTGTTGCTGTTTAATGACTCTGGGAAGTATTGAAAGTTCCGAAATCAGCAGTGGAGGATTTGGGGGAGTTGTCAAAATGAGCAAAATTAGCATTTACTGATCTAGCACTTCCACCTGTAATTTGGGGCTAAAAAAGAGAGTGACTTCCTGTGGGGAAACGTCCAAAATTACTCGAACCACTAGACTGTCCAAATGCATCAAAGTTTGCAAAATCTGAATTTGCAGAATTCCGAGTTGCCTGACTGCTAAAATGTGCAAAGTTAGCAAAATTGGCTGTAGCTGATGACTGAGGAGCTGGAGCATCAAATATGTCTGAGTCAAGACCGCTTAAAAGGCCAAACTTCTTTTCCTGCTGCTGTCCTTGAGAGCGGCCTACAACAGGGGACTGGCTGGGTGTGCCCTTCTCTAGGTGCAGGGCTGGTGCTGAATCTCCCAAAAGAGGCTTCAGTGGTTTGACCTCAGGTGTGCTGCTCCTGCTACTGGCAGCGGAGCCTGAACTAGACGCATGAACTGCAGCCACCACTTTGGCTTGTTCTGGTGGAATTGCCATCTTCTCTTTTCATATTTTTCCTGTGGAAACTCTTTCACTTTTTGTGGATCTGGAATTGCTGAAGATGTATCATCCAATAATCCTAGGCAAATCTGTTTACAGACTTCATTTCCATGCTTTTGTAGGAATTCAGTTTCCTGCTGTGGTCCCGTTGTCATGGAGACAGAGTTCACCCTGCGGAGGACTGAACCCTCAGCAGCAGCAGGAGGTGCAGGGAGGAGCCCGCGCCCTGTCCAGGTGGGTGGGGCGCGCTGGTGGCGGCGGAAGCGCTTTGGGGGTGCGGGAGGCCCGTCCGTCCCGGCACCGCAGGGCTTCTCCTCCTGCCTCCGCCTCGCGCGGGCCGCCGCGGCTGGGGCGGGACGAGGCCGCGGGCCTGGAGCTCGGGGAGCCGCCGGCCGCGGGCCCACGGGCGCCCCGCCCCCTCCGTGAGCGCCCGGCCTGGCCGCCGCCTATCCAGGGACAGGGCCGCGCAGGAGGCCCGGAGCTCGGTCAGGGCCCCAGCCCGGGGCGCCCGCGCCCAGCGTCCTCTCCTGGGTCTCCTGGAGAAGCCTCTGTTCAGGTAACTTGCCCACTTTTTCATCGGATCGCTTGTTTTTCGGTGCTGAGTTCGGTGAGTTCTTCCTAAATTTTGGGTATTCCGCGCTCGTCACTGCGTGTCGGCTGTCTCTGCATGTTGTACGTGGCTCCTTTGCGGTGCACACATTTCCCAGTTTGGTGTGACGCCTTTTCTTTATTTGCCTTCTGTTTCCCTTGCTGGAGGAGATGGACCAGAACAACTGTTCTATGAGAAATGGCCGAGATTTTACTGCCCCTGTTGTCTTCTGGAATTTTTATGGTTTTGAGTCTAACAGTTTAAGTGTTTAATCCATTCTGAGTTTTTTCTTGTGCATGGTGGAAGAAGGTGATCGCGTTTCCTTTTTTCCACGTATTTGTCCAGTTTTGACATCACCATTTATTGACGAAATTGTCTTTACCCCATTGTATGTTCTCCTGTCCTTTGTCGAATATTAATTAGCCATAAATGTGTGGGTTTATTTCTGGGCTTTTAATTCAGTTCCATTGATATCCGTGCCAGCACCATGCTGCTTTTATTACTAGGGCCTTTTAGGACAGTTTCCTGTCAGGCAGTGTGATTCCTCCAACTTTGTTCTGCTCTCTCAAGATTCCTCTGGCTATTTGTGTGGGGGGGGGGGACGGGTTGTTTGTTTGGTTGGTTGGTTTTTGGTGGTTTTATATAACTTTTTCAGATATTTGGTATAGTACTGTGAAAAACTCCATTAGTATCTTGATAGGAATTGGTTGAATCTATAGATTGCTTTGGGTACTAGGACATTTTAATGATGTTAATTCTTCCTGTCCATGAACATGATATACATGCTTCCACTAATTTGTGTCTTTCATTTATCACTTTTTTTTATTTTGGCTAATCCTCACCTGTGGATATTTTTCCATTGCTTTTTTAGAGAGAGTGGGAGGAAGAAGAGATAAATGGAGAGAGGGAAACAGAGAGAGATAGAAAGAGAGAGAGGAAGGGAGAGAGAGAGAGACATTGACCTGAGACACGCACATAGATCGGTTGTCTCCCACATGCACCCTGACCAAGGCTCGGGATCACAGCTGCAACCAGGTACGTGTCCTTGACATGGAATCAAACCTTTGACCTTTTGGTGCTCCAGTTTACACTCCAACTACTGAGCTACAGTGGACAGGGCTTCAGTTTCTTTCTCCACTATCTCCTAATTTTTGGATTACAAGCCTTTTACATTCTTGGTTAAATTTATTTTAAGTATTTTTTTGATGCAATTGTAAATGAGATTGTTTTCTGTTTCACTTTTGATAGTTCACTATTGATGTACAAAAATGCAACTGATTTCTGGATATTTATTTTGTACCAGCTACTGTATTGAATTCATTAATCAGGTCTAGTAGGTTTTTGTATAATCTTGGGTTCTCTTTATACAATATCATGTCAGCTGCAAATAATGATAGTTTTACTTCTTCCTTTCCAATTCAAACATGTTTTATTTATTTATTTTTGTTCCTAAACTCTAGCTATGTCTCCCAGCAGTACGTTGAATAAGATTGTTGAAAGCAGACATCCGTCTCTTGTTCCTGATCTTAAGGGAAACACTTTTAGTTTTTGCTCATTGAGTATGATGTTGACTGTGGGTTTGTCATATATAGTCTTTATTATGTAGAGGTGTGTTCCTTCTGTTACCACTTTGCTGAGAGATTTTACCATAAATGGGTGCTGGATTTTGTCTAATGTTTTCTCTTCACCTATTGATGGATCATGTAATTTTTATTTTTTATTTTGTTCATATGCTGTATCGCACTTAATGATATGCGGACATTGCAGGAACCTTGCATCCCAAGAACAAATCCCAGTTAATCGTGATGTATGATCATTTCAGTGTATTGCTGGATCTGGTTTGCTAATATTTTATTCAGGATTTTAGCACCTATGTTCATCAGGGAGATTGGCCTATAATTTTTTCATAGTATGGACAGGAAGAATTAAAATGAACTTGGGAGTCTCCCCTTGTTTGAATTTTTTGAAATAGTTTGAAAAGAACAAGTATTAGTTCTTCTATTAATGTTTGGTTAAATTCACCTACTAAGTCATCTGGTCCAGCACTTTTGTTTTTTGGAAGTTTTTTGTTTGTTAATCCTCACCTGAGGATATTTATTCCACTGATATTTTTTCTTTTTAGACAGAGTGGAAGGGAGGAAAGGAGGGGGCAAGAGAGAGAGGGGGGGAGGGAGAGAGAGACCAGTCTGAGAGATACAATGATTGGTTGCCTTCTGTAGAGCCCCCAACCAGGGCTAGGGATTGAACCTGCAACCCAGGTATGTTCCCTTGAGCAGCAATCAAACCCATGACCCTTCTGTGCCTGGGCCAATCCCCTAACCTCTGAGCTACACTGGTCAGGGGTGTTGGGAGGCTTTTGATTACTGCTTCCTGTCATTAGTTGTAACTGGTTTATTCAGATTTTCTGCTTCTTCCTGATTGAGTTATGGAAGATTGTATATTTCTAGGAATGTATTCATTTTGTTCAGATTGTCCAATTTGTTCGCATATAGTTGTTTGTAATGTTTTGTTAAAATCCTGTGTATTTCTGTGGAGTCAGTTATTTTTTCTGTGCCTTTAAAAAAAAAAATCTTTATTGATTTCAGAGAGAAGGGAGAGGGAGAGAGAGAAACATCAATGATGACAGAGTAATGGATTGGCTGCCTCCTGCATGCCCCCAACTGGGGACTGAGCCCACAATCCAGGCATGTGCCCCAACCGGGAACTTAACTGCAATCTCCTCGATCCTAGGCTGAGGCCACACCCAGCTGGGCTCTTCTGTTTCTTTCTGATTTTATTTATTTAGGTCTCCATCTTTTTTTCTTGATGACTCTAATAAAGATTTGTCAATCTTGTTATCTCTTCACAGAGTCGGCTCTCGGTGTCTTTGATCTCTCTGTCTTGTTTTTTTGTTGTTTTTGTTTTTTGTTTCTCTTACTCTTCACTTGAGGATATTTTTCCCTTGCTTTCTTTTAAGAAGGAGTGGATGGGGAGTAAGAAAGGGGGCTGGGTGAGAGGAGGTGTGAGGGAGAGAGACAGGAACACCTATGTGAGAGAGACACATGGATTGGTTGCCTCCTGCACACAAAACCCAAGTACTTGACTTTCACCAGGAATCTAACCCACAAGCCTTCAGTGTGTGACCAACACTAATGACTGAGCCACACTGGCTAGGGCTTCATTGATCTCTTGTATTTTTTTAAGACTATATTTTGCTTATTTCTGCTCTGATTTTCATTATTTCCTTTCTTCTACTCACTTTGAGCTTTCTTTTTTTTTTCTTTTTCTAGTTCCGCTAAGTGTTAAGCTAGACTGTTTATTTAAAATTTTTCTTGTTTCTTCAGGTAGGCCTGTAATGTTAGGAATTTGCCCTTTAGGACTGCTTTTACTGTGTCCAATGGATTTTGGGTTGTTGTGTCCTCATGTTCATTTATTTCAAAGCGTCTTTTGATTTTTTTTTTTGGATCTTCTTCATTGTTAGTAACATGCAAATATATCCTCCATGCCTTTGTGTTTTAGAGTTTTTTGTTTTTTTTAATCTTACACATAATTTTATTGTGGCAAATGGTACCTATCATAAGATTTACAATTTTAACCACATTTAAGTGTACAGTTCAGTAGCATTAAGTATATTGATGTTTTGCAGTGATCACCACCATCCATCTCCAGAAATTATTGTTTTGCTTCTCATCATTTTAATTTTCTTTTTCATTGAATTTATTGGGGTGACATTAGTTAATAAGATTATATAGGTTTCAGGTGCACAATTCTATAATGCACCATCTGTATATCGTACTGTGTACACCACCCCAAGTCAAGTCTCCTTCCATCACGATATGTAACTCCTATAACCTCTTCTCCCTTCCCCCGCTCCCCTCCCTTGTGGAGATCACTCTGTGATTTGACATTTGAAATGATACCTCAGATGTGACTTGACACAGGTAGGATTTCGACAGATGAAGAAGGTGAGATGTGCTTTGGTCAGAGAGTGGGCACATGGCCTGGACGCAGGACAAATGAAGACTGGAGAGACCAGAGCGCACGCCTCTGAGATTCCTATGAGTGAGGGGACAGGGCAGCGCAACAGAAGACCTCTGTGGAGGGAACAAGGCAGAGGGGGAAAGGAACTAACCACAGATAGGTCAGAGTAGGGGACACGGGGAACCCTGGGAAGGGGCAGAGTAGTGGGGAAAGGGGATATGGAAAGGGAAAGGCCATATGGGAAAGGAAGAGAAGGGAAGGGATTACAGGGGACTCTGGGGAGGGGAAGGGCAGGGGTGAAAGGGCATATGAAAGGGAAAGGCAGGGAGTACAGGGAACCCTCCATGGGGGGACAGGGGGCCCTACATGGAGAGGACAGTGTCCCCTGTCCCCTCCCTCCTCTCCTCACCCTACTGCCCTGCCTACTTCATGGTGGATCCCCTGTCCTCCCTACCTTGCCCCCTCTATAAAGGGTCCCCTGTGGTCCATTCCCTGTCCCTCCTTGGAGGGTCCTTGATTCCTCTGCCCAACCCCCTCCAAGGAGGGTCCCCTGTCCAATGCCCTGCAACCTTAAGGGAGGTTCCCTATATCCCTGCATGCTCTCTCCATGGAGGGCGCCCTGACCACTTCCTTGCCCCTCAAAGGGGGGTTTCCTGTCACCCTGCCCATTCCTCTTTATACAGGGTACCCTGTCTTTCTGCACAGCTCCCTCCATGAAGGGTCCTCTGTCCCCCTGCCCTACCCCTATACCCTACCTCCTTACCCTGCCCCCTCAAAGGGAAGATCCCCCATCCTTCCTACCCTGTCAGATGCATGGAGGTCCCCTGTTCTTCTGCCCTGCCCCCTCAAAGGGAGGTTTCCTGTGCCCATGACCATACCCCTACATGGAGGGTTCCTGTCCCCTTTCCCTGCCCCATCCATGGAGGTACCCTGTCCCCCCTGCCCTCTAAGCTCCATGTAAAATGCCCTTTACTCCTGCCCTTTTCCTTCCATGGAGGGTCCCCTGTACTCCCAGCCCTGCCCCCCTTAAGAAGCGTCCCATATCCTGCCTGTCCTTCCTGTCTTACCCTTCTTGTCCTATTCCATGGTTGGACCCCTTCTCCCTGCCCTCTCACCTCCATGGAGTGTCCCTTGTCCCCATGCCCTGCCCCCTCAAAGGACAGGTTCCTGTCTCCCTCCCTTCCCCTCTCCATCATCAGCCTTCTGTCCCCATATCCTGCACCCATAAAGGGGGGTTCCCTGTCTTTCTGCCCATTCCTCTTCCACGGAGGGTCTCCTGTCCATCCAGCTCTTTCACCTACATGAAGGGTCCCCATCCGCCTGCCCTCTCCCCTCCACCTGCATGGGAGCCTGTGCCTGCATGGAGGGTTACACCCAAAGCTGTCTCCCACACAGAGGCTTAGCCAGCACTTGGACCCCACTATTTGATCAGTTGTGCGTTGGTTTCCTCTTTGCAGTTGGCTACATTCCTGTTGAGTTCCTCTCAAGCATATCTCACTTACAACTCGTCTGCAATATCCTTAGCTTCATTTTAACTTTTAGCAAGAAGAGAATTTAGTAAGAATGGCCCAACCCTTGACACCCTTGTCCTAGCTCAAGAATCAGAACCAACTAAGGATACTAAGAAAAAAATAAAATTAAAAATTTACAAATCGTAAACACCTATTAGAATGGCCAAAATCAAAACTACTGTCAACACACCAAGTGTTAAAGATGATGCAGAGCAGGGGGATCTCTCGGGATCCCTTGTTCACTGTAGGTGGGAATAAAAAGCTGCCCAGCTTCTCTGAGAAAGTTTGACTTTGTTCTAAAGTTAAACATACACTGATCATCAACCCGGCAACCCCACACCTGGGTGCCCACCCAACACAAACGAAACCCTTTGTTACACAAACACTTACACCTGAATGTTTATTGCAATTTTATTCACAATTGCCACAAACTAGAAACATCCAAATGTCCCCCAGTGAGGACGGAGCAGATCAACAAACTGGGGTACGTGCCTACAATGGACTAGTACTCAGCAGAGAAAAGGAGGAAACTACTGGTTCCTACAGCAACCTGGATGGATCTCAAAGGCACTGTGTTGAGTGAAAAATCCCAACCTCTTAGGTCATATACTGTATGACTCCAATGCCACAACATTCTCAAAATGACAAAATTACAGTAAAGAAGAACAGATCAGTAGCTGCCACGGGTTAGGGTTCTGGGAAGATTCTGACACTAAAGGGGAAACAGGAAGTCTCTCTGTGGTGATGGACCAGTTCTGTATCCTGATTGTGCTGGTGGTTACACAAAAGTATACATGTGTCCCCCCTGCCACCCCACAAATACCCCCCCCCAAAATTCAAATAGATACTTTCGAAAAGAAGATGTACAAATGGCCAGTAAGCAACTCTTGTCATTAAACCACAAGATATCCCTAAATAAAGTTTTAATGACAAAAACAAATGTCAATGAAGAGAGGGAGCAGTTGAAACTCTCATACTTCCTTGTAAAAACAATACGGTACATACGTTTAGACCATGGAATACTATGCAGCTGTTAGTATAGGGCCCCCGCCTGCATGGAGGTTCCTCATTGCCCTGCCCATTCCCCTCAATGGTGGGTCCCCTATTCTGCCTGACCTTTAAGCTTGATGGATGGTACCCTGTCACCCTGCTTTGTCCTCGACATGGAGGATCCCCTGTCCTCCTGGCCCTCTCTCCTCTGTGGAGGTCTTCTGTTTCCCTATCCTGTCCCATCACTCACAGGACTTTGAGAGTGTTCTGGTCTCCAGTGTTCATCTGTCCTGCCTCCAGGCCATGTTTCCACTGTCTGTATCTGAAGCACATCTCACAGTCTTTCATCTGCCTAAATCTTACCCTTTCAAATATTATTTCAAATGCCAAATCACAGAGTGATCTTTCAAAAATATACATCAGATCATATCATTTCCTGCCTAAAAGCCTTAATGGTTGGGCTAACATTTTCAACCCACCAAAAGGCCCCTTATTTGCCTACCCTTTCCTGCACCCCAGCCAGGCTGCTTCTCCCTGCCCTGGGAGCACTTGCTGTCCCTTTACTGGTGGCTTCCCCAGTTCTCCATGTGGCCAGCTCTGTCTCAACAGCCAAGTCTGAGTTTAAATATGTCAAGAACTTGGGGAGCCCTTCTCTGAGCCTGCTGGAGAGTCACCCTGCAGAGGCCCCAACCCAGCTCTGTAGGGTATCATGTTTCAAAAGGTCACAGAACTGAGACAGGTCAAAATGATAAGAGAAGCCATAGAGGTAACCTGGCAAACATTCAAGGTCACCCAGGTGGGCCAAGGTGGTCAGGTGTTCCTTGGGTTTTTGTTTTGTTTTTTTCTTAAATCAGTGAATGGACATTTATTGAGCTCCAAAGCACAAGTAACGAAAGACCTCATAAATGTGCCAAACTTCTGTGCCTCAAAGGACACTATCAGGAAAACAAAGACAACTAATGGAAAGGGAGGAAATATTAGAAAAGCAAATATCAGGGAGGGGTCTAATACTTAATCTATATAAAGAATTCCAGCAACTTGTGATGGTGAGAGTTGTGTTCATTTGGCTGGGCTATAGCACCCAGTTATTTGACCAAATGTATCTGCAATCAGTTGACTTTGGGGGTAATTCCATTGGAAATGGGGTGGATCTATTACTCAGCTGAAACCTTTAGGAGTGAAAATTAAGATTCCTTGGTAGAGGAAATTCTGCCTCAGATCACAGTATAAAATGTTGCTGTTTTTAGCCTGCTGGCCTGCCTTACAGACTTCAGACTTGTCAGCCCCCATCATGACAAGACCAGTTTCTGACCCCTGTCTGGCTGGCCAGCTCTGTTTTGATCGGCTTAACTCTGACCTGCCCTGGTCTGCTCCCCTCTGCTTTGGGGAGACATCATCAGTGTCTCAGCTCCAGTACAATATGCAGTCTTCCTTAAGGGGAAAGTGCACCTTCCCAGCCAGAGGAAAGCTGACAGATATGGACAGAAATGCCTTCCCCTGGGGAATTAGCAAAGGAGGGTTTCAAAGCATGCAGAACATAGATAAACATCCACCCTCCTAAGGATGAAGGGGCCTTGAGGAGAATTGTGGGAAAGGTGGTGGTGTTTCCCCTCCCCCTTCAGGCCTTCAGGGTGCAGCAGTAAAACCCCCACAGCTCTCCTCCTTCCAGTGTAGAATTAGCTGCCCAGTGCTCCTGAGGGCCCAGCTGTGTCCCCACCGGTGATAAAGAGGTTGCTTTGCCCACCTGGACTCTCACTGACACCTGATGTTCTTAACCTGACTGTTCAGCTGGCCAACTAGGACTGGGGCTCCAGCTGGCAGGACAGGAGGTAACTGCAGGACAGAATGGCACCTGTGAAGTCCCAGGAGCCACACCTCAGGTGTCCCTCCCAGCATCAGGTGCCCTAGAAGTTGCTACACAACAAGGTCTGGGGCTGACCAGGCAGCCATGGACACAGGTTCTCTGGACTGGCCACAGTGAGAGCCCAGCCCTGCCCTCGCCAGCTCCTGCCTAACCTCACCTGCCTTTCATGCTGAGCTGGTTTAGGGTCTGGAACCAGGCCCTGAATTGCTGCTCGGGCTCTGTTTCAAATTTTTCAGCAGCCTCCTTCAGCACAACTCTCTTCTCCATTACCTTCTGTTCCCGGGGCCAGAGGGAGAAAGGGTGCAGACACAGCGCTGGTGTGGGGTGGGAAGCGGGCAGGGGATGGTTCCTGGGGCTTTGCTCTCATGGGCACTGTCCTTCCCCTAATTCCATCCAGGCCCTACCTGGGCTCAGAGATGGGCATAGACAGCCCTTCCTCCGGAAGGTGTTCCTTGGTTTCATCCCCCTGCCTCAGCCACCAACTTCAGGGGTCTCCCACCTCTGTAATCAAAAATTCCCAGTAGATGTAAGACGCAGGGGATGGATCCCAGGAGTGTGCTGGCCTGGGTGTCCCTGATTTTCACCCCTCCCTTGCCCCCAGGAGGTGCCACAGCTGCTCACCTTCCTCTGGTTTTCTTCTGTGAATCTGATTCCCCTGCAAGGTAGAGAGCCCAAGTCCATCAGAAAGAGCCTACCCCCTTCCCCAGCCATGGCTACCCATTTGCCCATCCCTTCTCATGTTACACTACTGCCAGGTCCCAGGAGGGGTCAGGAAATTTGGAAAGACAGGACTTGAGTCCAGGCTAGGCTCTGAGGCTCCAGAGAGGGGCACATGGATCAGTATGATGGGGAAGACACCCCCGCTCCTAGGGCAGCTCTTTGAGATCTCAGGGTTCTCTCTTCCCAAAAGTAAATCTGGACACCCCAGCACAGGCCCTAGGTCTCCTACCTGCATATAGTCTCCATCACTGTGTCTAGCATCTTCAGGTCAGCCAGAAATTTGTCAAGGGGACGCACAGGGCAATCAGAGTAAAGGTGGGATGAGCGCCTACTCTCAGGAGTCCACACAGACCCTCCCCTGAAAGTTTCCCACCCTCAGCCTCCTGGTCCACCCCAGGGATCCCACATGGAGCAGCCCAGGATCCTTAGAGCCTCCCCTCAATGGCTCCTTCCCCCGCTCTCCAATAACTCCTAACCATCTGCCAGGGCCTACTTTTGGAAAATCACAGAGACTGTGGTCCTTGGCCAGCCCCACCCCCATATCCTTGCTGCACCCAGCTCTCCCAGGCCCTCCTCTTGGTCACATCTAATGGAGGGTCTGATGTTCTGTGGAGACAGGAGGCGGGATGGAGGAGGAAGGCCTCCCTTTCTTGACTTGGAGGTCTCCAGCTGGGAGGAAAGCGCCCCCTGTCCTCTGACCCCGGAGCACCCACCAGACAGGCTCACTCACCATCTTCTGAAGCATCTTCGGAGCTCCACAGAGTGTCAGCATTAGAGTTATAAGCCTGGATGGCTGCTTCTTCTAGGGTCCAGGACACGGTCATTGAAACCGTACTCCTCTCACCCTATTTCCCCCTCCACCCTGACCTCAGACCCTGGACAACTGACCCAAATCAGTTGGTACCATGGCTACTGTGCCTCCAGCATGCTTTGGTGCTAGATGGCTTTTAGTTACAACTGTTATACCTAGGTTACCCGAGATTAGTTCATACAGACACCAAATTGTTTGCAGTTCTTATTAGCCGGTGGCTGCGAATGGGCTCCTGCTCTAAGCACATGTGCAGCCCCAAACAGTCTTTGCAGGGAGAATGTAAAGGGAAAACCCACATCCTGGTTGGGAGGGGGGCAGGTGTGAGCTAGTGATATGGTGGACAGAAGCTGAAATAAGCATTAATCAACCTTCCGTTAGCTGTGCTCTGGAATTTTGTGGGCAAAATTCTTTCAGAAACAGCCAAGAGAAGGGGAGGGGTCATTGTTTCTCCATATGAAATTGGCTTCTTGCTTATCTTCAAAGTAGCAGTTGTCAAGGCTGAAATGGGAGTGCTCTCCAGCACAATGCCCACTCAGCATGTGACTTTGGGCAGCAGCCTGGTCTCCCTGACTCGCTTCCTCCTCTGGAAAGTGTGAGACCTCCACCTAGCTTAAGGCCCTCTTGAGAACTCAGTGTCATTGCTGTCATCACTGCTCTCACCCTACCCTTCCAGGTGGAACAGTGCAGGGGGCGCTGCATGGTCCTTTCCTGCCTGATCCTCCTGAGCACCCTGTGAGGCTTGCAGCCCAAAATGGTCATCTGTCCACTTCAATCACTAGGAGACAGGGCGCCAACAGGGGGACAGTTACCTTCCCAGACTGTACCAGCCCTGCCTGCTGCGGGCACCCACAGAACCCTAGGTCTCTCTCGTGTTTGACGATTTCAGTACTCTCATCGCTGGCACCCCCTTCCCATCATCTTCATCATAACCTTTGGTTCAGTGCCTATCATGACCCTCCAGCACTTACAGATTCTAAGCCCCTGGGCCTCGCAGGCTCCATTCAGTGAAGGGCAGCACGATGGAAATGCAAGTGCCCAGCTCCTGCCCAGCTGGGGGCTGGGATGGTGCCCGTGGGAGAGTCCACTCAGATGCCCCCGATCTCAAGGGAAGCACAACAATTGTAGTTTCCTGGGCAGCACAGGCGGTGTCTGGAAGAGCCCCCATTCGCAGTGCTGGCCCGGGTCCTGGGCGGACAGGTGCATGGCCCTGTTGCAGGCAGGTGGCCCCTCTAGAGCATGGAATGAACACGGTGCGCTGCACTTGATTAACTAAGGCCAGTTAAACAGGGACACATGCTGCCCAGTTAGTTACAGGAAAGGGACACAATGCTGCCAGCATTAAGGTGAGAATGTGCAGCACAGTGAAAGATGTTTCATGGTAAGGGCTCCAGAGAGGCCCGGGGCTGGGTTCCTGTCCTCCCTTCTGTAAAAACGATGCTGGAGACACTTTTCCTCTCAGACCGGGACTTGGGTAGAACACTTAGGACTTGGAACCCAAAACGGGGCTCAGCTGGGGATGTTTATATCTTGCTGGTCATCTGTGCACATCCCCAAACAGCCCCAATGATCACTTCGACCCCACAGACCTTCACATCATCTTATATCCAACGTGACCTCGTCCCACTTGCCTCTCTCTGTACCTTTTGTTCAGAGCCCCCGGCATGTCCTTATTTCACGTTATGTATGTGCTGGCTGCTGTAACTCTTTCCTGCAAACTCGCCATCCTCACAAGCCCTTTGGGTTGAGCACTGAGCTTCTAGAGCCTGCCCATAGGAGGCGCTCTGCACACACCTGTTAGGGGAAGGAGTGCACCACGTCCTCTTAAAACAATCTACAAATTTAAGGAGATCCCAGTTGGAATTTCAACGGAACTTGTTCCAGTGATGCAAAGTTCATACATACTAAAATTTAAAATGTGTGTTTTTTTTAAACAAATTTTATTTGCAAGAAATTATTAAAAAATGATTGAATAAATGTTCACAGACACCTATACAATGATGATCACCATGGAATCATTCCTAGAGCAGAGAGCAAAATAACATTGTTTGTTTACTAGAGCCAAATAACATAATTCATGATTCAACAGGAGAAAAGACACTAGGAGATATTCTTTTTCAGAAATATTTTTAGTATTAGATGTAGAATATATTATCACAAAGAAATATAACATAAAATGATTTACAAATATGGATAAGTGTATATTCACCTACATGACTAACACATCTAAAAGGATATATAAAGATATGTATAATTATTTCCAATTTAGTGTGTGCATAATCACTTATTTTAAACCTTTCTCTTTTCTACCTACAATCCTGAGTTATTTTTATAATAAAAAATCTATTTTTCTCCAAGCTGGGCGTGGCTCAGTAGTTGAGCATCGACCTAGGATCCAGGTGATCGAGGTATGATTCCCGGTCAGGGCACGTGCCCGGGTTGCGGGCTCAATCCCCTGTTGGGGGCATGGAGGAGGTAGCCAATCGATGACTCTCTCATCAGTGATGTTTCTATATCTCTCTCTCCCTCTCCTTTCCTCTCTCAGATATCAATAGAGATATATTTTTAAAAAACCTACTTTTAAAAAGTAAAATCAGGTCCAGTTGCTTTATTATAAAGATTATGAATTGTGTGTGTATTTGAGTATTGAAGGTGGGGACAGAGAAGTGTGTCCAGTACAACCCACCTGGAAAGACAAGAAGCTTTGGTTTTGCCTGAATGTTGGGGGTGGGTTTAACTCTTTTCTGAACCAAATTGAATTTGTTAAAATAAATAAATCCCACGCCTAGCATTGTGGCAAGAAACCCGATTCAGAAGGGGATACACCCTACTAACTGTAGGACAAAACAGTGCAGCAAAGTACAAATACACAGACACCTGAGTTCTGGGCCCTCCACCCCCACGCAGGTTTTATCTTTTCTCTGCAGGTCTGTTCTGCTTTGTTCAGTTCTCAGCATAGTTTTAGGACTCTCGGTGCCTTACTCTCTGCTATTTTATATTTGTTTCTATTTCCACTGCACTCAACCTCATTTGTCTATTCTTTAAGTTTCTTGCTATTCTGTTTTCTTTATGTTTTTCTTGTCTTTAAAATCTGAAACATAATTGAGAGAAAAAATTTGTATTTTAATGTCCTATAAAAAGTCACAACTTCCCACGTTATTTTAGTTCTTATACTTTCTTTTCCTTGTACTATTTCACTGCTAGAAATGTACACATATCTGGCAAAATGTCTGCTACTTGTGCTGCTCTTAAGAAGAATGTTTTGTATTGTCTGACTTTAATACACTTCCACCTAAGAAGTAAGACTGATGGGGAGGGACAGGAGCACTGGCTCCAGCCCTTCCTCACTTACTCCAAACTCCAGGATGTGACTCATGTCTGCTCACCAAGGGGCATCCTGTGTGATCTAATCACCTCTCTGGCCCGAATCATATTCAGTGCAAAATCCTCTGTGGCAGCAACAACCACAGGCTGTGTGTCTCCCTTGTAGTTAAGTACACATCGGGTGCCTAATAAATGCTGACGCCACTGAGCCTCATGGGCACAGGGATGGACGACCCATGGGCCTGGCTGAGCACAGTGAGCTCTCTACCGTCCAGGCCCCACCCAGCTTTCTGTGTGATGGCCCTCATCTAATCTGCACAGCCACTCTGTGCAGCAGATCTTGTGTGTCCACCTCGTGTCTGCAGGTGGACAGGGAAGGGTCGGGGGTTGAGAAAGTTGTCCAGGAACCATGGGTGCCAAGTGGTAAAGCTGGGATTTGGATGCAGGTCATAGGAGTACAGAAAAGGGAAAGGCAGGTCTGGGCAGCTGAGGACGGAGGGAAGGCCTCTCCCCCTCACCCGGAGAGCCCCCTGCTCACCGCATCCATGGCTGTCAGTTTCTCTGCCACCAGTCTTGGAGGGAAGGTTAGAATATTATGCTTCTGCTCCCTTACCAGATGCTTAGTGGTCACAGCTCGGGTGTAGTCAGGTGCTGGGGATGGAGCTGACTTTGTTGTTGGAATTTGGATGGGAGCTGGTGGCCCAGATGGCTCCAGCCCAGTAGCTGGCCCTGAGGCTGAAGGTGAGGTTGGTGCTTGCTTCAGGTCTGGAGGGGGTGATGGAGGTGGCACTGGATCCTGCACTATCACAGCCAGACCGTGCTCTAGCCCTGGAGCAGGCCCTTCCTCTGGCTGTACAGTGCTCTGCAGCTCTGGAGGTGGTTCTGGATTAGGTTAGAGAGACTTGTTCATGCACATACCTCACTTTCCCATGCCTTCCCAGAGACAGGAAAGATGCCACTGCCTTTGAGAGGCCTCCATCTCATGAAACCCCAACCGCACAGCCGCCAGATCATCTTCCCAGACTGCAGACCTAGGGCTGCTCAGAAGCTGCAATCACGTTGACACCCATCTGGGAGGACATGTTCTAGGCATCCATGGCCCCTGGATCTCAGGCAGAAAGATCTCACCCACTGCCCTACAAGGGCACAGGAACTTCCCTTGGTGTGGCTCCAGGGGCTTGGGGTGGGCTGCACTTGGCCTGGGTCTGCATCTGTGGACAGAATAGAGGGCCAAAATCCATGAAGGCCTTGGTCATGGATGGTTCTTCTGAGCGTTAGGGTGTGATCTGGAGGATGCCCAAACCCTACACAGATGAGCTGCAGGACACCTGCCCCCAAGAATCCAAGATGCAGCCCAAGATCTCAAGAGAATGCACCTTCTCCCTGGTGGTTCCATGGACTGTGACACTGGGATCCCAGTCCGAGCCTTTGGGGAGAAAGACCAATAAGTGCTTCCTGTCTTGGGACCCTGCACCAATTGCCCACTTTCAGGGAATTGGATCAGGGAATGGTCAAGCTGCAGGTCAGAGACAGACCCAGTCAGATCATCCAAATGCGGCCTATTCTCTCAAGCTTCTAAGTCATGGGTCCCTCATGCCCACACCCTCCTCACGCACACACTGTCACTCAACCCCAACGGTGGCTCCTGGTAAGATACCCTGGCACCCAGCTCGGTTACTGGATTCCATCCAGCCTTGTCCAGAAACACATCTGCTGCCAGCAGAACAGCACATGTGCCCCGTAGTGTCACCAACACAACAACGGGTTTCCCTCATACATCCAACAGAGCTCATTTTGCTAGGCTGCTGGCTCTGTCCTTTGTGAGCTGTGAAGGAGCAAGTGGCTGTGCTGGGAAGCCCCATGGGTCACACAGCTACCTGTGGCCTCTGGGAGCTGAGGGCTGCCTATAACTCCAGCCAGCAAGAAATCCAACCCTTCAGTCCTCCACCTGCAGGAAACCACATTGTACCCACATCCAGAGTGAGACTGGAAGCCTCTCCTTTCCTCGTAGACCCTCAGAGGGGACCCTAGTCGCAGCCAAACCCTGGACTTGTGAGACCCGAATCAGAGGAACTGCTTACACCATGCCCTGCTCCCGGCTGTAGAAATTGTCAGATAGGCAGGAGTGTGTATTGTCCCTAAGGTTAGTGGTGATATTGCTCCACAGCAAGAGATGACTAAACCAGGTCCTTTATGAATCAGGTCCCCTCTACCTTGTGGCATCAGCAGCGGTGGAGGGAGGGCATGACCCAAATTAAACTTTTGGGTTAGAAACTATAATCCCCATTCTCAAATTGGGGAAACTGCAGCTTGGGAACTGAGATAAAAACACACAGGGGAACTAGAGCCCTAAATTTTATGCAAGTCTGGATCTTCATCACCCTCTTCCCAAGTGCCCACCTGTATCCCTGTGAATTTTGTTTATATCTTAGACTTAGATTTCTGTGTGTGTGTCCATTTTACAGTTAGATGTCTGTGTGTGCCCATTTTAAAGTTTGATTTCTATGTATGTGCCCATTTAGGATTTAGATTGTCTCTTCAATTTTTGAGGGCTCTTTTTATATCAGGGATTGTAATCTTCTGTTACCTACAAATTGCAAAACTTTGCTACCAGTTTGACTTTCGGGCATACGTTTTAAATCTGCTTGCTGTGGCTGCCATGACAATATCATCATCCCACCTACAGAAGAAAGGCAGAGTCACAGAGGAACTGGGGACTCTAACTTAGCTTTCCCTTTCTCTGCAGGGAACTGGGCTGTTTCAGTGCCATGAAAATTGCTAATCTCACTGAGAACATTCTCAGCAGACAGTGGTGCAAATATCTCTTAATATTCCTTTTCTATGTGTAACCTCGCTGCCCTAGCACAAGACTGTACATGCTGTTTTCACACACTGCCTAAGGGACCATAAAATCAGCATTGAAAGCCCTCTCCCCACAAGTTATTGAAATGCTAACAGAGCATGTTTGGCAAAGATGAGGTATCTAGATCCTAAAGACTGAATTTCTACCAAGTTACCCACTGGGAAGGAACATATAGCCAACTTACTTTACAGGATCAGGAATCCCTCTGGCATCAGAACGTTTAAGGAACACCCACAGCTTCATTCTCCTTTTCACTGGCTGACTGAGAAATGAAAACTTAGATGGAACAGCCTTGGAAACAAATTTATAACCACATACCAGGTCCTTTTACAAGAACAAAGTTAGTGTTTACTTTAGACTGAAGACTCATCACAGAAAATAAAGTGAAGCACAGGGGTCCCTTTGTACTCACAGGGCTCCTGGTGACGTGCAAACCCATCCAGATAAATTGCTCCTGAAAATCCCTTCACTGGGCTGAGGACATGGCAGCTGGTGCTGAGTCCCCTGAGTGATACGTGTGATGGAAAGAGCCATGTCGCGTCCACAGCGCACCTCAGGAAGCCTTGTCTCACTGATAGATAAGCAGATAAATGAACAAGTTCAATAGTTCCACGGACTTTCCTGTTCAGAACTTTGTCCAACTGTCAACTGTCAGCGGCCACTGGGGCCCACCTGGGGGCCCTGCTCCTCTCCTGTCCTTCCCACACTACACAGATGGATGAATCTGCCTTAGAGAAATGAAAGGATGGCACACTGCCATCAGTGCAGGAACAGGGGGCTCTCTGGGTTTTCATGAGGCCCAGTATGTATGCTACAGCTTTCAAGCTATTGGACTATGGAGACAGATAATTACTATCAGAGACCCACACCCACTGGTTCAATAGTTTATATGATGTGAAGTTAATCCAAGTTTCCTGTGTTCCCTTTAAAAAATCACCACTTTGCCAGGCCCCTTCATAGAACCCTCATTCAGGCGGTTACGTGCCCTCTGACTCTAGGACGGAGGGAAACTGCTGGGGATAACTTATGTATTTCCTGGCAGGTACCTTTAGGACTTGAGGTCTGGCTCTGGTGCCACTGCTTAGTTTCAGAATATAAGTAACTAACACCCCATTTGAGCTTGTTTTTCTTCTTTGACTGTTTTTGGGGTTTGTTTTTGTTTTGTCACTAGCCAACAGTAAGATTTTCTGCTGTTGCTCAGTAATGCTCTGTACTTTTTTCCCTTTCCCCCCCCGGCCCATTTTTACCACCCATCACCCCTGGCAGTCACTAATCTCTTCTCTGTATCTATGAGGTTGTTTGTTTTTGAGGCTCCCCATATAAGCAAGATTATACGGTATTTGCCTTTCTCTATCTGACTTATTTCACTCGGCATCATGCCCTCAAAGACCACCTATATTGTTGCAAATGTCAAAATGTCATTCTTTTTCGTGGCTGGATAATATTCTATTGTGTATGTACCACATCTTATTTATCTAGTTGTCTATCAATGGACACTTAGGTTGCTTCCATATGTTTGTTATTGTAAATCATGTTGCAGTAAACACAGGGATACATATATCTATTTTTTAATTTTTTTAATCCTTACCTAAGGATTTTTTCCCCCTTGCTTTTTAGAAAGAGTGGAAAGGAGGGTGGGAGACAGACATAGAGAGAGGAACATGGATGTAAGACATACACATCAATTGGTTGCTTCCCCCATGCACCCCGCACAGAGCGAACCCTGCAACCTAGATATGTTCCCTTGGCTGAAATCAAACCCAGGACCCTGCAGTTTTTGAGCCAAGGGTCTAACCACTGAGTGACACCAGCTATGCGGACATAGGTTTTGAATTAGTGTTTTGTGTTTCTTCAAATATCCAGAGGTGAAATTGCTGGGTGATATGCTAGCTCTATTTCTAATTTTTTGAGGCACTTCCACACTGTTTTCCACAGTGGCTGCACCAGTTCACAATTCCACCAAGAACAAGAGGGTCCCTTTTTCTCCACTTCTTCACCAACACTTGTCACTTCTTATCTTTGATAATAGCTATTCTGTCAGTGGGAGGTGATAGTTTGTGGTTCTGATTTGCATTTCCCCAGTGACTAGTGATGTTGACCATCTTCTACACTTTAATTTTAAATGCTACTGCATAAGTAGCGCTATGGATGAAATTTAAACCATTGCCATTCTGTCCTGGCCTGTGTGTCTCTGTAGTTAGAACGTCTCCCAGACCCATTCTGAGCCTTGGGGGGTGCAGCCAGCCCAGCAACCCAGCCCAGCAGGGCCCAGTGAGGCACAGGATGCTAGAAGGGAGGAGAAGGGAGGGAGAAGGAGAGGGGCTGGCAAGAGCAGAGGCACCTCAAAAGGAGGAGCGGCCCAGACAGGGAGGAGAGGGGCAATGGTCGGCCCTTGGCCCTGCATCCAGCTGAGCACAAGGGGCACCCGCCAAAGGTGTGGGGCCTACCCTGTGGAGGAGCTAGCACCCTCCCTTGTCCTGGAAGGCAGAGTGGGATGCTCGCGGAGCATGAACAGCAAGGAAAAGTGCAGAGCAGGAATGCAAAGAGGCAGTTCCTCACTTCAAGTTGCTTAGGTTTGTGCTGGCTGCTTTGACTCTTGTGCAAAGGTGCCCTCATTGCAAGCTCTTTGGGTTGAGCACTGCACTTCCAGTGCCTGGCCCATAGGAGGCGCTCAATACACACCTCTTAAAGGAGCTAATGAAAGAATTCCCCTTAGCCCAATCTACCAATTTGATGAGATCCCAATCAAAATTCCAAGGGAATTTGATCAAATGATTCAAAATTCATACATACTGAAATTTAGAATTGTGTATTTTTAAAACAAATACTACTTACAGGAAATTATTAAAATAGAAAAGCCCTGGCCAGTGCCAAACTTGGTTGGGCATCGCCCAGGGCACCGAGGGGTTGCAGGTTTGATTCCCAATTAGGGCACATGCCTGGGTGGTTGGCTCCATCCCTGGTGGGGGGCCTGCAGGGGGCAGCTGGTGGAAGATTCACTCTTTCTATGCTTCTCTCTCCCTCTACTTTCCTATCTCTCCAAAAATACAAAAATACATTTAAAAATAATTGAATAAATGTTCAGAGGTACTATACATTGATGATCGTCACAGAATTATCCACAAAGCAGAAAACAAAATAATGTTAAGCCCATGAATTAGAAACAAGTTATATAATTTATTGTGTACCTGAGAAAAGATACTAGATATTATTTTTCAGAAATATTTGTTTGTTTATTTATTTATTTTTATTTTTTAAATATATCTTTATTGATTTCAGAGAGAGGAAAGGAGAGGGAGAGAGAGATATAGAAACATCAATGATGAGAGAGCCATTGATCGAGCCTGCAACCCAGGCATGTGCCCTGACCAGAAATCGAACCCCGATCTCCTGGATCCTAGGTCGACACTCAACCGCTGAGCCACGCCCAGCAGGGGTCAGAAATATTTTTAATATTAGAAGTAGAATATATTATCTGACAGAAATATAACACGGTTTTAAAATGTGGATGTGTGTATTTACATATGTTGAGCATATCTGAATAGGTACACAAAGACATGTATAATCATTTTTAATGTGGATGACTTTCACTTCTTTGAAACCTTTCCCTTTTCTATCTATAACCATAAATTATTTTTATAATGGAAAAAGCTATTTTTATGTTGAAAAAAATTGTATCTAGTCAAATTTCTTTATTGTAAAGATCAAGATATAAATTGTGTGTGTATTTAAATATTGTGTGGGGATAAAGAAGTTTGTCCAGTGTAATCTACCTGGAAAGATGAGCAGGTTAGTTTTCACCTAAAAGTTGGGCAATATTTTCTGAACCCAATAGTACTTGTAAAAGTAAATCCCAGGCGGAGTAGTGGGGGTGATAGGAGGTGGTCCTGAAGGGGTTAACCCCAGCTCAGCCAGATCCTGGCGGCATACACCATGCTGGGGGACCCAGGCATCAGGCAGCTCACCCAAAGTGCCCCTTCCCCAAGTAGAGCCCCAGATGTGGTAGGTGCTCGGAAGCAAGGAGCCTCCACTTAAAAGCTTCCCTTTAAAAATCTGGGACCAGCCTTGGCCCTAGGGGCCCCACCAAGCCAGAATCATGCGGCACCCCCAGACTTGCCCAGTGTCTTTCTGCCTGCTGCCCCCCCCCCCCAGGAGGCCCTGAAGCTTGGGGTACTTCTGCAGTGCACGGGACCACATGGGGTTTTGCCATGGTGACATAAAGGGGCACAGAGTAAGGAAGGAGCACAATCAGCCTGCAGACTGTGCTCCTCAGTAGGAGGAAGGGCCAGTGGCTGGAGTCCTCCACTGCTGCTGCCCACTGAAGGCCTCCCTTGCTAAGTGTCTGTGAATTTTTTGGTCAGTGGACAACTCTGGTGTCTCCTCTTGCTTGGGGCCTTGGGGGACCAGAGCACGCTGGGCCTCTGGTGGCTGAGGTCTCAGGGACCAGGATGCTCACCCTGGTGGGCCTCTGCAGGCTGTGTGGGCATGTGTGCCTTAGGCTGTCTTTTTCTTGCTGATTGTCTTCTGCCTGTTCAGAGATTTTGTCTCGGCCTACCACCTATGTGGCTGTAAGCGGGGCCTGGAGCCCTTGGCAGACGCCCCAAGCCTGACTGTGGGGACCCACTGCCTGTGGCCCCCAGCCAACTGTTGCCACTCAAGCCTGTCCAGGTGGCCACCCCTTCCTGCACAGACCGCTGGTGCTAGTGTTTGTGGAGAGTCTCTACTCACAGCTGGGCCAGGAGGTGGTGGCCATCCTGGAGTCAAGCAGCTTTAAGTACCCACAGAGATTGTACTGGGCAAGAGGGATACGCCTACACTCACTGACAAGAGCCACAGTGGCTTTGCCCTCACCATCTATGATAACATCCTCAAGTACATGGACCTAGATGCCTGGAACCGGGAGCTGCTGGACAAGTACTGTGTGGCCTACAGCGTGGGCATCATTGGCTTCTTCAAGGCCAACGAGAACAACCTTCTAAGTGCGCAGCTCAAGGGCATCCCCCTGTTCCTACACTTGAACCTGGGCCCGAAAGACTGCAGCATCAGCCCCAGGTCCCCACTGCTCTATGTGACATGGCCCAGCGAGGTGGAGAAGGGCGTGCTGCCCGGCGAGGACGGGACCATGATCCAGTCCAACCACTCCACCTATGAGCCAGTGCTGCTGGCCAAGACGCGCTCATCCGAGTCCATCCCCACCTGGGTACCAACGCGGCCTGCACGCTGCCCTGCATGCCACTGTGGTCCAGGACCTGGGCCTCCACGATGGCATCCAGCACATGCTATTTGGCAACAACCTCAACTTCTGGCTGCACAAGCTCTTCTTCATGCACACTGTGGCCTTCCTCACTGGCAAACAGCTCTCGCTGCCTTTGGAATGCTACATCCTGGTGGACATCAATGGCATCTTCGTGGGCAAGGAGGACACACGCATGAAGTCGGAGGATGCGAAGGCCCTGTTTGATACAGAGAACGAACTATGCACACACATCTCAAACTTCACCTTCAAACTGGGCTACTTAGGGAAACTCTTCCACACAGGTACTGACAGAGAGGATGCTGGGGATGACCTGCTGCTGTCCTATGTGAAGGAGTTCTGGTGGATCCACCATGTGGAGCCACTTGCAGCCCCACCTTTTCCACAACCAGTCTGTGCTGGCTGAGCAGATGGCCCTGAACAAGAAGTTAGCTGTTGAGCATGGCATTCCCACAGGCATGGGATACTCAGTGATGCCCCACCACTCGGGGGGGGGGGTACCCTGTGAACGTGCAGCTGTATGAGGCCTGGAAGCAGGAGTGGAGCATCTGAGTGACCAGCACGTAGGAGTACCCCCACCTGAAGCCACCCGCTACTGCTGTGGCTTCATCCACACGCACCATGGTCCTCCCTCGACAGACCTGCGGCCTCTTCACACACACCATCTTCTGAAATGAGTACCCTGGTGGCTTCAGTGAGCTGGACAAGATCATCCATGGGAGCGAGCTCTTCCTCACTGTGCTCCTCAATCCTATCAGCATCTTCATGACACACCTGTCCAACTACGGGAATGACCACCTGGGCCTGTACACCTGGTGCATTTCCTGGACCAATCTCCAGCTGCATATGCTGCCCCTGTGCAGCTGGCCCAGAAGTACTTCCAGATCTTCTCTGAGTAGAAGGACCCACTCTGACAGGACCCCTGTGAGGACAAACGCCACAAAAACATTTGATCCAGGAAGAAGACATGTGACCGCTTCCCAAAACTCCTCATTATTGGCCCCCAGAAAACGGGCACCACGGCCCTCTACCAGTTCCTGGGCATGCACTCCGACTTCAGCAGCAACTACCCCAGCTCAGGGACCTTTGAAGAGATCCACTTTAATGGCCACAACTATCACAAAGGCATTGACTGGTACATGGAGTTCTTCCCCCTCCCCTCCACCACCACCTCCAACTTCTACTTTGAGAAAAGTGCCAACTACATTGATTCGGAAGTGGCACCCCAGCTGGCAGCCACCCTGTTGCCCAAAGCCAATATCCTCATCAATCCAGGGGACTGGGCCTATTTCTGGTACCAGCACCAACGAGCCCACAATGACCCAGTGGCCCTGAAGTATACCTTCCATGAGGTGATCACGGCTGGGCCTGATGTGTCCTTGAAGCTGTGCACCCTCCAGAACCACTGCCTGGTCCCTGGCTGGTACGCAGCTCAAATTGAGCGCTGGCTCAGCTCCTTTCACACCAACCAGATTCTGGCCTTGGATGGCAAATTGCTGTGAGCAGAACCTGCCAAAGTGATGGACACAGTGCAAAAGTTCCTTGGGGTGACCAAAACTATTGACTACCACAGAAAGTTGGTGTTTGATCCAAAGAAAGGATTTTGGTGCCAACTGCTCAAAGAAGGAAAAACCAAGTGTCTGGGCAAAAGCAAGGGCTGGGAATACCCAGAGGTGGACCTGGATTCCCGCACCTTCCTGAAGGACTATTACCGGGACCACAACATCGAGCTTTCCAATATGCTCTACTAAATGGGCCAGACACTGGCCACCTGGCTGCAGGAGGGCCTCCAGAACACCAGGTAGCTGTGGCCACCGCAGCCAGACTGAACATTTGTGATGGCAGGGATGTTCTGCTGCATGCTGAGCCACACTGACCTGAAGAATGGGGCACTGGGCCTGGGCTGGCCAAGCACTTCTGAGCAATACTCTGCCGAGGCCCAGGCAGGGCCAGCAGCAGCCTAGGCAGGTCTGCAGCACCACCAAGCATCCAGTGCTGGGTCTGTGGCCTCTAGGACCTCCTTAGCCACCAGGGGTCCATCCCATTCACAGCCTTTCATGGGGAGGCCACTTCCTGGTAGGAGGGGATCCATGAGAGTCTCTTTCTGTCCCTCATTGTGTTCTACCAACCATACCCTCTCCTTCGTCCTACCACTCCCTGCCCCAGTAGGGTATGCCCTCAGTGTTAGCTGCCATATTTTCCCTGTCTTCCAGACAATAAGAGAGAAGAGCCCAGCTGGACCTTTTGCCAAACCAGGGAGAGAGACTGGATGTTTCCCTGTTTTGAGCCAGGCCCTTCCAAGGGGTCACCTGGATACTGGAGTCGGTCACTAGGCTGGATGTGAGGGTGGTACCTCCGGAGAACTCTAAACTTCCACACACATTCTGGTTCATACTTTCACATCTCACCCGCCCTTTTGTGGGAAAGGATCATTGATTCCTACAGTATCCACCCAGTCCTCAAGGCCTCCTCCAGAGCCCTGGGGCACTGCCATGCCATTGGACCCAGAGACCTAGGCCTCAATCCCACCACCTCTTTTCACCCTGGGGTATGACATGTGTAGTGTTTCCTGTGGTAAAAGACAGGTGGTCCAGGAGTCTGCAGTGTACACGTTCCAGGGTACATATGTTTTCCCTATGCGCACCCAGCTTCAGCCACCAGCCAACCCCAGCAGAGCTGGGGAGACTAACACCCCCGACTTTGCCCAGCAACCTGTGGCTGAGGGTTCCTAGAGGCTCCCTTAACCTCCCTAATACTAAGAAGCTAAAGTATTTTAAATTTTGTGTTTTTTTTTTCTTGGTGCCAGAGTTTCTTTGGGTGCTGGGGTTGCACTCTTATGTATATATATAATTTGTATGTATATGTTATTTTTTTTTGGGGGGGGGGTTGTTTTTAGTTCAGTCATACAAAATGGTGGAAAGCCCCAGTCCCAAAGGGTGTCATATCTCCATGCAGGAAAATGAGATGGCAGGGAGGGGGTGGGCATGTCTTCATGTGTCAGGGGCCTCAGGAGACAGTAAGGATATTCCCTGGGAGAGCTCCCTGTTTCCTCTCTCAATGCCATGGCTTCCTGGGGCTACCCCAGGTGAACAGAGGTGGCAAGATCAACAGGGAAGACCCACTCTCCAGGAAATGTGGCTTCGTGAAGTGCAGTGACCTGGGGCAATTTTGGCCAACGGAAACAGCTGGGCTGGGGTGGGCGTCCTGGGTCGAACGTGGCCTGTTCCCTCCCCTCACATGGTGCTAGGTGGGGAGCTGTTTCAGGAGCTGGGAGGCCCACAGGGATCCTGCAGACAGTGGGTATTTGGGCTATTTTCTGGTTGGGATCTCTTCCTCCCCTTCTTCTAACAATGTGAAGTGACTAAACTGGGGTGTTCTCTCCCCAACCCCTCCCACTGCCAGCTCAACTTTGAACTGACACCCAGGAAGTCCTTTCTGGAGAGCCTTGGCTTGTTCAGAAGCCTCTAGAATTGGAGGTTCGAAGGGCCCTTTGGGTATGGAAGCCACAGGGAAGTGACCTCCGTCTCTGATGTCACAGCTGGTTGGGAACAAGGCTGAGAATTGAATGTATAGGTCCCAATTCTGAGTCCAGTGCTCTTCTTCTGATGCCACACTGCATCTGAGCCTATCCTCTGGACCTACTCTGTGCCAAGTTCCTGCCCCTCCCTCAGTCATGCCCTTGGTCATTCCAGGATATGGGGACAAACCACTCCTTCCCAGCCAGGGTGCCTTTGAGCCTTCTCAGATCTACATTTCCATCCCTGTCTTGCTCTCCTCACCACAAAAGGCCCTTCCCAGACTGCGAGGCCTGGGTCTGTCTTAGCTCTAAACCCATTCCCTTCCCCCAAGTTCTCCACTAGGATGAAGGAGAAGGTTGGAGGCTCAGCGGGGCCAGCTGTGTGTTGCTTCGTGGTCTACCCAGAGAAGCGTTCCCATGTGCTTCTCACTGGGACCTCTGAGCCTGGGAGTCCTGAGCATTGTCAACCCACAAGGAGTGAGGAGCCAGTGGCTCAGGACAGGGTGGCATGCCAGCTTGTATGCTCATGAGAACTTGCCTGTGTCATGGGACCAGACTGCCAGAGCGGGGCGGTGACTTCCAGTGCCAGTCCTGGCCTCACTTCCCATCCATCAGCGAGGGCCTCGGGCTCCATGACCTTGAGAACCTCACAGCACACATGTTCTTCAGTCTACCCTCCAGGCCTGGACACCTGCTCCAGTCTCACCAAGCTCTGAGTGCCCAATGGGCCAGAAGATCTACTTCCCCATGCCCCTGGCTCGAAGAAGGAGCAGGCAGGTATGAGATCTGTGGGCACAGAGGAGATACTAGGGGTTGTTGTCCAGGCCCTTCTGGGAGACTGGGGACTTGCCCTGCCTCATGTTTTAAGTCTGGTCACTGCTGTTACTTCCTTTCTCACTAGTGCATCTTTCTCAAGGACCCACTGCCAGGACCTGCAAGTATTATGGAGAGGGAGAGACAAGTCACCCAGGGGCTCTTCACTCCTGATCACAGAGGTCCCCATCATGAGAAGATAGAACCACAGGCAACAATTTGTTTAGTGCTCACTAATTCACTTAAAGCTTCTGACCAAAAGAGAGAGAAAAATAGTTTAAGTCATGCAGGTGACTTCACCATCCCTTCTGCCGACCCCACCATGAGCCCTTGCCCCACAAGGTGGATACTGGTGGGAGGCCAGTCAATGCTTCCCCAGTCACTCGTGATGCTACAGCCACCCACAGGACAGGCATTTTGTGATGGGTGAATGAGTCTGAAGTTTAAAGTTGGGCCTTTTCCAAGCCCCTAAATAGGAGCAGCCAGTGCCTCTGGGGCCTAGGTGAGGGCGCAGCAGTCTGTCCCCAGCAGCAGAAAACTTCCGGGTTGACTCAGAGAGTGGCGGTCTCAATGGAGCTCACCCAGGGGTTTGTTAACCCACCCTCTAGATTTAAAATGAACATTTCAGTACGTTTGTTTTCTCTCTCTACATAGAATTTTTTCTGAACTAGCTTACAAGTAAAAATCATGAGACCACCCCAAAACGCTGCAGGCTGCACCTGTTAAAAGAGGACATTCTCCTATGCAGTAGCCCAGTATCACACCTGAGACAACAATAATTTCTCACAACTGCTCTCCAATCTATATTCTTACTTCCCCCAAATAACATACCTGGTTTTGGAATTTGGATCCAATTAAGTGCAAGCATAGCATTTTGTAATTGTGTTTTTAAAATCTCAGTGAATGTAGAAAAGTAAAAAATAAATGAATAAATAATAAAACAAACAAACAAACAAACAAACCCCATGCTTAGCCATCAAATTGCATTGTGGCAGGACACCCGATTCAGAGGCAGATGCACTCAACTAATTGGATGTAGGTATCATAACATTAATGCAGCAAGATTCAGCCACAGGAATATCTGTTTGGTTCCCTCCTTCATCCCCACACACGTCTTTTTGTATCTCTCCAGGTCTATTCTGCTTTATTTGGTTCTCAGCATACTTTTAGGACTGTGAATTGCCTTGCTCTCTGCTATTTTCTCTTTATTTCTATTTCCACTGTATTCAACCTCATCTGCCTATTTTTTAGGCTTCTTGCTATTCCCTGTTTTCTTTTTCTGTGCTTTTCTTCTTTTTAAAATCTCATTCTAAAATAGTTGGGGGGGGGGGAATCTATTTAAAGGTCATATTAAAAAGCCACAACTTCCTAAGTTATTTCAGCTCTTAAAGTTTTTCATTTTCTGTATTAAATGTTTTACTCCAAGTTGCTTTTACCTTATCTTTAAATTTCACTTTAATTCCTTTAGTCTTCTGCCTTCCATTTCTTATCATATATGACCTTCTCCTCTAGTTCATTCCTTTCTCCTCTCTGTCCCCACTTCCCTCCTACCATCCCAAAGACCTCCTGTGCGGCCCCAGGTGTGCTGCACAATTCCCAACCTGTGGGAAACACTAGTGTCCCAATGGTTACTGCTTAAAAACAGGCACACAGTCATAATAAGAAACACAAGGGCTGGTCCAGCCACCACATTTGTCCTTGACAGCCTGAGAACAGCAAACAGCATTAGGTGAGCACCTTGATCAAACTAGTAAGAATCACTACACATAAACATTCTACACTTGTGCCCCATTGCCTTCCATTGCTGTGCTGGCATTTTTATTAATTTATTCAATAGTTTATTGAATTTTTAGAGAGAGAGGAAGAGAGAAGAGAGACTGGGGATTGAGCCCACATCCTAGGATTGTGCCCTCACTGGGAATCAAGCCAGCAACCTCTCACTGCACAGCATGACCCCCAGTCAACTGAGATACACCAGCCAGAACTGTGCTGCTAGTTTTCTAAGCCTGTTCTGGGCATCTCAAATTTTGCAGCTACCCACCACTGTCAAGTGCTTCTCAACCTTCCTCATTTTTGAAATCTCCTTGCTTCCTATGTAGGGCATCTAGAGGCCTTGCCAATCATCCAGCTCTATCATTAATATCTTCCTAGCTTCTTACCATAAAAAAAGCATTAAAGATGCTTCTACTCATTCCATGGACATGTACACCTATCCAGCAAAATGTATGGTATTTATTGTGCTACTCTTAAAAGCAATATTGAGTATTGCCTTATTTTCAGAAACTTTTAACTAAGAGCTAAGAGTTTCCATGAAGACAGATTTTGTATCCAAACCTGCTTCCATGAGCACAAAGTCCATGAAAATGCAAGGGTAGTAAATGAGATCATTTTGGAATAATTTCTGAAATCAGGCAACAAATGGGTCCAGGCTGCCTATCAAGACTTGATCCAATTAAGCAGAGACAGGGTTGAATCATATATGAGAATATATTCCAATAATGCCCGCAGTATGGGAGAGTAGGTCATCCATGAAAATCTGCTCTCATTCCCGTTCCATAAGCCAGCTTCTTCTATTGAGTAGAAAGAGAAAGATGACATGGGAAAGTAGGAATTACAGGCATGGGGGAGTAGACAAGGTACAATGGTTACAGGTTACAGGCAATGCAGGCTGGGGTCCCAGAGGACAGGCTCCTCCACACCAGGTTGCTTCAGCAACAAGGCTGTTAATTTCTCCATGATGACAGACAGACCACTTTCCCAGGTAACTCCCACGCCCCGGGGCATACAGCTCTCACCCCGGTTAGCATGTGCTTTCTCTAGTCAGCACAGAACAGTCATGGTTAACATGGTTAATATTGCTGCCCCTAACATTTTCACTCCTGCTGTCAATCCTTCAATGACTTCCTTTACTGTCAGAATAAAGTTCAAATCCTTAAAATGAGGTCTTTGACTGTTAGCCACTCTAGTGGGTAAGAAGATCTATCTCACAATTACTGTGTTCATTGTCCATTTGCATACCACCTTTCTTAAATGTTCAGGTATGTTGTCCATTTCTCATTTGTGTTGTTTGTTGGAATTTGGTACACTAGATGCAGACAAGTCTTTGTCAGGTGCATTCATTAGGAATCTTCTTTTACTGGGGACAGCCTCCTGTTTTATGCAGTGACCTTCACTCTGTTCTTAGCTCTCATCGCAATGTGGGTTTGCTCCTAACATGACAGCACAGCTATTTACTTTGCCTGTGTGATATCGTGAAATCCATGCTGCATAGAACCTGCTCCATTTCAATGTGAGTTGGATATGTGATGTCAACATCATGGTTGGGATTCTAGAGTTGCTGTGGACAACAGGTAGATGCTTCCCAGTGTCCACACCCAGAGTTTTGAGTGGAGATTACCTATTCCTCATTGTGTAGAAACAATGTGTCTCTACCTTATCTCCAGGTCTGATCTGACTCCTTTGTAGCAAATAAGTCAAGAAAAAGCATGGGACTCCATTTGGCAACAGAGGAAAGTCTACTCCCTGATTTGTGCAGAACGTAGAGCGGTCACTATGTGATTGTTTCTAAGCCAGTCTTCTACATTTGGTTTTCTATAACTTGCAACCAAAATAAACCCAAGCTACACAGTGATTTTGTAACTCATGGTAGAGTTTATAGAGACATCACTGAGTCTATCTCTACATCAAATGTCAACAGCGACACAGGTTATGTTAGTTGTTCATCCCTCTTCCTCTGTTTGTATAGTTTTTACATCTCTCCATCTGTCTACGCAACATTCACTCCACCCATCCCTCAGTCTCCACAGCTCTCCACACTGTTTCTGTATCCACCCTCTCCTTCCCTCTTCCTTTGTTCATTCATCAACTCCTTCCATCGTTTTTCATTGACTCTCCATTCATCCATCTATCCTCTCCATCCCCTTATTTAAGAAATACTCTTTGGCATATGTACACTTCGAAATCCAACAAGGATGGTTTCACAAAGGAAAACTAAAGGACATTTGAAATAAATGCAAAAATCTTAAATGCAAATTTACTTACAGCAGTTTTATAAAAGAATAGCAATTAAAGTTTTACCAGTAATAAATATTCCACATTAATGAAATTCACACAATTAACAAGTAAAGGGGGAAATATGCACTATAATAGAAGTCAGTAAATACCTTCTCCAAATTTTGGTTGCATTGTGAGCAATTTAGAAATGGGAGAAAACATTTGACATTTGATAAAGGGCATGATCTGAAATGGACCACCAGCAGGTATCTGATGGTGCAAGCATCAGTAGCTTTCCCCATGCAAACATGATCAACACTAAAATCAAACATTATATTAGTAATAAAAAGAAAATTAAAAAATGAGTGAAAAGAATGCAAATGAGATACAAAGATGCCATTACAAGACCATACACCTTAAAAAGCGCAAGAGAATCAACCCGCATAAGTATAGGGACCAAGGAGTCGGCTCTAATACAACACAAACAACCAGTTTGAAAATGTGGTAGAGGAAACAATTTCCCTTCCCTGTAGCAACACATTCTATGAACTGCCCAGGGTGAAGAATGACAAGAAAACGTATTGGTCATATGAATTATAGGCTGCTTATGGACATGTTATCCATGTTACCCTACAGCATTCACAGTGTATGTACCCATACATCACATTAATAAAGCACGATGCGCAAAGACACAGGGAGAGATGGAGCAGATCTCTGAGTGGGAAAACGCGCCATTGCAAGTATATTAGTTTCCTTCCAAATTGATCTATACAGGCAACACACAGCCAGCCCAAATTTGAAGTATTTGTCATATCCCTTGACAAGCCAATTATAAAGGCCAAATGAAAGAGAAAATCTGCAAAAACCACCTCAAGAATATTTCCAAAGGCAACAGTGCTGCAATTTGTCCTCAAAAGGTGCTTTTTAATCTTATCCACATACTGTATCTCCACTGTTAATAATTCTTCAGAACCTCAGTAATGCTGACGAGCCTGGCAGCCCCCGAGAAAGAAACCAGGTAAAGGAGAGTGGCTTTCTCTTTCTCCTGGAGTCAGAGGAGAGAGCCAAAGCTCTGCATTAAGAGGTGCAGCACCACCGTGGTCTCTGCACTCCAGCAGCTGGAGACAGCCTCTACAAAAGGAGGGGAGCGCGTGTTGGACTTTCTTACAGCCAGCCTGCCCCATGCATCACCACACCCTGTCCTCACAGCCCATGCTGCAGGTGTTGGCCCTGACTTCGACAACAGCTGACATCCCAGCCATCTTCTCTGGGTCCCCTGCTTAGGGTCATGGGGCTGAGATGGAGATTTCCACCAGCTGTGTCCTCATCTGAAGGCGTGACCAGAGAAAGCCCCGCTTCCACGCTCCCTCGGGCATGGACAGAAGTCCTTTCCTCATGGCTGCATGCTGAGGTCCCGTTCATTAGGCTCCTACAGGGGGCAGCTCTCAGCTCCTAGAGGTCCTCCCTGGTCCTGACCCATGGCCCCCACATGCATGGGTCACACACAGGGACTCTTCAAGTCCAGTGGGGCATCTGTGAGGATGGAGTCAAATAGAATATAACAATATCACGTTATCTCGTGACATCTCAAGCTCCTCCTCAGTGTCTTCCTTCCTCTCGCAGTTGGCCTGCCAGAATCAATCCACTGCCCCAGCAATTATCAATAGCTTCCCATTTCAGCTTCAAACGTTGCTAGTTTGGACAATGAATTATAGGACATTCTATCAAAGCACAATTTCTACAAGAATAAATCCATATTGCTTTACTACTTCAGTACACATAACAATCAATGTCTCTTCTACTAGCATGAGATGTTCTCCATGAGTGAACATTCCTGTTAACCAAAGCTTTACAACAATAAATGAGCTGACAGCAATCTAAAATGTTTTCCACGCTCTCTTAGACCCTTCAATACCACATTTCTCTTAATGACGAGTGTCCTTGTGCGTCAGTTACAGTGCTACACTGTCACTCAGTGACACCTCCAGGTGGTGAGGGCTGCTGCTGTGAAGGGCCTGGGTCTGCTTTAGTAGCAAATGGCCCCAAACAGCACTGTGTTTGTGATCTCCTATATTCTCCTTAGAGGACTCTTAACTTCTCACTGAGGCGCCCATTCTCAGCTGCATATCCCTTTTTGTCATCAATTTGCTATGTGCACGAACACACAAAGGTTGGAATCAACCTTTGTTAGAAAAACAACCAACCAAATGTGTCACAGCCTAATGCAAAATAAGTGTAAACCACATACTGCCTGATGAGCTAAGGGGCACTTTATAAATAACGTTAAAAAACTTCTGTTGGGCTGTGAGAGTAGAACTTCATTTTGGTTTTATTTAATCTATTACTTTCTGTTTAGCCTTATACCTGTAGGTACATGGCCTTGTGATTATTAGCTAAATACCTTTTAGAAAAGCAAGGTTTTCTCTATACCAACTGAGAATTATCACTTATCACACCAACGAAAGGTATTTCCTACAATGAAAAAGTCATCCTGGCCTACTTATCATGTTCCAGAAATCACACAATCTTCCAGTCCTTTGCTTTGGTAGTTACAATTTGAAGCTAATAGATGTCATACATCTTTTTATGTCACATAGGCAGTCTTTTAACTTATGTCTGTTGGAAAATCCTTTCAATTCTGGTTTTATTATTCTATGCCTAGAAAGATTCTCCACCTAATATTTTCCAAACTGCATTTCAAAACTAACTCAAGCAGACCCCAATTGTGTTAAAAACACATCTGATTATATTTTTACTATAATATCTTTATTTAGTTAAGGCAATTATGGTCACGCCTCAACTGCTCTAACAATTGAGGGATTAAGAATTAAAATAATCAAGTATGCCAAAAACTATTTTAGTTGCTCAGGCTTCCCTGTTTCTCAGATTTATTTGCAAAAGGCATGTTCTTATGTTGTAATCTCACTGTGTGGCATCTTCCACACAAGAAAAGGCAGAGAAACAGAACCAGCACCTCCTTTAAGTGATGCCCAGACTTACAGTACACATGGCTCCTGGCTCTTAACAGCTTTTCTACAAAGTAAAATGCGCCATCCTGGGGGTTCAAAAACAGCAAAAACTTAAAAATCCCAAATGCTAACACAAATCAGCAACGATTCCAAATCTTCCAAGTCAAATTAAGACTACATGGAATTCAGGCTTGCTCATCAATCGCACCTAATTCAGTTGTGGCAATTTCAGGAAGAGTGATCCTCACCATGGAGCCATTACTCAGCTCCTTGGAAAAGAAGGGAACAAAACCAGAGTAAGTCAACAGGATCTGTGCATCTAAGACTCTGAACGCTTAATCATAGCTGATGCTTTACGAGATTTTTGCCTGTCAAAGCAAATTTCAATAAAATAAATGAAAATAAACAATATTTTTCAAACACAGGTGAATACTTCCCAAATTCAGAAACTATAAATGTAATTGTAAAAAATTTACAAAAATTCTCATTTCTAATAATTTTCATATGCTAAGAGTCACCATCTACAAAATGAGCAGACTAACTTTTAAGGAAAAGATGAAAATCATGTCAATACAAAATTTAATTTATTGAACAAGCTGTTTTCGATAATTTTTTAATAATATAAAAACCTTTTAAAAGTTAAACAGATTTAGTTCAAAGTAAAATAGTGCAAAGAAATAACATATCACAAAATTTTTTTAGTGTCATCTGAAATGTTTGCTTTCATTTTTCAGACAAATTCTGCATTCTGACAAATTTGAAATGTCATATCTCTCAGAAACCCACCTAATCTACATATACTTACTAGAGTCACTCTGTTTCAGACAGGGTCTCTTATAGAATGAATGTAAGTTCCAAGCTGTTGGAAAGTACAATCCTCATTGTAAAGAGAATGAGTTTTGGAACTGGGGACAACAGAACAACCTATAAAAATGTCATAGGTACAACGCATGTCAAGTATTTTTTGAGAAGTGAAGGAGAAAGAAACTTTATTCCTTTTTGCATAGAGTCTAACAACTGTGCACAATGATCAACAATCATTCTGCTCTAGGGAGGATGATGGGGGCAGGGCTAGTCTGAGTGTGCAAGCAGGGCCACAGGATGACAAGGCAGAGACACTCTGGCAACCTCACAGGGCTAGAGATGTAAACTCTAATGTGAGGAAGGCAAGGCAGACACGATTGGAGGGTCCAAGATACAGGAGAGAAGGGAGAGCAATGAGGGAGTGAAGAACTGAGACACATACTTCGTGATGATTCCCCTACAGGCAAATGTCTGTTCTGAAAATGGAAAACAACATTTTTTCCTCAACGGTAGGTGTGCAGACAAAAATTTTAAGTGAGCTTAGTTACTGCTTTCAAGCAGAAGCTAACTATTTTAAATCTAGTCCTAACCACCAACCTTTTTCTATTGCTATAACTGAATTTACAGGAAATGTTTAAGTGACTATCTGGTCAATGATGAGAGCCAGTCCAGCATAAGATGTATTATATTCCAGTTTCTACCTCAACAGTTGCCCAAAAACTGAGCTCCATTGGTCCTGGATCCAGGTCTAACTGCAGTCTCCCAGAGAAATGAAAAAGCCATCAGCCAATGTGTTAGACTGGGCAGTGATCTGCCAGCAACCACGAAGACACTAACCATTCCTAGGTTTGTGGAATTCCAAGAAAGCTGGGAATCCTCTTACGTTATAAAAGAAATTCTCCCAGATTACACAAAACTCTCTGATATTTCTACAGCTCCCCTTCCCAGAGTTCTGCAATTACCTGGCTTAATAGGAAACAGCTCAACACTGCATATGCTTAAAAAATAATACTCAGTGAGCAACAAAAGAAAACAATGGATTTCATCAAAATTAAAAACTTTTGTTCACCAAAGAACATAGAAACGAAAAAATAATACTCAGGGCCTAGACATTATCCAACACAAGTGCCAATACCAACCTTCACTTTGAACTTCCCCTAAACATCTGCACTCAGATGTCTCTCAAGCATGCCCACTTTTCTCCAGGATTCCTAACCTGGTACTTATGGTGATCCATCCAGGTTGCTCAGAGAACACTGAGCCTCTCTCCCCAACACAGCACAAATCTAATCAACTGACAATCACTATCTTTTCTACCTCTCCAGGCCTCTCATGTCACTCCCCTCCTTTCCAATGTACTGCCCTAGGTCAGGCTCTCTTTGCACCTCTTAAATTAACAAAGACATTACCACTTGGGATTCAACTGGTCTCTCTGTCATCAATCCCAAGATAAAATGATCTAAACACAGATCCCAACACTCATATTCCATCCTCAAAACCTGTAATTCTCTGGTGACTGCATTTGGAATACATACCACCTCTGCATCCGTTCTGCTTTGAAGAGCATGGAAGATGCAAATCCCAGCACCACCACTTATTAGTTGTAGGACTTGAGACAAGTAACCTCCTTGTATCTCTATGTACTCATTTGTAAAACACGGATGTGTGTCCTCCCAATAAAGCTGCTCTAAGAAATTAAAAAATACAAACAAAGCATTTAGCACAGTATGTAGCACACAGAAAACACTCACACAGATTATCATGATGATCCCACCCCTGCCTGCCTTACTCAACAAACTTCTCATACTTTCATGAGCATTTGTTCATTCCACCCTCAGACATGTTGAGTCTTAATTTGTGCACTGGGAGTTGGAGATGTGAACATACACACAAGTGTTCTGCACTCTACCCCCTCCATGCCTGTGCCCTGTGAGTCCTCTTCCCCAAAATGTCCCTTCCCACCTACAGACGTTCTACTTAGCCTCATAGTTCAGCCCGTCAGATGGGCCTCTCCAATATGAGCTTTGGTTTTGCCACACAGACCCATCAGTATGTATCTTCCTACCAGTAAGTTTCAGGATACTTTAATAAGCCTTAAAGTCATTAATAAGCCTTAATAGTCTACCTTAAATATAACTTCCTATGCAGACTCTACATCTGTTCCAAAACCCAATAAATGCTGAGATCCCTAGATGGAAAAGAATGCCCCATTCTCATCTCTGCAGCACCTTCCATAGTACCTTCCACATCACATGGGAGGTCAGTGCATGTTGGCTGAGTCATTTATGCTTGAAAACACTTGTATTCTACAAGTATTAGCTAAATGTCCAATTCTGTTACTTTTAAAACAGAAAGAAAGAAAGAAAAAAAGATAACTGTGGAAAGAACATTTGACCAAACTTCTTTAAAACACAATTTTTGACAATACCTAATTCCTTTCTCACCTCATTCTAAGATCCAAGCAATTTACTCAAGAGGCGTAGGGGTCCTGACGCTGGCAAGTGTAGGGCTGGGCCAAGGAATCTGATTGGACATTGTCAGGGAAGGAGCTGGCAGCCCAGGAATAAAAACCTTTCCCACCTTAAAGCAATAAAAGGATGTAAAAATATACATATTCTTTTGGTATTTCAAATTTTATGCTCACCAAACAAAAAAATCAAAGAAAATTAAAATTTTAGTAATGTATAAAGTTCCACCATCCAACTACAAATATCTTGGTATAATTTCTCTTGGTCTGACTCCTGTTCATTACTAAGAAATTTTATTTTACTTTTTTGCAGGAAAGGGGAAAATACTCAAAACTAAAGAGAAATTTTATCAATATACATATCTATGTCAATATGTTTCCCAAAAGCTAATAAAATTCCAAAAGTGCCCAAAGAAAATCCATAGGATTAAAAAACAAAATGACGATGAAAACTCATGCAAACAGGATGGTGTAAAAGTACATTTACACTTGTGATTACACAAAGTTTATTTTTGTATTTTTATTTATCATTGTATTATTTTCTGTACGAACAACTGTAAATCTACTTTTGTCCCATAGTGTATACATATAATGTTAAGCTATCAGAGAACTCCACTAATGAAAATATGGAGTAAGAACATTCCATGCTATTCTTCCCACTAATTACTACAACAAAAACCTCTGTACCATGCCTTGGCAATTTAGCTCAGTAGTTAAGAGCATCAGCCTGCGTGCTGAAGGGTCCCAGGTTTGATTCTGGCCAAGGGCACATGCCTCAGTTGAAGGTTCCATCCCTGGCTCCGGTCTGGGCACGTGTAGGAGGCAACCAATTGATGTCTCTCTCTCACACTGATGTTTCCCTTACCGATCTCTCTCTCCCCAAATCTCTGCCCCTTCCACTCTCTCTGAAAAATCAATGGAAAAATATCCTCAGGTGATGACTAAAAAAACACAAAAAGAAACAAACTCTGCATGAAATTTAGAATGCAACAGAAGACTCTGAAAGGTGAGGAAAGAAAACTGACAGGCTAGGGACCTGAGACCCAGGAATGAGCTATGATGAATTCCCTGGGTTTCCACTTTTATTTCTTCATTTCCTAATATAACTGGGCCTATAATCCAGAAATGCCCAAAGGGGCTGACCAAAAGGGGTTCCAGGAAAACCTTACTCTTTCTATGCAGTGTTGGGAAAAGAGTGACCAAGCAGGACAGAAACATTTCCCCCACCCCGCCTTTGGCAGCCTCTGCGCAGGGGCAGGGCACTGGCTTTCACCTTGCTCTGCGGTAAGGCAGCACACTTACCCCCTTCCCTCCTGCACTGCAGGAACAGGGCAGTAACTCCTCTCTGTCCCAACTAGGGCATAAGGGGGAAACGGAGGGAAGGAAGTGGAGAAAAGGAGATTCTAAATATGTGCATGAAATCCTGGGCAGGCCCGAGTGACTCATGTGAAACTAACAACAAGGACACAGTAAAAGATATGAGAACTAAACACTGCTCTGTAACACCATTCGGGTTTCAGACTGGGCTCTGGGTTTCAGGTAAGTTCAGGCACAATCTCATCATAGGAACAGGCAAAAAACTAGGCCCAAGAAATACTGCTCTCCCTGAGCAAAGGATCAGGAAGGGGATAGCCTAACAAGGGAGAAACCTTTTAGACAATAACCGACCTCCTCCACACAAACACAGGGAGAAGCCTGGGCTCCGCCTCTCAGCCCTGTCAGCAAAGCCAAGTGCGGCACCTAAACTTCCCCAAGTCTAAGTGTCCCCAGGAGGCCTTCTCTTAAGGACGGCAGTGACAGAGGACTGTGCCTAATGCAGTACTAATCAGTGTTAACTAATGCCATCTGCAAACACTGTACTTTCAAATAGGATCCCCGTCTGAGCTCCGGGGCGACCTTGAGTTTGGGGAGGATGCCACTCAGGTGTGTGCAACGGTAACTGTGGAACTCAAAGTGGGGAGAAGACACGGGGGAACTGCCTGGAAATACAAAGGTCCACAGAGCAAGGTCTGCGACTAGGATTTCTCAACTTGTGTGCAAAAGCCAAGGAGTCGCTTAGTGCGAACTTAACCCTGAACCAATGTATCTGACGTGCATTCAAAAGCCTCCCCACGTGGACCTGCTATAGCACCCAGTGTTAGGTGCAGTAAGAAGGTGTCAACCCCGTTTCCATCACGGGTGTTGTCCTCTGAAGTCACATTGCAAATAACAAGGGGCTCCCCTCCGGCTGAGCTCACCTGCTCCCAGGCCGCCCCGCACCCACTGCTGAAACGGGAACAAGGTCCCCTGAGAAAGGCCAGCAGCAGCACCCGGGCTCCTGCCCCTGCGTGAGGGGAGGACACCGCGTGGGGGCCTGCGGGGCAGGGGTAAGATCTCCCCAGAACCCACCCAAGTCCCAAGCTGCGGAGCTGCTGCCTGGAGAGCAAAGGGTAGAACAGCAGACCTGTGAGACCTTCCCCTGAGACAGGCACTCACCAAACACCTGGCTCGGAAAGCCTGCGGCTCTGCCCACAGGAAATGAGAAAAGTCCGAGCTGGGCTGCAGGGCGCCGGGAGGCTGAGCATCCAGAGCCCCGCATTTAAGGGGCCCACGGCTTAAATGGCCCACCTGCTGAAAGGGCCGGGTGTTTAAAGGGCCCCTTCTGTGAAAAACCCACCGGTTATAGGGCCTCAGGATGGAGGAGCAGCGCTTGGCCGCCCTCCTGGGCCAGCGCGGAGGCTGCGGTTTGGAAGCGCCTCCACGCCCTCCCTCGCCTGACTGCAGCCCGGGCGCCACAGGCTCCCTTCCGGAGGCCCACTTCCCGCCACCCCTGGGACACTTCCGGTGGCGCCATTTTGACCCTGTCCCGGCGCCAGCGCAGCTTCCGCCTTGACACCAGACCCACAGGACTCCACCCAGGTACACACCGCGAGGTGTCCCGCATGTACGTACCTTCTGCCTCAGTGGGTCCCTTCTCAGTGTGTGGGGAACGGGGTCAGGGGAGCCCGGGGCTGAGCCTGAGGGAGCAGGATCTTCCCGGCTGGCGGGGAACAGAGACGGAGACGCTTCTCCCTGCGCCTCAGGGGCCGGAGCGGAGGCGCCGTGTGAAAGGGCCTGAGGCTTTCTGTGAGGAGGCGCAGCGCTAACCCTAGAGGGAGGCTTGCGGGCGGTTGGGGGGGCTGGCTGTTCGGGGGTACCCTTCGCCCGCCCTCTCCTGACTGGAGCCAGGGGCCGCAGGCTCCCTTCCGGAGGCCCACTTCCCGCGACCTCTGACCCACTCCCTGCGGTTCCGTTTTCGCCCTGGCCTTGCCCTGCGGCCTGGCCCCAGCGGCGCTTCTGTCCTGAAGCCGGACCCACAGGACTCCACTCAGGTACAGTCCCTGAAGTGTCCCGCGTGTACTTACCTGCTGGTTCAGGGGCTCCTTTCAGAGCTTGTGGGGAACGCGGGTCAGGGGAGCCCGAGGGTGGGGCCTGAGGGAACAGGGGTCTTCCGGAGACGCAGGCACTTCCCAGGGAGAGAACAATTACATCCGGGCAGCTCCAGGAGGAAAGGCCAGGGCAGGGCATGGCCGAAATCACGCCCGGGAAGGAGCGGCGTGCCCCACCCGTGAGCTGAGGGGGGGCGTCCTGGAGGCGGCGCTGCACAGAAACCTGCTGCGGAAGGTTTTGAAAGCTTAAAGTCCCAAATGCGTTCAGCTTGAGGTACAGGGGTTCCCTGGGTGGCCCTGAGCCAGGACCGGGGGGCCTTCAGAAGCGGGGTTTCCCTGGCGGCTCCAGAGGAGGTCAGAGCTCTGACCCACTGGGAGGTGCCACCCCGGGAGGGGGTGCCATGCCATGAGGATCTGTGACACGCCAGGGGGCCCTGAAGCTGTCTTTTAGATGGAGGGGCCATGATGGCGAGAAAGGTGGGCAGTGGTCAGGTCCAGCAGTGCGGACCTCAGTTCTGACCGGGAGCTGAACCACACCCACAGCTCAGGATCTTGGAGGTGGCTTCTGACATAGACCCCCCAGTACGAGCGGGCTGGACACCCCTATATTTCAGCTGTATTAGACCCCCAGCAGAGAACCAGGTAAAACCAAGCTGGACGTATCACCCGGGGTGACTGTGAGGTAGTAAATGTTTTAAGCCACTAGTTGTGGTCATTTGTTATGCAACTATTGGAAAGGGGACGATCCAGACAGTAGGGGTTTGGTTGGGGAAGGACAGGAACCTCAAGTATCTCATCCAAAGAATGAATATGTCGGGATGTCTTAGAAACTGATTGACAGCAAGAGCCTTCAGTAAAAGCCCATAGAAGGTCTTTAGGTTTTGGGTTCATTCTTGTAAACTCGGGATCAACCAGCACCCGTGGACTTTAAGTTGGCCCTGTTACAGACCCCTTCCTCACAGGGAGGTGACAACTTGCTCCCTGTGGTTTTCAGCTCAGGGTCCTTGATCTAAGCTGGACGATGCTGAAGGATGGATGCTCAAAGAAGCTACAGGGCCAAAGTGTCCTACTTCTAGCAATAACTAGGTTAATTCTGTCTGTAAACCATAGCATAGGCGATTATGGAACCAGCTAAACTACTTTGGGCACATCCCTTTCCATGGTATAAGCCATCTAGTCCTCAGGAGGTAAGGCTGTTGGTCATATATGGCTGGGAACCAGATGTAACCCTGAGAAGGGTTAGGTAAACTACCCAGTGTCAGACTGCTGTTACTTGGTAGAAACAAAGTGAGATGCTCATTTGCATTGCCTTTTACTGTGCTTGCCCTTCTAGAGAAGGTTACTGCTTCCTGGTGGAGGAGTCTCCAGGGAATGAGACAAAGTGGTCCATTAAATCATTGATCAGAACTCTTCTAGAGAGGAATCAATGTTTAAAAGGCTTTTATTATTTTATTAGTATTTTCAGCCAGTCAAAAGTTCTGGAAATGGATAGCAAACAGGTTGCACAACTTCATGAATGCACTTAATGCTACTGAATTTGTACACCTAAATGGTTAAAATGGTAAATTTTATGTTATGTATCTTTAACCACAATTAAAAACCCACCATAAAATGCCATGAAATAACTAGTAATTGCTTGTCAGGCATGCCAGTGAAAGTGAATGGCATCTCCCAGTTTATATTTTGTAAGGTGAAAGGGAAAGGTTAGTTTCTCTAAATATTTTTCTAAAGTGAGCCTAGGAATGTCTAAGAATGATAAGACCATTAAGTAAGTCTGGAGATTATAAAATAGCTCTTCTGATAATCTTTAGTTTTATATAAGACATACAGTCTAATACAGGTTGATCCACTGTTTGAGGTCACATTTGCAGATTTTTATCTACTACACAGAAGCCTTCCCTTTTCATAAAATTTATTGCACACATAGTTTATCTTTCCTTATATTATTATTAATTAGTCTAACTTTATTTAATCTTGCTCTTTTTTGTTCCCATGTGCATGTGTTGAGCTGATGAGGAGACAGTTTTTATGTAGTTGTCATTATTATTTAGATATCATTCATTAATAGGTTATTATTTATATACAGATTTCTTAGGTAAGAATTTTGTTTTAATTTTAGGCATTGTGGTGTTACTTCATTATATCACAGGATAAGTCTGAAAAAGCCTACAGTAAGTTTCTTTTTGAAATTTTATTGTACTTTTTGATTCCCAATGTGTATCTCATTTTTTTGTTTGTTTGTTCAAAATAAGTATCCACTAATAATAGTGGTTTTGCCAAAGCATTTTTTATTGCTTATTAAAGAATTTGTGTTATTGGGAAGTGTATTTTGTGATTGCTGGGATTTTGTGAGGGGGGGAAAAAGCATACACCTTGTTATATCCTTTCTTGCAGGTAGTGCTGAAGTAGAAAAATGTATATGTGTATTGCAAAGCTCATGTATCAACATGCATAAACTCATGTATCAACATGCATAGCATAGAAGGAAAGGATTACGTAGCTTCTTTACGTTTTCAGGTAAACTTGAGTGTTTCCATGTTTTTGTGTTTGGTTGGAGAATATTCTTGAATTAATTGATTTCAGAAGTTTTGCTAGTATTATGTCTTATCAAGAATGTAATTTTTCTCTAACGAAATTTAGCAGATTTAGTGCTTACCATTTTTCCATTTGCAGAAAAAGTAATTTAGTGGTGTGAATTATGAAGTCTTTTCTGAGGTTTCTTTTCATCTGAAGTGATTCATAGGAAATAAGTTTGGTTATAGTAAGCACATGACAGTATTCGTCTTTTTCCTCTTTCTCATCACCTTTTTCATACCTAGGGCTAATGTTGAAGTTTTATCACATTGTCACTTTGTTTCTGATACTTGCTGACTCTGGCAGGAAATTTAGATTGAATTTTTCCTTAGATTTGAGTTTGTCTTACATTTGCTCATTAGAATTACTTTTTAAAAACGCTATAGTTAATGGTCATGTTATTTCGTGAAGCTCTTATTAAATTGGAAGAACATTTAATGTTCTATATTGTTTCCTGAAAACATGTTACAAAGAGTAACTTTCTTTACTTCTGTTTTTCCCACCCTTTTACCTGGCAGGTTGCAAATGTTTGACCCACCAGATATGGATTGTTGTTCGAACGAATCAGTTCTGTACATGAGGTACCTCAGGTCCACCCAGGTATCCAGTTTACTCAGTTCCCAGTATTATTACTTGGGCTTTTTTGTGTTGGTTTTGAGGTGAAAATGCTTCCCTATGAGTGTGAGATGATGATAATTTCCATGGTACCAAAGTAGACCTATGCCATTTTCCCTCATCTCAGTGATGCACACTCTTGAGTTCTACTCCTCACTTGGTACTGAGCCATCTACAGCTTTTCCCAACAAGTTGCAAAATTGAACAAGCATAAGGCTTAAAGGTAACAATACTCAGTTCTTGTTCTGCCATCTTGTGCTGCTTTGAGTAAAACATTAGAGCTTTGTTGGCTTTAGTTTCATTATCTGTTACAGAAATACTGTCATTGTCTTGGCCTGTTTGGCACAGTGTCTCTCATATTGATGTCTCTCCCCCTGCCCCCTTCCTTGCTTCCACACTCTAAAAAGTAAATGGACAAAGGTCCTTGGGTGAGGATTAAAAAAAAAGAAGAAATACTATCACTCAACTCTTAGAATTTATGAAGGATTCAATGAGCTAATGTGTATAACCTTTGATACGGGGCTTAGTAGGCATTATAAGCACAAGAAATGGTAGGTGCTCATTGATGGTATGTTTTCCTGCCTCTGGAATCAGTTATGAGGTCACTGAAGGGGAGGGGCATACAGTGCCTCATTAACAGTGTCATGCTATATTTTTAGAAAATTGCTTACAGATTTTAATTTCTTTCTGTGTTTAGGTAGAAGGCCTGCCCCTTTCCCTTTTTCAACCACTCCTTAAAAACATGCACACTCTTTATTGACTTGAATTTTTTTTTTCTTTTTAAATGCACTCCTGTGTAAATAGATATAGGAGACAAAATTGGTCTCTTAGCTTCCAAAGACACAGTGATCCTAAGAGAAGTTACAAAAAATAGATGGCCTTATGCCCATTACCCCATTGGTTCTGCTGTTCCCTGGGCTGCATTGATGCCCCTGGGTGTGTGTATGTGTAGAATCTCTTGCATAAGAGGGATTTCTAGGAATGAAGTAGAAGAGACTGTGAAAAACAGTATGTAGAAAGTATAGAGGTTTTCTTTTTGAGAGGGTAGGCTTCTAATTGCTAGACTCTGTTCCTCAGTGATTAATAAGTGAATGAATGATACTTAGACAAATTAAAATTCTTTGTTACTTTTTTTGAAGAAATAGATTCTTAGGCCTATAGTGTGTAAATGTTAATATTTCATTTTCCCTGCTCATAATACCCTGATTTCCTAGGGCTCAGAACTTTCAATATTTGCTGCAGGTATTTTTGGATGTGTATTTGAAAATTTTCATTGTGGCCAAGTATGATAGATAATCATGGCTAACAAGGATAGAAAGCTAAAAAAAATTCATGTTTTTACTCTTACTTTTAGGACTTTATCCCAAGCACATATTCTGAAATATCACAGAGGTGTTTGTCTTCTATGTCAGGGCTTGCAAACCGTGGCCTGTAAGGCTTAAGAGCTGAGATTGTTTTTTGCCTTTTTAAAGGGTGTAGAAAACAACAGAAAAGATTCTGCAGCAGAGTCAGTATGTGGTCCACAAAGCCTAAACTAGTTATCACTCTTTGGTCTTTTACAGAAAATAGTTTGATAATTCTATATTATATTGCTAACTGTTATAGACAAACTAAATAAACATGTTAGCACCTGTGACTGAATTGTATGTAGCCATTATTGATCATGTTTTTGAATAACATTTAATAACCTTAGGAATTGCTTATTCATAATGTTAAGTAGGATATAAAACAATACAAATCGATTTTGATTGTGTAAAGACCTAAGAAGTGGCTATTTTGAGATGGTGGGATTATGAGTGATTTTAAGCTTTTTAATGAAATACTTAGTTTTATAAAATAATTGTATATTTTTATTTTCTAATTTAACTAAAAGGGGAACATTTAGGAGGTTGTCAGATAGGGACAGAGAAGTCAATTCATGCTACTATAGAGGGATAAACTGATGAGCTCACTAGGAAAGCCTTATTTTGCGTGTATAGTCACAAAAGCAGGAACAGGTGTACTATTCAGCACTGTTCGAACGGTGATTATAGAGGACAGACTTCATACAGAAGAAGAGAACCAGTAAAGGAAGTCAAAATTTGAAGAATAGTTGATTGAAATTGGTAAATAAGTTGGTTATTGGAGCTGTGGATCGTTTACCCATGGCTCATAAATTTGATGGTGGATGAGCACACATCTTCACCTTTTAATAGCGTGTATGTGAAATTGAAACTGGTAGCACTCTCATCTTTAGTGTATTCTGAAGAAGTTGATGTCCAAAGTACATATATTAACAATACAGGGTTAATGAATTAATATAGTAGTGGATATTGTGCCTTCATTGGCCTGGTTTCTCTTGATCTTTAGGAATTGCAAGAAGTCTTTTTATAAAGAAAGTTTTGTAAAGTCCATTGTTCAAAATCTGATCATTTCTATTTTATCTCTAAGATCTTTTTGGTTCATCACGGGTGCGATATGTTGTAGACCATGCGATGAAAATAGTTTATCTCAGCACTGACCCCTCCATTGTAATGACCTATGACACTGTTCAGAGTCTACATTCTGTGTGTGTTCTCCGGAGAGTCAAAGCAGAGGTAAGGATAAATGGTAGTTAATACTGAAACCCTTGGCATATTTTTTTGAAATAGAGCTTCTTAGGGAAAAAGAAAGATTGCGTCTGTAACAACTCGAATCTACCTGTAACTTTCACAAGGAAATTGCCCTTTTTATCTAATTATTATGTTTTCTCCCTTATCATTTTGTCTTGAGGAGAATGCTGTTTTAAAATTCTCTGAACCTGGGTGAACGCCTCAGAATGTGGCCCTGAGTAGCTCCCTTACAGGGAACCTCAGCAGCCTCTTCAAAGGAGATTCCCCATGACCTCCCCTTTCCAGAATGACTCCAACATCCAGTCAGAGTGGCTCCACCTCCTCTCCCTGTCTGCACTCTCGCTCTCCTTCTATCTACAACATGGTGGCTCCAATGTGGGAATCCAGTGTGGGGTGTTTCCTAGTTTTACCAAGATAGCCCAAGAAGAAGATAACCTTTTTGAAACTTTCTCTTAGATTTGAGGGATTTGAAATTTCTGTAGCTTGCCCTTGGGTAGCTTATGGGGAAGATACCTGTTACTCCAGTTGTATTAGTAAGACTTCCAGGTCTGTACTGTTACTCTTTCTCAAGGAGTCATATTTGGAGGCTGCCTGCGTTTGTCATAAACTTGGTTATCTCATTTGTACTAAGTGGCAGCAGTTTGATGAATATTGGTTGCAGAAATATTTTTATATTGGCTGTGATGCTCTCTCTCTGTTTGTTTTGTAGTTGTGATCATTCCCCTGCCTTAGGAGTCCACTCTTTCACCAGGGTGCAAAGCTTCAACCTTTCAAGACAATCAATCTCCATGGAGACACAGTATTTCTCGTTCTCTAGATGGTAATTCAAATAGCTCTCTTCTTGCACCAGAAACTGAGTGAATTGTCCCTGAACTTTGTATTGACCATTTATGGACAGAGGCGATTACTAATACAAGGTTTGGAGTACATATTTTTATATTCAAAGAAAAATGTTGCTAAAAGTTTTAGAACATACTTGGTATTTTGCTTAAACTCTCTCTTAGTATATTCAGTTATTAATACTTTTAAAAACATATAGACATGTATTGAAGTCACCTCTTTTTCAGTAGAGGTCATAAATTATATTAAAGTGATCTTAAAAATAATTTTTTTTGTTATTTTTTTAACTTAGTGATAATCTCTCAGATGGAGGTGTTTGATGGTATAGGGAGAACCAACTAATTTCTGTAGAGTAGGGAACTTGGGGTTTTGGTAACACTTTTTTTTTTTAGACATTCACTAAGCATTTATTAACAAGCCACGACACACTGTCATTCAAAGCCCGTCTCAAATGTTTTTTTTTTCCTCCACAAAGTTCTCTGCAATCTTCCCCAAATAGGTGTGCTGTAATTTTAGTTCCAAATTCCCAACACTACACTGGGCCATGCTCATGTCTTCCATAATTTATATTTCTGCCATAGATATAATGTGCTTGTTTTATCCATACTTTCTGAAGCCTAAGCCCCTTCAAGTAGGAGGCTATGTTATATTCAGCTATTTAAGGCCCCTTTTAAATCCTAGCACTGCTCAAGAATCTTTGCTGAGTTCACAAGAATCAGATACAGACCAAGGAATGTAGGGATATGAAAGCACCTTTGAGAAAACACAGGGGCAAAAAAGGCAGCAAGGTTTATAGAAATTCAGAACCAAAAGTCTCCCTTTGGAAAATGCTTCCTCATTTTCTGATGTTTGGTGGGCACAGCAAAACAGCATCATTTGAAAACATTGGCTATGACTGAACAATACATTAAACATTTTTTTTTTTATTATTGGCAGTTAAAAAGCATTAGAAAAAAAATATGTTAGTTGAGTATTGGCTGTTCCTTTTAGGAAACACAGTTCAGATCTCTGTTCCGTGTGACTTTTCTCTTTTTATGTTCTCGTTAACTATGCATTTTTTAATTCTGCCAGTCTCAGTGTGTGTGCTAGTGGCTGTGGGTTAGCAGGCAGATTAGTCACTGTCCATGTCCTCAGACATGGAAGGTTGGTGACACAGGAGACAGTCCCTATTCTGCAGGTAGGGCTTTGGAAAGATGGAGAAGGCACAGTGGTCAGAGGGCATCAGAACAGAAGTTCAGAAGGAGGAGTGTTTGGAATGTTCAGGAAACCACAGATGTGTTCACGCTGCTTGTGCCAGTGCCGAGAGAAAGAGGAGATACTCAGAAAGAGATTCCCTTTAGGGCTGTTCCCTTTGATAAGAGCTGTAGGAAGGTGTTTTAAAAAAAAAAAAAAAAAAGTTTTTTGTTGATTTCAGAGAGAGAGAGAGAGAGAGAAAAACATCAATGGTGAGAGTCATTGATTGGCAGGCTGCCTCCTGCATGCCCCCTACTGGGGATGGAGGCTGCTTGTAGGGGTCAGGTTCCTGGGGGCCTGTGGATGAGGTTGGGGTTGCAGAAGGTCTGGTAAACCCCTAGAACTGTGCATAGTAGTTGTGTGTATGTGTAGTGTGTAGGCCTTTTCCTAAGGATAATGTTTCACATTCATTAGAATCTCATAGTGGGTCTGTGACCTCCATATAGTTAAAACCTGGTGATGTGGAATCAGAAGAGAGCTAGGGACTGAAGGCTTAGAGACTTAAACTTCTGGAGATGAAAAAAAGAAAAGAGAGAGTTGTTGCAGAGAGCAAAGCAAGAGAGGTCAGGTGGGAGAAGCAGCAGGAGAGAAATGTCATGGACCCCAAGAAAAGAGGCTTTACAAAGAAAGTGCCAATATTGCTTGTTGCTGGTGAAGTGTGGCTTAAGACATACCTGGAGGGCAGTGATTTCACTGGTGACTTTGGCTAGAACACTTGGGGAGCAAGGTGGTAGAGTTGAATGGGGTGGAGGAAGTAAGTGGGGCTGAGGAAGTGAACATAGACGTAGGTACTGTTTTAAGGAGATTGCCTTTGAATGGCCATGGGGATACAAAACCAGCCAGCCAGAGTCTTTGGGTCAAGGGAGAGCTTTGTTTATGCTGACCAACTTACAGAAAGTTTGTCTTGAAGACTAGGTACCTCCGTGTGTGTGTCTAAAATGTAAGGACAATTCCTTACCCAAACATAATACCATTGTTACACCTAGTGAATTAACAGTAAGTCCTTCATGTCATCTAATAGCCCATCTTCATATTTTAAGACTTTTATCTGAATATGAGAGAGTAGCTTTTAAGGAGCATACCCAAAGCAGGGAAAGCATTGAACATACAGAGGAGAGGAAATGGCCGATGGGTAAGGAACCAGCAAGGAGCACAGGTGGAGAGGTTGGCCTGGGGAGAAAAGGCAATGTTTATCAGACAGGCAGGGGCTGAGCCTCTTGTCTGAGACAGAGAAAAATGCATGTTCTTAGAGGGGCTTTGGAAGAAAGTAGAGGTGAGAATACACTGTTGAAGTAGATTCTCTGTTTCGGTCCTCATATATAAAATAAAAATTTCCAAACTTTTAAGACCTATTGGTAAGTTGAATATACTGGAGATCCCTATTTTACAGATTTCTGGCTTTCTGCACCATTCTAGGAAGACATCTTTGGCAGTTAGAGGTATGGCTTGACAAAGAGTAAGGAAGTAGAACCCAATCTTAGAGAGAGGAGAGATAAGAAGGGCATGCTGGGGAAGGTCTGATTCCTTGAAGGGATAGGAATTCACATCTGTGTTACTTGAGCAGCAGGTGACTTTCGTACTATGGAAGTGGAAAGTGGATTAATGTTGTTTAAATTTATTGTGATTTTCATCCCCCAAAAGCCGTGGAGTGGACTCAGACGCAAGTAGCTGAAAGGAATCTCAGCATCATGAAATTGAAATCCTAGAAGTGTTTTTGGGTCTTCAAGGTTATTGCTTGGCCCATGTAGTTTTTAGGGTTTTTTTACAGAATACTTTAATACTTCTAATAGTTACCTTGGTAGATTTTTGAACCAGTGCTGACAGTTACTGCATTTATGTATCTATTGCAGGGAGAAAAATTCACAGGCCTCAAAAGTGTTCATTACATCTGACCTCTGTGAGCAAAAATTCTGCTTTTTAGTAGAGACCTATCTCCGGTTAAAGGTAAGTGCATATTCCCATTGATTCTGCATAAATGTAGGGCTGCTCACTCATCCTCCCTCGCTCCCTCCCTCCCTCCCACCCTCCCTCCCTCTCTCCCTCCCTCTCTCTCTCCCTCCCTTTATTCATTCCCAGCTTTATTGCAATAATATGCATACCGTAAAGTTGAGATGTTTAAGTGTAAAACAACTTTTAGTAAATTTACAGAAGAGTGCAGCCATCATCACAGTCCAAGTTTTTAAAAAAATATTTTATTGATTTTTTTAGAGAGACTGGAAGGGAGAGTGAGAGAGAAAGAGAAACATCAGTGTGAGAGCAGAACATTGATCTGCTGTCTCCTGGATGCCTCCTATTAGGGATCGAGTTTGGAATTCGGGCATGTGCCCTGACTGGAAATTGAACCAGCAACCTTTTGGTTCATGGGACGATGCTCTAACCAACTGAGCCACACTGGTCAGGGCCACCACAATCCAGTTTTTAAAATTTCTCTCATCTTAAAAAGATCCCTTGTGCATGATGTGCAGTCAGTCTCATTCCCAAACTCAGGCATCTGCCTTGTGGGCTTTTGGCCTTTGTGGATTTGCCTTTCCTGGACATTTTATAGAATCATACAAAATGTAGCATTTTGTGGCTGGCTTCTTTCACTTAGCATAATGTTTGCTAGGACCCACCATGTCATCACATGTGTTAATGCTATAGTCCTCTCTGTGTGTCGTCCATTGTGCAGATGCACCATGTGCGGTTTATCCCTCAGCAGTTGATGGATATTTGGTCTGTTTCCACTTTTTGACCATTGTCAGTTGCTGTGCTATGAACCTTGGGTCTAAAATCTTTGTATAGACATACATGATTTTTTTGTCCTTGGGTAGATACTTAGGAGTGGAATGGTTGGGTCAGTGGTAAATTCATTTTTAACTTTTTAATGAATTGCCAGATGATTTCAAAATAGGTTGAACTATTTTACATTCCCACCAGCCACGTTTGAGGGTTTCAGTTTCTTTCTCCTTGACAAGTTTGGATATTGTCAGTCTCTGGTTATAGCCATTCTCCTAGGTGTGAAGGGGTTTTAATGTGCATTGCATTAATGACTTACGATGTTAAACGTCTTCTCACGTTCTTACTGTCCATTTATTCATCTTTTTAGGTGAAATATGTATTTATGTTTTTGCCCAATTATTTTTCATTTTATTTTGAAATAATTATAAATCAGAGGAAATTGCAACATAGTTGAGAGTCCTGTGTACCCTGCACTCTTTGCTCCAGAGGTAACATCTTACATAACTTTAGCAAATGATTTAGTACATAAGAAAAACTAGGAAATAGACACCATTACAATCTACACACATTATTCAGGTTTTATCAGTTTTACATGTACTCGTGTGTGTGTGTGTGTGTGTGTGTGTGTGTGTGAGAGAGAGAGAGAGAGAGAGAGAGAGATTGATTGATTGATTGATTGATTGATTGATTCCAGGAAGTTTTCTCATGTGTATAGATTTCTGCATGCATCACAATCAAGGTACAAAACTACTTTATTCCTCAAGGATCTCCCTTGCGCTTCTTTATAGTCACATACACCACACCCACTCCATCACTAATTCCTCACAACCACTAATCTATTCTCCATTTCTATAATTTTGTCATTTGAAGGTGTTATATAAGTGGAATGCTACAGTATGAAACCTTTTAGGATGGGCTTTTTGCAGTCAGCACAATACCCTTGAGATCAGTACAAGTTGTTGCATGTGTCAATATTTGGTGTTTTTTTCAATTTAATTTTTAGCTGTGTAAACTTTCAAGAGAGTAATGATAAGACCCAGGTCATTTTTGGCTCCATCACCAACATACAGGCAAAGGATGCAGCACCAGTGGAGGTAAATGCAATCACTTTTTTTGAGAAATTGAAAATCGTTACACTTTGTAAATTGCACAGACTGTAAAATAAAATCTGTGCCCTGTTTTAGAAGATAGACACCATGCTGTCCTGGAAGGCAGTGGAAACCTGGTGCTGGACACAGGAGTGGTTCGGATAAGTAAGAAGCAGCCTTTGGTGCTTTTGTAGGGCTGCCTCCTTAGGTACGATTTTGTAATGTTGCTTTAGTTTGATATTTAATATTTATTACTTCTTGTCTGTAGGCTTTGGCACAAGGTTTTTTCTAAGAGTTGAAAATGAAGTCTCCAGTTTAGGTTGGTGGCCCTAAGTTGGAGGTCTAGGACTCACTGCCATTCTGTGGATTGCCACTGGGAACCCAGCACAGATGGGGAACCTTTAATGAGTATAGGTAGATAGATTTAAAAAAAGAGTGAAGCTAAAGTTTTACAAAGGATGTAGTTTTGAATTTTATATAGTCGTAGCTTAGTTAAGTCTCAAATTTTTGTAAAGTTTCATTATATTAAATGTGTACTGTGTTGGCTGGCTCTTTTATCAGTTGTGAAATTTACATAAGAGTAATGTAAGTGTCATAAATTTAAATTATGAAATTTAAACACATAGACACAGTGTGAAGAATAATGATTAGAATATTCATGTTAGCTGGACCCAGGTTAAAAAATAGGTGGTGATAGTCCCCTTTCTCTCCTGGGTGTTCTTTCCTGACTGTATCTTCATATCCCCACCTCTCCCAGATAGACATGGTCCAGGTTTTTGCAGTAAATCAGTCTCTTATTTTTATTACTCATTGTTTTACAATTTTGTATGTATCACTGAAGAGCAAATTGTTTGGTTTTTCCTTGTTTTGAATTTTGATGTAAAGGACACCATGTAGATTTACCTTTGTGGATGTGAGGCTCTTGTTTCCTCACTCACTGCTACATGGTATTACATTGTATAGTGATACCAAAACCTTTACTATTTACCAGTCACTAAGGTTCTTTGTGTTGTTTCTGCTGTTCTTCTAGTAAACAACACTTTAAAGAAATCCTTATGTATGTCCCCCAGCCTCTGGAGTACATGCATATTCACCTTGGCCATGTGGTGCCAAATCATTTTCCAAATTGTAGGTTGTACCGATTTACAGCATCTGTAATTACTACTGGTTTATAATTCTTTCTGAGCAGTGCTCTTTTATCTTGATGACTTTTGGGTGGGCTGGGGGGGTGGGTCATACATCCCTGCCATTTACTAATGAATGCAAGTTGCTAATGAGGGTAAAAGTGGTCCGGGACCTAAAAGCTTTCCATTTCAGAGCAGTGATGTAAGAGGGAAATGGGAGACAATTTTGTTAGTAAATGCCCCCCAACTTTGTTTTGCTCAGTAGAAATACATGTTTTCAGTTTTAAAGTACCCTCATGAAATTATAATTTGTTGTGGATTTTGTATTCCTGACTGGAATAGCAGTTTATATTTTTCTCATCTTCTCATTTTACCAGCTGCTTGCTAATTTGAAAGCTTCCAATCAAATTATTTTAAGTTTCAGGCTTCTTAGCAGACTTCCCAGTTCAGTTTGAATATGGGTTTTATTTTTTGTCTACGTGGCTGCAACATTACTAGGAAAATAGCCTGCCCTCCTTATAGCAAACAATGCTTAGGTCAGTTTCGCTAATTTTCTTCAAAAAATCCAGTGTCAAGTTGAATATTTGAGGTTTTCAGGATTAACTGTAGAACTATTTTACCTCCAAAATTTTTTTAATATTGCTTTTAAGAGTTTTAAACATGAGAGTTATTATTTTTACCTTATGTGAAGAACATTGAGTTCATTTTGTTGCTGAGATCATGGCACTTGTCTGTGCAAAGCCTTTCTCTTATTTTATTTCCCTTTATTTTCATATTCTGCTTCTATTATTCCCTTCTCTTCAGCAGGCAACCAATTTCTTTAGTCTAAAACTCCAAATGTAAACATTTACAGTAAGTAATAGTTTTACTAATAGAATGACCTGAGACTTAATCTTAAAAGCTAAGTGATTTTTACAACCACATTTTAACTTAAAATTTTTTTAAAACAAAATAAAATGGACTACAAATGTAGATTCCTTTGTGGCTTTGGGTACAGGAGAGGGGAAT